>NC_052057.2:47014501-47641973 GCF_903992535.2 Arvicola amphibius
CCAATGAGAAACACTGTCTCAAAAAAAAAGGTGGGTGACTCCTGAGGTTGACATCCAGTCTTCTACACACACCAGGTACACCAGGAAACCCTGTGGTACACAGTCATACATGCAGGCAAAACACTTATGTGCGTATAAATATCATAAATAATTTTTTAAAATTCTGTGTGTTTTCTTTTAAATTTTTATTCATTTATGCATTTTATGTATGAATGATATGTCTATATGTATGTTCACATGCTTGAAGAAGACATCATATCCTATTATAGATGGTTGTGAGCCACCATGTAGTTGCTGAGAATCGAACTCAGAATAGCAGTCAGAGCTCTTAACCACTGAGCCATCTCCCAGACTGTGTGTATGTTTTCATGAGCATACCAAGATGAGCTTGTAGAGGTCAGAGGGCAACCTTTGGAAGTTGACTTGCTCCTTTTCCTTTGTGAATATCAGGAATGGAAGCCAGGCCACCAGGCTTGGTGGCAAGTGCCCTTATTCATTCAGCCATTGGCCCCGAAGCTGCTTCTGAAGCAGGGGACTGATTGAAATGAGAAGTCTAGTGAAGGCCTGGCTGTGAAGAAGGAGCCTTTGGAAGGCCAAACTTCTCTCTTACAGACACCAGCATCAGGCCAGGGCTATCCGCCTGAGGTAAGCAAGTGCAGGTGTGTCTCGAGCAAGAAGGTAGAGATGTGCAGTTAGAATAACAAAAGTTACATTGTATTATGTGAAGGGTCATCCCACAAGGCTCACACTCTAAATTCCTAATTCTAAGATCCTAAGCCTAGCTCCCCAAAGCTGCTCACCTACATGGATTCTTAGCCAAAGGTCAGGTTCAGTCTCCAACAGAAGTCTCTGATTCAAAGATCAGGATTCTGGGGGAGACTCTCCAGTTGCAGGAAAGATCAAGGTGGTGTCTCTCCAGATGTGCAGAGCAGAGCATTGCTCTTGGTCTCTGCTTGCATAGTGTCCAGTGGGCATCATGGCTAGATAGTGTCTGGTCATCTTGAGTGAGTGATGTCACTGGGGATGGAGGTCCTGACTAAGCTGTTTTTACAGGTCTAGAAGGCAGTTTGTTTCACCGTGCTCCTTACAAGGTGGTACCCCCAAGCCCTAGCTGGTTCTGATTATAACCTAGCACTTCCCAGAAGTGAGGAACCCCAAGCAAGTACTTGCTTATCAGTGGGAAAACTTACCTTCAGGGACCAAGGGGAATGTCCCTGACAGATTGTTGGGAAAGAGCCAGGAGGAAGGAGCTCTTGGCATCTCCCAAAACCCTTTCCCCTCCCTTTGTTCTTCCTCATCTACAGCACTAATTTCTAAGCCGTCTCCATAGCAAAGTTCATAAGGCATTGTGATAGGTGTGTACACGTGTTGTCCAGCTGAGCTGTTTCCAGTCATGGGTGTTTGGTTTGGTTTTTTAGTTAAAAGCCCAGTAAACTCTGAGCCATTCCTGAGATTGCCCTCCCCAAAAGTTAGACGTCATCAGGTCTTTCTGTCTTTGCAGTCTGATTTTAAGAGGCCAGCATGGAGGCGAGGGGCTCATCCACATCATGTGTGTGTCAGAGTTTGTTCTAAAAACACATCTCTGAGAAGGGAGAAACGGACTTCAGAATAGATTTCAGCATTTCAGTTCTTGTGACCCAAGTGCCATGTAGGGGGGAAAAATCAATTCAAGTTAATTTTATTTGGTTTCAGATATCAAGTTCTATCAAGAGATATCAAGTTCTATCAAGAGCTTCCGTCAAAACATTGTGTTTACATGCGTATTAATTCTGAGTGGAACAGGGAAGTTCAAGAAAAGGTTTTCTCAAAATTCCCTTCACACAACAAATGGGTCTGAACCATGTGTCCTGAAACCTAACCTAGACCACAGACTATGCAAGTTATTGGGGTCCTAAGGTACAATTCCACTACTGCAAGAAATGAAATAAAGTTGACACATGTACTATTTGGGGGGAGAGGGTGTTTCAAGACAGGGTTTCCCTGTGTATCCTTGGTTGTACTGGGACTCACTGTGTAGACCAGGTTGATTGAACTCACAGAGATTCACCTGTCTCTGCCTCCCCAGTGCCAGGATTAGAGACGTGCACCTCCACCTGGCTCTATATGTACTCATTTTTTATCTTTATCATAATGAAATAAAAGGGTCTGGGGAGGTGGCTCGTGACTCGGGTCCCTGCCCGGTGCACACGGGGAGGTGGCTCGTTACTCGGGCACCTGCCTGGTGCACCAGCACGGGATCTGATCCTACTCCTGAATCCACATACAAAGACATGCGTGGTTGAATGAATGTGGATCCCAGCACTGAGGAGGCAGAGGCAGGAGGGCCCTGCGGCTCAGTGGTCATCTAATCTAGCTTAGTAGGCGAGCCCCTGGCCTAAGAGACCCCAGTCTCAAAGCACAAGTGGGCAGCTGAGGAATGGATCCCAGAGTTGACCTCTGACTTCCACATGCAGGCATGTATGTGTGTGTATCCCTCACTCACGTACACCTACAC
This sequence comes from Arvicola amphibius, assembly GCF_903992535.2. Taxonomy (NCBI): domain Eukaryota; kingdom Metazoa; phylum Chordata; class Mammalia; order Rodentia; family Cricetidae; genus Arvicola; species Arvicola amphibius. The sequence continues at coordinate 47,016,996 of NC_052057.2, forward strand.
ACTCACACACCCAAAAAGGAAACCGCAGTGCCGGGGTCCAGTTTGTAAGGACTCTTCTGGGCTGTGAATCAGATGTTAATTTTCTTCTGAAGCAGACAGCACAGACTCCATCTTGAGGGAGGAAAACTGGGAGTTTTCATTCTTCTGTATGGGGGCGGGGGTTGTGGGTAGTTCTGCAGGGTGGCACAGCCTGCTGCCCAGGGATCCTGTGACCTACTGAATCACCCTGCCCACATTCTAGCCCTTCAGTGGGCTTCCCGGGGTTGCCATCCTCTCCACCACAGTGGCCCAGAGAAAGATGACGCTGCCTCCTGCCTGTGTTCCAGGTGTGGCCAGAGAATGGCTCTCTCAGAAAGAGTGGTCCACCCTGGGAAATGGGAGGCCACTCTTTCCTGTTCTTGGCCTATCCCGTGGACAAATCCTGAAATCCTGGTACGACTTGAAGGCTCTTCACAGTTTACCCGCATCCTTTTCTCCCTGGCAAAGTGCGCATTCGCCGAGGGCAAAGGGGCTGGCCTCTAAACTTCAACAGTAACAGAGTGCAGCCATTGGGGAAAATGGGTAGAAACAGGGCCGGAAAACCGGCTTCTGAATTCAACTTTGAATTTCTGAGAAAAATCGATTGACTTCACTGAATGTCCTTTTTATTCTCTTGTATTTTAGCTTTGTGATTTTTAGATGATTGGTTTTGAGACAAAGTCTCACACTGCGACCTGGGTGGCCTAGAGCTCACAGCAGCCCTTCAACCAATTGTGGTTGTAGCAGTCCATTCCCACTGTCCCTGTCCCCAAGACAAATGAAAAACACTACTCAAATTTATTTTTAAAAGTATAAAAATACGAATTTTGAGGGAAACCTTTTTTTTTTAATTTTAAGATAAAGTGTGAACAAAAAAGAAAACAATGTTTAAAGGAATATAAAATACAAATCCTGGGATTGTAGACAGAGGCTATTATGTCTAGTGAATTTTTAAATTATTTAAAACAAACTAACTACTATAACAATTTATTAGAAATAACGTGACATTGTATTGCATACTGCACGTGATGCCTGGCCGTGAGATCACGGATACTGGTACACTGTCAGCCCAAACATTTAAAGAACACGCGAGTCCCTTCATTAGCTATTCTGAAGCACACAGAATGACTTACCCTCATCAGCGGTGTCTCCAGGGCCACACAATGTTACCACGGCTGTCCCACCATCTGCCTTCGCCAAACACCAGTTTCCGGTGCTAATGCTGTTGGTTTTAGTTTTTTGTTTCGATATTTTTTTTTAATTTTTCAGTTTGTGGCTTTAAAATTTCTTTAAACAAATTTAAATTTTTACAATTCATAGTTTGTGCCATCTTATTTTGAGTTATATTTGTGCGTGTATGGCTCAGGGTGCTGTGGTGGTCGGAGAACAACTTTTGGGATTGAACTCGGGTTGGCAGATTTGCTCAGCAAGTGCTCTCACACGCTGAGCCATCTCACGGTGTTTCCCCCGCCTCCTCCCAAGGACAAGGCCTCATGCAGCCCAGGCTGACCTCAAACTCATATATAGCCAAGGATAATCTTTCTCTGCTACCATCTGTGTGCTGGATAATAGGCGTAGGCCTCCACACCTGGTTTATGTGGTGCTGGGGTCAAACGCAGGGCTTCATGTGTACCAGGCAAGGTAGCTGCCAACTGAGCCTTGTCCCCAGTCTGTTTTATAATTCTCATTTTTTTCCCACTGAACTGTCCTTCATCGGAATGGCACTACTCTTTGGGGACACTGATCCCTGGAAAGCGTAATGGAAAGAGAAGGACAACTTTACTCGTTACTTTCTGATGCGATGAGAGAATATCACGACCGAAACCGACTTATGGAAGAAAGAGTTTGCTTTGGCTTCCAGTTCCAGAGGGGGAGTCCGTGGTGGCAGAAGGCAGCCAGAGCAGGGAGCAGGGTGACCGCATCAACCACACAGAAAAACCAGAGAGAGCAAACCAGAAGGGGCCAAGACTGTAAACCCTCAAAGCCATCTCCAGTGATGTTCTCCCTTCAACAAGGCTGTACCTCCTAGAGATTCCACAACCTTCCCCAGCAGTGCCTCAAACCCAGGACCACACCTTTAAATCCGTGAGCCCTGGGGACATTTCTCACGCCAACTACTACAACAACTAAACCAGTTTTTATCGTTGTAATGGTGGGCCCGAGTCCTCAGCTTGATACAACCTGTAATCTCCTGAGAAGAGTCCTGATGAAGAATTATCTGCATTGGGTTGGCCTGTGGCATGTTTATAAGGGATTGTCTTCATTAAGTCAGTCAATGTGGGGTGACCCAGGACAATGTGGGTGGCACTATCTCCAAGGCAGGTGTCCTGAACTGTGGGAGAGGGAGTGGAGAACTCAAACTGAGCACAGGCAAGTGATTGTATGTATACTCCTTCCTCTCTGCCCTTGCATCTGGAGTGACTCACTCCACTGCTTCCAGCTGCTGGGGTTTCCAGCCGCTGCCACTGAAACATTCCTGCAATGATGGACTCAAAGCTGGAATTACAAAAAAAAGCAGCAAAAAACAAAACAACAGAAACAAAACTAAACAAAAGCAAAACCCTTTCTCCTCTAAGTTGCTTTTTGTGAGGGCATTTTATTCCAGTGACAGAAATGAAAGTGGAACCATAGCCAATATTGAAATGGAGCAAAGGCAGAGAGCTAGGCAGGACAGGACAACAGACCATGGCCTGAAGAAAACACACCCAATGAGGATTGTCCGCACAGAATCCAAGACAGAGAACACGCACTCTGGTTTTCCCTACCTGTATCTAGAAGCAGAATGTGCAGTCGAGAACAGCTGTTGGATCAAGGGATGGGAATCAAACACAGCATCTGAGAATAGAACAGAACTTTGAAAAGCAGCGTCTGCCAGCGTGGCATGCTAGCATCTCACCCCAATCTTACCAACAAATGCCCACAGACCTGTTCCGGCCAGCAGCCCAGTTCGAGGCCTGCACTGATGCTCAGTTAGCAATAGATTTGCAATCCGGATGCAAACCCATGGTTTCCTTTCCATCTGCCTGGTTTCGGAGCAAACGGAGCCCCAAGTGGTGCTCTCACGCCGAAGGCTACACTGACGATTGCTCAGATCGATGTCACTACGCTGGTCCTTTTCAGTTTCTAAGCATGGCATTGGAAAATGAAGATAAATAAGACAGGGCTTTGCCTCCAAGGGAGGAAGACAAGTAAACAAATAAATTACAATACAGCATCCTCAAAACCATGACACGGTGGCCTAGGCAGGAAGGAGGAGGAAGTGATTAACTCCTTCTTGGAATGTGTCACCAGGATGACAAAGCCCGGGGAAGGAAGATTGCTTTCAGACAGACTCCTAAATTATTTATAGACGTGTTGTTTAAAAAAATGTGGAAGGAAGCATTCTATCGTCAGCTCTTTAAGCAGATCCACTTCAGACTCTTTGGCCTTGAAACAGAAGCAAGATCATCACCATCACCTGGAAAACCCACCCATAACACACATGCATTGTGCCACCTGTTGCCCTTTCCCTACAGATGCCAACGACTTGTGGCAAATGTGACTGCCCTGCCAAGCCCACAGAAAAGTTCAGCCTTGCCCAAGACTAAAGGGCCAAACACTACCAGGACTGGGCCAATGAGGCACCTAAAGCTGTCTGTCCCCAATTCAGTCACGAATCTGTGGGGGAACAACAGCTGAACCCCTGCCGGAGATGGGGGCAGCATCCTCTTCATCGTGAGGATTTCAGTGATCGGTCACAAAATAAAGGCTCTGGTTTCAAAAATGGAGAAAACGAACGAGTCTTTATTCCAAAATTAATTTTTACCATTGACCATTTCATTAGTTTGAAAATGCACATGTGTGTCTTGACAGCTACGCTACATCTTGGAATCACCACTCTAGCTACACACGATGCTTTACCCCATCTGACAGGTGAAACAATGAGGTGAGGAGAGATCAGACCCGCATAAGACACGTCATACAGGCATGTACCGTCATAAGGCATGGGTACAGGCTATACCCATGTGTCTCTTCAGACACCCAGTAACATAATACCTGGGGCTACTGTGCTACGGGAAAGAAGGGCAAGGATAGAAATGGTGACGATTTCCTAGCAGGAGGGTCCTGAATCTTCTTATTTCCCAATGGGAAAGAGGAAATCAACAAGGAAAAAGCCTTCACTGCACACAGCAATTGAAGGTGAGATTCGAATAAAGACAAACATGAATTCCAAATGCTTTTCTCCACGATGAAATCTAAACACAGAGGCAGAGAGCACACCCATTCCTAGTCAGGACCTGTTAGTGTCTGAAGAGAAGCACATAAACCTGTCAAGAGTTTTCAGTGTTGGAGGTGAAGTCAGCTCCAGGCCACTCTGCTGAAGCTTGGACACATTCAAAACAAAAACATCAGAACTCTTGACTGTGTGTTTCCTAAGCACTCCTGAGTGAATCAGGGATGAAGGTCCACCTGATCTTCAGGAGTGAAACAGTGTCTTTCCCAACACAACAGGCCTGTTAGAGAGATGTCGGTAGTAACAGCTTCTACCTGCTGAAAACCTGAAACTTAAGAAGAGTTGCTTTGGGAGCAGAGGACCTAGGTTCGAATCCCAGAGCCAATGCGGTGACTCACAGCTGTCTGTAACTCTGGTTTCGGGGTCTTATGTCTTCTCCTGACCGCTGGCACCAGGCACACATATGGTTCACAGACATACATGCAGGCAAAACCCTCATAGAGATTAGAAAGAGCAGTAGCTTTGAGGTGAGGTGCCCAGGAGTTCAGACCCCAGTCATTGCTCCTATGACTGTCTCTCTGTGCCCTCCATGTCAAGATACTAACACCAGCCTCTCAAAGACGTTGTGAAGACTTAATGCCTCACACATAGAAAGCGTATAGTGTAAGAACCTGGTATATGAACTCAGTCTTGCATAAATGCGCAGAAAGCAATGACTCTGGTAGTCACTGCACAGCGTGTTCTTCTACGAGCAAATGGGACAAATATGATGATGAGTTTTGGGAGAAAAAAATATTTCTCTCAGCCCCTTGAATAACTACAGTTGCTGTTCACTTTCATTTATTTTTCAATTTAATTTTCTTGTATGTGTATATGGGTGTTTTCTCTGTACAAATATCCAGGCACCACATGCAAGCCTGGAGCACACACAGGCCAGAAGAGAGTGTCAGGTTTCCTGGAAATGGAATAACAGACAGTTGTGAGCTGCCATGTAGGTGCTGGGAATTGAACCCAGGTCCTCTGGAAGAGCAACCAATGCTCTTGACCACCGAGCTATCTCTTCAGCACCTTGTTTGATTTCATGAAGACAGGGTCTCAGATAACTCAGGCTGGTCTGAAAGTGGCTAGGCAGTAGAGGCTGGCCTTGAACTCCCAATAGTCCCCAAGTCTCCACCCTTTAAATCCTAGGATTACAGGTGTGCAGCAAAATCCAGATTCTTTTCTTCCTTTTTTTTTCTTTTTTGGTTTTTTGAGACAAGGTTTCTCTGTGTAACAGCCCTGGCTATCCTGGAACTGGCTTTGTAAATCAGGGTGGCCTCGAACTCACAGAGATCTGCTTGTTTCTGCCTCCTGGGTCCTGGGATTAAAGGCGTGTACCACCACCACACAGTTTACAGTTTCTTTGAAAGGAAAAATGCTGCCGGGCGGTGGTGGCGCACGCCTTTAATCCCAGCACTCGGGAGGCAGAGGCAGGCGGATCTCTGTGAGTTCGAGGCCAGCCTGGTCTACAAGAGCTAGTTCCAGGACAGGCTCTAAAAAAGCTGCAGAGAAACCCTGTCTCGAAACCCCCCCCCCAAAAAAAAAAGAAAGAAAGAAAGGAAAAATGCTGATAACGAATTTGCATCCACCTGAGAAAACAGAGCCAGTTTCTCAAAAAGTCCATCATGAGTCCAGTGTGGTGCAGCCCACCACAATATGTATGCCTGAAAGAAACTAGCTGCTAAACAACTATTCCAATAATAATTCCCAAAACACTTCGTTGGGCCAGGGAGCTGGCTCCTGAGGATACTGGGATACTCAGCACCCAGGGGGTCGGGGTGGAGGTGGGGTGGACTGAGCATTGCTCTGCACATCTCCAGCAGATGGGAGGGGAGATAGACTCACCCTTAAACTGTCCTGGAGTCTGCAGCACAGGAAAACAAGAGACCTCATTCAGCAAGGGGGAAGATGAGAACCAACTCCCCGCACTTGGTCCCTGACCCACACACAGGTGGTGTGGCACGTACCCTGCTTTTGCACACATACACACACATGAACACAAACACACAATAATAAAATTTTGAAAGGAGAAATACCATGGTACTACTTGGGAATATTTCCACTCTACTAAACATTTGTTCTCTTAGAAGCCATTCTCAGAATTAAGAAAACAGGAATCAATAAGCAACCGTGTCAGAGCATGTTCTTCAGCAACCGGAATTTGTGAAGTGAATACAGGTTGCTAGCAGTGCTACTCCAGGAGAAAAGAAAAGAAAAAGTAGCTTATCCATACAATGGGACAGTTTTCTTCCAGGAAAAGGAACTAAAGGTGATATATGCTAATAGACGAACCTTGAAAATGCTAGGCTGTTGCAAAAGGTCACTGCGCACACTTTCATTGTCAGAAAATATCTGGAATGGGAAAGCCCATAAAGGTTAAAAAGATTGTCTTCCAGTGACCAGGAAAGAAAGGGAGGGGAAGAGAAAGCCGATGGATACAATCTTGGTTAAGAGAAGGACACAAATGGTCTAGACAGTAGGGACACTTGCTCAACACTCTAGATGTAGTAAACTCCTGGACTCTACACTGTGGATTGCCACCATTTCCTTATGTGAAATATTCTCAAAAAACAATTTAAGAACTCACAGAAGAAAAACTAGAGGAATAAAGACACGGGCAGAGGGATAGAGACACAGAGGGACAGAGAGAACACTGTGGGTCAAAGCTCAGAAGTAATAACAGACTTTTGTCCAAAACATAGTAACAATCTGATAAAGACAGAGAGCCCTGTGGCCAGTGGACTATGACTTGTTTGCAACATTCTGCTGACCATATAAGAAGAGAGACTGAGGGTGAGCAGGGAACACCAGCAGCTGGACACGTAGGACAGAGCAGGGGCTGGACAAAGCTAATAAAAAAGCTACTGGGCATGCACAGTAGGACCACAAAAGGAAGCTTGACCGACTGGAAATGAAAACAGCTGGTCCCTCCCTTTTCACAGCTTGAGAAACACCATCATATGGAATATACTACAGGGCAATGAGCTGGAAAAAAACACAGGGGACCATGTGTAAAAATAAAAGAATAGTTCGGGGCCTTATGCTGTTCTTTTTTTCATTCCTGTAGACAGTTGGGGAGGAAAGAGTTATTCTGGTCTCAGTTTCCAAGGGACCAAGTCCATGTTGACGGAGAAGACATGGTGGTGGGAGAGACAGTGGGCATGTATAGTGGCAGCTGCTACCTGGGCAGACAAGGAGAGAAAGCAGCCTAGAGTGAGTGGCAGCCTAGACACTTTAAAGTCCTCCCCATAGGGCCTACTTCTGTCAGGAAGGCCCTACCCTCTTGAGGCCTCCACGTCCTGCAAAATATCACAGGGAGCTATAAGACAAGCATTCAAAACATTATCCTTTGGAGGACATTTTAGGGCCAAACTACATCATTTCTGGTACCTATGGCACATCGTCTGGCCTCCCAGATTTTCTCCGGAGCCTTGGTATAAGCCTCTCTGACTCCATGAGTCTTGTATTGAGCGTATTTGTGAGGCAACTCCACAGAGACGATGCCAGGCTCTGCTGCCAGCTCTCTATGTCCCCATGCCCCCCTCACTATTGCTGCAGGAGACTGAGCGCCCGTGTGACAAACCGAAGAATATATCACCTCAGGTTGTCACTGTCTATCAATGAACCCTTCAGCTGTCTCCTTTAAAGAAAAGTGTTGACATGGGTTTATGTTTTTATGCTTTGGAGCCCCTCTGTTGGGTCTATCCTTCAAGACACACTTCCTACTGTCCCATGACCCTTTGCAGTGTCAATAGCACGAATCTCTTTCACAATTATACCCACTTTTTCCACATTTGCACTGACACCAACTTTAGCCGTGTTTGCACCCCTTTTCTCTCTACACGGAACATTCCTTTACGTTTACATAGTAGTGGGATGTATGTACAAGGAACGTAGATGTGAGGAACGTATACACATGCCTCGGCACACGCGCTCAGGTCAGAGGACAACTTCGCGCTCGGCTCTCCTTTCCCATATCTACGTAGGTCCCGAGCCTCAAACCCAGGTCACCAGTCTCGTTCAGCAAGTTCCGTTCACTGCAGAGACTACTCTTCTGGAGCACCCTAAGCGACACATTTTCAGCATTTTTCTGATTCACGTCTGCCCCGGTTTCTCACTGTAAATCTGGCTGAAAGCAGCGTGCAGCAATTCTCATAGTCTGAACGTCATGCACGCTTGAAACTTCTCCTGCCGCATCAATTAGTCCATTTTTAATTGAGCTTCACTCCTGTTTCAGGACGAAAGTGTAACCAGGGTCTTTTGCAGCACAGAACACCGGCGGTTTTTAGCTCCACCCCTGATGGAGTTTTTGTTTGTTTGTTTTGTTTTATTTCAGCTGACACTTCATGGACCTCATGTTTTCTGTCCACCTTGCCATGACTGTTGTGGTCTTCCAAACAGCCATCAGAATAGCTCATTAAGCTCTGCTGACAGCGGCCTAGGGCTTTCTGCTTTCCAGCTTTTCCACGCCTTCCAACAGTTCTTAAGGCCTGAAAGTCACGTGGTCAGGCTCAACACAGACACACACACACACACACACACACACTTCAGTTACTTGTCTTGTTTCTGTGACCAAAATCTCTGACAGAAACAAGAGAGGGAAGATTTGGTGCGGGCCCCTTGTTCCAGGGGCCTCAGTCCATCATGGTAGGAGCTCAGTTCAGTCCGTGCAGTAGGAGTTTTTTGTTGCTCACATGGCAGAGGCTGAGAAGCAGAGAGCAGAGCTGGAAAATGTGGCAGGCACAGATCTCAAAGGCCCAACCCTGGTGACCTACGCCTGCTGCCCATTCTGGATAGTCTTCAAAGCAGAGCCAGGAGCCAGGAGAGTGGAGTTTGGAGCATTAGCCGGAGGGGGCTTTGCAGGTACAGATCAGAGCAGTCCACCTCAGCCATTAATGGTTAGGATCCCTTAGTCAGGCGTGCCTGGCTCTGCAGCACAGCTGTGCCTTGACACTTCTAAGTATGGATTGTCTCTTTGGACCCAGAGAAAACAGAGTAATCAGGAAGTTGGAGGGAAAAGAAAATTTTAATGAAAACAATCTTCATGGAAATAAATAAAGGCCTATGTACTCCAGATCGGGATCAGAAAATAGTATATGGAATAACCAAAAGGGGTTAAAAGAGGTCCCGAACACATCCAGCGGCCCTCACACATTTATTTACATTTATTGAGTGAGAGAAATCAGAAGAAAGCATCCCGGGAGGAAGCTGGGCCGACAGCCAGCTTAATGGTGACAGTCGTGCAGGCAGGGAAGGAGCAGGAAGCATCAGAGCTCACACTCCTGCAAAAGGAAAGAGTAAAGCAGGCGCCACTGGGGGAGGGAGGGGACACTCTCTCAGCCAACCGAAGAGCCCTGAGGAGATTCCAGACATTGATTCCTGCACACAGGGGAGGTGAAGAAAGGAAGAGAAACTGAGGCATTGACAGGAAAACTCTCTTACATTTCCTCATCTGCCCTGGATGGTACTGTGAAGCGACCGCTGGCTCCTTTCTCACACAGAGGCCAGTTGCTTAACATTTAGTTTTGTTGAAGTCAATGAGATTCTGAGTCCCCAGCAAGGCCACCTCAGCTTCTTCGTCCATGCTGGTGCAGAATGGAGGAAGCTCACATCTAGCACAAGCAAAGCGATGTGTCATATCATATTGCCAAGAGGTTGCATCATTTCTAAACTTTCCGGAAGCCTGGATGGGAGAGAGGTCATCTGTGTTTATTTTGTGAAGTTTGGCCTACCAGGAAATGTGTGGGTACAAGAGATATTTCGGGCCCCTGAGACTAACTTAAGACACTCAAATCTGGCAGCCTGTGCCATAAGCTTTGGCCTCTAAGTAGATCTTTGAAAAGAGGGGCAAATTGCAAAGCATGCAAGGTTTCTTGGCTGCACGAACCAAGCCACGTATAAACCCCTGTTGCCAAACAGAGACTAGAACCAGATGGCAAGTCTGAAAGCACACAGCACACATTGGGTCCTCCGCAAAACACTCCTGCAGCCTAATCCAGTCACACTCATTTCTGGAAGCATTGCGTAATCACTCGCCAATCCTTTTTAATTCAGGTTGCAAACTGACCTTCACGGAAGACTTTTTAAACAAATTTTTTTATGTCAAGTTGCTCTAAGAAAATAGTGAAATCTCTTCATCACGGGAGAAAAAGGAAGCATCTGATGGATGTAATTTCCACTACAGCTCAAATATATGTGTTTGTTAGTAGTCCGCTCACGGGCCTTCTCCATGTCTGGCATAGTTTAGTTTGGTCTTTGCGTCACTGGTAACCTAGAAGGTGACCAGAGCCCTTACCTTCAAGAAACCTGGTTTTTCCTGTGGGACTGACAAGGAAAATTCTACACACACACACACACACACACATGCACACGCACACACATACACACACGCACACACACATGTGCACACATACACACACACACGTACACACACATGTACACACACACCCCTCCAGACCCAATCCCAATCACATAAGAAAAGAGTATGGGATGTCACAACAGGGATAATGCAAACAGCCAATACTAAATGACGGATGCAGAGGACAGTTCTGTCCCCAGAGGCAGATCACATCAAAGGACCACCCCTCTTACCTATTACAGTTACCATTACTAGGGTTCAGGAGGCCCTAAAAAGAGGAACGCAGAGTTTTCATCTCCCTAGCAGGCCACATTCCCATTCCATTCTGGGGAAGATCCTCCAGGACCCTGCAATGGGGGTGTATAGCCATGCTGACAGACAGTAAGTCAGAAGACCACCTAGAGCTGAGAAACATGCATCCATCAGCATCGTGAACTTATCCTCTCCCCACCTGGGCATGTATCCAGTAGGATGCAGATGCAAGCCACTCCCAGGTTCACACATCTCAGAGCCAGGGCCCTCAGCTGTTGGTCCTCTCAGCTCAACAATGCAAGGACGGCCTCCTCCATTAAGACACCCACTCCCACCCCCAACACCTCTCCTGTTGGAACCAGGCCACTACTAGCAGCAGAAAGAGGCCAATTGCTTAAGCGTAATCCTGACTCCATGGTTCTGCTATTTGACTCTCATGTTTCCAGTACTCCAACACTATATGGTTATTCCTCACTGCCTCAAGCCATGCACCCTTCCATCTTGCTCAGTTCCCCAGGACACTTTCTTCTGATTTGCCCTTCCTTGCATACTGGAGTTGAAAACCCATCTTTCCTGTCTGCTTTTAATATAACCCTGACTCACAAATGCCCTGCCTCTTCTTAAGAAGTGTTTTAAATCTTGGAATCTTTGTGTGTGGAGATGTGCATCCTTGCCAAGCCCTGGATTCTTATGTAGCCGGTTAAAGATAAGTCTTAGAGGTTCATTGTGTGTTAACTCCAAGGATCCTGAAATGTGTGTGTGTGTCTGTCTGTCTGTCTGTCTGTCTGTCTGTGCCTGTCTGTGTATGTGTCTGCATGTGTGTATATAAACATTCATGCGTATGTGTATAAAGGTCAGAAATCAACCTCAGACAGCATTTCTTTTCTTTTTTTCTTCTTCCTGAGACAGGCCTCTCATTGGCCTGGAGCCTGGGCTAGGCTGGCTGCTGGTAAGCCCAGGGACCCTCCTGTCTCTACCTCTCCAGTGCAGGTATTCCAACTATGTACAACTGGCTTTTATACAGTGGTCCTAGGTATCAAACTCAGTTCTTCATGAGTGGTGAGAACTTTACCAACTGAGCTAGCTCCCCAGCTTGCAGGGGTCCTGAAACTACCATAAAACTGAAAAGGGGCTCCTATCTGGAAATATTCTCAATAGAAAAGAAAAGCAAGACAAATTTCATTGTCAAACCTCCAACCAAATTAATAGAAAGCAGCAATGGACAATGACAATATTAAAAAAAAAAAAAAACCTGGTAGGTCAAAATACTATTCAAATATTGGTTGAAAGAGATGACTCCGTGGGTAAGGCTGGCTAAGGGGATATCCTGAGCGTAGATTCCTAGCATGGTAGTGTGTATCAGGAATACCAGCATGGAGGGCAGTGGGTGGAGACAGGCAGATCTCAGCAGCCAGTTGGCCACTCGGCCAAAGCAATGAGCTTTGCATTCAGTGTAATAGCCTGCCTCAGACATAAAGGTAGAGGTCAATTGTCATAGTTATCTCTGGGTTGCTGTGATTAAAGAACACACAAAACAAACAGCTCACTCTGACAAGAGCAATGCAGGGGAGAAAGAACTCATCCTGACTCACAGCTCAAGCATATGACAGCAGGAGCTGGAGGCATCTGCTCAGGTCAAATCCACCCGTGGTACCGCGCAGTTGCTGACTGCACACATCTCCCAGGTCTAAAGGAATGGTGCCGCCCACAGAGAACGGGGCTTTCCACTTCATTTAGCCCAATCAAGATAATGCACCACAGATAAGTTCAGAGACAAGCTAAGCCTGGAAAATCTCTCAGGTGTACCCAATGGGTTGTCACTTACCAAAGTATAGATTCTGTCAGGTTGATAATTAACACTAACCAGAGTAGCTGTCGATAAAAAACACCTAATATCAACCTGTGAACTCCACATATGCACATACTATGTGCACTGACACCCAGATGCACATGTGAACACACATACTAACAAGCACATACCACACACACACACACATGCACACAAAAATATTTTTAAAGAGTCACTCTTAAAGAGTGACTTTGCACACTGAAAATGCAAAGGAGTGTGAGTTGGGGTGTAGGAAAACAGTGCAGGCCTTGAGTAAGTTGGGGTGTAGAAAAACAGTGGGGGCCTTGAGTGAGTTGGGGTGTAGGAAAACAGTGGGGGCCTTGAGCTGGGCTGTAGGAAAACAGTGGGGACCTTGGGTGGGCTGGGCTGTAGGAAAACTGTAGGGGCCTCCTGCATAACATTCTTCCTGGAACCAGCTCATCTTGGAACATCTCAACCCTGCCACCTTACTTCCACATGTCTGCATCAGTAAAGATCAAATTCATCAATATTGTTTCCAGTCTGGACACGCTCATCACTCATCCATTCATTCATCCCTTTTTCATTGCACATATTAGTAACTACTGTGCTCCAGGAACCATTGCATGGACAAGGAATACAGGAAAGGAGAACAAGGCCTCCATTCTTGTAAGATTGTAATCTATTGAGGAAGAAAGATTGCAGATGTACAACTAAGGCAGTCTCAGCCCACAGCCAGATAGGCATGAGATCAGGATTATCGCCTGCCTTGAATCCAATCAGAAACTGAACACGGTGGTATATACTCCTGCTACCGCAGCACTCAAGAGGAAGACCATCAAGATGTCACCCATGCCTTGCTACCTGAGTTTAATCGCTGTCTAGCGTGACTAAGTATGGGAGTCACTCTCGATGGATGTGGACTCTTCTCGTGGCCGATTGAAGCTAAGCGATACATCTCGGGGGGTGCGAATCTGACAACAGTTGTTCTCAGTGTGCGCTGTGGTCTGAACGTTCTGGTCTCCTCCCCAGTTCACATGTGGAATCCTACCTCAGAATGAGGTAGTGATTGGGATGGGGCTGTGAGTGGTAAATGTCCTTACTGAGGAGAACTCACCGAGATTTCTGTGGTTAAGATATATATATACACATATATGTCTATATATGTATGTATATATACACACATATATATGTATATGTATGTTAATTTTTTGAGAGTCTCATATATGCATACAGTGTATTTTGAACATATTTCCCCACGTTCCCTGTGCACACCTTCTCTCAGATCTGCCAGCCCCCCAAGTCCTTCCAATTTCATGCCCTTTTTTTAGAATCTACCAAGTCTAATTTGTTCTGCCCATATATTCATTTTTATGGGGCCATCCACCTCTCAATCTCCAGAGATCACACTTTTAAATAAAACTGATTTTCCTTCCCTCAAAAGTCATCAACTGTCAATAACCTCTCCACTAGAAGCTGGGTCTCATGAGCCCCTCCCTCTCCACGCTGGGATGTTGCCTGCCTTGATTTTGTACAGGTCTTATGCATGCAGCCACGGTTGTCTGGAGTTAAGGAGTTCTATCATATCCAGAAGACACTGCTTCATCCTGTCCTCCGAGACCTCTGGCTCATACGCTCTTTCTGTTCCCTCTCCCTTGATGGTCCCTAAGCCTTGGGGGCAGGGGAGGGGTGTGTTCTTATAGCTGAGCACTCTATAAGGTATTATCTGCACCTTCGCCAGCACATAGAGCTTTCCTGAGACTGTTCTGCTATGCGAGAGTTCAACAGCAGGCTAACACTTTAGAAGAGGCCCTTGACAGATGATCAATCAACATGCTGGCACTCAATATGGGACTACAACTGTCAAAAATAAACATGTTTTGATAAAACCCTAAGTCTACGGTACATTGTTTTTGTTTTCTTGTGTGTATATCCACGGGTATGTGTGTTCTTATGTGTGCACATGTGCACATGCGTGTGGAAACTAGAGCTGAACAATGAACCAGATGTCTTCATCCGTTGCCCTGTACTTAATGCCTTTGAGACAGAGTCTTTCGCTGAATCCAGAGTCGTGATTGGCTAGACTGGCTGGCCAGAAAGCTTCAGGGATCCTCTGTCTCTACCTCTCTAGCCCTGGGATTGCAGGGATGCACGGCTGTGCTCCACTTCTTATATGAGGGCTAGGGATCCAAACTTGGGTCCTCATGACTGTACAGCAAGCACTTTGCAGACTAAGGCACTTCTCCAGTCTCTGTTTTGTCTGGTTTGGTTATTTCCAAGAATTTTATACATGTTGGCAATGAAATTTGATCATATTTATCCCTGCCTTATTCCTTTTTCCAGCTGCCCCATGTTAATCCTCACATACCCCCTCCTAACTCCCTGCCTTTCACTTATTCATCGTTTTATTTTTATTGATTGACAACCCACCAAATCAAGCTAGTGCTACCCATCTGTGCATGGGTATGGGGCTATCCCCAGAGCATGGGAAACAGAAGACAGCCCTGCACAGTATTCCTTCAGCTCTTAAGCTTTGCTGCCTCCTCTTCTGTAGTGTCCCCTTAGCTTCGAAGGTGAGGCTATAGACGGCTCATTTACAGCTGGGCACTCACCGTTGCTGCTCAACACTGTAACCAGTTAGGAGACTCTGCACTGACTGCTGCCCATTGTAAAAGGAAACTTCTCTGGCCAAGATGGATAGCTCAGCTATGTGCTTAAAACATGAGCATCCAGAAAGCGATCTGACAACATGGTGTCCACGGATATCTCTTAAGTGAAGGAATGGCTTTATGGTATTGCAGGCAAGGCATAGGACGTGCTCACCAGTATTAGTCAATCGTGACCTTTAGATGAGGGGAGTGGTGGAGAGATAAGTGAATTTACAAAAAGATCATCAGTTTCCTCTTTCCACACACGTTGGAGCCAGAAAACCAGATGTTCCCTTCTCCTCACTCTGTGTCCTTGGCAAGAGAAAGGCTTCTTCCACTTAGAAAAATTCACTCTGACCTTGGAGTTATCGCTTCAAAGATGGCATTAAACACAAAGGATGGGCCAGGAAGGAAGAAATTCTGCTCTTTCTTTTGCAACATAGGTGGAAAAATAAGTAAAATATTTAACAGAAGATCAGAAAATACCATTTTAAAATGAGATGGCGAGGCGGGCTGGAGAGAAGGCTCAGTGTTTAAAAGCACTGGCTGCTCTTCCAGAGGATCCAGGTTCAATACCCAGCACCAACTTGGTGGCCCAGAGTCATTTGTAACTTAAGTATCAGGAGATCCAACGTCTTCTTCTGGTCTCCGTGGGCACCAAGCACATGTGTGGTGAATAGACATACGTGTAAGCAAAATAATCATACATAGAGAATAAGACTTAAAAAAAATAATGGCATGGGGATGTAGTTCAATTGGTGGAGAGCTTGCCTAGAAGACACAGTGTCCTAGGTTCACACATCCCTACAACCAGTATTACATAAACCAAATGTGATAGGGCCTGCCTATAATCCAAACTCTCTGGAGGCAGAGCTAAGAAAGCCATTCCAGGCTAAAAAGGAGTATGCGGCCAGCCTGGGAATTATGATAACCTGCAAATATATGACATATGAATGACAATTTTCTGGGCAGAAGTTTTAGAATTATTTAGTGCTTAAAATTTTCTGATTTTTTTTTTTAATGTAGAGGATATCTAGAAACAATTAGAAAGTTGGGAAGGAGGAAAAACTGACACTTTCTCGGGGCTCAGGTCCCTCATCTGCCTTATTTGCTGAAGAAGGAATGCCCCATTACTGCTAGCTACAGAAACACCATTATGCAAGAATCCGAGGAACGCCAATGAAAGGACAGCCTGGTATTCAAAAATAAACAGGAACAACTTCTCTTGGTCACAGCCACATGTTCTTTCCACACTACCTCGGTTCTCCAGCAGATTTCATTTCTCTCTGGTTTCCCTTCAGAGCGAGGGAGAAGGAATCCTGGATTTGGCAGGAGCTGTTCTGAGATCCACACCCACTGCAGCAACATTATTGGTTCAGTCCTTGAGGCCAGTAACACTTCTCGCCCCAGGGAAACCTCAGTTCCAAACTTTTCCGTCATCCCACCAGGGAGTTCTTTTTGCAAAAGGCTTTGGCTGTTCCTGGCACTTTCTCTCACATTTCTCTCTTAAAGCATCCTTTGTAGGGCTGGAACGCTGCGGGGTTTGCCTTCTGTCTTCACCCAGATGTTTCTGGTTCCCAGGATGCACACCTGTGAATCGGGGTCACTGGGGAGGGAAGCTTGAGCTTTATTTACAGCAAAGAAGAATGTGTTCTTCACATGCAAATGTTTAAAATGGTCATTTTGGTCCCAGGACTCAATTGCAAGATCTGCTAACAGGGACTCTGCAGGGACATGGAAACAAAACGTTGAGGTCAAAACCATCTAATCATTAAATGTTTTCAAACGCACATCCTGGCTCCCTCGTAGGGTTCTTGGTGTTGGGAATAGAGAGGTAGGGTGGGAGAGGAAGAAAAATCTGTTTTAGTTAAGAAAGAAGAGGGCTTGGGGAGGATGGGCAGTTTGCAAAACTAACAAATGAGGAGTTGTAGATAGTTGGTGTGATGACATTGTCTTGAAATTTGGAAGATAAACAAACCTCCTGAGCTATGCTTTTCACCATGCAGGTGATCTTGCTTGGATGACTGTCCAACGATGTTCACGAAGCGTTTGATGCAGTGGTGGAAAGAGGGTGGGTACTCAATACCAGGTCCTTGGATGGAAGACCTTAACTGACCAGAAGACCCCCACACTGCTGGTTAGCTTACACATTGCCAGCAGTTGCTTTGTGGGCTGCTCTGGTAGAGAAAAAACATTAGTGGTCTCACCCAAAGCTGTACGCTTCCTAGTACGATATCACCCCGCCTGGCCCTGTGTGCCTGCCGGTGCAGTAATGGCATGAGAGCTATCAGGGTAGCCAATTTCAGATTGGATATGAAACCTGTAGAATGGGAGGGATTTCTTGCCTGGTTCCATAAACCTGGTCAAAATCTATGACTGGGAGATCATAGACCCTAGAGGGAATTTACTATTGTTGTTATGCCAAATAGTCATGTTGTCAAACTATCTTCTAAGTATGTTTATACTCAGGGATTGATGCCACTCTCGACTTCGACCAGAGAAGCCTCCTTTGTTGTAATGGGTGGGAACTAATGCAGAAAGCCGTAAGTGGTGGGAGAGTCACAAGTAACTGCAAGTGCTCAGCTGTGGGTGACTCATCTGGATTAATCTCCCCAGCCAAGACTCAGGCACCCGCTCAAGACATTTTGTCAGCGTGTAACTACGTGCACCATGTGCATGCCTGGTGCCCACAGAGGCCAGGAGACAGCACTGGATCCCTGGAACTGAGGGTACAGATGGTTGTGAGCCACCATGTGGGTGCTAAAACCCAAATTCAAGCTCTCTACAAGATCAGCTATTGGTCTTAACCCCGAGCCTTCTCACCAACCTTATAAAATTTTATTTATATTTTGAGCTACCAAGGCATGGCATACTCTCTTAGAATCAGGTTTAACGTCCCATTTATGGCAGCCTATCCCTTCCTTTCCATGTACCTCAGAATGCACACTCCAGGGTTTGACCTGTCACCCTGCTCCACAGCTGCAGACATTTGTTACAGTATTCCATGATCTTGCTCTGTTCCAGCTATTTTAACAAGGTACCATGTGGGGCTAGTATTGTAGCTTAGTTGGTAGAGTGTTCTCCTAGCAAACATGAAACTCTCCTAGCAAACATGAAACTCTGGGTTTGATACTGAGCACCCCATAAACTGGGCATGCTGGTTCATTCATACTATAATTCCAGTATGTAATTACTTGTGAGGTAGAATCAAGAGGATCAGGAGTTCAAAGTCATTCCCAGCTCCATCTTGATGTGGAGACCAGCCTGGAACACATGAGACTATCTCAAATCTCTCAGACACTGCTAGTGGGAGCATATTCTACAATGGAGACAATGGCACATTCCTGTTTATTAAGACTTTGTTCACAGTAGCTAGAAAATGGAGTCAACCTAGATGCCCGTCAACAGATGAACTGATAAGAAAAATGTGGTACATACAAACAATGGAGTATTATTCATCTGTAAAGAAAATCAAAATATACAGGAACCTGGATGGAACTTGGAAATTTGTCCTGGTGAGGCAACCCCAGTGTGCAGACAGCTACTGTGTCTTCTGTCATATAACCGTCTGCTCCAGTTCTCTTGGGCTATATATCTAGTTTGTAGAACAACTGAAAGCCAGGAAACTAGAAAGGGACTTTGTGAAGGACAGCCATGTTGCGATGGTTTGAATGAGAATGGCCCCATAGCTCATACATATTTGAAAGTTTCATCACCAGGAGGCGGAACTCTTTGATAGGATTAGAAGAATTAGGAGGTGTGGCCTTGGTGGAGGAGGTAGCTGCAGGGGGTGGGCTTTGAGTTTCAGATGCCCATAGCAAACCCAGTCTCTCCCTGCCTGAGGATGCCAAGCTTCCATCTATTGCTCCAGAGCCATGCCTGCCTGCTTCTCGCCGTGATAATACACGAACCCTCTGAAATCATAAGCAAGCTCCCAGTTAAATGCTGTCCATGAAATGCTGTCTTATGGGCATGGCATGGCTGTAAGAGTTCATGATCAGGAACTCACAGCAGCTGTGGCTGCCAGAATAACAAGCGTGCAAGATCAAGCTGACCAACCTTCCAGCATGGATGGGGAGGAGCTAAGGAATCCCCACCCCTAACAGAGAGCCTAGCTTTTTAGCTATGGGGAGAAGAAACATTCCTCTTTGGGTATGACTGTGGGTAGGCTGCTCATGCCCCAGTAGATGGCCCACATCTATGTGCATATGGATAGCACTAATTGGGCTTGGTGGGGTTTAAAGGGAAAAAAAGGACAGAAAGAACACATGAAATTGGGAGAAGGACAAGTTGGAAAGAATCAATGAAGCAACTTGCAAGGAAGGAAATAAAAACTTAAACAATATATTAAGAGGCCAGAAGTGAGACACAGCAGACGTCCCTACAGAAGTATAGATAGCTTCAGGAAGTTAAAGGGTAAGTGGAGGTAGAGGAGGTAAAACACAGGCTGATGAGGGACTGTATCGAGAAGAGTACAAGAGTGAGCAGGAACCAGGGAAGGGGCATGGCTAGAACTTGAGAAAGATCGCTGTGTGTTTAGTAAGATCAGAAATCAAGGGGCAAATTCAGAGCCATGTTGGTGATCTGCAAAGGTAACCAAGCTAAGCCAGTGTGGAAGTAGAGGCAAACTCTTAGAGCTGAGGACTGCTGGGAAGTCGGGATTTTCCAGGGCTGGTCAATGACTGAATGCAGGGGTCGGGCATGAGAAGGAGCAGAAACATGTCCAGGAGAGAGGAGAGGAACAAATACTGAGAGCAGTAAGTTATACAGAAGGGCAGAGAGACTCATCATTTGAAAAGAGGGCAAACAGGACAAGCTAGGGTACAGGGACACCAGGAAACTGAGGAAGAAGGCTGGAAGATAGCAGAGCTGGGAGCACTGCCAGGTGCTCTGAAGAGTCAAAAACAATTGCACTAGATGGTTAGCTACACACTGACCAGGTGGATGGACTCTGGCCAGGTCCATACCTAGGTTCCTGGGATATGGCCCAGATTGAAGCATGGCAAGGGCTTAAAAAGAAAAAAAAAAACATAATTCATCGCAGTTCCTATCAGGTCCAATCAGAGACAAGCATATACCCTGGTGTGCTTTCAGCCTACATCCAATCAGGGACAGGCATCTATCCAGACATACTTTCTGCCTTTGGAGCTCCGGCACACATGAGATCAAGCACATCTTCAAGCACATCTGGTGCAGATGGGTCAAACAAGCTTGTTTAGGGGAGTGAAAACCATGTGACATGTTATTTCCCAAAAACAAGACCTCCAGCATCCCAGGAACTATCTGTCCTTGAGCAAGAGGCTTGCAGATCAGAGACATTTTTGTTTTATGGATCTCTGAGGTGTAGTCATTAAAACTTAAAATGTAGTTTTGGCTCTTACATTGGGACCCCAGTTCCCTGGAAGGAGTGAGCTCATGTGGGCCGGTCCCTTTCTCTGCGGCATTTGTATAACTTTATTGGAGAACCTTGAGCCTTGGGAGGTAAGATGAGCTAGGAAGTACCATCCATCTCTCATTCACAGAAGGTTAAAGTTTAGCAGCTGCAGTGGCTCCAGGCCTTTTGCTGAGGAGTGGAAGAAGTGGGACTGAGTTCATTTCCCAACTCTTCAT
Source organism: Arvicola amphibius (assembly GCF_903992535.2). Lineage (NCBI taxonomy): Eukaryota > Metazoa > Chordata > Mammalia > Rodentia > Cricetidae > Arvicola > Arvicola amphibius. Next base: position 47,037,941 of record NC_052057.2, read on the forward strand.
TCAACCCTCTATGTTACAGCCCAGGCAAACTTCAGTGACTTCAAAACCAAAGGTGTTAATGTTTTTGAAAATATAGACTGATCTTAGGCTTACATTAGTCCACAGAGCCTGGGTCCCTCCGAATCACATGCAGATTACATATGAAATGGTTTGGAAGTACTTTCAGTTCTTCCGGTGATGGAGGCCCCTCCTAGCATTTGTTGAGTGGTCAACAATGTCCGTGACCACTCTGCTTCACAAAGAATCGCCCTGAGATGATGGCCACGCTGTTCCTCTTGGGGACACTGACAGAACACTATGATAAACAGCCTCCAAGATGGCACCCAACAATCCTCACATCTGGTTGCTTCCATCTGTGTGAGTTCTCTCACACTGTATACTAAAGTCAGCCCAGGAGACCAGAAGGATATGACAGAAGCAATGACATGTCATGCCCCAGATTAACCTTTGAAAGATTGCACTGTCTTGGTCACTATCCTTATGTCCCTTGCTCGGAGGAAATCCGTGTCATGAGCAGTCTTACGAAAAGGTCCCTGGTAAGGAAGTGAAGCCTCCTCTCCACAGCCAGGCTCACGAGCTTGGGGAGGACTCCCCAGCTGCAGTCACAGCTTCAGAGACCTCACCACAAACAGATTGACCTCAGGAGCCTAGCGACTCCTACACTCCCAGCCCTCAGACACAGGGACACTAATACTTGTTTGACATTGCGAAGCCAGTGGGAGGATAATTTCTTATGTAACAACAGATGGTTGATTTGAACATTTACTCATAGCTCAGCTTAATTCTCTGTCTTTTGTCTGTCTGTTCTAGTGCGTAGCAAAACTAGCCTTGCTAGCCAGGTCTGGGAGGCTGAGCCCAGAAAGTTCTATAACTCAGAATGTGAAACAACAGAAGTTCATGTCTACATAAGAGAAAAAGGAAGCAAAATGCCTTAGGGAGGAGATGAGAATATAATGAAGGAGAAAAAGAAAGCGTTCAAGGACTTACATCATAGCCAGATGTATTAGCATGCATCTGCCATCCCAGAGGTCAACAGGCAGAGACAGGAAGATCACGAGTTCCAGGCCAGTCTGGGCTGTGTAGCAAGATCCTGTCAGGAGGGGAGGGGAGAAATGAAATGGAAAAAATTCATTTGAATAACAACGTTTGTCTCCAGGGCCAATGTGTACTGGTGGGCAGTCCATCATCTGTATACAGACATGCAGTCCATCTGTGTACAGACATGCAGTCCATCTGTATACAGATATGCAGTCCATCTGTGTACAGACATGCAGTCCATCTGTACACAGGCATGCAGTCCATCTGTGTACAGACATGCAGTCCATCTGTATACAGACATGCAGTCCATCTGTACACAGGCATGCAGTCCATCTGTATAGAGACATGCAGTCCATCTGTGTACAGACATGCAGTCCATCTGTATACAGACATGCGTCCATCATCTGTATACAGACATGCAGCCCATCATCTGTATACAGACATGCAGTACATATATATACAGACATGCAGTACATCTGTAACATCATAATTCATTTACAACCAGATACAACAGAAAACAATGGGCTTAGCTGGGTGGGTTTAGTACTTAGGAGGCTGGAGCAAGAGAATTCCTGCTAAAAGTGAGTTCTAGGCTAGTTTGCCTTGAGTGTGAGATCTCAAGAAGACAAAATACAAAACAAAAAAACAAAACCACAAACAAACAAACAAACAAAAACTCAGAAAAGCTCCTACGCTGACCGTAAGTCACAATTTTTAGATGTGACTCCCACTCTACATTTATTATTCAGGTGACCACACAGGAATTTCCAAGGTATCACAGCTTCATATTCTCTGCAATAGATAGGACACCTGTGTCAACAACTCCCACCCTCAAGGGCTCAGGGAGCATCTCAGAAGAGGGTATGGAAAGAATTTAAGAGCCAGAGGGTGGGAGGTATGTTGTAAAATTCTATCTCCTGAACATGGCATGGCTATCACCATTATGACCTCACAGCCGCTGTGGCTACCTGCAGAAAATCAAGCAAGTTAAAATTTTCAGCATAGGAGACAAGGCCCCTACTGTAGACTACCAACACTCCTTCAGTAACCACCCACCCTGCTCCCAGCCTCCCCTCCTCTCCTCACCACATCTTGACCCAACTCCAGTAGAGGCCCCCTGCTTGACCAGAGGCCACACCAGCCAGAACCACAGGTAGTCCAGTACCTGCCCAGCCTACTCCCAGTTGCCTCACCCATTCCCATCACCATATTCCAGCCCCCTACTCCTTTGGAGGATGCAGGCTAAGCCAGAGACCACGCCAGACTCCAAAACTACAGTCCCCAACTCATGCAGAAACCCTCAATCTACCAGAGGCCATCCCCAACTTGGGTGGAGACCCCCTGCTCAACCACAGGTCACAGCAGCAGAAGACCAGAGACGAAACAGAAGTCAAGAAACAAAACATTCATCCACCAAAGACAAACACGGAAATCCACACCTGGACCTGTAATCATCCCAAACTCAGATGCCTAGATGACAGTGTCATAGTGACTAGTGACATAGTCAGTACCAGTCAGGGCAATATGGCACCACCAGAACCCAGGTACCCTACTACAGCAAACCCTGAGTATTACAACACAGCTGAAGTACAAGAGAATGACCTGAGATTCAACTTTATGAAGACAATAGAGGTCCTTAAAGAGGAGACTAATAAACCCATTAAAGAAATCAAGGCAATGATAAACAAAAATTGGAGGAAATGAATAAATCCCTTAAAGACAGACAAACAAACAAACAGTTGAAGGAAATAAATAAAGCTATTCAAGACCTTAACATGGAAATAGAAGCAATAAAGAAAATAAACTGAGAGAATTCTGTAAATGGAAATTTTAGGTAAGCGAGTAGGAACTGTAGACTCAAACATCACCAACAGAATACAAGAGATGGAAGAGAATCATAGACATTGAAGATACATTAGAAGAAATAGACACATTGATGAAAAGAAAATGTTAAACCCAAAAATTTCTGACACAAAACATCCAGGAAATCTGGGAAAACATGAAGAGACCAAACCTAAGAATAATGGGAATAGAAGGAGAAGAATCTCAGCTCAAAGGCCCAGAAAAATATCTTTAACAAAAATATCTTTAACAAAATCATAGATAGAAGAAATTTTCCTAACCTAATGCCCATACAAGTATAAGAAGCATATAGAACACAGAATAGGTTGGACCAAAAAGAAAGTCTTCTCACCACATAATAACCAAAACACTAAAGAAACAGAATAAAGAAAGAATATTAAAAGTTGCAAGAGAAAAAGGCAGACCTATCCAGAATTACACCCAGCCATGATGTCATGGTGCATGCTTTTAATCCCAACACCTGAGAGGCAGAGGAAGGTGGAACTCTGAGTTTGAGGCCAGCCTGGTCTACAGAACAAGTTCCAGGAAAGCCAGAACTACATAGAGAAACCTTGTCTCAAAAAGCGAGCAAACAACAACAAAAAGAATTATACTCAACTTCTCAATGGAGACTCTAAAAGCCAGAAGGGCCTAGACAAATGTCCTGCAGACTCTAAGAGACCACAGAGGCCAGACCAGACTACTATATCAAACACAACTTTCAATCACCATAGATAGAGAAAACAAGATATTCCGTGATGAAATCAAATTTAAACAATATATTATCTACAAGTCCAGCCCTACAGAAGGTACTAGAAGGAAAACTCCAACCAAAGCAGGTTAACTATACTAATGAAAACACAGGAAATCAACTGTATCACATGAGCAAAACCCAAAGAAGGGAAGCACACACAACAACAACAACAACAACAAGATAACAGAAATTAGCAATCTCTCAATATCAATGGACTCAATTTTCCTCAATAAAAAGACACAGGCTAACAGAATGGATGTAATGTAAAAACAGAATCTATCTTCCTGCTACAAATGAGAAATACAAATCAACATCATAAGTAAATATTACATCAAAATAAAAAGTTGGAAAAAGCTATTTTAAGCAAATGGACTTAAGACACAAGGTGATATAGTCATCTAGTATCTAACAAAATAGACTTTAAACCAAAATTAATCAGAAGAAATAGGAAAGAATACTTCATACTCATCAAGGAAAATCCACCAAGTAAAAGACTGTATTTGTATTATATGTACACTGATGTTTTGCCTGCATGTATGTATGTGTGAAGGTATCGATCCACTGGAACAGGAGTTACAGATGGTTGTGAGCTGCTACATGGGTGCTGGGAATTGAACCTGGGTCCTCTAGAAAAACATTCAGTGATCTTAAGCATTGAGATAGCTATCCAGCCCTGACTTTTCAATTCTTAACATCTATGCCCCAAACACAGGGCACATACATTTATAAAGGAAGCACTACTAAGATTAAACCACACATTGACCCTCACACATTGAAAGAGGACGATTTCAATACCCCATTCTCACCAATGAACAGGTCATCCAGACAAAAACTAAACAGATAAATATTGGAACTAACAGATTTTAAGACCCAAATGGTCTTAACAGATATCTACAGACCATTTCACCCAAACACACAATAATATGCCTTCTCAGTACTTCATGGAACATTCTCCAAAACTGACCACATATTTGGTCACAAAACAAACCTCAACAGATACAAGAAAACTGAAATAACTCCCTGCATCCTATCAGACCACCATGGATTAAATCTGGATTTCAACAACAGAAAGAACAAAATGTCTATAAACTCATAAAAACAGAACAACTCCCTACTGAATAGCTTCTGTGTAAAGACAGACAGACAGAAAGGAAGAAAGGCAGGAAGTAAGAAATAAATTAAAAACTTCCTAGAATTCAATAAAAATGAATACACAGCATACCCAAATTTATGAGACACAATGAAAGCAGTGTTAAGACTGAAATCAATAAAATAGAAACAAAGATAGTAATATAAAGAATCAATGAGAAAAGACTTGGTTATTTGAGAAAATCAACAAGATAGACAAATCTTTATCCAAGCTAACCAAAAGACAGAGCGAGAATAAACAAATTAGCAAATCAGAAATGAAAAGGGGGATAAAACAACAGATACTAAGGAGACCCAAAGAATCATTAGGTCATACTTTAAAAACCTGTGCATCACAAAAGTAGAAAACCTAAAAGAAATGGGTAAGTTTCTCAATAGATGCCACTTACCAAAGTTAAATGGCAATCAGATAAACTATTTAAATAGATCTATAATCCCGAAGGAAATAGAAGCAGTCATTAAAATCCACCCCCCACACCAAAAAAGAAAAAACCCTCAAGGACAGACAGTTTTAGTGCAGAATTCTACCAGACCCTCAAAGAAGAGCTAACAGCAATACTCTTCAAACTTTTCTGCAGAATAGAAACATAAGGAACATTGCCAAACTCATTCTATGAAGCCACAGACTCCTTGATACCCCAGCCACATGGATTTAACAAAGAAGAATTACAGAACAATTTACCCCATGAATATTTATGCAAAAGTACTCAAAAAGATACTCACAAACCAAATCCAAGAACACATCAAAAACATCATTTACCCAAGTAGGCTTCATCTGAGAGATACAGGAATGGTTCAACACATGAAAATCAGTAAATGTAATCCACCATATAAACAAACTGAATGAAGAAAAAAAAACACACAATGATAATCTCATTAGATGAAGAAAAGGCTTTGACAAAATCCAACCCCCTTCATGATAAAAGTCCTGCAGAGATCAGAGACAGAAGGGACATAATAAACATAATAAAGGCAGTTTACAGCAAGTCTATCCCACATCAAATTAAATGGAGAGAAATGCAAAGGGATTCCGCTAAAATCAGGCAAAAATCAAGGTTGTCCACTCTTTCCATACTTATTCAATAAAATACTTGAAGCTCTAGCTAGAGCAATAAAACAACTAAAAGAGATCAAGGAGATACAAATTGGAAAGGAAAAAGTTTAAGTATTGATATTCAAAGATAATGATACCACGCACAAGTGATCCCAAAAATTCTACCAGGAAACTCTTACAGCTGATACATGCCTTCAGCAAAGGGGTTGGATACAAGATCAACTCAAAAAAATCAGTAGACTTCCTATAGACAAATGACAAATGGGCTAAGAAATAAATCAGGGAAACAACACACTTCACAATAGCACCAAATAATATAAAATATAAATATAAAATATCTTGGGGGTAATTCTACTTAAGCAAGTGAAAGACTTGCACGACAAAAACTTCATGTCTAGAAATTGAAGAAGATATCAGAAGATGGAAAATGCTTAAGGATCAGTAGGGTTAACATAGCAAAAGTTGCCAAGCAATGGGGGTGCACGCCTTTAATCCCAGCACTCAGGAGGCAGAAGCAGGTGGGTCTCTGTGAGTTTGAGGCCAGCCTGGTCTACAAGAGCTAGTTCCAGGACAGTCAGGGCTACACACAGAGAAACCCTGTCTCCATAAAACCAAAATGTAAAAATTGGTCATTTACCAAAAGCAACCTACAGATTCAATGCAATCACCATCAAAATTCCAAAACAATTGTCTTTTAATTTATTTGATTTTATTTTTTTATAAAAAGAAAACAATCTTTATTCATTTTACATATCAATCCCAGTTCCCACTCCCTCCCCTCCTACCATTCCCTCCACCAATCCCCTTCCAACACAATTCTTTTACAGACCTTGAAAGAACAATTCTCAACTTTGTATGGAAAAGCAAAACAATCAAGAGTAGTTAAAATAACACTATACAGTAAGAGAATCTCTGGAGATAATCATCATCCCTGATTTCAAGCTATACTGTATAGCTATAGTAATAAAAATTGCATGGTATTGGCATAAAAACAGACAGGTGAATCACTGGAATTTAATCAAAGACCCAGACAGAAATCCACACACCTATGGACACTTTACTTATTTTTGACAAAGGCTTCAGAAAGATACAATGGAAAAATAAACATTTTCAGCAAATGGTGCTAGCATAACTGATGTCAGCACATAGAAGAATGCAAATAGATCCATATCTATCACCCTGCACAAAACTGAAGTCCAAGTGGGTCAAAGACCTCAATATAATACCAGATACCCTGAACCTGGTAGAACAGAAAGTGGGGAATAACCTTGAACGCAATGGCACAGAAGACAACTTCCTGAGCAGAATACCAAGAGCACAGGCACTAAGATAACAATTAATAAATGGGACCTCATGAGACTGAAAAGCTCCTCTGATGGGGCTGTTAATAAGACAAAATGGCAGCCTACAGAATGGGAAAAATCTTCACCAAACCCACATGTGACAGAAGGTTAGTATCCAAAATATATAAAGAACTCAAGAAACTAGACATTAACAAACCAAACAATCCAATTTAAAAATGGGATACAGATCTAAACAGAGAATTCTCAACAGAGGAATATCAAATGGATGAGAAACACTTAAATGTTCAACATTCTTAGCCATCAGGGAAATGCAAATTGAAATGACGTTGAAATTCCATCTTACACCTGTCAGAGTGGCTCAAATCAAAAACACAAATGACAGCTCATTCTGGAAAGGATGTGGAGAAGGGAGAACACTCCCTCATTGCTGGTGGGGGTACAAACTTGTACAGCCACTGATCCACCTAAGTACCCAACTACGCTACTCATGGGCACATACCCAAAAGACACTCTATCCTATCGCAAGGACTCTTTGCTCAACTATTTCAAAGCAGCTTTATTCATAATAGTCAGAAACTAGAAACAACCTAGATGTCCCTCAACCCAAGAATGGATTTTAAAAAGTGGAACATTTACAAAATGCAGCTGTCAAAAACAAAGAAAATGTGAAATTTTTAGGAAAATGGATGGAACTAGAAAAAAAATACACCCTGAGTGAGGTAACCCAAACCTAGAATGACAAACATGGTATGCTGATGGAGGACTCTCATTGGTTAATAAAGAAACTGCCTTGGCTTTTTGATAGGGCAGGAGTTAGATAGGTGGAGTAGACAGAACAGAATGCTGGGAAAGAGGGAAGTTAGTCAGATGCCTCAAGCAGTCGCCATGACTCTCCTCTCCAAGATGGATGCAGGCTAGAATCTTCCCAGTAAGCCACCACCTCGTGGTGCTACACAGATTACTAAAATTGGGTTAATCAAGATGTGAGAATTAGACAATAAGAGGCTGGAACTAACAGGCCAGGCAGTGTTTAAATGAATACAGTTTGTGTGTTGTTATTTCACATGTAAAGTTAGCCATGTGGGATCCGGGCGGGATGAAAAGCAGGCCTGCCCGCAGCTCATCACTACAGTATGCACTCACTTATAGGTGCACATTAGCTGTTAAGTAAAGGATAATCGTGGTGCAATTCACAGACCCAGAAACTCTAAGTGACAAGGAAGACTCAAGGGAAGAAGTGGGGTGCGATGGGAATAGGAGAGATTAGATGGGGGCAGAGGGTGGAAGAAGAGAGAGTACTGAGAGAGACAGTAGAATTAAAGGCATTTGGTATGGAGGGGGGTGATATAGAAACCTAGTGCAGTGGAAACTCTCTGGAATCTACTCGCATGAAGCTAGCACAATCTCTTAGTAATGCGGAACACGGAGCCTAAAGGGGGGGGGTCGTCTTCTGTAACCAGGCTGGGCTCCCAGCTGTGAGACTGGGCATTCTGCTATACTCCTAGATCAGTGCCTAGCTCAATTTTCATCAGAGAGGCATTATCCAGCTACCAATGGGAGCAGATGAAGAGACCCACAGCCAAAGACTAGGTAGAACCAGGGAAATCCCTCAGAAGAGGGGGAAGAAGAATTTTAAGAGCCAGAGGGTTCTAAGACATCACTTGATGTTCTTACATGGCCCACAGAATCAACTAAGCAGGGCTCACAGAGGCTCACAGAGACTGAAGCGACCACCAAGGAGCCTGTATGTGTCTGACCTAGGCACTCTGCATATATGTTAGGGATGTGTAGCTGGGCACTCCTGTGGGAGTTCTAACAGGAGGAGCGGGGATGTCTCTGACTTTTTCTTTAACTGCTTTTGGGCCCCATTTTCCTCCTGCTGGGTTACCTCATCCAGCCTTGGTATGAGGGTTTGGCCTAGTCTTTCTGCAGCTTGATCTGTCATGTTTGGTTGATTACCCTGGGAGGCACCCCCCTTTCTCTATGGTGGGGTGGGAGGAGGTGGGGGAGGAACTAGGAGGAGTGGCAGGAGGAGAAACTGCTCTAGGAATGTAATGTATGAGAGCAGAACAGAAATTTTAGAAAATAATAATAGTCACATGAAGTTGGAAGAGAGATATGTTTGTGGGATCTCAGGAGGAACTGGAGAGACTCAGTGAGGGTAGGTATAATCAGGATACATTGTATACACATATGAATTTTTTTTTGAGACAGGGTTTCCCTGTGTAGCCCTGGCTGTCCTGGAACTCACTTTGAAGACCAGGCTGGCTTTGAACTCAGAGAGTCTACTGCCTCTGCCTCCCAAGTGCTGGGATTAAAGGCTTCCACCACCACTGCCTGGTGAAAAATTCAAAGATCAAATAAAAATATTTTCAAAAAACTGCATACACGCCAGAGTTTCTGCGAGAGCACAGTGGGAAGGCATCGTATGAAGTCAACACTGTCTGGAGCAGTCCCCAGCACCACATATGTGTGATAGTTCTAGACAACTCACATAGCAAACAAGAAATGCCTCTTCCAAATCACAGCAAAGAGATGCTGCGAAGGACGCGATGTGGGAGCCAGCATGTCTGCAACTCTGTTCCAGGATTGACACCCTGATACTAACCATCCAATGACCAGCCGGAGCAGAGCACAACTGTGATCTCACCACCAGATGAAACAGGATGAATGGGATGTTCTGGGAATTCTCCACCACACACAGAGTCTGCATAGTAAGTTTTAGGCAAGCCTGGGATAGATAAGACCTTGCTTTAAGTATCAAAAATGGAGGTGATCTCTCAGCCAATTAATGTTGAACTGATATTGGCATTCACCAGGAAACTAAAATTCTATCAAAAATGCAGGTGATCTCTCAGCCAACTAACATTGAATTGATATTGGCCAGGAAACTAAAATTTGTCTTAGTAAAGGAGCTCCAGCTCTAGCAATACATAAGCTGGTTATGACATCACATCAACTTCAGTCAAGAACAGTGTGGTCCAATGATTTTATTACTTCATATCATTAAAAATGAAATTTGGGGCTATGGAGATGGCTATGTGGGTAATGTGTTTTCTGCACAAACATGAAGACCTGGGCTGGTGAGATGGCTCAGTGGTTAAGAGCACTGACTGCTCCTCCAGAGGACCCTGGTTCAATTCCCAGCACCCACATGGCAGCTTGCAGCTGTCTGTAGCTCCAATTCAAGAGAATCTGACATCATTATACCAATGTGCATGAAATAAAGTTAAAGTTTGTTTAAAAAAAAAAAAAAAAAAAAAAAACAAACATGAAGACCTGATGGAGGATTCTCATTGGCTAATAAACAAACTGCCTTGGCTTTTTGTTTTCTTTTTTCTTTTTTCTTTTTTTTTTTTTTTTTTGGTTTTTCGAGACAGGGTTTCTCTGCAGCTTTTTTAGAGCCTGTCCTGGAACTAGCTCTTGTAGACCAGGCTGGCCTCGAACTCGCAGAGATCCGCCTGCCTCTGCCTCCCGAGTGCTGGGATTAAAGGCGTGCGCCACCACCGCCCGGCTTTTTTTTTTATTTTTTTATTTTTTGCCTTGGCTTTTTGATAGGGCAAGATTTAGATAGGTAGAGTAGACAGAACAGGAAAAAGGAAGTGAGGTAGATGGCTCAGACAATTGCCCCGCCTCTCCTCTCTTGGACAGACCACCGTGCCTCTCCTCAGGGAGACAGATGCCATGAAGCCAGACGCCAGGTCAGACATGCTGAATCTTCCCTGGTAAGACACCACTCGTGGTGTTACAAAGATTATTAGATATGGGTTAATCAAGATGTGAGAAAGAGGCTGAAACTAATGAGCCAGGCAGTGTTTAAATAAATACAGTTTCTGTGTTGTTATTTCGGGACATAAGCTAGCCAGGCGGCCAAGAGCCAGGTGGCAGGAACACAGTGGTTAAAAGAATACAATATGTGTGTTGATATTTCACATGTAAAGCTAAGCATGCGGGAGCCGAGCGGCTGGAAGTGGGCCCACAGCTCATCACTACAAAGACCTGAGCTTGGATCCCCAGCTTCCATATAAAAAACTGGTAGTCTGCACCTGTAGCTCGCACCTGTAACCTACACCTGTAACCCACACCTGTAACCTACACCTGTAACCCACACCTGTAACCCGCACCTGTAACCTGCACTGTAATATGAACCTGTAACCTGAACCTGTAACCCACACCTGTAACCTAAGCCCTAATGGGTGGAGAGAGCTAGATTCCAAAGGCTTGATGACCGCAGGTCTAGTCTATTCAGCATCCTCTAGGTAGCTGAATAGCAAAATAGTAAAGTGGAGGGCAATAGAGGAAGATTGCGAAGATCTGTGAAGTCAGTTTCTTGTCTCCACACATGTACAGACAGCCTAGCACAAACACACATATGCACATGCAAACAATGCAAGCATACAAATACTACCTCATCTTTTTTTCTTTTTTTTTTTTCAGTTTTCACATAGACATTCCTGGAGCTGGGACTGTAGCTCACTTGGCAGAATGCTTCACAGCATGGACAAAGTCCGGGACTCCAGCTCCAGCACCGCAGGAGTGTAATCTCAGCACAAAGGAAATGGCAGCAGTAAGGAATTCAAGGATAGCCTCAGCTATATAGTGATTTGAAGCCTAGTCTGGGGTACATGAGACTCTTGATTTCTTTTCCTCTCACTTGGATAAAAAACCCTGAACCAACTCCCCCCTCCAAAAAAACTTAAGAAAGAATATGTTTCTTTTGGCTTGCAATTCCCGGTACAGTTCATCATGGCGGGGAAAGCAAGGCTGTAGGGGCTTGAAGCAGCTGGTCGCAGCATTATATCCACCATCTAGAGCAGGGAGCAAGGAATGCAGGCTCAGCCCGCTTCTTTGTTCTCTACAGTTCAGGATCTCTATCCAGAAATTGTTCCTGCCTACAGGTAAGATGGGTCTTCCCACACCACTTAATGTAATCAAGCTATTCCCCATAGGCATGCCCAGAGAGCCCCATCCTAAGGACGCTAGATCACGCAAAGTAAACAATTAGTACTGACCATCACAGACTGTCTCAGATGAATAAACCAACGTTCTTGTTAACCTTGTCTTATGCATGTATCTATCAATTTTGCACGAACATATGTGTGAATGTGTATATGCACATACGCACGAACGTGTGTGTGAACGTATGTGTGAATGTGCATATGTACATATGCAACCAGAGAACAAGTGGCAGGAGTCGGCTCTCTCCTTCCAGCATGTGGGTTTGAGGATTGATCACAGGTCACCAGACTTGGTGGCAGGTGCCTTTGCCCACTAAACCATCTTACTGGCTCAAATGTAAACATTCTTATTGTAGTGATGTGACGAGCAGGCCTGCTTTTCATCCTGCCTGGCTCCCGCATAGCTAGCTTAGCCCTGGAAATAACAACACACAAACTGTATTCATTTAAACACTGCCTGGCCATTAGTTTCAGCCTCTTGTTAGCTAATTCTCACATCTTGATTAACCCATATTTAGTAATGTGTGTAGCACCACAAGGTGGTGGCTTACCGGAAAGATTCAGCATGATTGACCTGGTGGCTGGTTTCATGGCGACTGTCCCAGAGAGGAGAGGAATGGCGATTGACTAACTTCCCTTCTTCCCAGCATTCTGTTCTGTCTACTCCACCTATCTAAATCCTGCCCTTTCAAAAAGCCAAGGCAGTTTCTTTATTAACCAATAAGAGTCCTCCATCATCTTATGGGCTTGGGTCTTTGCCAAGCTTCTTTCATTGCTAGGCTGAAATGACTGCAGAAGGCAAGGACGGGGAATTTCCCCCCTGAATTAGTTTGCACACCTTAGATAGTAACGTGCAAGGACAGAAGAGACCTGCAGACTCGCATGTCCTGAGCAATCTGAGATTTCCCATGCAAGAATGCTAGAAAGGGCAAGCAGCTCATGTGTCCTAAACCAAGAGTTGACTCTCAGTGGTCATGTTCACTGTCACAAAGAAAACACAAAGCGGGGATGTTCACATTATTGGCAAAAACAGGCAAGGGGGCAAGCTCTGCCCCACAGAAGCTCCGTGATGGGAAACCGTTGGCTGTGGAAGCAGATCGTTTTGCCACAGCAAACAGAGCCTTTAAGGAGATAGCTGCTATTAGAAGCTGCATCTGTGGCTCTAGGATGATGATATAAAAGCTAAAGTGTTATTTCCCGGTCTTTATTACATCTTAACTGTCACTAAAACTAAAGTAATGGAAAAATTATATTTGTATATGCAAAGTAACCATGAATTATCCATTCATTGCAAAAACACTTTATCCCGTATCTATTCAAATGTAATTACAGCCTTGCTCTTTAGCTATAGAGGAAGGAATGCAGGCTGATTAAAATTCCAGTTAAGTAAGTGTTCCTTTTTATTTGGGGGGACTGGGGCTGGGGTTTCTTATTCCCTCCCACCACCCCATATACTTTACTCATCAACTGGCCAAAACAAGCGTGTCCCAGCAATATAAGATTTTTTTCTACAAGCAAATGAATGACTCTAAGCCTACTCTGCACCATTTTCACAAAAATCATTGAAAACTTGTTTGGCAGATTGCCTAATGTAGATAGATCAGAAAAAATACTAATCAGCATAATTTAACTGTACGTCCACTTCGCTGTTGTCTGAGACAAGATTTTGTGTGCACTAGGCTGCCCTCAAACTCACTAGACAGCCAAGAATGACCTTCAACTTTTGGTCCTCTTGCCTCTACCTCTCGTGCACAGCATCATGAGTGTGTGCCGCTGTGCCGGATGGAGCCCAGGGCTTTCTTCATGCTAAGCAAGTACTCTACCAGCTGAGATACATCCTCAGACACTCCAATTCCTCCTTAAACACTGCAGTATAAATATACACCTTTGTCCTACGTGCTGTGTGTGCAAATAATTTCTACTTGATTTTCAGTTCCATGAGGACAGTCACTTCATCTGTCTCATTTATTTCCATGTACCTTGCATGTTAAATAGTTTTTAGCATTTAGTAAGCATACAGTATATCTAATAATATTTATTTACTGTGTTATGGTTAGTCTTGGCAGAAGCTGGGTTATATAAAACTTAACAACAAAAGAGAGGAAATGTTTGGTCCCATGGTATTACACTCTAGAAAGGAATAAGGAGAGAATAAGCAATGAACCCAAGAACACAACTTTGAAGAAAAGCTACGTAAGTAACAGATGTTAGCGGCCACCTGATGCTGGATGGCAGCAGAAGCTGTGTGATGTCACCTGGATGACCCTAGAGGATGCGAGGCTCCTTCCCCCGGATGCTGCAAATGTTTGTCAAGAGTTCCCAACTGGATCTTAACCAGGAGCTGTTCTCAGTGGAAGGCAGCTACTCCAGGCTTTCTCCTCACTGAGGGGGAACGAGTCTGATGAAATTGGTCCACACACCAATTTCATAGGCCTGTCTTGCCTCAACTGGAACAATTCTGAAGGTTCCCCCAGCTCCATAGCTGCCTATGTGGTCCCCCAAATCTCTGCTCTAACCTCATCTGCAGCTCAGTTTCTCCTTCTCGTCCATCACCAGGAAATCTCAGCAAGCATCTGTATCTGCATTTGGATTTTATTCTCACTTGGTTAGTAAATACCAGTCATGTGACTCCAGTGTGCGAGGCAGAAGTGGAGCTCGAGATGGGAATTTGGGAACTGCAGCAATTCTCGAAGCTATGGGACTACATAGAAAGAAAAGACAAGAGGCCCATTAGTGAAATTTCAGAGTCCCTCTGGCGTTTACAAATCAGTGAATGTCAGAAATTTAGAAAGAAGATTGAAGAGCTGCAACCACTGAGACAGTGGGGCTGTTGGCTACAGTCCTCATGGCCAGGAAGGAAACCGCCCAGAAGGAAGGTACAAACTAGGTCACAAGCTGCCAACGAGACCAGGTGGTGAAGCTGTGAACAGAAAAGGAGTGGCCATAGCAGGTCCCTGGTGATGCAAGGGTTCCAGCAGAATGATGGGAAAAATGAGAACTTCCCAGAGGAACCCAATACTCTCACGAGGAAGAGCACCTATGACTTTACAGTATGGACATTTACTTCTTCCCTATTTGAGCTGAACTGGCAGTTCCTGTTTCTTCTGTCTAGAACCATGCAGGCTAGGGGTGTGTCTAGGACATATGCTGGAATGGTTGAATGAAGTATGTGGTACCATTTTGTTAGGTAAAGAGGCATCACTGGTCTAACAATATGGAATTTTAAACAGGAAAAGAGATTATAGATGCATATATGCACATACATGACCACGCGCATGCGCACACACACACACAGACACACAGAGAGAGAGACAGAGAAACAGAGACAGAGACAGAGACAGAGACAGAGAGACAGAGGTTTTTAGAATGTAGCATCCCACAACCTAGAGATTACCACATAAGCAGAGCTGGAAACAAAACCCATCTTCCTTTTAGCTAAAACATCATGATACATGAATAAAGCTTTTGCTTTATGTAACTTTATAAGCCTAGAATTACCATCAGTTCCAGGTAGAGAGAAATTGGGAGCGGGGAATCCTATGATGTAAAAATGAACGTTCCGGTAATCCTTCAGTGAATTCTCTTCATACCTCTACATGAAGTGGGAAATCTTCTGATTAAGATGTACATGCCCTTTTGTTCAGTGTGGGAACCAACATCCTAGAGCCTCCTTTGTGCTCTGCCATTGAACTCTACCCAAAGTCTGCTTTTAAATTGTATGCTTTCATTGACAAAAGGCTAGAAAGGCAAGTCGTGATGAGTGTCCATGCTACTTCTAGAGCAGCTCTGAAGAGATCAGCACAGAACCTGGCTTTTCAGACAAAGGGTCACTCGCTTGACTCTCCAGTTTAGACTCTCAGGGAGCCAGAGAGCATCATTGGAACAGACTTGAAAACTTTTCATGTACATAGTCTCCTCTCTCTCTCTCTCTCTCTCTCTCTCTCTCTCTCTCTCTCTCTCTCTCTCTCTCTCTCTCTCTTCCTCTCTCTCTTTCTCTCTCCCCCTCTCTCTTCCCCCTCCCTCCCCCCCTCTGTCCCTTCCTCTCTCCCTCCCCCCCCCTCTGGAACCCAGGGCCTTACACAAATGAAACACACTTTGCCACAGAACCACATCTTCAGACAATTCAGTTTAAGTAATTTACATTTTTAGTCCCTGGTACTCAAAAGGATCTAGCTTATTTTCAGAGAGTTCAAGCACTAAACATCAAAAAACCAGGCAGTAAGAAATATGCAGCGTTGTGAAATTTCCCAACTTGTTTTATAGAAACAGATTTTTTTTTAGTCTACTCAGAAAAATACTACTCATGGGTAATATCACAAAGCTAGCCTTTGGCAGAACTTCAAAAAGAAACTGTCAAATGCAGATGTGTTAGAGTAGATGAATAATTTTATTCTGGTTTTACTAATCTATACCACCAATGCAGTTGCCAAAAATCACAGGTATAATTTACCTGTCTCTTTCACTAATTTTTTTTTTCTTAAAGTGTAAGATAGTCTCGAAGAAAACACAGTGTTGGCCACATTCAGTTTGGCTGTGGTGGGAACAAGCAGGCTCGAGGTAAGTCTCTTCATATTTAGTCGATATGGCCAAGTTGAAGGAGAGGAAGGCCACCTTTTCGTAGATCACGCAGCCCCTGAAGCCTGCTTTGAGCAAAAAGAGTTTTAGAAATGATTGGATATTCTCCAATAGAGTTTATTTTAAATAAGTAAATAAGTAAACTTCTCTTTTGCAACCACCAATGGAGTAATTGATTTAGGCTAGGATCTGTCATGGGATGCTCACAGGATAAAAGGTAACTGGGAAACATGTTATTGATTTGACTTCAGAAAAGCAATCCACATGTGGCGTATTACTTACAAAGAGAGGTGATACCATAACAATAGAAGAGTATAGATGATATACCCATTCATACACACAATGTAAGTACATAAATCTTCTTAAGTATACACTTCAATGAAACTTGTATTTCTCATACAACAGAACCGCACAGAATTTTCAAATCAACTAGATAATTCTAGTTTGCCATCTGTTAACCTTTTAAATACTGAACAACATTCTGTGGTAATGAATACAGCATGATGTATTGATCCCGCTATGCCATCCTGAATTGCTACCTCTACAGATAATAGTATGAAATAGGCATCCTTGTTAATATGACTTTTGAGTTGATTCTTGGCATTCAAGAGTGGACCCAATGTATATATACCATCTATATTAATGTAATGCCCATTACAAGACTGCTTCTCAGGAGTTGGGGAGATGAGGTGGTGGAGAAGAGTCCTCACCACACAAGCATGAGGACTTGAACGCAGCACCCCCAGAAACCACATGAAATGCAAGGCATGGCCAGGAATGCCTATTGCCTCCTTGACAGGATGGGTAGAGACAATAAGATCCCGGGGTACCACTGGCTGCCCAGCCTCGTTGAGAGTTCAGTGAGAAACTCTGTCCCAGGGGCATAAAGTGGAGGGTGACAGCAGGACATTCGATGTCCTTTTCTGGACGCTGTGGACACACATGAACACAGACAAGCATAAATAGTACACACAAACACGTTTTTGATATCTTAATTCAAATGGTCTAATGGTAGCACACACGTTTCTACAAGAATGGTGGAAGTGTTCCTGTTCCTCAATCGCATTCTCACCAACAGTAAACGCTGTTGCTCAATGCCTCTTCCACTTCGACGGCCGAGTCAACTGCAGTGTACTGTAACCTGAAATTATGGGCTGCACTGGACCATTCCCTCCCCTAAGCAGCTTCTTGGATGCTTGAGTTGGCATGATTTGTCTTTGTCTTCATGTCCTCGTCTATTTTCTCGCCTGTTTCTTTTCTATTTCTCTTGTACAGTTTAAAGGAGTCTAGTAACAAAGGTTCATTTTGACATCTGATAAAGTTTTCCTCAAATAGATTATTTTTGAGGTTGATCTTCCATATGGCACTTTTTGGCCATAAAACTATTTAGCTTTTGGTTGTATATGTTCAAATTTAACAAATAATATCCCTGAAGGATTGCATTAGTAAAGAATGCCTTCCATTTTTATATTACCCATACCCAAAGAAAGAATGCTTTACAGTTTTTATGTAAGTTCTTTTCAAATGTACTTTTGTATATTTTGAAATTTTCCTTTCATAATCACCTCACTGAGACATAATACACACCCCTCAAACACATCTATGCTAATGTAGAGTGCGATGTCTCTAGCGAGCTTTTGTCCTTGCACACTTCCTCGCCCATCCCACTGTGTTTCCTCATTCTGCTTTACTCCACGTCTTCTCGTGCAGCTCCTGGCACCCCGGGTTGGTTTCAGACTGTGTAGCCTTTTCGGAATATTTTGTATGAGGTTTAACATATAGCTTTTGGTGTCCAGTGTTATTTTCCTAGATTCATGTTTTAAGGTTGTTTTCTGATGTGATCACAGCAGACTCCAATCTGAGTGGCCCAAACAGCAGAAATGTGTGACTCTCTGGAAGAGAGGCCAGAACTAAGGTGTCACGGGAACACTTTCTCTAAGCATGGCGGGAAGATGTGCCTTTCCTCCTCCCTCCCTCCTCCTCCTCCTCCTCCCCCTCCTCCTCCTCTTCCTCGTCCTTGCCCTCCTCCTCCTCCTAGGAGCTGTGTACAGCCGCTGTTGGCATGCCTGTGAGTGCCAGAGAGGAATTATTTAGATTGACTTGGCCTTCAGGCGTGTCTGTGGGTGCTGTGTTATCATGTGGAGAGACCAGCAGAAGCGGATGGCAGCATTCTTTGAGTTTGGACTGCACCAGGGTGCAGAGATAGCTGTGCACAGGCAAGCTCTCCTATGCTCCTGCTGCTCTTGACTGTGGATCTGAACAAAAGCATGCTCACCCATCCTCCTGCTGCTCTTGATTATGGAGCAGAGTGGTTGCTTCAAATTCTTGCTGCTGTGGCTTCCTCCTAGGATGGACAGGAACCTGCACTTGTTAGCTGAAGTAAACCCTTCCTCCCCTAAGCTGCTTTTGCCGACTTTTTAAAAAGACTTTTGTTGTTGTTTATTTATCTGTGTGTATGTATACCTATGTGAGGTTTGTTCACCACCTATGTGCAAGTGTCTATGGAGGCCAGAAGTGGTCAGGTCCCCCTAGGACTTGGGCAGCTTCAAGTCACCACGTGGATGCTGGGAACTGAGCTTGGGTCCTCTACAAGAGTGCCGAGAGCTCTTTAACTGCGATGCTTTCTCGAGTCCCAATTGTTAAGGGTCACAGCAACAGGAAAAGGAACGGGGACAACTGGTCTCTCTGCCTGCAGCGTCATCCAGCCGTCCCCCTAGTACTTTCTTTCCTAGTCTGGCTCTGAGGTATCTACCTGCATGCCTTCCCTTGTATGGATGCTTGCTGCTGCTCTGGGTTCTGTGCTGGTTGATCTTTGTCGGCCTGGGGCAAACCAGAGTCACCTAGTCACCTGGGCTGAAGAGTGGCCCAGAGCAGATGAGCCTGTGGCCATTCCTATTTCCTAAGTGCTAATTGATGTAATACAGTGACTTCTCCCACAGTAGCCAACACCACCCTGGACAGGCAGACTAAGCAAGGATGAACAAACTGAGCCAGCCAAGGAAAGCAAGCCAGGAAGCAGTGCTCCTCCACTGTCTCTGATTTAGTCCTGACTCCAGGATCCCACATTGTACTTCTGCTCTGGCTTCCCTCAAGGAGGACTGCAATTAAACCCCTTCCTCCTCCAAGTTGCTCCTAGTATTAACCACAGCATCAAAGAACAACCAAGGGCTCGTCACACCCTGATAGTCTAGACTAATCTCATCTCAGAATCCACCATTAAATTATACCCACAGAGATCCTCTTTCCAAGTGACTCTAACACATTCTAGTAACTAAGGTAATGGACAGTCTTGTGGTAGGCTGCCATTCAGTCCAGGCTAGCCATTCCTCTGTGCTATAGCGTATGTCAGTGTTCTCCTTCCCGAATAATGCTCCATTGTATGGCCTACTTTGTGTACCGTACTTTGTGTATATGCCTTTCACCTTGTGGACCTTTGAGTTGTTCCAACTATAACAACAAATACTTCTATGAACATTCACAAATTCAAGTTGTCGTGACGTTTGAGTTCTTTGGGATATGGACCTAAGAGGGGAATCACTGGGTCATATAGATCCCGTGTGTTTAACCTTTTCAGATACTGCAAAGCCATTTGCTGAGGTGACTGCCCTATCCTATCGGCACTGCTGGGAGTGGTTTCTCCATATCCTGTGTCTGACATATGTATAGAGATATATATGTAAGAATATGTATACATATATATTTCTAAGTACATTACAATGGGTATAATTAGATATATATCTAATATTATTAAATATGTTATATTTATACAATATAAATTATATTATAATTATATTACATAAGTACATTTATATTATATAAGTATAATATATACAATAATATATTATTTACTATATATCTAGTTACAGTCATTCTAGTGAGACTGCCGGATTTCTTATAGTTTTAACTTATATATATTTCTAGCTCTGTCTTCTTAGAGAGTCAGGAAACTGCAGAACTTTAATAGTAACCACCAGGAACCTGGATTTGGTCCCCTCCCTTCCTTCTTTGATTGCTTCTTTCCTCTCTACCATCTCTTCCTTCCTTCCTTCCTTCCTTCCTTTCCTTTCTTCTTGTCCATCTCTTCCCTTCCTTCCTTCTTTCTTTCCTTCTGTTGTAGGCAAAGGCAGCTTGTTTGTTCCTGGCTGCCCAGACTCCAAATAACTACACAAAGACTATATTAATTAAATCTCTGCTTGGCCTATTTGCTCTAGCTTCTTATTAGCTAGCTCTTACATCTTAATTTAACCATTTCTATTAATCTGTGTATTGCCACATGGCTGTGGCTTACCACCAAGGTTCCAGTGTCTGTTCCCAATGAAGGCTACATGGTGTCTCCTCACTCTGCCTTCTTTCTCTCAGCATTTGGTTTAGTTTTCCCCGCCTAGCTCTATTCTGCCCTTTCACGGGTCGATGCAGATTCTTTATTCATTAATCAATGAAAGCAGCACATATACAGTCGGACTTTGGTCCCCTCCCTTCCTTCTTTCCTTCTTTCCTCTTTACCATCTCTTCCTTCCTTCCTTCTTTCTTTCCTCTTTCATTTTTGACAGTGTTTATGTAGCTCAGGCTGGACTTGAACTAGAAGCTTTCTAGATACTCAGATTGCCAGGTTTTGGGTTCTTCTCCCTGCTCTTTCAAGACATGGCCTCATATATGCTGGCTGACCTCCAAGGCAACACATAGTTAAGGATGACCTTGAACTTTCGATCCTCTCGATTCTTCCTCTAAAGTGAGAGTTGAGGTTACAGGTGTGGGCCACCATGTGGGTTTTCTTTGGTGCAGGCTATCAAACCCAGGGCCTTGGGAACACTAGCTAAACACTCTCACAACTTAGCTACATTCTCATCTCTGTCTCATCTTGGTTTCTAAACATTTTTTTTTTAATGTGAAGGCAGGGCCTTTAGTAAACTGGCTGGAGCATGGTTAATCTTGAATCTTAATTGTCAATTGAATTCTAATCAGCTAGGTCTAGGTTAGTAAAACGTACTTCTGGGTACAAGGGCATTTCCAGGATGATTGACACATGGAAAAGCAACTGATATTAAATTATGTGTTCTGAATGTGGGCAGTATCACATAATAAGCTGGGAACATGGGCAAAACAAAAAGCCAACCATCAGTGCCTGAGCTGGTGGGTTCTGTGGCAGCAGTTTCTAATGGATGTTTGCCTCCTGCTTCTTGTATGTCTCACTGGGGCGCTCTTCAGGGAGTCTTCAGTCCTTCAACATCTGACTGGTGCTACTTTCTTACTTAGACTCCCATTTCTTTGATTGTGTAGCCACCGGGTTCGCTTTCCTTCCTTGGACAGGTACATGACCATTGTCTGACTACCCAACCTCTAACTATGTAAGCAAACGCAGCAAATATCCATTTTCTTGTATTGTTTTTGTTGCTTCAAGAGAACCTTAGCTAATGCAATTGATTTCGAGACCAGAATGAGAAAGTGAAGGGTAAGTCCACCTTACTGTAATGAAACATGGCGATGTGACCACAGAGAAAGAAACATGTACAAGGAGGACATCAGGAACAAAGTTGTAGGGCCGTCATGAGTCAGGATAGACAATAGCTAGCTATAGGAAAGGCCGTGTTCCTGATAAGACAGGAGGTAAATAATGACAGGAAAGGCCTGAGTTCCTGGGTAACTCGTGGTCCATATTGACATAAATGAGCAAAGTAGAAAAGGAAGTTCTTCCTTACGGCATGACGTCAACCACTAAGAGCCAAAGACATGAGGCAGTTGGATATATGCGTTATATAACCACGGTAATAGCAATGAACTCAGGCCAAAAGCATCCAGTAAAAGGCTAGTGAGTGAAAGGCGGGCAGGACTACTATCAAAACACTAAAACACCAACTACGAAGGGAAAGGAAAAGCTTTATAGTGGAGAAGCACAGCAGATGGGTGAGAACTGTTATCAGCAAGGGCATCGAACGCACTGTGTAGCCACCTTGAACTTCTGACCCTCCTGCCTCCACCTCCCAGGTGCTAGGATGACAGGCATGTGCCACCACCACCCTTGAGGGGTAGAACCAGGGCCTGAGATGCTCTACCATCTGAACTACATCTTTAGTCCCTAACAGTTATATTTCAAATGATTTAAAACTTTGTTTGTTTTGCTGTTAGTTTGTATGCACGAAAAGGTAATAGCTTCCATTTTCTTCACCAGTTAATCTTTGTATTATTAGAGTCCCCCTTTTTGTTAATTTGCAGCTTTTAAGCTTAAATTCTATGTTCTATGTTCATACACATATTACAATATGTGTGTGTACGTTCATGCATGCGTGTGTGTGTGTGTGTGTGTGTGTGTGTGTGTGTTCAGTCATATCACAGTGCTCATGTGGAGGGTTTCTTAGAGAAGTCCATTCTCTGTTTCTACCATGCGGGCTCCAGGGATTGAATTTAGGTTGGTTGTTTCATCAGGCTGGCTGGCAAGTGCCCCAGGCTGGCTGGCAAGCACCCTCTGCCTCTGGCCAACCCACTTAGATTCTGCTGGCCTTTCACATTTCACAGCTGCCCGCCCTTTACCAGCTCGCCTATGTAATCAAACAAAATTCCCCTATTATTACATGAAAACGAGACATCAACTCTCCCTCCAGCTGAGAACGTTCATTACTCCTCTCCACCCACAGGAACAGCCTGAAGAGAAGCTCCCCATCACTTCCTCCTCCCTCTTCTCCTGAGAGATGAGGCCTCAGGCGGTTGAAACTCCTGGCTTCTCCACCCCTCCCCCACCACACTTCAGTTCTGCTTCATCTTGTGCACAAGGATCAAAGCTTCCTCTCCTTAGGCATCCTCTCATGTGTCGTCCTTCAGCAGGTACCCTGCGAGCCCCACCCCAGCATCACACACATTTGTCACACCTGGGCATGCTCGCTCACTGTCACTGTCTCTTCGAATCTGTTGCATTTGGTTTTCTTTGTAGACTTTTTCAAGTATTTTCCTCAGATGAGTTGTGTGTCTCACCTCTCTGAATCCTTACATGTCTGCAAACATATTTCACTTCAACAGGGAAGAAACGTATCTTAGTTGATTTTGGACATCCAGTCTTCCTGGTGCTGACTTTGGAAAGGAGAGTTCCAGAGTTGAGGTAATGCTTTATAGTGCATAAGATTTTGAGTTGCAATGAGGGAGCAAACTCCAAGAGAGCAGGCCTGAGCTAGCAACCTCAGTGAAAGCAGGCCCGAATGACCTCTAGGATTGCAGAGTGATCTCCGGGAGCACCAAGAAACCTCCGAGTGCCCTCTGGGGTGACTGAAACTGTGGCCCCGACTCCACCTTGAGGAACAATCATCTGAGCCTTGGATCCACTGGCATCTGGAAGAGTGATCATCAGAGACATGACTCTAACTATACCAATCAGAGGAAATGATGGGTAGACAAGGAAAGAACACACCACCACAAAGAGCAACCTGACACTTTCAAAAACTGGTGGCTCTAAAACAAGACTTGAACACCCCAGTACAGATAAAGCAGAAGAAAATTACCTAAAAAATAACTTTAGGAGAATGTTTGAGGAATTGAAAAATTCTCTCAAAAAAAATGGAGGAAAAGACAAACAAAAAATTGGAAAAAAAATCAGGAAATCCCTTAAAGAAAACCAAGAAAAAGCAATCAATAGGTGAAAGAAATGATTCAAGACCAAACCAAAATGGAGACAATAAAGAAAACTTAAACCAAAAAAATTCTGGAAATGGAAAATATGGGGATATTATCTCAGGAACCATAAATGCAAGCATAAACAGCAGAATACAAAAGATGAAAGAGAGAATCTCAAGCATTGAAGATATGATACAGGAAATAGATAGTCAAAAAAACCTGCTAAATCTAACAAAAGCTTAACACAAAATATCCAGGAAATGTGGAACACCATGAAAAGACCAAACCTAAGAATAATAGGGTTAGAAAAAGAAGAAGAAATACAACTCAAAAGCACAGAAAATATATTCAACAAAATCATAGAAGAAAAGTTTCATGAAGTCTCAATCCTGAATATCTATGCCCCTAATATAAAAGCTCCCACTTATGTAAAAGAAACACTTCTAGAACTCAAGGCAGCCATCAAACCACACACACTAATAGTTGGAGACTTCAACACTCCTCTCTCACCAATGGACAGGTCAATCAGACAGAAACCTAACAGAGAATTGAAAGACTTAATGGAGGTAATGAACCAAATGGACTTAACAGACATCTATAGAACATTCCACCCAAATAGGAAAGAATATACCTTCTTCTCTGCGGCTCATGGAACCTTTTCGAAAATTGACCATATACTTGGTAACAAAGCAAACTTCCACAGTTACAAAAAAATATTAGTAACCACCTGTGTCTTATCGGATCACCATGGATTAAAATTAGAATTCAACAACAATGCTACCCCCAGAAGGCCCACAAACTCATGGAAACTGAACAGTCAACTACTGACCCACACCTGGGTCAAGGAAGAAATAAAGAAAGAAATTAAAGTCTTTCTTGAATTTAATGAAAACAAAGACACAACATACTCAAACCTATGGGACACAATGAAAGCAGTGCTAAGAGGAAAGTTCATAGCACTAAGTGCCCACTTAAAGAAAACGGAGAAAGCACTCATTGGTGACTTAACAGCACACCTGAAAGCTCTGGAAAAAAAAGAAGCAGACTTACCTAGGAGAAGTAGAAGACTGGAAATAATCAAACTGAGGGCAGAAATCAACAAAATAGAAACACAGAAAACAATCCAAAGAATCAATGAAACAAGAAGCTGGTTCTTGGAGAAAATCAACAAGATTGACAAACCCTTAGCCAAACTAATCAAACGGCAGAGGGAGAACACGCAAATTAACAAGATCAGAAATGAAAAGGGGGACATAACCACAGACACAGAGGAAATTCAGAAAATCATTAGATCTTACTACAAAAGCCTGTATGCCACAAAATTGGAAAATGTAAAAGAAATGGACAGTTTTTTAGATAAATACCATATACCAAAGTTAAACCAGGACCAGGTAAATGCTCTAAATCGTCCTGTTAGTCGCGAAGAATTAGAAACTGTTATCAGAAACCTCCCTACCAAAAAGAGCCCAGGACCAGATGGTTTCAATGCGGAATTCTACCAGAACTTCCAAGAAGACCTAATACCTATACTCCTTAAGGTATTTCATAATATAGAAACACAAGAGTCACTGCCAAATTCCTTCTATGAAGCTACAGTTACCCTGATACCTAAACCACACAAAGACTCAACCAAGAAAGAGAATTACAGGCCAATCTCACTCATGAACATGGACGCAAAAATTCTCAATAAAATACTGGCAAACCGAATCCAAGAACACATTAGAAAAATTATCCATTACGATCAAGTAGGCTTCATCCCAGAGATGCAGGGCTGGTTCAACATACGAAAATCTATTAATGAAATCCATCATATAAACAAACTGAAGGAAAAAAACCATATGGTCATCTCATTAGATGCTGAAAAAGCATTTGACAAAATTCAGCACCCTTTTATGATAAAGGTCTTGGAGAGATTAGGGATACAAGGGTCATTCCTAAATATAATAAAAGCCATTTACAGCAAGCCGACAGCTAACATCAAATTAAACGGAGAGAAACTCAAGGCTATCCCACTAAATTCAGGAACACGACAAGGCTGTCCACTCTCTCCTTATCTCTTCAATATAGTGCTTGAAGTTCTAGCAATAGCAATAAGACAACATAAGGGAATCAAGGGGATTCAATTTGGAAAGGAAGAAGTTAAACTTTCATTATTTGCAGATGATATGATAGTATACATAAGCGACCCCAAAAACTCCACCAAAGAACTCCTACAGCTGATAAACTCCTTCAGTAACGTGGCAGGATACAAGATCAACTCCAAAAAATCAGTCGCCCTCCTATACACAAAGGATAAGGAAGCAGAGAGGGAAGTCAGAGAAGTATCACCTTTCACAATAGCCACAAATAGCATAAGATATCTGGGAGTATCGCTAACCAAGGAAGTGAAGGATTTATTTGACAAGAACTTTAAGTCTTTGAAGAAAGAAATTGAAGAGGATACCAGAAAATGGAAGGATCTCCCCTGCTCGTGGATTGGGAGGATCAACATAGTAAAAATGGCAATTCTACCAAAAGCAATCTATAGATTCAATGCAATCCCAATCAAGGTCCCATTAAAATTCTTCACAGAGATTGAGAGGACAATAATCAACTTTATATGGAAAAACAAGAAACCCAGGATAGCCAAAAAAATCTTATACAATAAAGGTACTTCTGGAGGCATTACCATCCCTGACTTCAAACTCTATTACAGAGCTACAGTATTGAAAACGGCTTGGTATTGGCATAAGAACAGAGAAGTTGACCAATGGAATCGTATAGAAGACCCGGATCTTAAACCACAAACCTATGAACACCTGATTTTTGATAAAGGAGCCAAAAGTACACAATGGAAAAAAGAGGGCATCTTCAACAAATGGTGCTGGCATAACTGGATGTCAACCTGTAGAAGAATGAAAGTAGATCCATATCTATCACCATGCACAAAACTCAAGTCCAAATGGATTAAAGACCTCAATATTAATTTGAACACATTGAGATTGATAGAGGAGAAAGTGGGAAGTACTCTACAACAAATGGGCACAGGGAACCGTTTCCTATGCATAACCCCACAGACTTTAAGGGCAACATTGAATAAATGGGACCTCCTGAAGTTGAGCAGCTTCTGTAAAGCAAAGGACATTGTCACTAAGACACAAAGGCAGCCTACTGACTGGGAAAAGATCTTCACCAACCCTGCAACTGACAAAGGTCTGATCTCTAAAATATATAAGGAACTCAAGAGACTAGACAGTAAAATGCCAATTAACCCAATTAAAAAATGGGGCGATGAACTGAACAGAGAATTCTCAACAGAAGAAGTTCGAATGGCCAAAAGACACTTAAGGTCATGCTCAACCTCCCTAGCTATCAGGGAAATGCAAATCAAAACAACTTTGAGATATCATCTTACACCTGTCAGATTGGCTAAAATCCAAAACACCAATAATAACCTTTGCTGGAGAGGTTGTGGGGTAAGGGGCACACTCATCCATTGCTGGTGGGAATGCAAACTTGTGCAACCACTTTGGAAAGCAGTGTGGCGGTTTCTCAGGAAATTCGGGATCAACCTACCCCAGGACCCAGCAATTCCACTATTGGGAATCTACCCAAGAGATGCCCAATCATACAACAAAAGCATATGCTCATCTATGTTCATAGCAGCATTATTTGTAATAGCCAGATCCTGGAGACAGCCTAGATGCCCTTCAGTGGAAGAATGGATGAAGAAACTGTGGAATATATACATGCTAGAATACTACTCAGCGGTAAAAAACAATGACATCTTGAATTTTGCAGGCAAATGGATGGAAATAGAAAACACTATTCTGAGTGAGGTAACCCAGACCCATAAAGATGAACATGGGATGTACTCACTCATATTCGGTTTCTAGCCATGATTAAAGGACATCGAGCCTATAAGTTTGGGATCCTTGAGAAGATAATAAGAAGGTGAACTCCCAAAAAAGATATAGTAATCCTCCTGGATATTGGAAGTAGACACGATCGCCAGGCAAAAATGGGAACTTGAGGGTTGGGCAAGACTGGGCCAAGGGAAGATGGGGAGAGAAAAGTGTGAAGGGGAGAGCGGGGGGAGCTCGGAGGAATGGGGTGCTTGGGATATAGGAAGGGTGGATATGAGAGCAGGGAAGCATATATCTGAATTTAAGGAGCTACCTGAGGGTTGTCAAGAGACTTGACCCTAGAGGGGTTCCCAGGTTTCCAGGGAGACGCCCCCAGTTAGTTCCTTGGGCAGCTGAGGAGAGGGAGCCTGAAAAGGCCAGTTCCTATAGCCATACTGATGAATTTCTTGCATATCACCATAGAACCTCCACCTGACGATAGATGAAGAAAATGACAGAGCCCCACCTTGGAGCACCGGACTGAGCTCCCAAGGTCCTGATGAGGAGCAGAAGGAGAGAGAACATGAGAAAGAAAGTCAGGACCGTGAGGGAACCTCCAGCTGGCGACAGATGGGGAAGGTGACTGAGCCCCACATTGGAGCACTGGACTGAGCTCCCAAGGTCCCGATGAGGAGCAGAAGGAGCGAGAACATGAGGGAGAAAGTCAGGAATGAGAGGGGTGCGTTCACTCATGGAGACGGTGGGACAGAACTAATGGGAGATCACCAACTCCAGTTGGAATGGGACTGATGGATCATGCGACCAAACCCGTCTCTCTGAGTGTGGCCAACAGCGGGGGCTGACTGAGAAGCAAAGGACAATGGCTCTGGGCTCTGATTGTTCTTCATGGACGGGCTCTGTGGGAGCCTTCTCAGCTTGGTCAATCACCTTCCTGGACCTGGGGGGAGTTGGGAGGACCTTGGTCTTAGCACAGAGTGGGGAACCCTGATGGCTCCTTGGCCTTGAGAGGGAGGGAGGGGAGGTATGGGTGGAGGGGAGGGGAGGGAAGGGGGAGAAGGAGGGGAGAGAAAGGGGAGAAGGAGGGGAGGGAGGGGGGAGGAGGAGGGAAGGAGATGGAAATTTTTAAATATAAAAAAAAATAAACCATGAGAAAAAAAAAAAAAAAAAGAAAAGAAAAGTTTCCCAACGTAAAGAAGGAGATGCAAGAAGCTAACAAAATACCAAACAGACTGAACCAAAAGATGTCCTTTCACCACATAATGATTCTACTCAAACATAAAAGAATATACCTTTTTCTAGGCACCTCATGGAAGCTTCTCAAAAATTGACCATGTACTAGGTAACAAAACAAACCTCAACAGATAAAAAAAAATGGAATAACCACATGCATCTTATCGGGTCACCATGGCATAAAATTAGAATTCAACAGCAACACTAATAATTTCAGAAAGCTCACAAAAACATGAAAATTAAACAATGCTCACTTGAATCACCAATTGGTCAACGAATAAGTTAAAGACTTTCTAAAATTCAATGAAAATGACCACACAACATATCCAAATTTATAGATAGCAATGAAAGCAATATTGAGAGGAAAGTTCGTAGTACTAAATGCCTACATAAAGACGTTGGAAAAAAATTCCACACTAGTGAGTTAACAGAACATCTGAAAACTCTAGAACAAAAAGAAGCAAACACACCCAGGAAAATTAATAGCAGGAAATAATCAAATTGAGAGTTGAACTCAACAAAATAGAAACAAAGAAAACAATGCAAAGAATCAATGAGACTAAGAGTTGGTTCTTTGAGAAAATCAACAAAATAGACAAAACCTTTATCCAAACTAACCAAAAGGCAGAGAGCAAATATCCAAATGAACAAAATCAGAAGCAAAAAGGGGGACATAACAACAGACACTAAGGAAATCCAAAGAATCATCAGGTCATACTTTGAAAACCTGAGTAAATTGAGAGCATGGGGATCATGGGATAGGGTAGAATGGGAGCGGGGAGAAAGGGAGGGGAGAGGAGAAAAATATATAGCTCAACTGAAAAAAAAAGAACACATGCAAAACAAGATTTTGAGATTCTATGCAGAAAGAATGCGATGATTGTTTTTAATCTCTAGATTTTCAGTCTTCTGTGTATTAAATATGTGTGTATATTCTATTTTCATAGTTCCTGCCTTAGGTAGATGGGTTTGGGTTTGTTGCTGCCTTTCTCTCCTCTGTGATCAGCACTGTTTTTCCTGTAGAGCTCCTCTTATGTCCACATCTATTCTCTTAAACCTCCGCTCCCTCATATTGATTATCGTGGCATACATTTTTATTGTCTAAAGTTTTTTAAAACACTTTTCTTTTTTCTTTTTTCAGAGATAGAATATTCTAGAGCCCCAGCTTGCCTCATATTCTCTATGTAGTCAAGGATTATCTCGAACTTCTTATGCTCCTGCCTCCACCTCTCAGGTGCTAACTTAGCATCATGCTCATTTCATGCCACACTGGGGATTGAACCCGCCATGCTTTGTGCACTGCATCCTAGGCAAACACTCCGCCAACTGAGCCATGTTATCAGAAACTACTTTCCCTTCTGGGCTACCCAGACACAAAAACTACATTAATTTCAACACTGTTTGGCCAATGGTTCAGGCATATTCCTAGCTAGTTCTTATATCTGAAATTAACTCATTTCTATTAATCTGCATATTGTCATGTGGTGTGGCTTACTAATAAGGTTCCTGTGTCCTTCTCCTTCAGCAGCTACATGGGGTTTGCCTGGCTCCAATTTCTTTCTCCTTGTATTCAGTTTAGTTTTCCCGCCTAGCTATATTCTGCCCTGTCATAGGCCAAAGAAGCTTCTTTATTAACCAATGATAATAAAACATATTCACAGCATACAGAGGATAGTCCCACATCAGAGTCATGTCCCCAACCTTTGGAGTGTTTCTTGATCCAGTTTCTAGTCAGTTGGTTCTCAACTCTAACCATTTTGTGGGAGGGGGTGAATTTAAAAGTGTACAAATTTTTGTATGCTATTAATCCACAACATCTTCTGCATGAAATCACATCACCTTCCTTATTACTAATGCCTTTTCTTTTCTGATTTGTGTACTAGGCCACCCAGTCACACAGTAATCCTGCTCTGAGTGTGGGCTTTACTCCTCTCTCCTGACAGCTTGCTCTTTCCCAATTTGTGACAGTTCTGGGCTGATGACCTACCCGAAAGTTGTCACCACACTGATAGGGAGTGTCCTGTAGGCAGCAAGGAAGATCTGCTTATCCTCTGTCACTTTTCTTGTCCCTCCTGGGGTCAGAAGGTCATGCACACACCTGCTGAGTGAGAGCAATGCTCACAAACTCCTTCATCATTTCTGGTTCTTTCCTTGTGTGTGTACCTAAAATTTCATTATATAAAATGTTACTGCTTTAATTTTGACAAATAATGATACAAGCTAATGAGTGTGTTGGGGGGGGAGTGAGAGATTTAGAATTATGCTTCCCTTTTCTTTTTCTAAGGTTTCTTATTAAGACTGAGCATGGCATAGTGTTTATACTATATTAAACTTTTGTTAGTTTTTATTTTGTTTTGATTTTTTATCAACTTGACACAAGCCAGGATCATTTGGGAAGAGGTAACTTCAGTTGAGGAAATAACTCCATCAGATTGTCCTGTAGGCAAGTGGGGGGGGGGCATTGTCTTGATTCATGAGAGATTTGGGAGGACCCAGCCCACTGTGGGTGGTGCCTCCCATGGCCAGGTGGTCTTGAGTTTTCTTCCAAAGCAAGCTAAGTAAGCCAAGGAGAGCAAGCCATGAAGCAGCACTCCTTCACGCCCTCTGGTTGATTTCTGCCTCCAGGTTCCTGCTTTGAGTTCCTGCCTTAACTTCCCTTGATGATGGGTGTAAGTGGATCTTTCTGTTCCACCAGCCAGCTCCCAAATCATAACATGGAGACTTACTATTATGGAATCTTGGCCAATAGCTTAGGCTTATTTTTAACTAGCTCTTACAATTCAAATTAACCAACATTTTTAATTGGTGTATGTTCTACCATGTGACACTTACCTCTATTCCATTTTATGTGCCTGACTAATTCATGATTTTTTTTCTGGCTTCTCTGCCCTTCTTTTCCCTAGCATCCTCCATGTCTGTTTGTCCCACCTATACCTCCTGCCTCACTAATGGCTGTTTTGCTTTTTATTAAAACAACAAGAAGGTACCTTGGCAAAGACACATCTTCACAATGTAGAAAAAGATTATCCGAGATAGATGGGCTATGGTAGAGAAATTCTTTCCTTTTCAGTGGCTCAGCCAGAATGTCTGTCACTGTAATAAGAACCACACTAGGGCACAGCGTCACCCCTGGAACCCCAGTCCTTGGGTATTTCAGGGAGTCTAGCCTGGGCTACACAGTGAGAACTTGTCAGAGGGAGGGGAGTGGGGAATAGGCGGACACATCCAGGTCAAAGCACCTGCTCCTAAGCCTGGCCACCTGAGTGCAAACCCCAGGGAACAGCCATGCACACGCACACACGCTGCATACATTAAATAAATAGAATTTAAATAAATGTAAAAAGAAAGAAAATTATAGCAGAATTTCAATGTCATTGCTTTACTGAGGAGATGGGGGAGTTGTTTCTGGGGACCCAAGAGTACACTATACATAGTGGGTGTGTACCAGAGGTCAGCTTTGTGACATCACTTCTCTCCCTTTATGAGAATGCTACAGACTCGAATCAGGTCACAGGTTCTTCTCGTCATCGCCTTCCCCATTGAACTGTCTCACTGCCCCCAAACCAAGCAACCATGGGGTCTGCTAGTTCAAGTATGAGAACATTCAGTGCTGTTCAACTGCCCACAGCAAGCCCTAAGAGCCTATTAGCTGCAAACAAAACTCCTACCTGTCATAGTTCTATGCTTCCCTTTCTCCAGCCATCAGCAATTGCAGAAGTGCTTTCAGTCTCCATGAAGTTATTCATTCTGTGTTTTCATGTAAATAGATCATACTTTTTTTGGCATTTTATGTTTGGCTTCTTTCACTTGGCACTTTTAAAAAATGCAAAGATTATTTTTTGGCTGTTTATAGCAATACAGTGTACCGATAACCTCTTTTAAATGTTTCTGAGACCATTTCACTACCCATGTACACATACACACAAACACACACACATGCATGTATGCACATACACACTCTAGAATTGGTATGTTCAAATTTATGACCTATTTATCTATAGAGAGACCATTACAGAAAACCACAATCAATCAAAATGCAGAGTTCTGGGCCCAGTCTCAGATCATACATCTACAACCCAACTCCTGCACCAAAAACTCATGGATTATTGACAAAGAGAGGCAAAGAGTGTAAGAGCCAAAGAAAGATGAGAGAGCAGGTCTCCCAAGAATATCAGAACCTATGGCCATCAAGTCTCACCGACAGGGCTGCCTTTGCCATTGACACACAAAGGAGCCCTCCTCCAAATATCTTGAAATTAGTAGCATCTTTCCAAAGAATTCAAAGAAATCACAAAAGAACTCAGAGTATATCTTAAATGGAATGAAAATGGAAATATCATTGGAATTTAGGGAGAGCAGCTAATGCGGTATTCAGAGGGAGATTTGTAGCTTTCAAATGCTCAAATATAAAGTTACTTTGGGGAACTATAAAAAAGTAATTCAACTAGAAATAAAAAGAAGAAATAATAAATATTAGAGCTGAAATACATGATAATTTTTCAAAAAATCAAAATAAAACTGCTTCTTGAAGAGATTACCCATAAACCCCTACTGCTTAGACATAAACAAACCAGAGCACCAGTCTGGCTGGTATAGATGGCGCAATGCTTTTCCTTTAAGTCTGAATAAAAGAGTGAGAGGGTCACGTGCTGTCCTTAGCCCTTTGCATTCTTCTGGAAATTATAACTAGTAGACTAAACAAGGAAAAGAACTAAAAAAATTCCAGAAGAAAACAGAAACCTGTCTTTTCTCACAGATAACATACCCAGAAAATGTTAGAGGTCACAAAGCTACAGTCACAGCTAAGAAATGAAACAACTAGAAATTTAACATTAGCAACGGCATCAAAAAATAATGTATGTTTTTGACAAAAAGCATACATTAAATCTACAAAGACTACTGAAAAAAGTTGAAGATTTCTGTAATGT
This sequence comes from Arvicola amphibius, assembly GCF_903992535.2. NCBI lineage: Eukaryota > Metazoa > Chordata > Mammalia > Rodentia > Cricetidae > Arvicola > Arvicola amphibius. Next base: position 47,072,214 of record NC_052057.2, read on the forward strand.
TTAACATTTAAAGATGTCAATTTTCTCTAAGTAACCTCTGAATTTAACATAAAACCAATCAGGGGCTGAGTGGTGACTCAGTGAATAAGAACACTGGCTGCTCTTACAGAGGACTGAGGTTCAATTCCCAGCACCCACATGGTAGTCCACAACGGTCTGTAACTCCTGTTCCAGAGGATCTGATGCCCTAATACAGACATACCTGCAGGCAAGACACCAATGCACATAAAATAAAAATAAAGAAATAATTTTTAAAAACGTAATATAAGCCTGGTCTACAAGTGCTAGTTCCAGGACAGGCTCCAAAGCTACAGAGAAAACCTGTCTCGAAAAACAAACAAACAAAAAAAAAAAAAAACCAAAAAAATGTAATACAAATCCAAACCTCAGGAAGCTTTTGGTTTTAAGAATTTACAATACACTTTAAAATTATTATTATCATTATCATTATTATTATTTTGTTGTACTGGAACTCACTCTGTAGATCACAAGTTTAAAGCCAGCCTGGGCTACATGAGTCCCTTTCCAAGAAAAAAGAAGACAAGGTGGAGGAGAGAGAGAGAGAGAGAGAGAGAGAGAGAGAGAGAGAGAGAGAGAGAGAGAGAGAGAGGTGGTAAGAAAGGAGATAAGCAAGCAAGCTTCAATCTTATGCCATATTTTAAATTTAATTCCAGGTTTGAAAAATGGCTCAGCAGGTAAAATCACTAGCCAAAACAAGTTTGGTTGCCTGAGTTTGATCCATGTAACATACACATGCGCACACACACACACACACACACACACACAGATATACACACACAAAACCAAATAAATCCAAATAGATCTAGACCTAAATATAAAAGCTGAAATAGGACTCTAAGAAAAAATAAGCCCTTGTGGCCTTCAGTTAAGCAGTTTTTTAAAACTAGAATACCCAGTATGAACAATTGAGGGGAAAAATAATTAGTTAAATTGGATTTCTTGAGATTAAGCCTTTTTCTGAAGTAAGGCATGATTGGTGAAGAATCTAGGGCTTATGGCTGTTCTGGGTCATGTAGGGAGATTGTCTCAAAAACGCTAAGAGGGCCAGGGCTGTGGCTCAGCAAGCAAAGACACTTGCTGCTAAACCTGGCCATCTGAGTTCAGTTCCAGGGCTTCCACGGTGAAGGGAGTTCACCAAGTCCTGAAAATGTCATGTGACCTCCACACACATACTGTGCCATATGTGTGCCTCCCCCGTGCACACTCCCAAGAGAGAAAGAACTAAAATGTAGCAATTTTTGAAAAAGTACAGCAAAAATTTGGAACAAGCCAAGGACTGAACCCCAGACAAATGCATAAGCACATCTGTCATCTGTATCAATGGGCAGCTGTGGGCCAGCGAGGGGAAGACAAGGCCTGGTGGGCTTCTTAACCAAGGTGGCCTCAGCAACGCCACTCTGAGGCAAAGAAGCAAACCACAGAATGACGGAAGGAAAAGCCCAACGTAATCTACAAATGCCAAAATCAGAACCAGTAGCTGTCATGGTCTGGCTTGGGGCTGAATAACTGCGATGGAGCTTCATAAAGCGATAAAGATGGTCTAACTGGCTGAGCATAGGCATTTATCAGAGTTCCTGAAAACGTAAAGAAGACGCATTCTGTTGCTGGAAACTGTAGGTTCTTAACATTGCTGTCTAAAACTAATGTGTGTGTGTATGTGTGTGTGTGTGTGCAGTGTGTGAGTGTGTGTATGTGCATGTTATGTGTGTCTGTGTGTGTGCAGTGTGTGAGTGTGTGTATGTGCGTGTGTATGTGTGTGTGTGTCTGTGTGTGTGTGCATGTGTGTGTGTGTGTGTGTGTATGGATGGGTGACTGGGTGGGAGCTGGGTGTACTTACACATGCATACCATGGCGAAATGTGTGAGGGTAAGAGGACATTTGGGCATTAGTTCTCTTCTTCTGCCTCGTGGGTCCCAGGCATTAAATTCCGGTCACCAGGCTTGGGGACAGTCGCCCTCATTCATTTTACCTGCATTTAATTGCGTTTTAAAAGTGGCGGAGGCAGGAATGATTTGGGAAGACATGCTTAGAATTACTTCCCCTGCCCTTTTGTGCTCGCTCTCTCTCTCTCTCTCTCTCTCTCTCTCTCTCTCTCTCTCTCTCTCTCTCTCTCTCTCTCTCTCTCCTTCTTCCATCCCCCTACACCACCCCACCCCCACCATGCTCCTCAGCCACTGCTTTCTTTCATTTACTCAGCTCTCCAAATATTTGAAGAGGTCTCTATCAATGGTGGCCTTCACCCGCCCACCCCCACCAAAGTCTCCTCTCCTCTGGGTTAAATATTGCCAGTCCTTTCGCCTTTCACATGGCTGTCTTTCCACTGCTGATAAGCGGAACTGTTAGAGCTACGTGGTTTACAGCAGGGAGGCGAGCTCTGGAAGGGTTGTGGATTCCCCAGACTTCGGAGGGGGCAGCGGGGCGGGGTGGCCAAAACGAACAGAAACACGAGTAAACAGAGGTCCACACACGAGAGGTCCCAGGGACCACAGAAAAGAATTTGTCCCCGCTCAATTCAGTGCGGGAAAGAAATGATGTGATGAACTAGGCCAGGCTTCGGACCCTTGATTAACTTAACCAGTGCGCAGAACTAGTAACCCGAACTGTACCGTCGCCGCTTTCCACGCGTCCTGCCTTCTGTAAGCAGAGTCTCCACGATGTCTTTGGATATTTTCTTATCCCTCATCCCTTCCTACTGGCTATCCTAACAATCAGTGGAAAGTATTTTATTTAGATCAACAGCTCACTTAATCTCCTTTCCGTTCTCTTTTTTAATTTTTTTCGACTGTAATGGGATGGCAACCTTCAGTTCCAAAGTCTCAGAGTGCTGATTGAGCTATGTGTGACCCCCCTTCAGTATCAAATGTTCCCTGCTATTTACTCAAGGAGGAGGAGAGAAGTCTTACCAGCTTCCACGCTGAATTAAAATAAGAAGAGCTTCATAAAGAGGAGGGAAAGTTTCCTGATGTTGGAAGTCTCCTTTATATCCTTAGAAACACTTCAACCTAAAACCTGACTAATTGCTTGCTACCTTGTTGGGGAAGTCTGGACGACTTTCTTGTGGTCAAGTGTGGTCGCCGCACAGAGCAAAGGTTGGTGGGGAGGGTTTTGCCGACCGAGCCTGCTAATCTACCTTCCTGGGCTGCAGACTTCTCCTGGCATTCCACACGTGCCATCTGCCTCCCTCCTCCCGACCCACCCTCCTCCTCCTCCTCTGTTATCCACTGCACACTGTGCAGGGATAATAGAAAAGGCCTCTTTTCTCTGAGTTGGTGGCCTCGTTGTCCTGGTGTTCTAGTCAGATCCAGCAAATCCCAACGAGGGCAGGAGAAAAGAGAATACATACACACGGTCTGCCTAAATCTTAGGATACGTCAGAAGCCTGGAAGATGCCAAGACCAGAGAAGGTTTTGCCTGTTTCATGAGATTTCCTTTGCATTCCTTTAATGCTTAAACTCTTAGCATCGTCAGAAAGTTCTGTGTTTTTTCTGCGTACCACCCCCAGCAGCACATACGTACACACTCTCATACACACACTCACATTCATGTTCATACATATATAATCCCGCTCACTTACACACATACACTCAGACTCACACAAGTCACGTATGTGTATATACTCAACACACATACACACACACCCTCTCACACTCATACCACATATATATATATACATTCCCACTATCATACATACATAGGCATACATTCTCACATTCACATGTACACACACATATATACATTACACTTAGACATACATACACTCTCACACTTAAACACATACACACATATACATATTCATACATACACTCTGATACACACACACACATGCATTCGTTGTGTCATGATAGCTTTTTTCTCATAGTTGGCACATTCATCATTTCAATATTATTCAATTATTATCTGATATTATTACTATAATTTATTTTAAGTTAGTGTTCTAGTCCAAGTAGACTTCAAAATCTCTATAGTGAGGATGGCCTTGGATCCACCATCCCAAGTCCACCTCTAGAGTGCTAGAAATACAGGTGTCGAACACTGCACTGGGTACAGTGCTGGGGACAGAACCCAGGGCCTTGCACACACTAGGCAAGCACCCTGCCAACTGATTTTCCTCTTTCAATATCCCGTCTTCTATCCCCAGAACTAATTTCATTAATGCCAATTTTAGAGTGTTTACAAAACTGCCATTTGAAATTTGAAAATTCAGACTCAATGAAGAAGAGAAAAAGATTAAGAAGCTATCCAAACATTGCTGCCAAGAATTTTTAGCCTAACCATAGCAAGTTAAAGGGAAAAGAAATTCTTACATTTTTAATGCATTTGTGCTTGCTTCATCAAATGGTTTTACAGAAGCTATTTGATGATCTACCGGGTTTTGAATCCTTAAAACGCTGTGATGTTTGTGGGTTTTACCCACCACTTGTAGCCCATATTTAACCCACACGCATCAGACAGACCCACTACTAGAACAAGTCTGCTCTCCCAGTCTCCGAGTGTTCTCTTTTCTCTGCCTGAAACACTCAGGATTTGACCCTTCCATGTTCAACCTCTTTGTCTCCCTTGTTTAAAAGTAATTTTTTCAAATCAGCCTGCATTTAACACAGTATTAATAGATAAGTCATGTGTATTGGAGCCAAACACTTGAGCGCCTGAGTCAGGGGTTGGTGGAGGCGGTTCCCTGGGGAGGGGGTTCCCTGGTGAAGGGTTCCTGGAGAGGGGGTTCCCTGGGGAAGGGTTCCTGGAGAGGGGGTTCCCTGGAGGGAAGGTTCCCTGAGTAGGAGGTTCTCTGGGGAGGAGGTTCCCTGGGGAAGATGTTCTCTGGGGAGGAGGTCCCTGGGGGGGGAGGTTCCCTGAGGAGGGTTTCCCTGGGGAGGAGGTTCCTCGGGGAGGGGGTTCCCTGGGGAGGCAGTTCCCTGCGGGGGGGGGGGGAGATTCCCTGGGGAGGAAGTTCCCTGGGGAAGAGGTTCCCGGGGGAAGTGGTTCCCTGGGGAGGAGGTTCCCTGGGGAGGGCATTTCCTGGGGAGGAGGTTCCCTGAGGAGGCGGTTTCCTGGGGAGGGGGTTCCATGGAGAAGAGGTTCCCTGGGGAGGGGGTTTCCTGGGGAGGAGGCTCCATGGGTGAAGCACCTCCTGGGGAAACTTGGTGGTTTGAATTCAGATTCTTGTCATCCATATGACATGTTTGTGAGCTGGGGGTCATAGACAGATGGAGCCCAAACTTGCTGACTCCAGGTTGAATGAGAGAGAGAATCTGTCTTAAAGGATAAAAAAAGAAAGAGGGAGAAAGAAAAAAAGGAAAAAAATGTGTAGAAGTGACTAAGGAAGACATCCTGATTCACTTACATCTACTCACATGTGAACACACACCACATACACACACTTACATGTGAACACACACATGCACACACACACACCACACAGACACATACATACGTACATACACCACATGCACTCACACACAGAAAAAAAACTAAATAAAAAAATGTTCAAGGCCTGAACACACTTGTCATCTGAATAGGCTGAGCCCAGAAGATTGCTAGTTTGAGGCTAGAGTGGGCTACATAATTAGACACTGCCTCAAAACGAAATAAAAATTCAAAAACTAATTAAAATGACCTTGTAGTGCATCTAATGCAAATGTCCCACTTTTTGGAAGTCTAGAGGAGCTAAGTGACTTCCCCTGGCTCACAAACAGCTGTGTTTCATCAATGTCTCACACTCAACACGTGACACTGTGACCCCAATGATTGCTGTTGTCCCCAGCCTACTGCTCAGGTGGCTTCCCTGGCTTGGCTGGGCACCTCCTCCAGGTTCTCTTTTCCAGTTCTTGTGCCCCGTGTCTAATAGGCTAGCAGTCTTCTCTACCCACCACGCTCTATGGACCACCCTGTCCAAGGTGCCCTCCTGTGACTCTGAGAATTTGCAGAGCCTTCCCACTCTGCTCTTCTCCCAGGCTGTCTATTTTTAAGCCGCATGCACCTGGCAGTCCTCCTCCAGCCCTGGAGTTCTCCATTCTCATGTGCATGAGCTGCTTTCTGCCGTTGCAATAAACGGCCTGCCCGAAAGTGACTTCTGGAAGAGACAGTTTGTTTTGGCTGACAGTTCCGAAGGGAGAGTCCATAATAGCAAGGGAGGCCTGGCAGCTGTTGTCCTGAGCTGGAAGTTGAGAGATCACATTTTCAACCATGCACAGGAAACAGAGTGAGCTGGAAGTAGGGCAAGGCTATAAACTCCAAAGACTACCCCCAGTGACATCCTTCCTCCCAAAGGTCCCATTTCCTCCCCAGACAGTGCCACCACCTAAAGGACCAAATATTCAACTGCCTGCACCTATAGGGGACATTGCTTGTTCAATGCACTACTCTGTAGGTACCTACAGAACCTTCCAGCATCTGTCCTGCTAGCATTACTTCCTATTACTATGTCCTTGCTCTGTGCACTCTAAATCCATCAATCTTCTTGCTAGTCCTTGAAAAACCAGGACACGCCCATTTGATGATTCCCCCCCCCCCCCACGGCTTCTGGAATAGTCTTCATATAGATATCCTCATAGTAGGGATGGGACTGTAACTCAGTAGGTAGATTGTCAGCTTAGCATGCATGCATGAGGTCTTAGGTTTGATTCCCAGCACCACATATAACCATATGAGGCCCCTTCTAAGAAAGGAAAAAAAAGCAGGAAGGACGGATTCCTAGAAGTAGATCCATTTATATCGCTCTACATGGTGAAGAACGGAGTTTACTTCCTGAGCTTGTTATTAGTCGTCTCTTCCTGTTGTGACAGAAGCTCTCCAAGGTGAGAAGCTTGGTTGTAACCTTGTATCCTGTACCAGGAACAAGCTAATTACAAGGCATTATGCAAAAGCAAGTATTAGGGTCTGCCTGCTCTGCTCTTGGGTGGGCGGGCTGGGGGGGAATTGGGAGAGTTGATGGGGGGAGGTATTGGGGAGTGGGGGGTGGGGGATGTTGGGGGGTGGGGAATTGGGGTTTACCAGGGCAGACTCCCTTCTACTTCTGTTAGTCTATTCAGAATTGTCCTGTGGAGTGTCTCTGGGAACTCTTTCCCAGGGAAAACGTAAACAAATGTTAATACCGCCTTTAAAGGGCACCAAATGACGAACCAAAGTATGACTGCATCTACATCAAACTTTGGGAACGAGTGAGTCCATCGTGCTTGCTTACAAAGCTTGCATGAGGGTCACTTAAACAGCATGGATGAGGGGGCCACTTTTCAGGAACATAGATGACCCCAAAGCAGTCAAACCCAAGTCCCACCACAGTGTTGATCATCACTTGCCACAGTTGCAAGGATGGAGGTCCCTTCTGTTCACCTTCCACTCTCGATGTGCTCTTTACCCACCTGAGACCACAAGAAAACTCCCACTTAGGTCAGAATCACAAACAGCTGGCTGGAAGGTACAGGAAGGAGTGGCTGGACTCTCAAGTGAGGGTCCAAGGACCCTCTCCATCTCCTTCTTCTGTGTGGGAACGTCAAAAGCCTACAGTCCTGACCTCAGGGGTCTCGTGCAAGGAGTGCACAACCTCTCTGATGAAGATGGCTGCTGTGTTCAGAGACGGCTCTCTATAAAGGGAGTTGTTAATTAACCTAATTCTTACAACCCTTCTCACTATAGCTTTGCTTAGCAATGCCTTACTCTGCCCTGGGTTATTTACATTTTAAGGTTAACCAGCAGGAAGAAGGCAATGAACCTGAGACAATGAGTCTTTATTAGTGCATTCCAGGCAGGATGGTATGAAGCCTCAGTTTACCAGCACAAGAATCTGTTCAGTCGAGGTTAATTTCCCCTACCTGTCTGGATTGGCCAACAGCTTGTTAAATTAATGCAAAGTTAGTCGAAGAACAGAAGAACAGGACAAATGCAAAGTGGACATTGCTTCCATGTCTGTGTCAAGTACAGCCAAAGCTCCGGTTAGGAAGGGTATAAAAGCTTGTGCGAGTAAATGACACATAGTTGGAAATAAACTGTCACGTTTATTGTAAGGAAGATGAAATTACAGAGCAAAAAAAGTGTAGGTGTGAATTTATGGTGTAGGGGAAGAGGTGGAGGTGAAGTGTGGGTGTGTAAGAGGGGATGTGTAAGAGGGGATGTGTAAGAGGGTGTGTGTGTAAAGTGGGTGTGTAAGAGGGGATGTGTAAATGTGGATGTGTAAGAGGGGATGTGTAAATGTGGACGTGTAAGAGGGGATGTGTAAGAGGGGAGTGTAAGAGGGGTGTGTAAGTGTGGATGTGTAAGAGGGGATGTGTAAGAGGGAAATGTATAAGGGCAGTGTGTAAGAGGGGGTGTGTAAGTGTGGGTGTGTAAGAGGGGATGTTTAAGAGGGGAAGAAAAAGCTTTTGAAGGGCCGGCTCACTCCAGCATGGAAGCAGATGTCCAGATGGCTCCTGAAAAACAGTCTCTGTATTCTTGACCAGCCTGGTCAGTGTGGGGTCAGATAGGGCAGACCAGATTAAACACACACAAGAGACACCAAAATGGGTACAAATGTATTAAGAAAAGAAAACTGACTTGGTGTGTAACAAAAGAAAAAAATGGTCGATTTGTTGAGGTGTCAGGCAATAGCTTTGGGATAGATTCATCAGTGAAAGCCATGAGACCGCCAAGAATAAATACGGCAGTATGATCCACTGATGAAACAAGTTGATTAAATCTTATTTAGCACACACAAAGGCCATTCCTGGAACTTTATACAAGACAATCAACATAGTTATTTTTTACATTTCTTATTTATGTGTGTGTATGTGTGTTTGCGCATGTAGTTGTGTGTGTGTGTGCATGTATGTGTGTGTTTCTCTGGAGGACAGAAGAGGGTGTCAAAGTCCTTGGGGCTGGAGTTCTAGGTAGTTGTGAGCCATCCATGCATATTCTGGGAACCAAATTCGGGGCCTGCAGGAGCCTCACACTCTTAACCACAAAGCCCTTGTTTACTTCTGAGCAAGTTACAAACGCGGGAAGATCAGGGTTGGGCAGAAGGAGTGGAAAGACAAAGTATGGGAAATGCCATGGATAAAGTCCATTACTTTTTACACTAAGTTAATGTTTTAAAGATATATTTATGAAAAGAAAGCAATATTATAGACATTAAAAACTAGGTTTCTTTCTGGTGTTTCTGTATATAGGACTCAGCATAGAGCATTTAATTTACTTGCAAAATCCATTTAAAGTTTTACTGGTTCTAAAAGCTTGCAAAAATTATATAATTTCTTTCAGTTCTCTTTCTTCATATACAAGGAGATAATGAGACTAATGGATTCTAGAAGTTATTGCATAGTTTAAATACAATAACACACATAGTTTGTTTCCTTTGTCTTCTGGAAAGTGTTTCAAATTTTTCTCAAAATTTCTATAAGGAAAGTTTGTTCTAGACCTAGCATTCATTTCTCTCTGCTTCCTGACTGTGGGTGTAGTGTGACGTCACACTCCTCCCAATCCTGTGACCTTGCTTTTCCACACCTGACTGAATCCCCTGGAACCATGAGGCAGATCAACACCAACCCCTAGTTCTTTCTGCTGCAGGTAGAATTTTTTTTCATCTTCTAGAATCCTATGAACTGACTTCTTTGGAGAAATTCTCAGTATAAGTGTTCTTCCCGGTCAATGGGTAATGTTTTCCTGAGGAAACAGCAGCGGCCTCCCCTGAGTCGGTTGCGGTGCAAGGCAATGCTATCGTGCCTCTTCGCTCCTATCTAGACTTGTGCCTAGGTTCAGGCCCCGCGGAGTGCATTACAAACTGAAACTGTGGGCTGTACAGAACTCTAAAACCGCTACGGAGGGGGCCAACTCCGTTACTAACTGCTCGAAATACACCCAGCCAATTAAGGACCAGTTATTGGGACAAGGATTTATTTGGTAAGCTAACACAGCTGTGAACGGAGCACACCAGTATCCTAGAAGATCACTGTAACTCAGCACAGGTTTTGAGATCCTTTTGTGCAGTTCTCATCTTTAGATGGAGGTGGTTGGTTAAAAACTCATTGCTGGGAGTCTGTTGATTTGTATCACTCTTGAAGGGGAAGCTGTGGGGAATGCATGTAAATCAGTCCCTGATGAGAACTTTGTTCTCAGAACTAGAAGTTTTTCATAGGAAGGAAGGAATGCTCTACGGAGGCCTAGGCCCTCTGCCTTTCTTCTGATCCCATTAACATTTAAATCAGTATTCTGAGTGAAGCAATGTGCCCTGTATAGTGTGAGTGGGCTTCATTCACTCAGCTCAGCACAGTAGGGAGGGCAGAAAGGGCTGGTGTCCTCCCAGAAGGACTTCTATAAACTGTCTTTGGACTTGAACTGAGACTTCTCTGGGGTTCCAGCCTGTTCCACTTTTCTAGGCTTTGTGTGAACTTATTTCTTAAAAAATCTCTCCCTGCTCTCTGCCTTTCTTCTAATATATACAGTCTATTGGTTCTGGAGAACCTAATATAGCCTGTGATTCAAACTTTATATTTAGTTTTTCAGTATAATCTTCAAGATAATCTTACTTAGGTTGCAGATTACCTAATGAGAGCAACAATGTTGAAGCTTATTCTTCTTTAGAGGGATAATGAATGTAAGGCTGGATAGTAAATGTTGTTAGTTAGCTTGGTCAAGTAAGTAAACTTACCCTAATGAGAATGAATAAGGGAGCTGAGGCTGGGGATGCAGCTCAGCTGGTGGAGTGGAGACAGTCCTGGATCTCTGTACATCTGTAATCTCAGCATCTGGAACGCGGAATCAGGAGGATCAGAGGCTCAAGATCATCCTTGGCTATATAAAGAGCTAAGGCCAGCCTGGGATACAAGAGATCCTGTCTCAAAACATCTACGGAACACTTGTACACCAAAGGCTCAGGGGACATTGCAGAAGAGAGGGCAGGAAGATTGTAAGAGCCAGAGAGAGAGAGAGAGAGAGAGGGAGTCTGCCGTGAGACTGCTTCTCAGTAACTCCAAAAGTTACTAAAAGTAACCCATAAAGTCTCAGCGCCATGACTGCCCAAATGTGCGTTGAACAAGGACAACACCAATGAGCATCCCCAAATAGACAGGCGAAGCTCAACCCTACACAAAGTACTATAGGCAACGGAGGAAAGCTGGGAGCAGGAGAGGTGATCCTCCCAGGGAAGAGCACAGCAACTGGCTGTCCAGTGCCAAATGGTCAGCCCCGCAGGCATGCATACAAGTAACCTCAAACAGTTAGAATACAATAACAATTAGTGAAAGAAAGAGGCCACGGGTTTGAAGATGAGTGGGAAGCAGTATGTAGGGAGGAAAGGGAAGGAAGACATGTTGTAATTTTATTATAATATCAACAATAAAATAAAAAATGCATAATGTATAGTTTTCTTTATATATGAACTAAAGAACTTTGAAAATGACTGCAGTTAGTTTCATGTGCTATCAGTATTATTATGACTCAGGAGTTCTAAGATAGGCTTAACAGAAGCCTATATATATATATGTATATATATATATATATATATATATATAATAGCTATACATATAATTTATTTTGCCTCACTTTAAATGAGATTCTTGTCCCTTTAAACCAAAATAATCTAAAGTAATATACCTGCCTCTACTAAGGATAGGACAGCATAGATTAGATCAAACAGTTAATTAAAATAAGGACCTAATGAATAAGAATGAATAAGAATTATGTGATAAAGACAAAGGAAGAATTGCCTTACCAGAAACCCAGGCTAAGGATAATTTCTGTAATTGGGAGCAAAAGTTACCTCTGACTTTCTTAGCTGTCAAGACTCAAAGGAACCAAAATAAATTACTTTATTCCTGTTAAGTAAAGAGAATATATCACTTCACCAAGAAAGAAAATGGTGGTGGTGGTGCAAGCCTTTAATCTCAGCACTCAGGAAGCAGAGGCAGGAAGATCTCTGTGAGTTCCAGGCCAGCCTGATCTACAGAGGTAGTTCCAGGATAGCCAGGACTGTTACACAGAGAACGACCGTCTTGGAAAAGCAGAGAGAGAGAGAGAGAGAGAGAGAGAGAGAGAGAGAGACAGAGAGAGAGAGACAGAGAGAGAGAGACAGAGAGAGACAGAGAGAGACAGAGAGAGAGACAGAGACAGAGACAGACAGAGAGAGAGACAGAGAGACAGAGAGAGAGAGAGAGAGACAGACAGACAGAGACAGACAGAGAGACAGACAGAGAGAGACAGAGAGAGAGAGAGAGAGAGAGAGAGAGAGAGAGAGAGAGAGAGAGAGAGAGAGAGAGAGAGAGAATGCTCTTGATTCAAGCTTCTGAGAATAAAGTAAGTTATTAGGGACTTTTACACAAGGGTCACTGAAAGAAAGAACTTAGAGATATTTATTTCTTGAACTTTGTTGGTGATTTATTGTGATCAGATTATATGAATCCCTGATCATCTTCTCATGGGAAAAACCCTAGCAATGTTCTTCTCTAGCTCAGATACAAGGTGTGAGAGAAACTTCATCTTTATCGTGTCACAAGATTCAGTGACATCAGGCCAACAGCACAGCCGTCCCCTGCACTACGGAAGCCTGTGGATAGCTGTCATTCTGAAGGGCTAGAGGAGAATGAGTCACCAGAGCCATGCGCACGCAACAAATCCCAACACATATCAGGTTCATCTGACGGACAGGGTTACCAGACTAGCAGAATGGCCTAGAGACAAGTCTTGTGATACCTTTATGAGCAAAACACAGACATGTTTGGGTTATCAAAAAAAAAGCTAGTTCACTCGTCTATAGGACCCAGACATTAGAAGCAAATGACTCTACTGATATATCAGATGCAGTCTGAGTGCCACAGAAGTCAGGTTGTCATGGTAACAGTTAAGCTGCTGGTCTGTCCACCAGTGCCCCGTCCTTTAGATAAGATTAACAGGCTCACGTTTTGCTCTGACTGGGGTGGAATGCGAGTGGAAGCGCTTTGCTCATCACTGAGGTATTTGTTTGGTGAACAGACTGGGCCGAAGGTTGGGGTTGAATGTCTGAAGGCCTCTGCAAGGTTGGTGTGGAGAATCTGTGAGAAGCTTGGGAGCAATCTTATCCTCTGAGAAGCTCTTTGTGAGGAAAGCCCAGGAGCACTGTCTGTGGCAGAATGGGTCCCAGCTGTCCCCATCGGTCAGGGATCCAGGACGGAGAAGGGAGGCATGGTGGTCTACGGCACAGCTTGGGCTACCTTCTTTACCTACTTAGCCTTCAGGAGTTAGTGTCTGTGTTCCAAGGACAAGTGACAATGGAGAAAGGTCAGTGAGCTTGGGTCTGTCCTCAGACCCTAGTTTAGTTCATTTACTACTGTCTGTCTTTACCACTGCTGCCCTAGCCCAAGCTAAGAGACCATTTCTTACCTGAGCCGATGAGAAAGGCCTGTAGGTGGCTGGACAGAGCAATGATTTTGCAGAGTAAGTCAAATAATGTGATTCCCCCTTCTAAACTCCATCCTGGGAACTGGGGGTGCAGCTCAGTTGGCACAATGTTTGCCTGTCATTCATAGAAGCCTTTGGCTCCATCCCCAGCATAAATATGAGTTGGTGGTACAGTCATAACCCAAGAGATTGGGAAGTAGAGGCAAGAGGATCAGAAGTTCAAGGTCATCCTCATCTATATCGCAAGTTCAAGGCTAGCCTGAGCTACGTGAGACTGATTCAAAAGTAAGCAAGCAAGCAATTGGCAGACAGGCAGGCAGGCAGGTAGGCAGGCAGGCAGGCAGGAAGACATTGGCTTTTGGGAGAGTAGCTGAACCTCCACTCTGACCAAGCAAAATCTTACATGACTGATTCTGTTTATCAGTCCAGTGTCCTCACTGGTCACTCAACCTGAGAGCCACCGGAGTTCAAGGTGTCAGGACACTAAGTTCTCCTCAGCGTCAGCCTCTTCCTTCTTTTTGCTGTTACTCTGCACTTGAGCATCTGAGCCCCCTCTGCCTCCTCACCCTGGTGAGTTTTCATGTATGCATCATTCCTACAGAGTCCTATCTGAACAATCCCCTGCCCTCTCCTTTTTATGGCCATCTCCTCACCTAGATCTCTTCCTTTGTAGTTCTTTTCTCCATGTAGTTATATGTTGACTTAGGGATTGTCTCTAAGGCCATAAGACTTGGTGTAGGTGACCAGCTCCCATCCACAATCCATAAAGTAGCAGCTGCATCATCGGGGGCACTCAGTGCATTAATGAACAATGGCCGTAAGATATTGGAAGCCAAGGGCTCTTTCGTTGGTTATCAGTATAACTAAATAGGGCATTGAGAAAGAAGTCTGTCAGAAGATTGGCGTGACTTTATGGAGAGATGCGGAGGAGACCTCTGGCTGGACTCCCAAGTCATCTCTCAGGCACTGACAGACTGAAAAAGTTGCTCACAAATGCACAGGAAACTTCTAGAAAGAAGTGGAAAATTTTGGGAGTACTCCTGAAGTTCTATAATAAAACAGAGAAAGAATGTTTCTTGGGGTTAATGGGTTTAAATTAGACACAGGAATTACAAAGGAACCATTAGAGCCCATGCTTCCAAGAATCAAGACAAATACTGTCTTCTGAGACAGGAACCATGGGGGCCTGGGAGGTGGGTGCATCGGAGCACTAGAGCTTACGCTTGGCAGCTTCAGTCCGGTCCTTTCACGACTATCCTCTGGTCTCACATGTCCGCTGTGGGCACCCCGAGCACACCCATCTTCCTGGGCACACACTTGTGTCCCTTATACACACACGATAATAAATAAAACGAACACTTTTCTTAAAAGACGAGAAACAGTTTTAGCTAGTGTGCTTCACCCTCCCCAAGCCAGAGGCAGCCCCATTGTCTCTGCAATGTCTTCTGTTTTCAGGTCAAATCTCGGACTCTTGTAGAAAGAAGCAGCGGGCGGGCTGTGTCCCGCCACCCGGCTAGCTTTACCCAAAATAATTACACGGAAACTGTATTCTTTTAAACACTGCCTGGCCCATTATCTGTAGCCTCTTATTGGTTAATTCTCACATCTTCTTTTAACCCATATTTAGTAATCTGTGTAGCACCACAAGGTGTGGCTTACCAGGAGAGATCTTAACCTGCGTCCATCTCGGAGAGGAGAAGCATGGAGACTCACTATGGCGACTGCCTGAAGTGCCTCCCCACTCCTGCTACCCAGCATTCTGTTCTGTCTACTCCGCCTACCTAATTTTCTGTTCTCTTAAAGGGCCAAGGCAGTTTTCTTTATTAATTAACCAATGAAAGTAACATAGACAGATAACTCTCCTCCATCAGACTCTTTCCTTTACCAAAACTGTTTATCACAGAGCCAACCTGCTCAAACCAAATACTTTTCCTGTTTTGTTTTTTTTTTCTCTGAGAAGGAATTAACTGTGTGTTCCCTCAGATCTAAACCTCTAAGGTTGGAGATGGGAATATAGGTGATTAGCTCATGGGTGTGGAGAACTTCAGAAAGAGGAGTGATGTTTCCATTTGTATTTGATCTCCTTTCCTTTCCTTTCTCTCTTCCCGTCCTCTCTGGTTCTCTTTCAGGGGCACATAGCCCGAGTCTGATCTCCACCCCACAAAAGATCAGTCAGCGCATTGATCTTGGATTCCCCATTCAGGGCTGTCAGAAATACATTTCCAATGGTTAAGCCACCTAGTATATGGTATTCTTTTATAGAATCTCCAACTGGTTAGGATGGACCCACTCCCCCAGAGCATTTTGAATCCACACCAGCTAGGCAGGAACACATATGGGCATATCATTTAGTAGTCTTGACTCCAAAGGAAGAGATAATGACCATAGTAGCAAATCAGATGGGAGGATGGGCAGGAAAGATGGCCATCACCACACAGACATGATTGGATCATCCTGCTTTTCTGACGTGACACAGTTCAGAGCAAGTCGGTGTGATGGATGTCATCAGATTCTTAAATAACTGTGTCTCACGAGAACAGTTTGGACTAGGGTGTCCTTGGCCTTGTGACTTTATTAGTGACTTCGATGGCAATGTGGGAAGCATTCCTATCATGTGACCAATGCCAAGACACTAAGAAGGGAAGTTCACTGATTGTCTTCATTTCTCTTTCTGTTTGCTGTGATAGCATGCCCTGAAGGATGAGCAGTAGAGTCTTCAGGGGTAGAGTCCTTCAGGGCAGGAGAGTCTCGGAGGCAGGGGCTGGTCACGCTGCTTCTGTTGTTAAGACCAGAATTAACAAGAATGCTTGTTAGTAGTCAGTTTGCTTTCTCCAAATTATATGGTTCAGGATCCCCTGCCCAGGAAACGATTCCACCCACAGTTAAGATGGATCTTCCCAGGTCAATTAACAAACTCAGGATAATCACCCCCAGCTGTGCCCAGAAGGCCCTCTCTCTGGTGAGTCCGTCAAGCTGACAGCTAACACTAACCATTATGTGGCTGGGCTCCAAAAGTCTTAATTAGCTGAAATGAGAGGATGTAGCATAAATAAAATTTAATAAAATTAAGTAGCCCATCAATTAACAAGCTAATATTAAGATTTTATCAGTTGATTAGGCAGTGTGCATCTTGACATGCTTCTATGGCTCAAAAGCTTGAGTTAATAGGATGAGAAATTTATTAACAAAGTTAATATCGTATTTTGACCAAACTGGGGCCAAAACAAGAACCACTGTTTGGGGTTATATTCTGATCATGCAGAAACACTAGGAACAGAAACCAGACACCTAGCTTTCAGAGATGAACAACTAGGTCCCCAGAAGTGGTAGGACATCCTTGAAGACTTCCGTGTGTCACAGACATTTAAATATACTCTCCAGGGAATAATGGCAGGTGGGTGAAAGGTGAGTATTGTCAGTGTGTCTGTCTCCCAGGGGCAGTGGCAGGGGAAATGTTGCAAAGAGGCAGGTTCAGAAGCCTTGGTTTGGAGCTGGAGCTGAGGCTGAGGATTGCCTTCACAAGAAGCACTTTCCTTTTCTTTGGTGGTCTTTGGTCTAAGTTTGGCTTTTCAGGTCGTAGGATGTGGATGGAGGGATGGTGCTTTGAGAGACAGAGCAAGACCCGAGAGCTGGGGAGATACTGCATTTGGGTAATGCCCTTGCCGTGTATTATGTAAACCTGGGTTTGATTCCCAGTGCCCACACTGAGAGCTGGAAGTGATGCCATACACTTGTGATCCTAGTTCAGGGAAGGGAGTAGCAGGAGGCTCCCTAGGACTCAATGGCCTGCCAGCCTGGCCTATTTGGAAGGTTCTGGGCCAATGAGAGAACCTGTCCTGAAACAATATGCATAGCTCCTGAGGCAGGACACTTGAGAGTCATCTCCAACCTGCATGGGAGCCAACCCTGGGTTCAAAATCATGAGACTTGACAACCATTTTTCCTTTTCTTGGTAACTACAGGGCAGATCTCATTGGAGATGTTTTGTTTCTTCTCTCTCTCTCTCTCTCTCTCTCTCTCTCTCTCTCTCTCTCTCCAACACACACACACACACACACACACACACACACACACACACACACACACACACTTGTCTAACATTTGTCCATATTTTGCTTTGAGCAATAGTAAGGAAGACAGAACCACAGCTTTATCTAGCTAAATTGTTCTGGAAGAATCTGTTTCACTGAATGGTCTTCAGAAAGGAGTGACTGGCATTTTGTCATCATCCATCCAAAAGCTGACTCCAGGTCTATCTTTAGACAGAAGAATAAATTGTAAACAAACAAACAAAAAAGCCGGGAGGTGGTAGCACACGCTTTTAATCCCAGCACTAGGGAGGCAGAGACAGGAGGATCTCTGTGAGTTCGAGGCCAGCCTGGTCTACAAGAGCTAGTTTTTAGGACAGGCTCTAAAACTACAAAAAAATCCTGTCTTGAAAAACAAAAACAAAACAAATAAACAAACAAGAATAACTTGTATGTAGGAAGAGTTAACATCTTAACATCTAAAGCTAAGATTAGATTTCAAAAATAAGAGCAAGCCCGAGCCTGCCTATGCTGTAGCCTCAGCGACCCTGGGAGGAAGGATGCTGAGTCTGGGCAACATTTGCGGTTGGAGAAGTTGTGAACACTAGCCACCTCCACCTTCGAAAGCCTCCCAGGTCCAAACTGGATCGACTAAGAGGGTGCAGGCTTCATGCTTCTGTGTTTCCCCTTAAGATAGTGTTGCCTTCCCTTGTTACAATGTAAATGGAGTTCAGGGAAGTCTAATTTTGCATTCTTTAGCTTTGAGGTAACCTACACACTCCACCGAGTAAAGGAATGTTTTGCAGTCTCTATACTGTATTATCTATGTTTCTTTCTTTTCTGAAGACATCGTTTCTCTGTGTAACAGCTCTGTCTGTCCTGGATCTCCAAATGTAGACCAGGGTAATCTCGAACTCACAGAAATCCACCTGCCTATGCTGGAATGAAAGGTCTGATCCACCACTGCCAGGTTTGTGTTATGAGGCTCGTGTGTCGTGTGATCATTTTAATTTCATAGCATCTTCATTCAGATTTTTTTTTGATTTAAGTAAAACCTAAACTCTTTGGGAGTAGAGTCTTAACTGTAAGCATGGTTTCATGACTTGGGATGCAGGGCTGGTGGCTCAGGTTGCTGACATGGGGGAGTGGAAATCATCACTCTAGATTGAGGCCCCTCTTTCCATTTCCAGAAACATGACTTGGGGCCCAGTCTTCATCATTTCCCAGCTAGGTTCAGAATATGTCTCTGACTCAAGCTTTGTTCTCTACCCTGCTGTGAAAACAATCAACCTTGAAACTCATTTCAATCAGTTCATGCCTCAGTAATCCCAATGTTTCCCGTTGTATGAAAGCTAAGTACTCAGTGGTCAGGAGCCGTGATCAAAAGTCCCTCTTTTTCTTTGAAGCTTCCAATTTTCTGTCTTGTCAATACCTCTTGGAGAGACAGTTTCATTCATTTGCTCACGCATTCAAGGAGGAATTAATATTTACTTGTTGAGTATCAGGTACTGAAGGTTATGATTTTAGCAGGAAACAATGGCACAATTTCAACAGGAAATTCAGGCGCAGGGGATTTTGGTAACTTGCCTGTGGCTATGACGTCCATGCTTTTCCTTATTCACTGTTTGCTACAGTTTGCGAGCGTCTACTATGTTTCTTTTCCAGTGTTAAACCTGTTTCAGAGGCTGGGCTAAGAGGATGGCTAAACACTGAGAGCACACTTGTGGACCGGCATGTTATGTGTGTGCATCACGGTGCACTGATTCTTGGGACAGGCAGGATTTAAGACAAGTCCTTATCTCTGGCTGGCCTTGGACTGAGCCTGCAGAGGGCTGCGGTTTTTAGGGAGGCGTCACCGCACCTGGTGTGTTGACCATTCCTTAATAAAGAGAAATCCAGTCAGTCTGTTGGAAGAAATAGGCAGAACTAGGTCTGTTCTCTTAATTTTTCTCATCTACTTTGACCTTCTTTGCCAAGCTTGTCCTTTAATTCCTGGATTTAACCTTTCTCCCCCTGAAGTTTGCTCATTTATCTCGTCCTTCAAATTCTCCCACACACTTTATAATCAATAGATTCAACAAACAAGGGGGGGGGGTTCTATAGTCAAAGGACAGTTCCAGGCTGATGCAGAGAAGACAGAATGAACATGACTCAGCCAAGTGGAAGAGATAAACAACCGCTGAGCAATATGAGAACCAGAAATAATTTTGGAAGAAAGAACTGTGGACTGGAGGCCGGGCAAGGGCAAGTGCTTTTGGGGGGAACTGTGAGGAGTACGATCACCTTGGACAAAGAGGAAGAAGGCACGTGTAGGGTCAGAAATGTCTTTGGGAGCCAGGGGAGGTAAGTTAGGCTGGAAGGCATGGCTAGGGGAGGAGGGAGAAGGCACTGATCCAAACTGAGAATGCATGGCCGGAGTCTGAAATATTGGAAATGAGCTCTGTGGGCACCGAGGAACCCACTGCCTTTAAGGCGGGGTTCTCTTCCAGATAGGGCCAAGGTCTAAGACTGGAACTGTATTTTAGAACGATGGATTCCAGAGCCTCCGGGGACATCAGCATGAAAGGGTTCAGCTTGATTATAGTCACTATCTTAAAAATAAAAAAGAATTACAAATTCCACCAGGGAAAGAGCTGTTTCTTAGGGTTCATGTGTCCTTGGGTTTTAATAAAGTCATATTTACTGTTATATTTTAAGCTAAGAACATGATTGATCCTTTTTTGTCATTGTAGAACAGTTTAATAGTAGATGCTGGATGGAGTTATTCAGAATACCTAAGTAATAGAGGAGAGTTGCATATCTGAGTTAATATTCCTGTTTTCAGAAACCCTTTCTATTTGTGGAGTGGGATGCCACAGCTCCCTAATAGAGCCCATAAAACAGGAATATATTACATATTTAATTAATACACAGCTGACAGCTATTGAGTCCTTTTGCATTTGACAAATAAAATCCAGATAAACAAGAAGAAACAGTCTTCAGGGCCAGCCTGACAGCGTGTAAGGGCACTTGCTCTGTGAGCCTCACATTCAGAGTTGGATATCCAAACCCATGTGAGGGGGACAGAACTGTTTCAAGCTTCTCACCCACACAGAAGCCATGGCGCCTGTGTACCTGAAGTCACACACACCTTCGCTCATGCAACAGAAATAAAGTATGCCCAAACTAAACTAAAAACTACTGAAAACTAAAAAGAAGAATCTTAGCACGCGGAAGGCAGAGGCAGGCATATCTCTGTGAGTTCGAGGCCAGCCTGGTCTACAAAGCAAGTTCCAGGCCAGGTTCCAAAGCTACACAGAGAAACCCTGCCTTGAAAAACAAAACAAAACAGAACAAAACAAACAAACAAAAGAGAGTAAGGCTCATAGTTGGTATTGAAAGGGAAAATAAACATGTAAATTTTGATATCATAAAGTTTGCCCACGCTATTAGCCCATGATCAAAATGTTGTGGCAAGTTTAAGGAGTGACAAATCCCTGAAAGATTCCTCCGGGGATTACAATTGAAAAAGGAAATATGTGTTCTAGGTGAAACTAACAAGTCAGCTTGAAAAATTACTGAGCAAAGATTGCATTTATAGTGATGTTTCCGCGATCAGCACCTTCTCTGGTCTCCTAACTCCCTTCAGTTCAGACTTCTCTATCCCGCTGAACCAAAATGAGCCGGTGAGTAGTCAGGCCTGGCTTAGGGGAAAGGGAGGCCTGGCCAAGCTACAGTGAGCTTGCAATTGTGACTGCGTGTGTACTCGGAGGCGTACGGCAGTGGGCGGGCCCAGAATCCCCATGTGGTCCCGACATCATTGACATGGCGGAATCCCCCATCAAACCCTCCTGGTAGTTATTTGAGCAGCGGCGGCGGCCCAAGGAGGCGGCGGAGAGCAGCGGCGGGAGCGGCGGCAGCGGCGCAGGGGGCGGCGGGGATCCCGCGGACGGCAGGCTGGGACGGGCGCCCGGAGCCCCGTTTCAGTCCGAGGGGAGGTAAGGCGTGCGGGAGCGGCGGGCTGCCTGGGGACTTGCCACCCACGGTCGCTCTCGGGTCCCCGCGCTTCGGAGCCCGGGCCGGACACCGAGTCCGCCCGAGTGCGCTGCCGGCCCCGGAGCGCTCCGGGATGCCCGAGGAAAACTTGGCTGCGGAGTCCGGGTCGCCCCGCGACCGCTCGGCTACCCCAAGCTCCCGGCCGAGTAGGGGGCGGCCCCGCCTGCCCCCACTCGCCCCCGCTCGCCGTGGAAGAAAGCGGAGGATGCGGGACGCGGAGCTCCCCTCCTCCCCGGCCCGTCGCTCCGAGGAGGAATCCGCTCCCCCGCCCAGATCCCCACGGCAGGACCGCTGCCCGGGAGAGGGAGGGCGCGCGGCCAGGCCGAGGAATCTTCGACGTGTCACTTTGGGAGGCTGTAGATTTCCATATGGTGGAGGGAGGAGGGCGTGAGTGCGCGCGGAGCTGGGAGTCGGGGACGCCTCTGCTCCCTCGGGGGCGCCGGGCTGCGACCCGGGACCCGGGATGCTTCCCGGGAGGGTCCCTGGATGACCGGTCGCCCCCGCCCCCGCCAGGGCCTCTTGGGGACACTCCCCGCCCGCCGCTGGCCACCTCTGCGCGCCACGTCCTCCCTCCCCGTCCTGCCCCCTGGGCTCCCCCCGGGCTGGGGGCGGGAACCGGCGGCCGCGGCTGGACTAGGCGAGCCAGGCGGCTGCAGGCTCGGGCGGGGGAGCGGGGCGCGGCGGGAAGCAGAGGACGACCCGGTGCGTGTGGGCCAGCGGAGCGCGGGTCAGTCGGTCAGCCTCGAGGGGCGCCCCTGTCGGGGGTGGGGCGGCCGGGAGACGGAGCGGGTGGAATCCGCGCCCTGAGGCGGCGGGCGGGCTGGGCGGGCCGCGGGGACCGTCTGGTTCGGATGGCAGGCAGGGACGGGCTGCCGTGGGAAGGGCCTGTCACTCCTCGCGGAAAGCGGGGCCCGGGGCCGTGCCCGCCTAGCGTCCCCAGCGCAGGGCCGCGGGAGCCCCGGGGACTCTGCGGCCGTCCCGGGAGACCTGGCTGGGCCGCCGGGCGGCGCCGCTGGCCGGGAGCCTTCCCGGAGTGAGTGGCTGGGCTTGGAGATTTTTCGAATCTCGGCTCCCACCCGGCGATCCCAGACGAAGGAAGCCCTGGCATTTTATCCAGACAGTGCCGATTGCAGACTTCCTTAAAAGTTACAACTTTTTATTTTCTTTTCTCGCAGGCCCAGCGTTTTCTTTAAACAAAATGTAGAATTTGGCCGCTATGAGGCTGACGCTGGGGCCAAAAATGCACACGTTTATCTCCATCCCGGCTAGTCCCCCTCCCCCTCTCCCCTCCCTGGCTTAATCATATTTTGGAACTGGTGAGGGCTTTGTTGGGTAGCCACCCTTAATGCTTGTCTGTTTATTTTTTAATGTGCAACTAATTTGATTTGAATTTCCTCCAGTTTCCAGGCCTTACTAGGAAAAGCTAGTGGAGAAGGAATATGCCACTTTCTTTTCTTTTTTTTTTTTTTTTCTTTCCTTTTTTATAAATGTGGCAAGAGGTGGGGCATTGGGAAAGGGGAGGCACCGTGGTCATGGCAGAGAGTCAGTAGGAACAGACAGACCCGGAAGAAAAGGAATCCGTTCTGGAATAACATTCTTTTTAAAACAACAACAACAAAACAAAACAAAATTCAGGCTTTGAGCAAAAAATTCACTGCTCTGTTCGGATTTGGGTCCCCGGCCCTCCTGCACCTTAAAGTTAGCCTGGGACTTGGGTAACTTGAGCGATGCCACAGAGTCCATAGCAGCTCTGGTTTTGTGACTTTTTGGGGGGCTGTTGGTTCACTCCTCTTTGGAGGCTGGCTCTGGATGCAGTAAAGACTGGTTGCAGTTAATTTCCTGGTTCCCTAGGAGCAGCTGAGCTGCCTAGGGGAAAGGCTCTCTCTGGGCATGCTTCTGCCCAGGATGGCACAGTTCTCAACAGCGGTTCTTTTTTTTTGTTGAGATCCTGGCCTGGCTAAAAAAATGAAGCATAGTTAATTGATAATTGGTTTTTTTTTAAGTAAAGGAATTGCTGTCCTAATATTGTTTTTAAAACCACATGTGCTTTTTAAGCATTTTGGTTTGAATGCTTATGAGAGAAAACATTCATTTGACAAGATAGTGTTCCTTGAGGATCTCTTAAAATTTTGAGACTCTGGGGTGGGGGCTTGCAGTATCTAATGACAGTATATACAGTTTCAGAAAGACATACCAGTAATCTTTTAAGACACTTAAAAATAGCTGTCTTGAGAGCATTGGCTGTATGGAGCTGGCTTCTGGAGGAATGTTGAGGATGGGCACCAGGAGCTGGCTAGCTGTTTATTCCCTGGCATTTGTGCCCTTTCTGCTCAACTCTTAAAACTTCCCAAACTTCTCAGTTTAGGAAAATGATCCACAGGGCAGAGAAGGGACTGGTTCAGAGTTATGATCATAGAACAAAATACAGGATTTTCTGTGGTGTAGCCGTGGCTGGTCTTCCAGAGCCGTCCCCTCCCTGGGCTCCCCAGGTACTGGGATGAGAGAATGAAGCACCGTGCCTGTTCGAGATGCACTTACAGTTTGTTCCTTCTTAGATAAACACCATGTCTGCCCTTTATACATTATTTGATTAAAATTCTCGAATTTTAATTAAAGTTGCAGTACATGTACATTTTGCAAACAAGGGCATGTAAGGTCACAGATCAGGATCAAGTAGATCCAAACACCGTCCAGTAGCGTTTCTCCAGGCTAGACATGTTCTGTCTAGACTGTCATACTGCAGCCAGGAGGCGCATGCAAACTGACTGTTGAAATGTGGCAGGTGATTCAAGAACTGTCTTTTGAATTTTATTTTCTCTAAATTATTTTAAACTCAAATGTGAAACACAGAACTTTATGACTCCTGCGGCACTCAACTGACCTGCCGTGCTCTTTGAATCTCCACATTAAGTGTTCTTTATTCACAACCAGAAGACTTAGGGCTACATTTTTAGTGTTTGCTATTGAACCCAGGGCCTTGTGCATGCTGGAGGCAAGTATTTACCACAGTGCTAGATCCTCAGCTCAGCCCTTGAATTCATATTCTAAATAGAATTTAAAGTCTAGGATGGCTGTGCTTTTCCAAAAAGAGTGGAAACATAAGTACTTAACATTTTAAAATGCTTATATGTCAAAACTGATGGGCTGGTCTTCAAATAGTTATTTAGTTGGAATAATTGTGTACATGTACATTTTGCTGGAAAAGTAGCCAGTTCTTACCTGCATTGAGGGCAGTAAAGTAGCATAGGCAGGCATTGTGCCTCACACCTGTAACCCTGGCATTCAGGAGGCAGAGGCAGGAAGATCAAATGAGTTTGATGGGTTACATAGTAAATCTTAGGTCAGTTTGTCCAAGAAGAGAGACTCACGTCTCACCCTGTCCCTCCTCAAAGTAGTATAAATGTTAGGAAGCAAGATGCAAGACGTTAGTAGAGTTGGAAGAAACAGAAGGACAACCCTGCACACTCCATCACCTGTTCATTGGGCAGTTTTTTTCGAACGACCTCGAGGTTGTCTTTCTGGAGTTGCAGCATTGGGCTGAAGAGTTTAAGTAGCCTTATTATCAAAACATAAAATTAAATCATCAAACAGGGTGTGGTGGCCGGTGCCTTTAGTCCCAGCACTCAGCAGGCAGAGGCAAGTGGATCTCTGAAAGTTTAAGGCTAGCCTGGTCTACATAGGGAGCTCCAGCCAAGGATGTATAGTGATACACTGTTTCAAAAAAACAAACCAGACCCCCAAACAGTCAAGCACTAGATTTATTCACCAGTTATGCTAGACTAGAACAGCCCGAATGACCCTCTGAATAGCAATAAGCAAATGGTCAGAGAATTTTTTTGACAAGTAGGTTTAATTTCCATCTGTCGCATTTTTGAAGTTTCATTTGGTAAAAGGAATTCCAAAAACTTCCTGATCTTGTATGAGATAGTGAAACTCCAAGCTCATTTATCCGACTCAATTCGATTTGTAGATATTCCAGAACTCAGTACTCATTTTTGTTTTTATTTTGAGGATAGGGCAGGGTGGAGGAGGATGGAAGGGGCATGCTCATTCTTCATGACTTCACAGCAGGAATATCAAGTTAATGTTTGAGTGTTTAATTTGTAAAAAGTATTTTCCCCCATGATAGAAAGAAGAGAAATATATTTTAACTTTGGTATATGAGTGTTTTATTTATGAATGTGTGTGCATGTGTATTCGTTGTGGAAGCCAGAGGAGACTGCCAGGGTCCTAGTCTATCACTGCCTGCCTTATTCTCTTGAGCCAGGTTTCCTCCCTGAATGAACCCGGAGCTAGTTTAGCAGGCACCAAGCCCCAACAAGCCTCAGGTCCCACTTCCCATTGTGCTGTGGTTACAGGAGTGTGTGGCCACACCAGGCTTTTTATGTGGGTCTGGGGATTTGAACTCAAGCTCTCATGCTTATAGAGAAAGCGCTTTTACCCAAGGAGCCTTCTCTCAGTTCTGTTTTCTTATACTTTTAATCACTTGGCCTTGTTTCCCAAACACTCCAGGAAAAGACAGGTGAGGAATAACGTCTGCTTATTTAAAGAAAACTTATTTTTCATTGTGTGCCTTTTTTTGTGGGGACCTGTGCGTGTGAATGCGGTGCTCTGGGGGCCCATGCTGTAAAAGGTCTCCTGCAGCTGGAGTCACAGGTGGTTGTGGGCTGTCTCCTGTTAATGCTGGGGACTGAACTCTGTCCCTCTGCTGTAGCAGAGCAAACCCTTAACTGCTGAGACAGCTTTTCAGCCCACACTTCAATATGAAAGAAACAACTTCCATGTTCAGTATGAAGATGTTTGAATCTGTGTGTATCCTCTAGGGTCACAGGGACAATTGCAGGTCATAATTGTGACTCCTCAACACAGTAGGATCCCAAAGACTTGTGCCAATGAATCAGTTTTATATATATAAAACTGCAGTATTATTTTAGTGCGAGTATAAATCACATTGCCTCCAGCTATTGGAAAGTTACAAATTCAACTACAGGCAAAGCGTTGGTTAACGAGAGCATGCAGACATTTGAATGTCTTGTTCATACCCATTCCTGGCCGTGGGGAACATCGCACTATTTTCTCAGAATCAGGGTAAGAACTGTGTTATAAATAGAATTATCGTGTCCTAGGGAGTGTGCCAAATATGGAAACAAGATTTAACCATGATATGTGTGGTTCACTTTGCTAGGACATCAGGATGCTTAATACAAACGAGAGCCTCACTGTGATCTTAGAGATGCCGAGTGACAGGCAGAGATTGAGGACTGTCTCTTAGCATCGGTTTGGTGTCATCAAACCTAGCTTGTCAAGAAATCATTTTCATGTTCACCCACATGTCTCTCAATTTGGGTTTTTCCATCTTAATATACGGAAAAAGCAACTCATATATCTTTTAAAATGGTTACCATAGACATTAGCTGGTGTCTTTAAATGTGTTTGACAAAGCTTTATATAAACTCAATAATAGTTCATTATTCTCCAGAGTTTCCATTGGAGCTAGCCCTATGGAATTTGCATGTATTTAGAGACTGTAGATTTGTGCTGGGACAGTTTGAAAAAAATGATTTAGTTTTCCTTCTGTGGTCAGTAAATGAACCTTTAGGCTTAGATCGTCTCCTTACTTCCTCCCTACTGTCAATGGACTAGCCTGTAAGTAGGTCTCAAAAGCTGGTGCTGCACCTAAGCTATCCTCCAAGAACCGTTGGCAAGTCATGGTACGGCTGGACTAGCACACTGAGTACGTGGCCTGGCCAGCGTGGTTTTCTCTGCTCAGGGTCACTGCTGAGATGAAGCAGGAAGTGCAGTTTCTGAGAGGAGATCTTCCAATACCAAATGCTGGCCAAGGCTTCAGTCCTTGTGTTATCTGCGCCTTTCCCTTGAGCTCTCAGCCCTTGGAGCTGGGAAAGGAGTCATGTTCTCCGTGCAGGCCAGTCTTCGCAGCCTCCTTGCTCTCTACCTCACAACTGTTACTCTTCACACTGGTGTCAGTGTGCTAGAACTGGAGCTTCCTGGTAGGACTCCATTTCCAGGTGAACCTTAGCCTGTGTGTGGGGGGAGCAGCTTTATTCTACAGTTTTCTTTGGTATTTGAATTAATAAAATGTGCATAAACATATGCTTAGGGTCTATGTTTTAGAGCGATGGAACATTCTTGGATTGTGGTGGCTAGACAGGGGAGCTTGGTCAAACCACATACAGGCACTCATGGGAGGGTCACTTGGGGATTACCTGAGCCCTTTGCAATATACAGCCAAGGAGATGCCAGTCTGAAGTTGTGGCTCACCTGGGGGATGGTTCTTTGTAGTAGATTTAGCAGCAAGGATCAGTGCTTGGAGATCAAAGGTATGTGGGACAGGAGAGGAGGATCAGAGGGTGTGGAGTTTAAACCTACTGCGTGCCAGCCTGTGAGGTTCAGTGGCCAGCTGTCCGCCAGTGAGGCTGTTTCCTCCTGTGAAGACAGATCAGCATTGCTCTTCTTTGCCCTGGTTTGAGATGCTCCGGCTTTGCACTCATAAGTCCTGATGTTCCTGGCAGCATTGTCAGTTCCAATACGGTTCCTAATTGGCGCCCGTATCATATTTCATAACTATAGTGTCATTTAACCTCCCTGTAACTTTTCAATAACAGACTTTTTGAGTACGTGTGCGGGGAAGGGGTTGTGAGCTGATGTTGAGCGATGGAGTTGAGGTTTTAGCATCAGTGTTTAAAGTATCTTGTGTTAAATGACTGTATTTGAGCTGAGAGTGTCAGAAGTGCCTTCATTGTTCTAGATGCAGCTAATTAGAAATGTTTAATTATCCAGGCAAAACCAGAATGAGGCTTGACGTCCTATTCCTAATGAAAAGGTTTTAGGGTCACCAAAGTGGCTCAGCCAGTAGAGGCTCTGGCTGCCAAGGCTTGCATGACAAGCACCTTTCTAGGCGTGAGCATCTCCTTGTCCCCGAAAGGCTTTAAGGACATTGTTGCTTTTGTTTTCCTTTTCGAGACAGGCTCTTACTTAGCCCAGGCTGTCCTCCATCACTGTGTGCTGGAATTACGGCTGTGTGTTAGCCTTACGTTTGCAGAGCAGGCCTTCTGACAGTTGACTGCTTCTGCCTCTGCTTTTGGGCCTACTTGTAGGCATTCGTGAATTAAGTATTTAGATTTCTACTAAAGAAAGACATTCTAAGTGACGGGAGGTATTTACCAGAAATAAGTAAATATCCTTAAACACATCTGTGATGACTAATCTTGGTTGTCAACTTGATACGCCTGGGAAGAGGACCCTCAGTTGAAGAATTGCCTCTGTCAAGTGGCTCGTGGGCATGTCTGTGAGGCGTTTTTCTGATTGATAATTGACGTGGTGGTACCATTCCCTAGGCTACTGATTCTGCACTATGTCAGAAACGTAGCTGAACATAAGCTGGGTAGCAAAGTCAACGGTGGTCCTCCGCTCTTCAGTTCTTGCCCTGTGTTCCTGTAATGGCTTCCTTCCGTGACAAACCTCTAAGCAACCTCTAAGCCAAATAACCCCTTTCCTCATGAGTTGGATGTAGTGTTTTATTACAGTAACAATAAGCAATCTGGAATAACATCTCAGTATATTTTACACCCAGTCACTCAAGTATGGGAGTTTTAACAGCATAACTACTGTGGGAATAGATTTGTCAACTTAAAAAATTATTTGCCAGGTGGTGATAGTGCACACCTTTAAGCTCCAGCACTCAGGAGGCAGTGACAGGCGGATCTCTGAGTTTGAGGCCAGTCTGTTCTACAGAGCGAGTTCCAGGACAGCCAGAGCTACACAGAGAAACCCTGTCTCATGAAACAAAACAAAATAAAACAACAACAACAACAACAAATTTATGTATCTATTATGTGTCTAACCCACTGAATTCATGGCATGTGTACTCCCACTGGGGTATGAGGAGTCAACCGCTGGCCCCACTTCCAGAGCAAACTGACCCTTGTGGCAGTCACCAGCTGCCGGCAGCTCTTCAGTTTGAGGGGAAAGCTCAGAAGATTTGCCAACTTTTTATAGTAGTGTAAAATCTTTAATGTATTTTTAGGATGTGTACTCCATTTCTCTCGTGTTTTAAGAGGTTTTCTGGGGGTCCTGGAGGGCATGTAAGATGCAGCGCTCACCTAGTGTAGAAGCCTTTGGTTTAATTTCTGTACAGTACTTAATTATAGACAGCCAGCCACAGCCACCCGGTACCCTCTATTGTTTAAATCAGCTAAGGAAGATAAGGAAAGTGATAAATATTGCTGTCTCCTTTTTTTTTTTTTCTATTGTATGTTTTCTTACCTCGGGGAAAAATAGTTCTGTTTTAGAGTAACATCATTCTGGATTATTGAATCGGATAATACTTAAAAATACATTGAATCAGGTCCCTGCTGTGTGTTGCTGTAGGGCATGTAAAATAGTATCTTTTCTGTGGAAAAGTTTTGTAGTTCATAAAAGTATTCAGCCAGAATTACCATATTGCCAGCAACTTTCTTCCGAGGTTTTGACCCAGAAGAAAGTGGGGACTCAGATGTGTTGAAGTCACGGTTTATAACAGCATTATTTGCAGCAGGCCAGAGGTGGAAATAGTCCGTGTCTGTCTACAGAGGAGCGCATAGACCAAATACAGTATCCCATGGATACTCAGCTCTGAGGGGGTAGAGAGTGTGCCCTACAACATTCATGGACCCTGAAACACAGAAGGACACGTAGTAGTTGCTGTGCTAAAGTGCCCGAAGAAAAGCAACTCAGGGAATAGTTTATTTTGGCTTCTGGGTCCGGATGTATAAAACTCTATCATGGTGGGGAAGGCATGGCCGCAGGCAGGTGTGGGAAGCTTCCTGATGTGGGAGCAAGAGGAGAGAGGAAAGAGAGGAGTAAAGACCAGAGGAGAGAGGAGGGAAGAGAAAGTGGGACAAGATCATAAACCTTCTTGACGTACTTCCTCAGCAAGGGTCCTCCATCTAAATGTTCCCTAACCTTCCCAGGTGGCCCCACCAAATGGGGACAAAGTGTTCACACCCATGAGCCTGTGGGAGAGGTTTTTCATTTAAACTACCATAGATACGTATCGTATATTAAATATCGTACATTTCTACTTGTATGGGATACCAGTGATCAGTAAGGTGGTGGAGACAAAGTAGCTGGGCGGGCAGGAGGATAGTAATGGATGGCTAGGGTCTGTGTTGGGAATGATGAGGAACTATAAAACTGGATCGTGAACATGGTGCAGAGCCATTATGGATGTATGTAACCCTATGAAATTGCATGCTTAAAAATGACTAGAACATGAACTTGTTACTGTACTGTGTGAAAAATTTTACAAGCTGAGAGAAAAATTTAAGCTATAATCTGGTAAGGCGGACTCCTCTTTCATCTTTTGCTTGTTTATTTTTTGAGATGGGGGCTCACAGCCCAGGCTGGCCTCCAGCTTGCTGTGTAGCTGAGGATAACCCTCTGATCCTCCCACTTCCACCTCCTGGGTGCTTAGATTAAAGGTTTCACAGGCATCACACACACTATGTGGTGCTGGGGGTCAAGCCCGGGGCTTTCTGCTAGGCATTTCTGAATACCAACTGAACACCGCTGTCCCCTCCCCGTGTGAAGATGTGTCTCCTCAGTTTTATCTGGTTTCCAGTGAAGAGGAAGCAAAGGTTGTAGTTTCCTGAGGGTGAGAAAGGCACCTCAGTACTTACACAGAGCAGGCGGCCTGTTTGTGTATATGGCTGCATAAGAACACAGTCTTTCCTGACATGCTCGGTGTGCTGCGGAGAAGTGAACTAGATGGACCTGAACTAGATGGACCATTCCGAACCTTGAACTCTTGATTCACTTTTATGAAACACATGGCTGTTTCTATCTAAGAAATTAGTCCAGTCATCTCGAGTAGTCATGTTGGAGATAGTCACTTAAGTGATGGGATAAGAAACCTGGGCATCATGGGTAATTTATACATTTGAGACGTTGGAACTATCAGATACATATGCCAGTGGAAAGACCTACACTCACATACAGACACACTCTAAGGACAGTCAGATCCCACTTCCTGCTGCTCTTGAAAATAGTGAACTCACAAGGGTGTGTCAGCAGTGTGCACGTGTATTCTCCAAGTGGGTACATTTCCTTTTGACTATAACCATGAATAGCTATATATTGTATATCTATGTATACATTATAAAAATATTACCATATATGTAAGTGGCTTGGCACAACGCCACCATGTGAGTGTTGATACCGTGGCTGGTCATTTTTGTGTCCTTTTTTCTCAAGAGGAAACTATTCCCAAGCAGTAGGAAAAGATGCTAGAGTCATGGTCTTCTATTGCGGAGAAGTGTGAAGAAGAGCCACACTACGCTTACAGAATCACGGAGGGGCAAACAATGGGCCATTCTTTGCTATCATCAGTGTGTTCCAGCGTTATCACTTCAGATACTTTATCCCAGTGGCTCTCAACCTTCCCAGTGCTGTGATCCTTTACTGCAGTAACTCATGTTGTGGGGACTCCTACGTTAAACGTCTTTGGCTGCTACTTCATAACTGTGACTTTGCTTCTGTTATGAAGAGTAATGTAAATATCTGATACGCAGGCTATCTGATACGTGACCCCCAAAGGGGTCATGACCCACTGCTGCCTTGTCATTTTCTCAGACTTGAACATCTCCTAGAACACGACCTCTTCAGGGTTGTTGGATTGTCTCATTGTCTCTCTGGACAATAGAGATGACTGCTGATCGATCTAAATTAGGCTTCCCTCCCTCCCCTTCACCTCTTCCCTTTCCTCCACCCCTCCCTTCTTTGGTGCTGAGATAGCCAGGGCCCATGTGCTATGAGCAAGCACTTTACCAATGTGCTGGACCCCCAGCCCAACTAAAGGGTCTACATGTTGATAGATGCGTCCCACGTTGAGTTTGAACTTATAACCTCTCTTCAAGCACTCAGTTGAGATTCTTCTACTGAAGAATCTTGTTAATTATAGACATTTTGAGTTCCTATTATGTTGAGTTTTTTTTCCATTCAGGGTAATACATATTGAAACAAATTAAAGACATTTAATTAGTTTAATTAGATTTTCATCTATTGCTATTTTAGAAAAATCAAACTACTAGGAGTTTTGTGGACTTTCCCCTGAACTCAGATGGTTGATTTAGAAATTTTTTGTTTACTAAATATGTGGCTTTTGATATATAGGTTTTGCTTGTTTTTGGAACCAGCAGAAATTATAACTACAACCATAACCATATATATATATTTGTGTTCACATATATATGCAAATACATATATACATACACACACATTAAATCAGGTCTGTCATATAACTCAGGATGGCCTAGAACTTGCTTTATAGCCTAGGGTAATTTCAGACTCAGGAAACTTCTCCCTCCGCCTCCGAGGTGCTGGGATTACAGGCATGTGCCACCATGCCTGCTTCCACATTTATCATCATGCATGTTTCTCCAGGCTTGGGACAATGGGTGTGTGTGTTCCTAGGTAGCTGAATATTAAGGCCAACCAAAGTTGGATTCTTCCTTTGTTCTTGTCTATTGCTTAGAAACCTAATTTTTTTTGATACAATGATAATATTCTGATATCTCCCAAGAGGCTCCCTGGATTTTTCCTGGATTGTTTTCTGTAATGCCAATTTAAACTTAGGTTGAGAGAACATGGAGAACAAAAGTAGGCTTCCCAGAAAGCAATCTGTACGCCTCTTAATGTGGAGAATGTGAAAATGTGAGGCATTGCTTCAGGAAGTAGCAGCGAGGCCTCGCCGAACAGACGTGTTCTGTGTGAGGGAGGCTATGCAGAGGGCCTCGTGACTCTGAACGCTCACTCTGTGTCTCTGAGTTGAGCTACTCTGTGGAATTACATGCCGTACCCCTCATTTGCACCTGGAAAAGCAAACACATTCCTGACCTGTCTCTGTTTTCACAGTGAACCCTGTGGTGCTGTCGGTTGTACCGAAGCCGTCACAGGTCTGGGATGCACAGGATTGCCTAGAGCTGGGGGAGAGGCTCCTGTGCTTAATAAAAGTAACCTCAGGATCGGAGGAGCCTGGAGCCTGCGCCTTCCTGGACAGCCAAGGCTAAACCTGGCTAGCTGGCAGCCCTAAATGCTTCCTTTGTTAGAGGTCACTTAGCTTTCTGCTTCATCTTTAAAAGCGAGTTCCCTGGAGGTGAGTTAAGGACAAGGGGCTGAAGTGAGGCCTCACTGGTTTCTGTCCTTGTTAAGTTGGTGTGGACAAAGAACATGTAGAGATGCTCCTCATGACCACCACCCGAGGCCACTTTCTCGCTTCTTCCTGGAAGTGTGATCATGGTGCAGAGGGGCCTAGGTTGCTCTCTACTTGTGCTGGTGACAGTGGTTCAGGTCATCTTCTGGTTTGGCTGTGTGTGCCGAAACAGGAAGCACCCCGCAGACACCAGTTCTTAGAGCCTTTGTCCATCTCTGCAGAGGGCCCTTATCCTGGCTGTAAGGGCTGGCTGACTGGGGGCATCCTTAAACCTCATGACAGCACAGCATGAAGAGCAAGTTAATGTTTGAGTGTTTGTAAAAGTATTTTCCCCTGGGATATAAAGAAGATATATATGTTTTAACTTTGGTATATGAGTGTTTTATTTATGAATGTGTGTGCACGTGTGTGTGTGCTAGTTGTGGAAGCCAGAGGAGACTGCCAGGGTCCTAGTCTATCACTGCCTGCCTTATTCTCTTGAGCCAGGTTTCCTCCCTGAATGAACCTGGAGCTGGTTTAGCAGGCACCAAGTCCCAACAAGCCTCTGGTCCCACTTCCCATTGTGCCGTGGTTACAGGAGTGTGTGGCCACACCAGGAATTTTGTGTGGGTCTGGGGATTTGAACTCAAGCCCTCATGCTTGCAGAGAAAGCGCTTTTACCCGCGGAGCCTTCTCTCAGTTCTGTTTGCTTTTAATCACTTGGCCTTGTTTCCCACTTTACCACCATCTCCTACAAAGAGGAGATGTAATAATTAATTTTGGATAAGAGATGCCAAAATTTGCTTGTGTATCTGACAGCCCTCCCCCACCACACACTCCTTGTTTTGAACCAAGTTTGACTATATAATCCTCAACTCACTGTATAGACTGGGCTGCCTCAAGTTTATGGTTAGTCTCTTGACTCCTCCATGCTCAGGACACTCTGCCCTCTACACCCATACTTGAGGATATTTTTATGAAATTATAGTCTTTTAGGAAGTAAGTTCATTATTAGAAATCTTTTTTTTTTTTAGTGAGAGGTCTGTGATGACAATGGAAGAAATAGATTAATACATTTTGTAGCTTTTATTTTATTTCAGACTTTATTTAGCAATACTTTAAATTTCCATAACAGTTCATTATTATTGAAGAGACTGTTACTTACAGGTTTTTGATTTTTGGACATAATTTAACCTGTGCTGTTACCCATCTTATGTCCTTATTGCCTTTGGCAATCTTGAGAGATCTTAGGATGCAATTTTCTTTTTAGCTTTTCTTGTTTGCTTGTTAGAGTCGAGGTCAATGTGGGAACAGTGGCACTTTCTATTTATGTATTTATTACCATCTATTTTTGAAAATTTACTTCATGCTTCTTAGGAGTGTATTTAAGGGCTGGAGAGATGGTTCAGTGGTTAAGAGCACTGGCTGCTCTTCCAGAGGACCCAACATCCATATGACAGCTCACAACTGTCTGTCACTACAGTTCCAGGGGATCTTACACGCTCACATAGACATACATGCAGGTAAAACACTAATGAACACAAAATTAAAAGAAATAAATATTAAAAAAAGCTTACTTAAATGCAGCAAGACTCAGCACTTGGTTAAGAAAGAATAGAGAGCACCAGTCAGTGTCTCCAATATGGATTCTTCTAGCTTTCCTCTGTCACTGTAAGTTTGGGTCCCAAGTGTTTACCGTTCACTTCCTTGTTTTGCAAGTTTGTTTTTCTTAGTTTGAGGAGCTGAGATGGTTGGGGCATAGACTGGTTGGTAGGCGGGTACTTGAGGAAGGATGGGGAACCAGCCGAGGTGAGTTTGTTCTATTGCATTTCATGTGGGGTGACAGATTTTCCATTCACTGAGTCATGGGCCAATTTAGGAGAGCGACTGCCCTGCTCTTTAACAGAGAATCCTTCCTTCCTTCCTTCCTTCCTTCCTTCCTTCCTTCCTTCCTTCCAGCAAAACAAAGCTTACTGGAATGTTTGTATGTCATCAGTACTTTTCATTTCTATCCAAAAATATATTTGATCATCATTTTCAAGAAATCATAACCAATAAATATATACATGAATGAAAATATAGAATGATTTTTTAGAAAATTAGATTATAGGATGTTATATGTAAAGGAAACATCTTTCTAGGAATACCATTTCTTTGGCATTCTTTAGCCCTTGTGCATAAATAATAGATCATTATCACATAGTTTCGTGCTTGGGGCCATGTGAAATCACTCACTTCACTTGGAATTCATGTTTCGGTAAGAAGAGAAACCCTAATTTAAATGATTTGTAGTCCATGGCTGAAGCTGAGTGCCCTGGAGGGTTTCGTCCAGTCTGTAAGTCCAGTCTTGTCTGTCTGGAGGGCTCCCCAGGACTGCCACCTGCTCAGAAAGTGACCTTGCCATCTTACTGTTTGCTTTTGTCAGCACTCAGAGATTCATGAGGTGCATTCCCAGAGAGATGGCAGGTTCCCGAACAGCCCAGTCGTGTCGGATGTCTGCCAGCCTTCCCAGAGGGATGGCAGGTACCCGAACAGTCCAGTTGTGTTGGATGTTTGACAGCCTTCCCAGAGAGATGGCAGGTACCCGAACAGTCTAGTCGTGTTGGATGTCTGCCCCCTTCCTCTGAGCTTCGGCTCCTCACGGCCTCATGTCCGCACAGGTGATGGCACTTCCTACCTCTTTCACGTCACTCCTGAGCTGCTCATGTTAGTGAGCTAGTGGGTGCTCCGGACCTGTGAAGCACTTTGGGCCTGGGTGGGTGGGTGGGGAGGGCATTTCTGAAGGGCAAGCATTGCTTAGGATGGCCAGCTTTATTCCTAGCATTTTTTTTTCTCCTTGCCTCTATGAAGAAAGGTTGTTCTTTTTAAAACAGATATATGATGGGCCTGCTTCCTCCTCTTCTCCATCTGGGATCAAAGGCAGTGTGATAAGGGAGAGTTCCTCTCCTCCACCCCTTTCTCTTTCTGTGGATCGCTCTCATTTTAAAAGTGAGAACCAGCCTTGATGTGAGTGGGTGAAACCACGGGGATCCCAGATCCTGCCTTTCATCTCTGAGTCAGCACCTCAGATGCTTTCCTCCCTCTTTAGACATCAGAACTCATTGGCAAGATGTCCTCTTTCACTACAGTGACCTGGAGGACCTGCAAGATGGCTCAGCAGGTCACAGGTACTCTTGTTGCAGGCCTGGAAACCTAAGTTCTAGCCCCAGGACCCACCTGAAGTGTGGAAGAGAATGGAGTCTACCAGGTTGTCGTCTGATTGCCAGACATGCACACATACACACAGTTGCAATAAGTCAAATAAGTGACACCAAATCTCCTGATGGCTAGAGTAGCTTTTTCTGCTTTAGCAGTGCCGAACCCTCACTGACCTTGGAAGTGATAAACTTTACTTCACAAAGTAAAAGATGAGAACAGCACTAAGTTCCAGACAGCCGTTTGCTGGCAGGTTCTTTAGTACCCATAAACACTGTTGAATGGCGAGCATGTGGGGACCACACCCTGTCCTGCATCAGAAGGACGAGTGAGCCAGCATTAGGCCTTCATGCTGGGGAAAATAACACCTCCTTTTCCTTTCTAAAGCCACCCAGGCAAACTGATGAAAATGAAAGGTCCTTTGCTCCAGACTGAGCTCCACCTCAGTGCAGGCCTCGGGCCATGTTAATAATGGCAGTCCCATTATTGTCTTTCAGCGGCTGGAAGTGCTGTGGGCACCCATCAGATCTGTTGGAGTGGCCCTGGCTGGAAAGGAAGAAAATCTAATTTTGTGACTTACAAGGAGGAAGGGAAAAAGTCCCAACACTGTGCCACGGGGACTCACTGTTGGAGTGAGAAGAGTGTCATTTAAAAAACTCTGCAGGTTTTTAGTTGTTGGGACGTTTGGCCTTTTCCCACTTGGAAATGGTGAACAGGTTTATGTGCAAGTTAGGTGTGCTGGCAGCCTTTCCCAATGGACGTCGGACTGACCCAGTTTTGGCCTTTTTTTTTCTTAATCGTATGTTTGCAAGTTACCCTGTTGCTCCACATTTCTTGGCAGTTGGCAGCCTGTTTCTCATAGAAGACTTTGTGGATTCCCAACACCCCTCAGGCTGGGGATGCGCTTAGCTGGTAGTGTGCTTGTGTAGAGCATGCATGACACCCTGGGTTGGCTCTCCAGCAAGGCTTCAAACTGTTATGGTGTGACACATCTGTAATATCAGAACCCAGGAAGCAGAGGTGGAAGGGTCAAGAGTTCAAGTCTGTCCTCAGGCTGCATATGGAGTTTGAGGTTGGCCTAGTTACCTGAGTTCCTTTCACAAACACATGTGCACACACGTGCACACACCAGTCATTTTGGAGAGAATCTATATTCTTTAGGATAAGCAGCTTTGTGATTTCTGTAGCAAGAAAGAAATAATATTGGTACAGAGAAGAACTTATGTGATCCCACTGTGAGTTGGGATCTGTATCAATTGATTATATATGCTGTGTTTAAGATTTATTTCTTTGTTTAACAACCAACCTTTTTTAATCTTTGTTTTTCATGAGATTTTTGCTGTTGTTGTTGTTGTTGTTGTTTTTTTTTTTTTCCAAGACATCTGTGTAGCAGCCCCAGCTGTCCTGGAACTCACTTTGTAGACCTGTAGATTCTGGCCTCGAACTCAGAGATCCGCCTGCCTTTGCCTCCCGAGTGCTGGGATTAAAGGCGTGTGCCACCACTACCCAGCTTAAGCTATGAGATCTTTATTGCTATTTTGATAGGTTCTTTGATGTATTGAGATGTTTTGTCCTGGCTCTTCAGTTCAGTTCACTCAGACACCCAGTGTCTGTGAGATACAGCATGAGAGGAAGACCTTGAATCACGGGGACTTGCTTAACATCATGTCACCCTGTTAGAAGGTGACAGTCAACAGGAGATGCATTAGTCTCCCATCTGAATGGCTCTGTAGTTCACACTGAAGAAAACCTCTGTGTTCGCACCGTAGCTCAGGCCATATGTGCATTTTGCATTCTCTTGCTTTCTGAAGTGGTACGTAGGAAAGCAAGGACCTCCCAGCATCTTTGTAGGAGGACGGCAGTGAGGGTGGTTTCATCAGCATTTTTCTTTCTCTTTGTCTTAATTAGTAAAGCATTGGGTACAAGGCTGTCTACAGTGTAGGCCCCTTTACCTTTGACAAGTTATCCACATTAATTAATGCTATTACAGACCTCATGGCTGCCAGAGTTTTCCATGCTTAGTTGTCTCATTCCTCACAAGTGCATACAGGAAGCCAGGCACTTGACTAGCATCGTGACTGTGCAGCGGACGGTAGCACCCGGGGGATATATATCAGGAAATGTGCCACTAACCTTTTCCAATTTTTATATTTCATTTATAAAACGATCAGGCTTCTTTGTGACCGTTTCCATGTCAGAGGCTGTAGGATACACAGATGTTGTGTTGAGATTTCTGTGACATCTGTTCTCAGGACTCTTGACACTAATTGTGACCTGTGACAATGGAGAGTTTGAAGCTTTTACAAGAGAGTTAAAGACTTTGAAAAAATTCTCTTGTTAGCTAAAGATTTGAGAGTAAAACTTTTGATCTGAAGAATTACTTGGTTAGATATTTAGATTTAAAAATTATTGTATGGATTATTAACTATCTGGACAGGTGTAGAGTAATGCATTTATTTGAAATGTATCTGATGTACTTCAGTTTGGCAAGAAATTAGGGCATAGATTCAGGTTAGGTGTGATTGTTTATTTTTCTTAGTCAATAAGGCAGTTTGTTTTGCCATGGAAAAGCAACCATTGAACATATTTTACTTGATAACTTGTATAAACTTGCTTAACCTTGAGCATAATGCTGTTTTATTGTTTCCAGGATGTGGATCTAGTGCTTACATACAAGGATGTTTATCGCCCCGTCAATCAAACCTAGTTGGCAAATATTCCCGTCCCTTTCATCTATTTGACTATTAAAACCTTCATTTAGAAATGTTTCAAGCCGGGCGGTGGTGGCGCACGCCTTTAATCCCAGCACTCGGGAGGCAGAGGCAGGTGGATCTCTGAGTTCAAGGCCAGCCTGGTCTACAAGAGCTAGTTCCAGGACAGGCTCTAGAAACTACAGGGAAACCCTGCCTCGAAAAAAAAAAAAAAAAAGAAATGTTTCAAACCAGTTAGCTAGCCATGCTATGAACTTTAGCCTTAGGGAATGCATATTTTGGTTTTCTAGGATTTAGCCAGAAAGTCAGTTGCTATGGACAGTGAGAGACCTTTGTTTTCAATGACCTTACTAAATGTCTGTTTTCTGCAGACTGTTACCATCGTGAAAGATACCCAGTGGACAGTGAGACTCACTATGTTCCTTGATTCTTTTTAAGGGTTCTTAGACCAGTCTTGTTGCAGACTCCCTAGAAGGTGTAAATAATGACCAACGGGGACTTTAGGAAAGATTCATTCTTTGTGTTTTATTTAGTTGTGAGATGGTGGCTGTCTGTGACCAGAAGAGGGTGGGAGGCGACCACTTGGATCTGGAGTTCCAGGCAGTTGTGGACTTCCTGATGGGGGGCTGGGAACCATTGGGTCTTCTGCAGGAGCAGTGTATGCTCTCAGCTGCTGAGCCTTCTCTCCAGCCCCAGATGGGACTGTTCATTTGGTCTAGAGCTTCATCTTCTGGGTGTCTTCTGTTGTAGCTTTGGAGTGCTGTGTTCTTGGTTGGTAGTGCTGGGCAGTGGTGAAGCCTGTTATAAGTCCCCCCCCACCCCCCCCGCCATTTTCTGTCCTGGAAACTCTGTCCTGTATGAATACTGGATACTTCTAAACTCATTTTTAGGTTTTCTTCTGTATCCCTGAGCTCATAAAGTTGATTCCCCACCCCCCACTACATGGGGAGAACACCTTTAAGTGTGGTCCATGCCTTACATTTCACTTGTCCTCTAGAAGAGGAGTATGACAGGAGCCGATGGGTCACACGGACCAGTACCTGAAGTCTGCTGTCTGCTCAGGGTGCTGGTGCTTAATTGCGACAAGGCGGTGGCCAGGATGGGACAGACTTCTGCGTCCTCTTCCCAGTGGTTTCCCACTAAAGAGGAATTCATTGAAGGCAGGTTCCATGTGTTTCTTGTTCTCTTATACACAGTGTCTGGCGAACAATGAGTGCTCAATTAGTGTTTATTGAACGAGTGACTGAATGAGCGTAAGCCATCTGTTGTTCTGCTACAGAGATGCCATGTGTTCGAGCTAGTAGGATACTGCTGGTGGATTTTCTCTTGAAAGCAGGGTTCTAATTCTATTTCTCAGAACTGTAGGGAAATTTCAACCAAAGGCAGCAGCCACTGTGCTGCTTGGATATGTGTGCAGATGGAAAGAATTGTAGTGTTCAGGGAAAGTTTATTGTGTTTGCAGATAATAAAAACCCACTCCACCTAGCTTACTCAAAAGGGCTTGACTTATTGGAGGGGATTGTGGGCCACAGGATGTGTTCCTCCTCCTTCTCCGTTCTTCCTTTTCTTCCCTCCTTCCTATCTGTCCTGTAGAATTAGAATTTATACTATGTGGAAATTGACTACTTCTGAACTTATAAAGTTTAGTTATGTCAGGTGTTTTGGGAGGGAAGGTCTGTGTAGCTCAGCCTGGCCTTGAAGTCACTGTGTAACAGAGGTGGCCTTTCACTTCTGATATTCCCTCTTCTACCTCCCAAATGTCTGGGATGTCTGGGCATGGACTGCTTGTGGGGGCGGGGTGTGTGTGGAACCCAGGGCTTCATGACACTGGGCAATCACTCTGCTGGTGGAACTATATCCCAAGCCCCATAGCTGAATCTAGTTTGTGTATTCCTTTAAAGATTAAAAGTGGTGTTATTATTGTGTGTGTGGTGTGTGTATGAGTATAGATGCTTGTGTGCTGTAACACTTGTGGGAGTCTGGGACATTTTTGGAAGTTGATTTTCTTCTTAGGTCTGGGGCTTGAACTTGGGTCATCAGGTTTGTGCAGCAAGTGCCTTTACCTGCTGAGCCAGCGCTGCCAGCCTTCTCTATAACTCTGCTAACAACGAATGCTGAAGAATGGGTGAAGCTCATTGTTTCATAGCTGTTTCCAAGTGAATTCTCCTGGCTTTGCCCTCTGCAGTGTGTGTGGGAAGACAGCACAAAGGAGGGACCACTGTTTGGCAAGATACCGGTGACCAGTGTTTTCCTTTCCTCTTGTGCCTTTTAAAAACGGAGTGCAGTAAGACACCACCAGGCTGACTTCTTCGATTAAATCATCCCCCGATTGTACCAGTCCAGTAACTGCTTTGTGCAGTGCACAGGAAATGGTTCTATTTGTACAAGTTGCACAATCTTAACGAAGTCAGGGCAGAGAGCCAAAGGGACCTCTGGTTTTTCTTAGGGTTAGCCCTTCAGTTTGCATGGCCAGGTCACTGGGGGGACGTGTTAAAATATGGCTTTGTCTGTCGGTATGGCAGGGGTAGCTGTGTAGGGACACTGAGAAAAGCTGTGTGTGGCTTGGGCAGGTCTTCGTTTTCTCAGTGGCGTCCCACACAGGCTGTGGAGATGGCCTGATGTTGGTGCCTGCCACCTTGGAGGGTTCTGTCCTTTCCCAGGCCCTCTTGAGGGCTGTTGATAAGTTGGCCACTTTCCTTTTCTAACGCTGGGAAGTGACTTCCTTTTCCCCACCTGCCCATCCCTGCTCCTATACCCCAGCTGTCAGCTACTTTTCCTTTGTCCCCGCTCTCTGGGCTCGGTGCTTGCTATTTCACAGTTTTAGTAGGACTGATTTTGTATGTACTGTTTTATTGCACTTTATGACCCAGCCTAAGTCTTTTTGTTTGTTTGTTTTTGTTTATTTGAGGCAGGGTCTCA
Organism: Arvicola amphibius; assembly: GCF_903992535.2. Taxonomy (NCBI): domain Eukaryota; kingdom Metazoa; phylum Chordata; class Mammalia; order Rodentia; family Cricetidae; genus Arvicola; species Arvicola amphibius. The sequence goes on from NC_052057.2 coordinate 47,114,645, forward strand.
TAAAGTTCAAGCTGGCTTTAATCGAACTTGGCTGCGCAGATGAAGCTGGCCTTTTATTTAAACTCTGTCTCTCTGACCACCATCCCCCAGCTGCTCTGATTATAGGCGTTTGCTACCATACCCAGCTTTCTGCTTTCTGCCTAAATCTTTGTTTGTTCGTTTGTTTTGATTTTTTTAAGGACAAGGTTTCTTAGTGCAGCCTTGGCTGTCTTGGAACTAGCTTTGTAGACCAGGCTGTCCTCAAACTCGTAGATCCCCTACTGCCTCTGCCACCCGTGTGCTGGGATTAAAGGTGTGCTTACTAGTTCCTTCCTCTATCCCTCCCCCCTTTCTCTCTTCTCAGTTTGATTTCTGTTGGTTCTTTCTGAGTCCCATAGAATATGGTGTGAATACAATATCAAGTGAGTGATTAAATAATTAGAGTCAGAATTTGAGGAGAACGGCAGAACTGAGTGGAGGTAGAGTCAGGAATGGGTTCTCCTTAGCCTTCTGACCCTTGGACAGAAGCCGCTATGAACTTCAGCTGCAGAAGCCTGCTCCACTCCTGTAGGTAGTTAAGGTGTCTCTATTGATGGACCTACCAACATTTTTTTAAAGAAATGTATTTGTGTCTTAGCTGTCTTTTCTTATTTGCTAAGTATTTGTTTTATTATAAGCCCTTAGTTTCTTTTTGGAGTCAGTTTTCATGTAGCCCAGGCTAACTGTGGAAGCTGGAAGCTGGCCTTGAACTCCTAGTCCTCTGTTTCTACCTCTAAGTGCTGTGACTATAGCTTTGAGTGTTTGCACGTTTTTTTGATGCATGCTTTTGGAGGATGTCCTCCTTTTTGTCTGCTTTCTCTACTTTGTTCATTTCTTTAGTTCCTTAAAAGTAACACGGCATTCTCAGTCTTTGTCATTCTCTCATTTGACATTTATATCTTTGCTCTTTCCTGGAGCCCTTGTCTTTGCTTTTAATTGTTTTTTTCTTATTTATTACTTGTATGTGTGTTTGTGTATGTGTGTATGTGTATGTATGTTTTTGTGTGTGTATGTATAGCATAGTATGCTTGTGAAGGTCAGAGAACAACTTTCAGGGGTCAGTTCTCACCTTCACTGTGGGTCTGTGGGTTCCAGGGATTGAACTCAGGCCTTCAGACTTGTAGGACAAGCACTTTAGCCCATGAGCCATCTTGAGGCCCTGCTTGTGTTTTGCGTCTTCCCCCTGGTTGGCCACCAGCCATTGCTGGCCTTCTCTTCCCAGCCACTCTGCTCCCAGCAGTTTCTTGGTGGCTCTGCCTTCGAGGCTCCACTTGAACGTGTGACTCCAAGTTTGTGGGAAATGCGATTTTCTCAGTGTCCCCTTTCCTCTTGTGGTCCTGCAGCGAGCCTGTCCTAGGGAGCCCTTTTCCTCCAGGGTAGATGCTGAGGGCTGCGAGGGGACTCAGTGTAGGACATCGAGTGGCCATAGATGTAGATGTGAGTAAGCACTACTCTGAAGGCCAACTGCTCATAAAGGAAAGAGGACTGGACAGAAAGCTCAGGCAGGACTCTGTGCACACTGGTGAGCACTCTACCTGCTGATTCCTACCCCCCCTCCCCCCCCGGCCAGGAATATGTTTCTGTTGTTTATCATCCAGTTAGTGTTTTAGAGTAGCCTAATTGGGCAGACTTATCACTTAGTTTATGTTTTTATTGACTCTGTCTGCAGCCTGCTTTGAAGTCCACGGTTCTTTTACTCATCTGTGGAACTCCTTAGGACTTCTCTTCTAGAAGCTGTCTTTGCTACTACTGCACCCAACTTCAGATAGCTCTGTTTTAAAACACTCTAATTAGAAATAGAAGAAAGCTTTCCAGTGCTGAACAGTAAGGTAGCTATCATGTCTTTGCACCCTGCTCCCTCCAAAAAAAACCTTTTTAGAAAGTCTGTACTGGTTGATGTCTTCTCATTGTGCTTCAGGGAAAGATTTTCAAATATATTTTTAACTATATTTTAGGTATATGTGAGATATTTTGTCTGTGGTATATATAATTTTTAGTGTGTGTGTTTGTGTGTATGTATGTACACCTGGGTGCATGTGTGGACCAGAGGTAATATTAGGTGCCTTTTTTTTCCTTTCCTTTCCATCTTTGGATTTTGAGTTAGAGTCTCTCACTGACCACGAGGTTTGTTGATTTGGCTAGGTTGGCTGGCCAGTGTGTTTAGAGGTCTGCCTGTCTCTTCATGCACCCCACCCTTCCCCCAGTGCTGGGGTTACACATGTGCTCTTCCTTATTTGCCTTGAACGTGCACTCTGGAGATCCAGGCTCAGGTTCTCATGTTTAGGTGGTAGCACCTACTGTCAGGTGCCTATCAAGGACTTTGCCATTGAACCTGGCACATCATAGCTGACCATTTGGTACGGTGAGGAAGAAAGGGATGTTGTTGACCTCTGGGCTTAAGAAGCTCCTGCCCATGTACAGGTTACCATCAATACAGAGTTCACCACTGTAGCCTGGTATATAATGTAACCCACACGACTGTGATGTTTGATGCCCTGAGGGAGGGGCAGGCATTTCATGTTTCTCTAGTACAGTCTGCATAGCAGTAATGGATGCATACAAACTTTACTGCAATCCAGAGGTGGCCCTTTTCATTAAACTCACAAATGTCTACTTTAGTGTATGCAGTAGTATAGTACACAACACGCACGCGTGCGCGCGCACACACACACACACACACACACACACACACACACACGTTGTCTTCTTCCAAAGTATTGCTGTTGCTGCATTACTCACAGGGTTTGTTGGAAGCACATTGTTTGTACTGTGTGTGTGAAACTCCAGGGAGCACAGAGGATGTGAGGTGCTCTCGTTGGCTGCTGCTGGAGACGTGGCAGTTACTGATCTGTCATTTACTTTGCAAAGGAATTACGAAGTTTTGGCCCTGTGCCTGGAGTAGCTCCAGATGGTCAGAAAAGCCTTGTGCTAAAGTCAGAAAGTGTATCACAGTGATAGGCCTGGGCTGATCATGTTTGTGTGAAAACAGTGCCGTCCTGCTTCATCCCTCGGCACAGCCCTCTCCTCTGCCTCTGCCTCGGAGAAGACAAACTGTGTCTGGACTTACGGAATCTAATTTTCTGAATACCTTTGTTCTTGGTGAGAGTGGTGTGGAGGTGTGATTTATGGTCGATATGCTTGCTCTGTCCCTTTGGTAGCTTTGATGGCTTTATATTTCCAAAGGATGCCGAAAGATACTGACCATGGAGGTAGCCCATGACCGATGTAGCTCGGCATCGGAAGGAGGCTTCATTGGGGTTCCCTATGCTGCTCAAACAGGCTGGTTCTAGTTCCCACTGGACCATGGCTGTTGTAGGTGGGCATCGGTAGGAAGCTTCACTGAGGTTCCCTGTGCTGCTCGGACAGGCTGGCTCTAGTTCTCACCGGTAAGTTAGTAGTTTTTCTTTCTTCATCTCCTTTCATTTCCCCAGGATTCTGTGGTAACTATGGCAACGATGAAATTTCTTGTGTAGTCTTGCAAGATAAGCAGTGGAAGGGGTCAGGGCACTAAGCAATCAACGGTCACCAAGGTTTGCTGTTCTGGACCCCAGAACTTCCTTAAGTCTAGTCACACTTAGTAAGAAAATGCCACACTGAAGCACATTGCTATACACTGGCCTAAACATTCTCTTAAAACAGCTGTACCTAACTTTATGTTCCTTCTGATTAAACCCAGAGGGGGGTGAATTGTGGGTCTTAGTTTCCAGATGAGAGCAGTGAGACTCGGGGAAATAGAATCTGCCCAGGCTAACAGCGGGGAAACTCCCTGTTGCCTGCCCACATGCAGCCCTGGTGAAACCGTGAGAAGGTCTCTGCTCATTCCGGTGGCTGCTACAGGCTTCATGAAACACAGCTCCCTTTTCCCCTGGGAAACTCAGGGCTCGCCGGAGTTGAACCTTTTAAGTAAAGCATGGTCACAGGGCTCTGATTAAGCCCTACATTGGCCTGTTGCTCTAACAATGTTCAGTTACTTTTGTGGTTATTGAGTAACCTGGGAAGGTTGAAAGCCATTAACACTGCTTCATGTTTTCGAAGAAACGCTGCCCAGGTGGGAAGGGACGTTCTATTGCATGCTTCAGTAAGGAGTACTTATCCCTCTTGAGATGTCGATATATCGTTGAGATAACTTTTAAATAGCTGTTTGACTGTTGCTTCTAAGAGGCTGCAAGGGTGTTCGAGGCAATGTGTTTGAGGCACCGTCGATGAAAAATGTACAGATTCATGTTGTGGTTGCTCAGTTGCAGACACAAGATCCTTTATTGTGGTCTCTTGGGACTTGAACCAGCTCCCTTTTCCTCTTTCTTGGGTTTCTGCTCTGGATGGAACAGTTTCTTAGGTGGATGCTCTTCCTGGCCAGGACTCTCCTCACCAGTTACCCCCTCCCCCTGCCCCAGCCAGTCTGCATGAGCCAGCAGCAGCCTGGAGGTCTTTCGTGCTCTGCCTCAGTTTCCAGGACTCGCACTCCGCCTCCTGTTCCCACAGCAGGTGCCCATTACCCGGCCTCACTTAGCACTTGAATGCCTTGGGCACCGAGTCCTAAATTGATGTGCTTCTTGAAGCCCCTCACCCTTTTCAGAATAACGGTGAGAAGCATGGAGGTGGGCTTGCCAACCTGACTGTTCAGGCTTTTCTCTCTCCACAGTGGCACCAGAGTAAGGCTCTTTTCTCTTTTATTTCTTCATTTCAATTACGAATGAAACATTATAAAAGACTAAAGGAACCTTTCCTTATTTTTTTTAATGTATCAGAAGACAAAGTGCTGCGAGTCAGAGCTGGAGTTTCAACAGGTGTCATAGGGATGAAGTCTTAGCATGACTTTTCCTCTACCTTTTGTTCTTCCTTGCCTTAATAGAATGTGATGTCATCATTCCTGAAACAAAGTTACTACTGATAGGCCTATTGAGAGTGGAAGTTTGAATCTGCTCCGGGCTTGTGGTCTCCCTTCCATTGTGGGCTAAGGAGACCCCGTTACTGCTTCACCCCTGAGACACCTTTCAGTGCTTTCCTTCCCCGCTTATTTCTAATAGGATTCTGGGAATTGGTGGTAGAGGATTTGTGCGCCCCCAGAAGCCCCAGTAATGGGGACATTTTGTTGCCTCTGTAGCCCTCCTGATGGTGTTCAGCTTGGTGCTTACCAGCAGTCCCCAGATGCCGGCTGAGCCCCTCCTCTGCCTAGGTTTTGTGTTCAGGTTTTGGTTTTCAGGAGCATTGTTCTGTTAGCTGTTGTCTCTCTGTGACTGTACTTGAGGGACATTGATGTAGAGGAGGAATGGTTTATTTGCCTTGTACTTCTGAGGCGTTAGTCTGTGCCCCAGGGGCTTTGCTGTTCTGGGGCCAGTGTCTAGCCAGAGTAATGGTGACTTCATGGTTCTGGCACTGCAGCAGGTTGGAGTAACAAAGTTGCTTGCCCCAGCCTGGTCAGGGAGGAGAAAGATGAGTATGTGGGAGGAGCCAGTGACCCCTTCAAGAGCCCTTGTTGGCTCCACCTCATTAGGTTCCATCACCTGCCAGTACCAAAGGCTGGAGACAAAGCCTTTGAAGGGTTTTAAAGTCCAAGAGGTAGTGGCCCCCACAGCGTTTCCAGCAGCTTCTCTTTTGTCTTCCAGGTGGTTGCCATTAGTCAGAATGTGTTGCCCCCCTAGACTCTGAAGCTGGGCTCCTTCAGAAGGAGTGTAGCTTCCCTTTTATATTCCCGGGACCACAGACATTTGTTGTGGGGGGTATGATGCTGAGCCTAGAAAAACAAAGACCAAACAAACAAACAAAACTAATACTCCCTCCCTGCCTTAAGAAGTTTACTTCAGTTAATGTGTCTCCTTTAGAACTGTTACCAAGGATTTGGACCAGAACCTAGTTTTGAAAACTTGTTTGAAGAGTAAGTGGTTTATGCAAGAATAAGAGTGTTTTCTGGGACTCAGCCCTGGACTGAGCTCCTACTACCTACCAGGTTCTAAGCTCTTGGTATGTACTGGTCATAGTGTACCCAGGGACTTGGCATCACCTCTGCCTGGTGAGGGAAGAAACTGCAGCTGCCAGAAGCCATGCCTCACTAGAGCTAAGATACAGAGTAGAGGTAGCCATTCCTCTGCAGTGTGTGAGATGGGGACTGGCAGATGAGCTCTTCCGGAAGTGTCAGGTTCCCAGTAAATAGCCCCAGCGAACATTTCTGTAGATGGAGCAGCGGGGCTGTGTCCCGCCACCCGGCTAGCTTTACACCCGAAATAATTACACAGAAACTGTATTCATTTAAACACTGCCTGGCCCATTAGTTTCAGCCTCTTATTGGCTAACTTCTCACATCTTGCTTTAACCCATATTTAGTAATCTGTGTAGCATCACGAGGTAGTCGCTTACCAGGAGAGATCTTAACCTGCATCCATCTTGGAGAGGAGAAGCATGGCGACTCACTATGGCAACTGCCTGAAGTGTCTGCCTCACTGCCTTCTACCCAGCATTCTGTTTTGTCTACTTTGCCTACCTAATTTTCTGTTCTCTTAAAGGGCCAAGGCAGTTTCTTTATTAACCAATGAAAGTAACACATAGACACTCCTCCATCATTTCCCCTTTTTCTGTTTAAACAAAAAAGAAAGGCTTTAATTTTAACATAGTAAAATTACATATAACAAAACAGTTATCAAGCACGAATTACAGTTACAATATTTAGATCTATTTTATCTTTTATTATAACTAAGGAAAGCTATAACTATCTATTTATTCTTCAACTCCATCAAAGACTCCAGAAGGATATAATATTACCTAAGTAAACAAGTCATATGCAACTTTCAAACTCTAGAAATGACAGAGACAACTTGCTGCCTGGACAGTCGGTAGAGCATGAGACTCTTAAATCTCGGTCGTGGGTTTGAGCCCCACGTTGGGCGCCAATCTGTAGATGGAATGGCGGGGCCGCGTCCCGCCATCCGGCTAGCTTTACACCTGAAATAATTACATGGAAACTGCATTCATTTAAACACTGCCTGGCCCATTAGTTTCAGCCTCTTATTGGTTAATTCTCACATCTTGCTTTAACCCATATTTAGTAATCTGTGTAGCACCACGAGGTAGTCGCTTACCAGGAGAGATCTTAACCTGCATCTGTCTTGGAGAGGAGAAGCATGGCGACTGCTTATGGCGACTGCCTGAAGCGTCTGCCTCACTGCCTTCTATCCAGCATTCTGTTCTGTTTACTCCGCCTACCTAATTTCCTGTCCTATTAAAGGGCTGAGGCAGTTTCTTTATTAACCAATGAAATTAACACATAGACACTCCTCCATCACATTTCCTTGACAAGTGTGGTGGCTTGGGTAGGCTTCTGGCACTGCTGCTGTAGAACCTCACTGTCAGCTTTACCTGGTGCAGTCTTGCTTCCTTGCGTTTGTAGGTATGGAGAATGTGGGAAGGGGGAGAGACCATAAACGCCCTGCCCTGCAGGAGGTGATCTTGTTGCTCCCATCCTGGCAGGAGGCAGTTTTCAGTATCTTTGTTGTGAGGAAACTAAAAGATTGAACCCAGAGCCTCATGCTTGCTGGGCAGATGTCTGCCCACTTAGCTGTATCCCTGGCCCTTTTTGTTTACTGTCTTTGAACCATGTTTTCCTTCATTGATTGTGTATGTGTGAGTGTGGGGAGCACACATGCTGGAGTGAATGCGTCTGGAGGGCAGAGGACAGCTTGGGGGAGTCTGTGCTCTCCTTCTACCACGTGGGTCCTTGGGTCGAACTCGGGCCACCAGGGCCTATTTTGAGTACCTTTATGAGATACAGTCAGAGAATCAATGGGTTTTGCAAGTCGCTGTTGCAAACCTCTGTCCCTTGGGCATATCCCCCTCTCTCTAAAGCCCAGCTCTTCACTCTGAGTTTTCAGGTATTGGCCCAGTGGCCCTTATGTCACCCTCTCCAGGAAGGAATCCTGGAGTCCCCACAGAGGTTATTTTCTTGTCTTTTGGAACTGAAATAGGGGACTAGCCTGAACCCATTCCCAGAGAGGCCGCTGACATAGCTCGCATGTCGATGCCTGATGCGTGAGTGACACCTGTTTGAGGACCGGTTTCCTGTGTCTCGTTTGTCGTGTTCTCATGGTGACCTGAAGGAAACAAAACAGTTGATGTTGTTCCTGTTAACAGGCAAGAGAAGCTAGTCCGAGGGAGCACACAGAACGAACACTGAGCAACGGTTCAGTTCCACGTTCTCACCCCGGTTTTTTCTAGGACACGATGTCTCAAAGTCGCTAATCTGTAACAGCAAACGTGTAGGTGTCTCTGTGTGCTTGACATCGGGCAGAAAATAAGATGTTTTATCCTGCTGACATGTTCTTCTGACTGTTGTCAATGGAGTGTATTGACGTTTTCCTCTCTAGGCAGGGAGAGCCGTGAAAGCGAGCGCACTAGGCAACTGTAGCTTTCAGCCGGTTAGTGCCAGGCTGCGGTCCGCAAGGATACTGCTACCTCAGCCTTGAGTTTTTATGTTATTTTGTTTTACATATTGGCCTTTTAAACAAAAGGAACACATTTTGAACTCAAGAGTTATGACATCAAAATAAGCCCCTGACTATTTCCATATTGTTTGCTAATTTACTCTGTTGTTTACTTTGGAATTGGTGAAGAATGAGACAAAAATCCAAAACCATGTTACATGAAAGAATTAACACTTGGTTGACTTGAGGTCACTTGGGCTAATCATATATTCATTTTCCCGTTCTGGCTGACAAACACATGCCTTGATAATGCTGAAAGTCAGTACTTTTTACTCTTGTCTTTTTTATCGGAAGAAACAGTATGATTTATTAACTGTTAAACTGTTGTGTAGGAGCATGGTGGTTTTCAGGCTTGGACTTTATGGCTTTTGTATTTTCAGCTGTTTACATGGTTCTCAGAGTATCCCAGAGCATCGCAGAGTTTCGTTAGACTTCGTTGACTTGAAGTTTTAGTAAATGGAACATAAGGTTCTCCTACACTTTTCACTGGAGAATGCACTTGGAGGTGGTTAAGGAGACTGGAGAATAAGGAAGTGCCCCCTGGGCACATACACATTACACATATATAATAGATAGATAACGAGAAAAGACAATTATATATTGGATGCTGTGGCTTTATTCTACCTTGGAAAACTCTTGTATTTGTTAAATCAGTTAAGTGATTCAATTAAAAAATATTTTCTGAGACAGGTCTCATGCAGCCCTGGCCAGGCTAGCTTCACATTTCTCCTGTATCTTAAGCTGGTCTTGAACTCCTGATCCTTCTGCCTTAACCTCCCACATGCTAGAATTACAGATTTATTTTAAATAATTAAAAAAATAAAATCAGAGTTGAATTTTTTTTTAAAACTCATTCTTGGTAAAAACGTAATTTGTGAAATGTCGTAGACTTAGGAGGCCGTCTTGGCTGATGACCCGCCCCAGTGCTAGCCTGTGCTGGCCAAGCATTCTGCTTAGCTGTAACCCTTCAGAAGGAATCCCTATTGTTTTCTCTGAGGTCCCTTGGAATTGGTGGAGGCTAGCTGTCCCAGTAGGTGCACGCATAAGAAGGAGGGAATGGTTCTTAACTAGGAAAGGCTATGAGCATTTTTTTGAAGCCTTTGAAAACATACGTAGGGTTTCCTCAAAGTAAGAGCCCTGGAGACCGGTGAGTCACTTCTGTGGGTGAGAGTCCTTGCTACGTAAGCCTGGCGACTTGAGTTCAAGCCCCAGAAAGGCAGAAGGAGAGAACCAACTCTGCAGAGTTGCCTTCTGGCTTCCACTCCACCCACAAAATAAGTAGAGATTGAAGAAAGAACACTATAGGAGAACTGATATTTATCAGTCCATTCACAGTAGCTCAAGGTCATCTTTAAAATTATTGTTATATTTTACTGTGTGTGGTGGTTTTGGTGGTGGAAGCTGGGTGTTAAGTGTTCATCTTCATCAGTGTATTCCAATAGAAGTCAGCAGGCAAACTGTAGGGATTTAGTTTCTCTACCCGGTGTTACTCCCCGGGGATCGAACCTGTGTCATCTGGCTGGGTGGCAAGCCTCTTTACTGTTGAGCTAACTTGCTGACCCAAATGTAGGCAGGTCTTTTAATTGCTTTTGCTTCACAGATAAACAGCTGAGGTTCAGAGAGGTGTAGTTATTAACCTAATCCATTTGTAGTTAAGTGGTTGAGCAGGGGCGGAGAGTTATCGCTAATAGCCCTGCTGGAGTGTCTCATTTGCCCTCTGAGGAGAAATACTTGTTTTCAGTTCCGTAGGTGGCCGTCTCTGTGCTTTAGTGAGATTAGCACAGAGCGCTAACCTAGCATATAGGTGCCCTGGCTCCATCCCCACCCAGCACTGTGCAAATCAGGTTCCATGCCTGGAACCCCAGCATTAGGAGGTAAGGGAGGAACAAGAGATGAAGACCACCTTTTGTTACATGGGGAGTGTGAGGCCAGCCTGGGCTACATGACCTGCTAAAACCAGAACATAGCAAAACCTTGAATCAACGCTCATGGCGTTCCATAGCATTGGCTGTTGACTAGCGCTTTTGGAATCGTGGAACTACTAACAAACCTGGTCACACACTCTACTGAGCACTTGACATGTGGCTAGTGAGACCAGGCATCAGAATTTAAGATTTTATTTTGTTTCAATGAGCTTTTAAACTCAACAGGGAGGTTTTAGAGTGTGTCCTTTCTTGGGGTACTGGCCATATCTGACCATTTTTTGTGACTGTGTCTTGGCCTTATTATGGTAGCGTGTGATTGTGTGATTACATAGCAGTGGTGTTAATGAGAGTGAAGGTAGGTTTACAAATCAGATAATTGAATGTTTAAAATTAGAATGCCTCAAAACAAAATCCTGTTTGATCGCTTACATCCGAGATTGCCAGCCTGCTACACCTGGAAGGATCTCCTCAATTCCTTTTAGTTCAGCGAAAGTTGCTTTGACATGCCTTTGTCCTTTCCAGCCTCCCAGAGGAGCTCTGCATTTGTAGAGATTCCAGCGTCTTGGTCAAGCTTAACAATAAGGAGTGATGATGATCAGAGACTAAAGTGGACTTTTCGGTTAACAGGTCCTGCTGAAGCCAGTGTGTGCTGTATGTCACCCTGTGAAGCCAGTGTGTGCTGTGTGTCACCCTGTGAAGCCAGTGTGTGCTGTGTGTCACCCTGTGAAGCCAGTGTGTGCTGTGTGTCACCCTGTGAAGCCAGTGTGTGCTGTATGTCACCCTGTGAAGCCAGTGTGTGCTGTGTGTCACCCTGTGAAGCCAGTGTGTGCTGTGTGTCACCCTGTGAAGCCAGTGTGTGCTGTGTGTCACCCTGTGAAGCTAGTGTGTGCTGCATGTCACCCTGTGGAGCCAGTGTGTGCTGCGTGTCATCCCGTGAAGCCCAGTGTGTGCTGCGTGTCACCCTGTGAAGCCAGTGTGTTCTGCGTGTCATCACGTGAAGCCAGTGTTCCGCATGTCATCCCATAAAATCCCCGTGTGTTGCGTCTTCCTCCTGCAGTCAGGCTCTGCAGACTCCTGCTGGCAGAGTCCCTGCCTTGGATGTGCAGCAGGTGATTCAGTGGTGATGAAGCTGAGTCTCATCTCCAGCGAGATCACATTAACCATGGACGGGCGCCTCTTAGAATGCACTTCCATCGCAGCCTTTACGAGGCTCTTAAGCCTGATGATCTTAATCTGTTCTTTATGCTGATGAAAAGGGCCTGGGTGGCTGCTTCACCGGCCACGCTGGAGCTCCGAATCAGGCAGAGCCTCCAGATGACGGCAGGTTTTGGATATTAGCCACTCAGCTGACGAACTTAAACATGTCTGTGGTCCTCTCATGTAGCCTACTAGCACAGACATTTTAATGTTTATAGTTTGAACTGTTAATATTAGCAGTGAATATCTAGCCAGGTGCAGTTACCCACTTCCTTGTTAAGTCTTGGGTCTGGAATTCGGCTTTGAAAATTTTTTTTTTTAAACAAAGTTTGTTTCTCCAAACATGGTGAGCAAGTAGACAAACAAAATTAGTTTTCTATTGTATATGTCTTTTCCCTCTTAGACTCGGCTCTTCCCCTACTATCCTTCAGAACTGTTCTCTTCTTGAAAGCCAGGCCTTTTGTTGTTAATTTTGGTGATTGTTCAGTATATTTTCAAGCATGGGATGGATCCCATAGGTGACTTTGGTTATGACCTTGGGGACCTCAGGTTGAAATGGCCTGCGAGTAGACTGACCCTCTTAGACGTCATCTTTGCATTCACTTTCTACTTTATTTGCGGAGGCAGGATCTCTGACTGAATTCGGTGCTTGATGATTTGGCTAGTGTGTCCCTCACCTTGCCCCAGGAGCCCTGTGTCTGTCTCTCTGCTCACAGAGAGCTGGGATTACAGGCAGGCTGCCATGCCTCCAGCTTTGATGTGGGCTCTGTGGATCTGAGTCCTGGTCCTCATGCTTCTGAGGCAAAGAGTATTATCCACTGAGCCAACTCCCCAGTCTTGACCCCTTTTCAACAGGAAAAAAATAGCATAAGGTTAAATCCATACCAAAAACATTAGATGGGTCCAGTTCAGAGAGTATTGTCTCTTCATGTTTTTGTATGTCATAACTTGTTGAACAGTCAGCCATGTCTGTTGCCTGCACTGTGGAATCTTCTGACTGTAGAGGGTGATTTCATGGTGGTTGCGGGTATCTTAACTTGCTATTTTGCAGCACTGGTCATGCTTTTAAGGCTAAAAAACAAGGTAATTTAAGTCTGTTTTGAGACACATGGAAAGGAAACGATTTCATAACTATCGGTCACGTGAAACTTGGCCGGCCCTAAGCTCATTAGTGGTCACAGTCACAGGATTGATTGCCAGTTGGGGACCTATCGTTAGCTTATTGCAGAACTGCATCTGGCGTAATTGGTGCTGTCACCCATTCTGCCGACTTCCCGTGACAACAGATTCTTGCTTTCCTTGTGTAGAATTAACTACAGTTTAAACATGAGGCAACCACTCTCCTCCTGCTGCTACCAACACCATGCTGGGGTTGAAACCCAGGGCCCTGTGTGGAGCTAGGCAAGTGTTCTACCAGTGAGTGAGCTACACTCAGCCCCTGAACCTGAAGATCTTGCCCTTCTGCTCATCCCCATAGTTGGGAAATTCGTGGGTTTCTTCTTACCAAGTGGGTTAGAAGAAAGAGACAAAGATTGTCCTGAATATGGCAGTTACTTTGTTTTTTCTTTCTAAAAGAAATTACAGGAATAGGTGGGCCTCTAAAAGTGATCCAGTAACTTGAGAGTGTTGAGTACTATGAGCATTGAATGGTGGTTGTTGGTTTTATGGAAATCAGTGGGTGTTTCCTGTGGAGTTTGCTAGAAGGAGCCATTTTGTTCTTGTAAATAGAAAGCAGGTGGGAAATATATGGGGAGTTGTTCAAACCAGTCCTCCTAAACACTTCTACTTTCTGCAGACACTCAAGGCTTAGGGGTTCACTTCTCTCTATGGGGAAAACACAACAAAGGGGCATTTTGATTTCCAAGACTCCAAGTTTCTAAAACTTACCTAAAGATAGAGTATGTTTGTTCTCATTGAGACTAATCTAATCTTTACTTTATTAGGGTTTTTTCTTTAAAGAATAATCATACCATTATTTTAGTAAAAGTGAGTAAACTTAACCAATATACAGAAAATTATTTTATAATTTCAATAAAAATGTCCCCTGTGTAGTTTGAGTAAATACATTGAATTTTGGGTTTATAAAAGACTTCCAGAGTTGCTTATGAATACAAAATAAAAAATTGGAGTATATTCCTGTTTCCCTGTCTTGCTCAGCTGATGTAGTCATAGGGAGTGTTGCTGATGTTGGAGGCTGGGATACTGGGATGGGCAAAGGAAGGTTGGAGGAGGAGGTCTTTGTGCTCTATTGGGGATGGTGTCAGAGTTTTAATAGTTTACTTATTTTAATTTTAGCTAAAGAAAAGCTAGTTAATGCTCTTGCCAGATTTATTATGGACCATTCATTTATTTTTTATTTTTTTCTTATTTCTTTAAACCATGCTTGGGGTTCTGAGTTCTGTAAAAGAAGTCTCTTCATGGTCTGTATGCGGATACAAGTCTGGCCCTGCTAGATGGGTGATGTCTATTAGCTCATGCAGCCTTAACCGTGAGGCGCCAGGCGGACTACAGGCTGTGCCTCGACACTGCCGTCCTGCATGCCTCGGCGTTTAGGTATCTTCATTCTGGGAGAAAAGCAGACCATGGCCACGAAGGTTCCTGCTTGTTATCTGGGAATGGCCACGGCATGGGGCTTCAGCTGTGAGGAGAGAGACATCCACTAAGCCTTGGTTTTTGAAATCTCATATAGTTCAGAATGGCTTCAGTGTGCTTGCAAACAAACACACAGGTATTTAAATGCATCTAACTGAATCAGAAGTTTCACAATCCACACCTGCATTTCTCTGTGCCGTGCAGTTCTCTCCTGTTAGTTTCTAGTGGAAGAATGCCGGCCAGCCATCCCGTGACTTGTTTATATGTCACACCCAGCAGTGGGTTTGACCTGTTGTAACCTAGAAGAGACCTGCGTCTTCACGGGTCACTTTGCGGGGTGTACCTTCTTCTCTGGACTTACGGTTCCAGCTCTTGAGATTGCCCTGACTTGATTTTGACTTAATTCCATCCTGAGCAGTGTCCCTGGATCTATGGTTCTCTTAAAGAACAGTATTGGAGACATGCAATTACAAGCTAGAAGTGGCCCAGGATGACTCCTTTTGCTTCCATGTTGCTTATTTGTTACATAGAGTCTCGTCCTGCCATGTTTACAGGTTCTACTGTGTGTGAAGACAGTTCATGGTTCCCGTGGCTACCACCGTCACAGAGACTGCTCTCAGGCGAACTTTGAAGAAACTTGTCCTAGCCTCCAGGACTGTGAACTAGATCTACCAGCCTCTTCCTCAGAGACCCCTATTTAGTGCTGGCTTATGTGTGGCCCTTTGAGCTTGGGGTAATGGCGTGCTTGTTTGGTGTTCGGAATCCAGACTGTGAGCTCCTCCTGCCTCTTCCACTTAAGCGCACATTTTGGCAGAGGTGAAGTGACAGTTTCTAGGGAAGAGAGCTGTGTAGTATTCCCGTTTTGATATTTAGCTTGTTGAACAAGGTGGTTTGAAGGTAGAGCTGGAAGGCCATGCTGAGGTCCTGACTGGTTTAGGAAAGGTAAACACTCAGTCCAGGTCCCAGGAACAGCAAGACGGTTGTTAGTCCTTTGGGAATGTGACATGTCCTTAGAAAACAAAATTCAAACTCACCTGGATTTATACTGTCTTGGGCGGATTTGAGTCAATGATTGTCTGAGAGGTTGAAATTATTAAAATATGTGTGGTACTGGAGAGAAGTTGTAGTGGACCAAGTAAGTAAGCCATCGATGGTTACCGTGGGTGTTGCAAAAAGGTAATTTAAAGAATCGGGTACATCCAGAATATCTGCAGAAGGGAAGTTGTTTTCTTTTCTCTTTTAGAAATTGTCTGAATCTTACTTCTTTTGAAAAATTAGCAACTTAGGAGTTTGTCATAGAAGACAGGAAGATATCTCTGAGAGGTGTAACTGCTACAGGGGCACGGGAAGCAAGCCTCTCTGCGACCGTAGCCCATGGGGAAGATGGTATGGCTCAGGAGGTGGCGATCATCCGGGAGCGTTCACACAAAGCTCTCCTTTCTGTGATCTGAGCTACATGGCTATCAACTAAAGCTCTCTAGTCCACGTTACCAGATGGCAGTTTACATCTGGCATTGAAACAAGCTGGGAATGCTGCTGTACTTAACCCACCAGTGCACCCTCCCCTCCTGGAACCAAGACCTTGGCCTCCTGTGTGGTTGTCTGAGAGAAAATTAGTGAATTATTTTCTGTGATCTCATGGAGAAAGGTCCTCACTATAGAAATATTTGACTTCCCCTGCCAAAGAAGGAAACTTGAATACTTAAAAAAAAAGTGTGTGTGTGTGTGTGTTTATAAACATTTGGTGCTCAGAGGACAGATGGGGTGAGTTGCTGCTTCTTCTACCATTGTGAGTCTCTGGAGGAATTGGACTTGTGTTATCAAGCATGACTGCAAGTCCCTTTGCCACATTTTCCTATCTCATTGTTTCCAGACGTGAATACATGCTCAAAAAGCCCTTGTACGTACTTGCTTTAGTTGTTGCTGTTTTTTTTCTCAGTCTGTTTAGTATTACTTGTGTGTGTATGATTTGGGGTCTGACTGCGTAGTACTGGATAACCAGCTAGGGGCTCATCACTGAGATCACTGAGGATTTATTCCTTGCGCTGTTGGCAGTTCTTAGTTGCCTGTAGTTTCCTTCCTTCCTTCCTTCCTTCCTTCTTTTTTTCTGTGGCCCTATGAGATTTCCCCTTTCCATGTAGCTTGTCTATTGGTGTTGAACTTGCCCTGAGCTTCTCTAGTCAGCCATATTGTTGTGGTATCATAGGTGAAAATGGACAACATGGGTACTGTAATTTGCCTGCAGGTTAAGCTCACGAAGGTAGACTGAAATGGAGCTTTGACAGGAGGCATTCAATTCTCCAGTGTCGTGGTTTCAGTTTCAAACTAGAGTGATGTCCCCAGCATCTTAAATAAAGCATCCAGATAAGTGAGAGAAATTCTGAAAGTGGAGCTCATGTTTTAAAGCTTATTAATATTTTTCATACTTTACATCTTTCCTTTGGATTGATTTTCATAAAGAGTTTATTCCATGGGCTATGGAGATGGCCAGTGCATAGACCACGTACCATACACACTTGAGGACCTGAGTTTCTTCAGCTCCTCAGCACCCTTGACAAGCCAGGTGGGTGGCACGCCAGGTGGGTGTCACCAGCACTTGTAATCACAGCACCTGGGAGGCGGAGGCCAGAGCCAGCTGCTAGTCTGGTAGCCATGTAGCTGAAGAAACCTTGCCTCAGTGAGGAGGGTGCGGAGTGACGACAAGACTCTTGCTGCTAACCTTTGGCCTCTGTGCACATGCACATGCACACTCCTGCACACACTTGCACACCCCAGGAATGCACGACATCATCCTCATGAGCACATGCAGCAACAACTTCTTATTTCAGTTTGTAAAATGCGCCTTTTCCTCAGAGTGAAATCTGTAGAAGTAGTTGTTATAACGTGCCAGTACTGTGCGGTCTTGGAGTTCATGAAGCTATTGCAGATGCTCCTGTCAGTGGAATGTGGATCTCTGTATCTGAGGGGGATGAGCCACTCGACTGATGGACCTTGTTATGTCCCCTTGTGTTACATGGAAATGCTAGTTTCAGCTTGTGAAAAAGCCTACCTCTGCCTTCCATCCTGGCATGTGTGAAATGTATGGCAATTTGAATGCATGGAAATAACTGGGCTGCTTTAGATGAAAACATTGGCCATGGCTGAGGAAAGTGTACGTAAACACTTAGGCATTTAACGATAGATCTCCCCTGGCTGCCATCCCGGGAGATTTCCTTATTCTCAACAATTTGAGGGGCATTCCACAAGTAGGATTTGGGGTGAGGTATCACATCGTCCTACCAAGCAGCTTTTTGAAGAGTCACGTGATCCTGATGGGTATGTGCTCATTGGACCTGAGCTGAAGAAGAGTCATGTGATCAAGGTGGGCTGGTACTCATTTGACCTGTGCTGAAGAAGTCACATGATCGCAGGGAGCCTTGCTCATTTGACATGCCTTGACAGTGATACAGGAGATGAGGAAAACTGGTCTGTGGTTTCTGTCCTACTGATATGTGATACAGGTGGTAATTCACTCACACTTAATAGGATCGTCAGCATTTTCTAGATTCCGGGAGGAGGGGAATTAGTCTGCATTATCCCAGAACTGGGAAGACATGGCTTTAAAAATAGGACTTTGTGGATTTTTGTAAGGTCTGGATAGAAGTCATGCTGTCGACACAGAATTTGAGCTGAGACTTGAGGGTTGTGGGTGCCGGTTGAAGAGAAGCAAGAAATAGATGAGTTCTAGTGGCCTGCCTTGTCCTCTTGCCTCTTAGCATCCTAACAGGCTGTGGGTTTTTCCAAAACTGGAGAGCTTGTCAGGGGCTGCACCCTGGTGCACGCATGCGCGTGCACACCCACCCACACTCACACGCACACATGCTTTTGCTAATTTAGGAGAAGGAAAGAGCAGGGGAAGTCAGCCAATGGGAAGTAAATTAATAGGTCTTTAGATCATTGGAAAGAACCTTGTCAGGAGGGCTCCACGTGTTTTGTAAGCACCAGGGCAGAAGGGCTCCCTTGACACACAGATTTGCCTGAGTCTGTGGAGTATGTGTGTGATAACTAATTCCTAGATAGCCACAGCCTGAGAACTTGCCAGGGCCCATTGAGGAAGGTGCTAGGTCGGGGAGGAGCCGGGCTTGTTTCTGAGTGTTCCTTGTTTGTTTGGCAAGTCTCTACTTGTCATGGAGGGTGTTGTTCCTGGAAGGGAACCTCAGGGCGGCAGAAAGTCACAGCTGTAGTCTGTCCTCTTTGTTTGTGGCTGTGAAGATTCTCAAATGCCCACAAGGAGTTGGTCTTAGTCAGCAAAACAGCAGTGCACAACACAAAAGCAGAAAAGTAAGGGTGACTTTATAAAATGTTCCAGAAAACTTACTGAGTGTGTGGCTGTGTGTGTCCCACCTGGCTCCCCAGAGTCCAGAGTTCAAGGGAGATTTGGAGAGTCATGGAGTGGATGTTCGAGGTTTGGTGTGGTTTGGTAGTGACTGACTGTTGGAGGTTTGGTGTAGTTTGGTAGTGGCTGTGGCTGTTGAAGGTTTGGTGTATTTTGGTAGTGACGACTGTTCGAGGTTTAGTGTAGTTTGGTAGTGACTGTGGCTTCTGGAGGTTTGGTGTAGTTCGGTAGTGACTGTATCTTGGGAGTCTTCAATTTGAAAGTATCCTTTCAAAGCTTGGAATTTGGGACTGTTGTTAGTTTAAGGGGAACAAAGCTGTGTATCTGGAACTCATTTTTGGGGTGTAGATTAGAGCCCAGCTCCCACCTGTAATATGATAGACAGATTGATATATCTTGGGTTCAAAGTTGACATTCATTTAAGTAAAAACCTGCTCACCCCAAGGAGCACATACATAAGTTGTGAGTCTGTTGTTTGAGTTTAGTTAGGGCATCTCACAGGCTGCAGACAACTTCGCATCGTTTAGAGTCTTTGAGTCTGGGTGTTGGAGCCTTTGCAGAGCCTATGCTGCCCTAAGGATCACGTGAGGAAGTGCCAGCTAAGAACCTCACTGCTTACATTTCTCAGGGCTTGGGAGTAACTAATGTGCCTCTGAAAACTGGTGATCTGATTGTCAGGAGGTCACTGGAGCCAAAGATTTGTTTGTTTAAAACTTGATATGCAAAGACTGGAACTTGTGGTTCATTTACTCTGTTTCCCTAAGCGTTATCTGTCCCATTTACTCTTGTATCCCTTTAGGATTGGCTGAGACCTTGGTTTTTACTAGTGCTTGTAGGTTATGAAAAGGAAGAATTTAATTATCTTTTGGGTTCTCCTCTTGTAGCAACCATGGAAATTGCCTCTTTGCCGCTTTTCTGTCTTGAGTAGGAGTAGCTATTTCTTCATCAATCAGAAGAGGAGTCCCGGTGGCCTTTCTTTTGTCTCATGGGCATTTTGAATTTTACCGTTTTTGCTCCTTCCTGCTCCCCTCTACCCTCTTGCCTCCTCATCTTTTTCAGTGGTGGTAGCTGCACCTAGACCTTACTCTTGCTCGGCAAGCACTCTGACACTGAGCCATGCCCTAAGATCTACAAGTCTTAAGTTTGGACTGGTTGGAAAAAATGAGGTTTTCTACATTTGTGCTGTATATAAAGAGACTTTTTAGTTCCCTTCCCACCAGGATTGAGCTAAAGGCCTTGCATATGCCAACCCTGTGCTCTCTGCTCAGGCTCCTCTAGTTTGAGGTTTGCATTTTATCATTTAAGAATCCTATCGCCTGAGGCCTGGAGAGAATGCACAGAGGTTAAGAGCATTTGCTGCTCTTTCAAGGACCCAGGTCAGTTTTCAGCACCCACATGGTACTTTGCAATCTCCTGTAACTTCAGCTCCAGGGGACATGACACCCTTTTCTGACTTCTGAGGGCATGAAGCCGTCATGCGGTGTACATACACATACATGTATACATCTCTCACACACATACATTTATAATAAAACAAATCTTATCCCAAGCATCGATTTTAAATACAGTGTTGACTTGGTATACGTTCCTTTTACCTTCAAAGAGTAGTGCGTTTATTTAGGGCGCCAGAGCTGAAATGAAGAACAGTGTTGTCAGATTAGAAAGCCAGAGGCCTGTGCTGATCAGGAGGCTGATAGGGGACAACTTTCCCATTCCTGCCTTTTTGGTCATTATTCCTCAGAGGGATTAGGTCCATGTGTTAAGCTTCTAGACTTTGGAGATGTTCTTCAGAGTGGTGCTTAATGCTAACCGGACTGGTCCGGAAGAGCTTCTGTTCTGTTGAGAGCAACAGTTTTCTCTTTGGTGAAATCACTTTTAACTTGCAGCACATGGTTTATGGACGTGACTATTGCCTGAGTGCATTTGACACTCTGACCCCAGTTTGTTAAAGAGCAGTCATAGTCACATGTGACATGTTGCTGTAAGTCGGGGGACCGACGATGTCTATTAGTTCAATAATAGGAGACTCCTCATTCACTAAGATGTAAGACGTACGTGGCATTTTGGAAATCGAGGCCTTTTTATGTTTGGGAATCTTTTTCTGTACCACCTACATGAATTAATACGAAATTTGGTCCAATACATATTTTTTTCTTTTATAAACATTTTCCTGCCCGAAAATTAACTTGAATAAGCTAAGCTTTATTCCTGTCTGTCCTAATCATTTCCTTTCCATGGATAAGTAGTATTCCTTGTTATTTGTGAGGTTGATGTAACAACACAGCTGTTGAATGCTTGACATTTCTGCTTCTAGTGAAATGCTATTTGTGCAGGTTTATCTGATCCAGATGTGTGACTAGCAAGCTCCATTTCTAATTATAAGAGCAGCCAAATTCCATTATGAGCACATCATGGGATTTTCAGGCTGAGAGGCATCCTGAGAGGACATCTAGTTCATTCTCTAGCCTTTCAGCAAGGCCACACTTGATAAACTACTCCAGTACTGAACAAAGCAGCAGGAGTGTTGCCCTCATGTATGGACTGAACTCAGGTTATTGAATTAAAACTGGAAAAAGACTCGGTTCCCTCTGCTCTGGCTTTCTTGTGAGAAGGGAAAGCAGATTTAGACCCAGAACAGCGTGACTTCATCTGGCTGGACTTGTAGGTCTCTGCCTAGAACTTCCAGTGCTTTTCCTGAAGTGTTCTGTACTAAAGGAGGGTGGAGGAGGTGGTGGGCAGGTTCAGTTTGACAAGCAGGACGCTAGCTCCTTGTTTAGAAGTGGTGAGTTTGTGACAGCGGAATTCCATTGGAGTCATAACTCTTTATGAAACCTAATATGGAGCAAGGCATTCCATTAGATGTGTATGTGTGATGGTGTGCTCAAATGAGGAAATATATAAGGAATTAGGCATGCTATTAGAACTGAGGGATTGTCAAATGTGCATGGGCTTATAAAGACAGAGGGATGTTTCTGAATAAGTATATGAATGAACAAATACATATTCTTTAACTTGACATTGAATCTCGGGTTCCATTTGACTCATGTTTGAGCCCTCGGTGGCCTCTGACTATCTCACTGTAGAAGAGCAGGAAGGCCTGCATCATGGAGAAAGGGCTTTATTGCTTGGGTCACCAAATAGGATACGCATCGACATATTGGTCAGTCCTTGCTCTAGCTTCTGTGGGGTGGTAGGGAGTTGTCCAGATGGCTTTATGTCACTCAGCAGTGAGTTGGCGTGGCTGCCCAGCAGTTCTGAACTTGAGAGCCTCTCTGCTTTTACAGCATGCAGTCAGTAGATGAGCTTGCTTCTTGCTCCAGGAGCAAGGCTGTTCCTACAAACATAATTTGGAGAAATAACCCCAGTGCAAACGGGGTGAGGAGGACATGCAGGAGCATGCGATGAGAGCTCTGTTGAGGAGAGTCTCATAGTAGTGATGCTCTTTGGTTTCTGTCCAGTTATATGGAAGGAAAGATGAAGGCAAATGCGAAGGCTTAGCTGGAAACGGCACTTGCCTCCAAGCCTGACGACTTCAATTTGATCCTTGGGGTCACATGGTAGAAGGAGAGAACTGACTTGCTCAGGTTGTCCTCTCCCCTCAGCACACGCATTATGGCATGCACCAGTGCACAGGTGAGTATGTGCACATGCACACACACATACACTAAATGCAATAAAAAGTTTTGAAAGAGAAACTGATGAGCAAGTGGAATAATATGGGCAAATTTATAGGAGAGAAAAGATAGGGTTTTTTTGGGGGGAAGCATATTCATAATAGAGAATGTTAATGTTGGATAATCTGGAGCCTCAAAATGGAAGGAAAATACAGATGTTAAATTTGATGTCTTTCATAAATCAACATTACCATGACTTTAGTATATGGAAATATCACATTACAAATTAACATGTACGTCTAACAAGCAAACAAACAAAAAAAGGGTTACAGGTCATGTTTTGGATCGTATTAAATCCATGTATCTTTTTGTGAAGTTCAAACAAAGTTAGCCCTTTGGATGCACACATTTGATTGGCTGTTTCCCAAGCATTTTGATCTTGGTTTAAAGTATAGAAGTTCTTCATATTCTTTATAAAAATTATTTTCAGATTAGGGGTAGGAAAAGCAAGCCCTGTCCTGACCTCCAAGCTCTCCAGCGTTCACAGAGGCTGCTGTTTGTGACCTTGGACTACACAGAGGGCGGGAAGGGAGTGTGCAGGCCACAGAGCATATTATGGTTCATTGCTTGGCAGACAGCTTGTCTTTTCTTTTTTCTATTTTTTAAAGATTTACTTATTTTTATTTTTTGTGTTTGTTTTGCCTGCATGTATGCCTGTGTATCATGTGTGTGCAATGCCTGCAGAGGCCAGAAGAGGGTGTCACAGTCCCCTGTAACTGGAGTTACAGGTGATCTGACCTGTCATGTCAGTGCTGGGAATTGAACCCAGGTCCTCTGGAAGAGTAACCAGTGCTCTAAACTACCCAGCCATTGTCCCAGCCCAGCTTCCTATCGTTTAGAAACACTTTTATTTGAAAAACATTTTTTGTCATTTAAATTAATTAATTGATTGATGTGGGAGGAATTTGTTTGCTTTTAATTCTGTGTAGTGTGCATGTGTGTAGACATGTTCTCATGTTTGTGGATGCATATACAGGTATATGCCCACCTGTGTGTGCCGCATGTGGAGGCCAGAGGTTGACATCTAGTGTCTTCTGTCTCTCTGTGCTTTGTTCTTTGAGGGTCTATTGCTGAACAACAGCTTGCCGGCTCAGCTAGTTCATCTAGCCTGTTTGCTCTGAGCATCTCTTGTGCCCCTCTTCAGAGGCCTGGGATTAAGGTTGGATTGCTAGTCTGCCAGGCTGTTGATGTGGGTGCTGGGCTTAGGCCCCATCTTCATGCTGGGTAGCAAGTGCTTGCTGTACTGAACCATCTTTCCAGCTCCACAGATGAAACTTACCTAACAGAGAGAGACTGGTGGTCTGCAGTCACCTGCCTTCAGCCCCAGGGGTTGGTGCCTGTGCTTACCTGCTCCCCCACTCTCTCTCTCATATATGCACTTTCCCCAAGTAAGGTACATGCTAAAAATGTAGGAGGCTAAGTATGTAGAATTTGCGATTCTAGCTACCCTGTTTTTAATCTTATGTGTTTTTTTTGCATATTATGTAACTTAGTTATTACTTTCATTATTTCTCCACACCATAATCTGAGCTCATGAAAGGGGGGGTGACCTTTCTCCAGTGTCTTACCAGCACTACACCACAGTGCATGTCCTGCTGAGTGTACAGTGATTCAGCCATCAGTGTGCTGTATATCCATGCTCCTGCAAGGGGACAAGGCTCATCAGCTCCCCAGTCTTGGGCAGGTGGTTGTATTGGATGTCTTTGGATGCCGTGGACTGCCGCGCCTCATTCGATGAGACGGAATTTATCAACTTGGATGACAAGATGGAACCTACAGATTTGGTTTGGATTTTGGCTTCTGTTTTGTGTTTATGGGAAATTGAAAGTGGCATTTAAGTACTTAAGTGATTCATAGAAAAGATTTCTAGTTTTATTTGAAATACTGAGAAACCTGGTTCTGTGACCTGCCTTCATGTTAGTGAGGGTGTAGACCTGGTGTTCAGAAGGAACGATTGCTCTACAGTGTGTCCCCATGTCTCTCTGTTTACTCTGTAACACTGAAGTAAGCGCTTTTGCTATTATGCAATAGCATAAACAACAAAATATGGAAACCTAGCCCTCTGTAGCCATCTTCCGAGCTGTGTGGATGGGGAGGCAGATTTGGTGCTGATGGGCACTGTGGTTGTGATGTTTGCAGGCACTTGAACGCCGTAGCGCCTGATGTCTATGTGTCTAGAGAACTGAGTCCTCCTCCTTTAGAGTTTGTGGTTTTGATTGCTGACAGTATGCAAGAGTAAGAGAGAGTTATCCCCCAAAACAGGCTCAGTGCTCTGTCTCTGGTGGAGAATGGGAATTTACCTCAGTTGTTAACTGGTTAATTAACAGGCTTAAGAGGGCGTTGGCCCTGTTGGATGGCAGCCAGATGAAACACTGCAAAGGCCCTAAAGATATAACATACATCTCTTACGGAGAGACAATCATTGTTTCTATTTGTAATGGTGCTATAAAATGCAAACGATTAAAAACAATTGCTTAGGGAAATGAAGCTTTGTCAGGACATAGCAAACACTGAGGTCCCCTGTCATTACAAGTGGCAGCAAGCCCTGGAGTGTGTTAGAATGGGGGATTTCAAACTATGTTTGAGTAGAAAAGTAGCTTATATGTTGATACTAAATGGGTGAATAAGATTGTACGATGATTCTTTTAGACATCCAAACTGCTTATTTAATTATGGGCTTAGCTAGTAGAACTGATTTTATTTGACTCTGTACCTGAAAATTGAACGACGTTCTTACTTGAAGGGATTATGTAAGTGATGTGCTAATAACATTTTATATGTTCTTATTATCTCTATAAAATTAAGATTTAATTATGAAAATTGAGACTTATGTTGTTATAGATCACCATTACTTAGGGCATTCTCCTGTGAGCATGAGGACTGGGGAACATTGATAGTCAGCTGTGTTCATCCTGAGGTGATTCTTTCTTCAGGTTGCTGCTTTGAGGTCTAGTGTTCAAGAACCTTCTACTGCTTAACTTTCTCAGCTGACTTGCTGAGGACATTCCTTTTCCTGTGGGATGTAATTGTATGTAGTATGCTATTTGTCCCATGGCAAATTTGGAAATTCTCACCCAGGTGGATTCAGGAACAAAGACACCACAAAGACACATACATTCTTGGTCTGAGTACTGTTTTTTGCTTTTCTTCTTACTTCTAACCTGGTTTTATAGTGACATTTCTCCAAGGATACTCTCAGGAATATAATTTGGTGATATGATTTAGTTAGCCTAGAATTCAGATGGAATGGAGAAAATAATTGTTGAGTCTTTATTTGGGGCCCAGAAGATAATAAGAAATTGTTACCCTCCAGCTTCTAGGCGGGGCACCCAGTTTACCATGGCTGTGTTAAAAGCTGCCAGCCTAGCCATGGGGAGCGCTGCTGCTCCTGAGGAGCTGCTGTCAGCACTGTGTTAGGACTCTCTCTCCAGAAGCTGGTGTGCTGGGCAGAGACAATGGGTGTCATTTGGAGAGTCTGGTAAATAAGACTGAGTCTGTATTGGTGTGGGTGTGGTAAAGAGATTGTAACCTGGTTGTGTGAAAAATATAAATTGAATGGACTTAGATGGATAATATATTTATAAATGAAAAGTGATTTGAGAATCAAGAGGCCTTTTCTTGTCATTTGGATCCTGAAAAATAAGAAACAGAATACAGATAATCCCAAAGGGGCTGCTGATTAAAGAATATTTTTAAAATTTCCATTGCAAATTTTAAATGCTGAAGTTAAGCTTTCCAAATTAGTGCCGATAGTAATGCGCTAGAAGGGAAATCACATCCGGTGGCAGAGCAGTAATACTGATGTGAAAATAGATTTGGAATCCTTGTGTTTGCCAGGGGCTGTAAAAACGGAAGTGTTCCTTGTCTGTCTCGTATAACTCATGAAAGAAATCCAAAAACCCCTCCCTCAAAATAATGAGCTGTGTGTAGCAGGGACAGTCCAGCTAGAAGGAACAAGAGGAGTGTGGTCCTCTTCCTGGATCTCCGCTCCACCTCCCGGCTGTTCATTTTCCTTAGTGAGTAAGGAGCGACTTAGAAGCAGGAAACTGTGGGCCGTATCTTGTTCCGGGAACAGCTAGCAGTTCAGAAATGCTTGTCTTCCAAGGTGTGACCCCAGCAGTGGTTGTACCGCAATCCTGTTTTCTTCAGAGGTACGTAGCTACACGAGGTGCTTTCTAGGGCAAGCGTCCTCCTTTATTGGTGACTGATCTCACAGACACAAAGATCCAAATCATAATCACAGACCCTCACAGTAGGAGGGAGTCTGCTTGTCATCTGGGCTCAGTACTCAATACTGTAAATAAACGGCCGTCTGAGAGATGGAGTCACTCAGGGCAGAACTCGGATTGGGCTTAGCTCTCAAGCTTTCCACATCTTCCTCAGTATCACAGAGACTGATTCAGGCCACGACGGCATGTGGCTGGAATCCTTGAGAAACGGCTTTTCCACTGAAATATAGTTACTCTTTGGTAGATCCCTGGAGCCTGTTTCTTCATGATGATGTTTAGAAGTATAATTGATTGCTAAGAAGCACTTTCAGAATAGCTCTAAAGAGGTAGCAGCCATGAATGCACGGCTTTGTTTGCGCTGGCAGTGCTGTATGGAGCGTGTGATACAAAGGTGGTAACTGTGCACTGAAGAGAGAGAAAGCAGCACATATTCATTTCCTTCATCGAGCCTTGAAGATGTACAGACAGTGGTGCTTGGGACATTAGCTTTCTTGTGGGATAGAGCAGGCATCCATAGAGGACTGGATATGGGAATTCAATTGCACAGAATTAGCTTCAAATACATACACTTTTAAATTTCTTGAGTTTCTTAAACTCACTGGGATCAACTAATACCCACAAGATAAGAATTAGATTTGAGGAAATCATTGCTAACTTCACTGATTTTTGGCTTCTGAGTTAGATAAAAGAATCAAGAACATACAAAAACATCCTATGAAATACCTGATAGGATATGATATTAGAGGCAAGAAGCTTACCACAAAATTTTCTTAACCCCCCAGAGAAAACCAGTAGGAATTCATCAGGGATGAGTAAATTTCCAGAGGAATGTTGGAGACAGGATGCCTTATGGCACAGCTGTGTGTGTGTGTGTGTGTGTGTGTCTGGAGGGTTGCCCTGGGTGGCCAGAATTGAGTCATTGGACGGTTGATGCGTCTGCACAGTACAGCACCCACCTTGAATGTGAGTTTTGTCAGGCTCTCCACACTGTAAAGACTTAAGGAGCAACGGCAGTCAGAGCACTGTCTTAGTTATGATGGAGGGTCTCGGAACACTGCAAACAGATTCCAGTCAGGCCATTCTGTGAAAATCATGGGTGTGAAACAGAGTCTGCACAGTGGGTGTCTGAACAACGGAGGGATGAATTTGCTCTCATCTCTTACACTTCAGTTACAATGTGATTGTAGTGCATATTCTTCAGCCGTATCACTGTTGGAGTGTGTGACATCTCTTAGATATGGTGTCTGTTGAATGGGCTACCTGTCTGTCGGTCCGTCTATCCATCCATCTACCCACCCACACACCATCCGGTTTTCTGGAGACAGGGTTTCACGTAGCCCATATTTTTAAGGATGCCCCTGAATTCTGATCCCCGTGCCTGCACTTCCCTGGTGCTGGGGTGGCAGGCATGTACTACCGCACCCAGTTTGACACAGTGGTGTGGATGAACCCCAGGGCTTTGTGCAGGCTGGGCCAGCTCTTGTTCAGCATGTGTGCCTGTGTCAACTCCAGGAAGGGCGGATTACATGGCTGTTGTTGTCACACTAGTGGAGAATATGTGTGGCATGTATCTCATTATTCTCTAATCTCATGACTTTGGACAGTCATCTCTGATGACCACTGAACTTGGGCAGTTAATGTGTCTCAGCATTGCTCTCCAGGCAAGCACCAGATGCGGGTCTGGTCAGCAGTCACCGAGAACAGCGCATACAAGAAGTGGGCACGAAATGCGCTGGGGAACAGAGTAGTTCCTGGTGGAATCACAAAGACGAAGGTGCCCTTATTTCCCAGCCCAGGGCTATGTACCATTTTGCTTGTTCATATAGGAGGATGAGGTTATGAAAATAGCCTTTCTCGGGCTCCAGCTCACACAATAACGTTGTTCTTTGTAGGATTTGGGTACTGAAGATACACGACTAAGCTAAGGCTTTCGTTTCAGCGATCTTTCCTGCCCGTGAGAAGTATATGGGAGAGCCTTGCAGGACAAGACTGAGCTTGGGTACAGGCAGAGGCAGCATTTGGACGCAATAGCTTTCTCCTGAAGTGCTTTGGAAGGAGTTGTGTTGGAACAGCGGCCGCTGTCTGTCCCGCCTGTCTAAGCTTTATTTAGCCGTTGAAGGCCTCAGCTGTGTTTTAAGTCTGTGGGTTTGGTCTCTGCTTCCATGAAATCCCAGGGATTACCAAAGCTGATGGAGGAAGGTGAGCTGTGAGCGGAGCTGTGCCCTGGCAGGTGTTCCCCATAATTGGCAGGTGGGTGCTCCAACCCAGAAATCGAAGTTATTCTCGAATCTCCAACTTTCTGAGAGCTGAGTTCATACTCAAAACTATTATGATTTTGGAACATTATGGATTTTCAGATTGGGGGTGTTCAACTAGCAAAATTCATGGAAATATTCCAAACTCTGGGAAAACTCTAAAATCAAGAGGGTCCTGAGCGTTTGTGATAAGGAATTCTCAGTTCATGTTAGAAATGGGTGTTATTACACTGTGCAGTTTACTGTGCACACGCCCCTGCAATGCATCTGCATGCTTGTGCACTCATGTACTGGTATCTGTGCATGCTTATGTGTATGCACTGATGTGTATTTGTTTGTCTTGTAGCTGTTGTGCTGGAAAAGTAAGAATGCATATGTATATGTATCTTAAATTTGGCACCCAACAGTCAGTTTGTTCAAAAAGTTTGCTTTCATTAGTTGGAAATACATTTAAATATTCATTTAATGTCAGATTTGTATATGTATACAATTATGTTTGTGTATATATAATTTTTTTGAGATGGTCTTACTGTGGAGATCTGGCTGACTTGAAGCCCACTGTGCCAATCGGACTGGTCATAAACTCACAGATACCTGCCTGCCTCTGCCTCCTGAGCGCTGGGATTATATATCTTATCCATTTTGGCAAGAGCAGCCTCCCAAGTTATTTTCAGCGTTGCAAAGTGCCCATTCGCCTTTCCAGGAATGGCTGTCTTTCTGACTTGGGGTGTGTGCGGAGGGACAGGGATGCTGAGCCAGTGACTTTAGAAAGCCTCTTAGAATAAGACTTCCCAGCAGTGTTCCTTAGATGGGTCATCTTCTTTGACCATCTCACGGTCATCAAGATACTTCTGATCTCAGCAGTTTGTTTACAAATGCTGTGTAAAGTCACGTTACAGATAGAAACACACACACACACACACACACACACACACACACACACACCCCTTTATGGTAGAGGTTGGTAGTACTGGACTGAAGACAGCTGTAGATACCTTCAAGCAGTATAAAATGATAACTCTCCTATGCAGATACCTGCTGGACGTATATATATGATATATATATATATATATATCATATATATATATATATATATATATATATGATGTGAATGTATGCACATGCATGTGGAGGTCAGAGGTTAATACCAGGTGTCATTCTTCAGGTACTGTCTACTTCTTTTGAACTTGCCCGTTAGGCTGGACTAGCTTTCTATTGAGCCTTAGGGCTCCTTCTTGTCTCTGCCCTCCTAGTGCATAGATTCTAGGGGGATTGAACTCAGATCCTATGCCTGCAAGGCAGCCACTTTCTTGAGCGAGCTCTCTTCCCCAGTGGGGACCCCACATCTTTTCTTTTCTTTTTGAGACAGAATCAGACTGGCGGTGAGGTGACAGTCCACCTGCCACAACTTCCTAAGCTCTGGTGTCACGAGCGTGTGCCACTACTCCCTGCACCGGAGTTGAAGCTTTGTTAGTGGTACACAGTAGAGTAGTTCTTGGTATCTAGTAATGTAGTATTGGTGTTGACACCGATGTCCCGAGGAGTGTTCTGAAGTCTGTAGTGAAAGGCACATAAGAAAACTCTTTCTGTTCAAAGGAGAGATGCCCTGGCCATCTAGAGATTCCGGTCTCTGAAATGTAAGGTAGGATTGAGAGATTGATCTCTGTGTGTGTGCATGTGTGCATTTGTGTATGTGCACACATGAGTCCTTCTTAGGACACTTGTCTACCTATCTTTTCATTTAGTCTTGCTCTTGAGTCAGGGTCTCTCCCTGATCTTTAACTCACCGTATAGGCTGGGCTGGTAGGGTACAGAGCCTCGGGGATCCACTTGTCTCTGCCTCCCCAGGACTTGGCTTTTTAAATGTGGGTTGTGGGGATTAAACTCAAGTCCTCCTGATTGCTTGGCTAAGCACTTTACTGAGTGAGCCATTTAATACCTGTGAGTTATAGTCCACATATAACGCAGTCTGTTTGTTTGACTTACAGACGGCAATATCACGAGCATATTTCTAAAGGTGTGCATTCATTGCTGTTATCACATGCCTTAAAAAATCAAAACTCTGCCTGTATTAGGGGTAGCAGTTGCTTCTTACCCAAACTCCAAACAACCCAAGACAGTCTTCTTTCTGTTTCTGCATGTTCTGAACATTTCATTTAGAGGGGATCATACAATGTATGAGCCTTGGTGAACTCTTTCCTTGAGTAAATTTTTTCAAGGGTCATGTAACATGTATCAGCACTTCACTTTTTATTCTTAAAATGTTTTTTTTTTTTTTTCTGTGTGGATCTTCCATCTTTATCTGTCAGGAGTCTCCATTTCAAACCTGCAGCCCCTTGGGTTCTGCTGACAAGAGGCCCAGTACCATACCTGGAGAGACCATAACCAAAATAGTTGTTTTGTGGAACTATCCCCTCGACTGTTGCATCTCCCATGATGCTCTTCTGACCTAACCCCTGCTTGGAAAATCTCTGCTCAGTGAATGAAGGAGCTTAGTGGGAAGGATGTCCTGGAAATGAGTCATGTGGCCTGCATTGCTGGACAAAGTGGACCAAAGGGAAAGGAGAGAGAGAGAGCAGACTGGAGAAACTGGTCCTACCCTTTTTTTTTTTCAAATATAAATGTGTCTGGATTCACTTTAGAGCCAGGGGGCTGCTGTGCTTACTAGTGTCATTGGAGAGGAAGGTGCAGAGGTGACAGGCGTCTTCAAAGCAAGATACCATTCAGCAAGCATGGCTTAAAAATATCCAGCAATTCATGGTTTTCATTGACTCGGGAGCAGTTCTAATTCCGACCTTAACTATTCTTGCCTTCCTATTATTCTAGTAAGTACATTTTATTGACTGTTCGACAGAGGAAATCCTGGGATAACTAACTGAAGGATATGCTATAATAAAAGAAAATTCTGGGTTATGATATTTTGAAGCTCTGGTATATGGGGGTTATGTACATATTCTGCAGGTCTGAGTCAGAGTTGAAATTTGTGAAGTTTCTTTTTAGACTG
Organism: Arvicola amphibius; assembly: GCF_903992535.2. Taxonomy (NCBI): domain Eukaryota; kingdom Metazoa; phylum Chordata; class Mammalia; order Rodentia; family Cricetidae; genus Arvicola; species Arvicola amphibius. Next base: position 47,146,385 of record NC_052057.2, read on the forward strand.
GATTTTGAAATTTAAAGTAGTTTCTGGGGGGTTCACAAACCTGATGGTCTTGCCGGTGGCTCAGGGGGTCCTGCAATGAAGGGGGGCATATTTTCTTAGATCCACGTCTTCCATAGTGAACTGTCTCATTGACAGCTGTGGGGAGATGGGCTGTGGGGAGGTGGGCTGTGGGAAGGTGGGTTGTGGGGAGGTAGGATGTAAGGAGTGGGCTGTCACAGCCAGTGGTTCATAACTGGAAGTTGTGGGGGTGATTTTTTTTTTTTTTGTAATAGAATTGTCTTTCCCTAGATGTTCATTCTTTGCTTCTCATCTTTTCACCAGGATGGTTTTACCCAAAGATGCTCCCTGTAACTATGGAGGTCCTATAAGATTCTGAACAATTCCTGCTGCCTAGTGATCCCTTAGCCACCGAATGTCATCACACATTTCCATGGTGATGAGATGTAAACAGACTCATGTGGTCCTTCCAGAGTTGTTCCAGAAGACCGTTTGGTTGTAGGAAAGGGCAGCCCTGAGTGTGTTACTGCCTCTGGCCCAATGGAAAGACATAGAAATTGACTAGGGACTGAACCCAGGTCCTGGCAGTTGGTAGGGAAATGCTCTGCTCTAGAACTATGTTCCCACCATGGTTGATACAGCTGATGGAACTCTCCAGAAATGCTGGGCCTGGTAAAGCAGGGATGTACAGATGTAAATCTGGTCACTGAGAACATTGGGGCAGGAGGATCACAGGTTCAAGGCATGCCTTGGCTATAATGTGAGTTCAAACTTAACCGGGGCAACCGAGTGAGACTCTATTTCAAAATTAAAAGTAAAAAAAGGGCTGAGACTCTGCCCTGTGGTAGAGCGTTCCTCTAGCATGTAGAGGCCCTGGACCCTGTGGTAGAATGTTCCTCTAGCATTGTGAGGCCCTGGGCTCTGTGGTAGAACGTTCCTCTAGCATTGTGAGGCCCTGGGCTCTGTGGTAGAGCGTTCCTCTAGCATGTAGAGGCCCTGAGCTCTGTGGCGCTGCCAGGAAGAAGACAAAAGCTTCATCTTACCTAATTCCATAGCGGGAAGACTGTTAACTTTTTTCTTTGTTTCCTCTCCATTTCTATTCCTTTTCCTTCTCTCTCCCATCTCTTTTTTCTCCCTCTCTTTCTACACCCTTGCTTTCTTGAGAGAGTTTTCTTGTGTGTTCAGACTGATTGTGATCTTGTGACTCCTGCTTCTACCTCTGATGCAGTGGGATCATAGGTGTGCAGTCACCCTCCCTAAAACCCTATACCCATTCCATGAGAAGATCAACATGTACCCACTCTTTTTTACACAGGTAGGCCTGCAGCTTGAGCCTTGTTCATGTCAATGTGTCCATCTCTGAATGGCTGTGCAGTGATAACCCCCTCATCTCTGAATGGCTGTGCAATGATAGCCCCCATTTCTGAATGGCTGTGCAGTGATAGCCCCCATCTCTGAATGGCTGTGCAGTGATAGCAGATTCCTTTCAATAGCCATTCAAATTGCCATAGTGTGTTTCACTGCATGGATGAAGTTCCTCCCAACTTCCAGCTGTCCATGTTCAGTGTTTACCTTTATATGCAAAGGCATTTGGAGTCATGCCATACATTTTGCCAGTTTGGTTCTCTATTAATATTTTTACTGGCAAGATATGCCTCTTTGCTCAAGGTGAAGTGTTTTGGGGCCAAGTGTCCTGGCGTTTGATTGCTGGTGTGTGCCAGTTGTGAAAGAGGTGTGAACAACCAGCAGGAAATGTCCTTTCTTTGCTCTAATGGAGATTTGGAATGAACTTTGTGGGTTTTCAGAAACTTGCATGCATGGTAGACATAGATGCATAATTGTATTCTAATTAATTCAGAGTTCATTCATAATTCTCCTCAAGAGATGCATGCATCTGAGTGATACGCCCTTCCAGTATACTATCATTTCCGAAGAAAACAAACATGCCTTTGTGCACCCGTGGCTTACCAGTGCATGCTCTCCTAGGTTCTTCTTCTACCTTTCTGCTAAGGGTAGGAACCAGTTCTTGCTTAGGTCTTTTATTATTATTGTTGTTGTTGTTGTTATTGTTATTATTATTATTAGTCTCTTGTAGTCTAGACTGTCCTCTGTAGCAGGTGTATAGCAAGGATGACCTGGAATTGACCGTCTTGCATCTGCCCCATGAGTGTTGGACCTGCAAGCAGGCAGCAGCTCACCTGATTTATATTGTGGTAAGGGTAGACCAGGGCTTTGTTCCTGATGGGCAGCTCCACCAAAACTGAGCTCTCTCTCCAGTCTTAGTTTTCAAAAGTTGTCTGTCTTATCATCATAACCGTTAGAAATAAAAGATACAGGTTGGCGAGATGGCTCAGTGGGTAAGAATACTTACTATGCAAACATAGGACCCCAACTTCAAGTCCCCAGTGCCCATGTAAAAAGCCAGGCATGTGGACTGGAGAAAGACCAATCCAGAGAGCTTGCTGGCCAGCAGTGTAGCCAACACGGCAAGGTTCAGCTTCAATAAGAGAAGAGGTGGCAAGGTGGAGAGCAATAGAGGAAGTCCAGACAGCTTGATTTTGTCTCTACATGTTCATGTATGGGTGTGTGTGTGCATGTGCCTACACAGTAATGTGCGTGTAACACACACATAAAACAAGATTGACATGCTGACATTATCATTTTATTTGAGTCTTGTCTCGGAGTTTGTGATTATGAACAGTTATACCTGGCTTTATCCTTTAATGTATTTTAAGATTAAGCCTGTGTGTTCCATAGGGGGAACATGGGACAGAAACGTGGCACAAATGGTTTTGTAAGATTCTGAAAGAGGGCTGGGAGTGGAGCAAACCTGCCTAGATAGCACTGGGTAGTGGCTTCTTCAGTACTGGAAGACTAGGCCTGCTCACTCTCAGGAACACTTTGACCCCACCCTCTGTGCCTCTCAGTCAGAGCTTTTGAACTCTTTTATGGCAGCTAGGGACTAGCATAGTTGCTGCAGCTAAAGTATGTAGCAGATTCTATTCTTAGGTTTAGCTTAGCTGGTTCTCACTTGATTGACAGAGCGCACTCCACCCAGAAAGTCTGATTTATTTTGGCAAAAGAGGAGGCTTTTATGGATCAGGTTATCTAAAAAAAGTAAGCCTGGGGAATGGGCCCCACCCATCACCCCCCCTTTAGATGTTTGGGTTGGTCTTAGTGAGCATGCCTAATTTAGGGATTACTCAGCAAGATGACCCAAGGGCTGGTTTTGTGAATGTTATCAAACTATTACTTAACCACAGATGTTCTGCCATTGTTGGGTCCCACAGTCAGAGTTGAATGGTGGCAATTAGTTCTGTGAGATTTGGACAAACCCAGCTCCCCCAGCTCTTTTTGTTTAATTGTAGTTTCAGAATATTTCATTACAAAAATTCCGACAATCACGTGGTGAAAGATAATTGAGTTATATGGGTTTTTAAAAGTTAATTTTTATCACTGTACAAATTATAGATGCTCATTTTAGGTTGTTTTAAAAGTATAAGTAGAAAAGGAAAAGCATAACTCATTCATGGCTGCATTAGACAGCAGGTTAGCTTGTCAGCATTTTGTTTCTATTTCAGGTCAATCTTTTCAATAATTTATATAATTCAGCTGTGTGTATTTCTCTGAGCATTATGCTGTAAGCCCCTCCTCATGAAATTCTGGCTTGCCTTCTTCCCATTGCATAGTGACTTCCTGAAGCCAGCGGGAGGTAGGATTTCTGTACTGGGGAGATGGCTCCATTGGTAAAATTCTTGGCCTGAGTTCTGGAACTCACATACGCAAAGCAGGATATGGTGGGGCATGCCGGTAGTCCCCGTGCTTGGGAGGCAGGGATCAGTAGACATGCACACACACACACACACACACACACACACACGCACACACCTAGACATGATTTCTGATTGGCAGGCATAGAATAGTGGTCTGTAGCAATTTTCTATAAAATATAGAGGCTCTGTTTATGCTAATTGTGATCTTGTTGCTCTCTTGGAGTCTGTTGTTTATTAAGGCTGACAAGAAATTTGGAACTTTAATTTGAGAAATGAGAAAAGAAAGCCAGTTGAGCTGCCCTTTGCCCAATAATCACTTTTTATGGTCTCAAAATATTACCATTAGGGAGTCGACATTATTTCTCTTTTGCAAGTTGAGAAGCTGAGGTATTGAGAGCGGAATCAAATGCTCCTTACAGAAGCAGGCTGTGTGTGCGCAGAGGAAGAGTTCTAACTGTGCAGAGCAGGAGAGGTTACAGCAGTAATTTAGTACCGAGCTGACCAGGTTTGGTCATTGTGTTTTCACCTGCTGGTAGATCCACTTGATAGTTATGTGTCCGTGGCCTCTGATATCTTTAGTCCCTTTGCTGTATTCCTGAAAACCCGTGCTTTTCTAATTGAGGTAACATGACCATTTTTCTTTTCTCTACAAGGTCAAATACCAGTAGCCATGCTTTAGAAGCCACGTTTTCCAGGCATTAAAAAACAGTAGCTTCTTGAGAGGGTTTTCTATTATTGAGTTTAGGAAAGTAACTTCATGGCTTAGGGCTTTACATTTTTAAATTGTTTCGCTTCACACATGTGGAAGGCAGAGAGCTCTTGAGTGTTGCTCCTCAGAGGCTGTCCACCTTCTCTTTTGAGACAAGGTCTCTTACTGACTTACAGCTCACTAGATTGGGTAGGTTCTGAGTTCAGCCCAGGTCCTTCCGCTTGCAAGGCAGCACTGAGTTAGCTTCCCAGTTCTGGTGTTTGTGTGGTGTGTGTGTGTGTGTGTGTGTTAATTAAGCAAAGTGATCCCTTGAAAGATTTTGAAATGGACCCTTCGCCAGTTTTGCTTTCACCTTGGGAGGAATTCCAGAGAATTGCAGTAAACAACACAAGCTTTGTTGGCCTACAAGTGTAGGCAGCCAGGGCCTGTGAACATGGCATTTGGAGTGGCTCACCATCCTGGCGACCTTGGCAAGTTCTCTGGAACTGCAGAGGTGCTCTGTGCTGAGGCCTGCTTCCTGTGTGAGCACCTATTGTGGAGCCGCCTTTGAATGGGAGGGCTGTGAAAAGTGGTCCCCACAGCTCACAATGCAGCCTCTGGGCAATGGAAACACGCCTTCCACTCGGGGTCAGGCGAGCAGGGCCTGGCTAGAAGTCCCTTGCAAAGAAAGATATTTTGGAGTTCCACTTATTTATAGTGGCCAGTGGAAAATTAATATGCCTGTTAAACCTATTTTTAAAAATGAAAGGGAAGTCTCTCGTCCACATTGCGTTTGCTGAATGCAAGTCTGTTTGCTGTGGTTTATTTAGATTTTGTTAGCTCACTACTTTAGGAAGTGAATTTCAATGTCTTCCTGATCATTCTGTCTCTTTGAAACTTGAGGTTCTTGTCTGAAGAGTTCTCTTTATGCCCCAGGAGAACTCTTTCTGGGTTCTTTGAAGGATATAAATAGAGGAGCGACGCTACACAATACTTCAATAAATCCTCGCGAGATTTCAAGTGGGCTCGAGTGCACAGCCAGGGAGGGTGCGGACACCTGAGCAGGTAAGAGTCCAGGAGTGCCTGCACAGTGTTGATTGTCCTGACATCCGTGATGCTGATCTTTGCTTTATGGAAGGTGGGCATCTGATTACAGAAGGACGGGGTGTAGAGTTTGCACTGCAGGTGTACCCATTGTGGCTGGGCACTCCACAGACACTCTCCGCTTTGACCAATTGTGGGTCTCTGTAGTAGTCACTGTTGCAAAAGGATGCACCTTTGATGAGGCGTGGGAGCTACACTTAACAGCCTGGAGGGCACAAAGGCCATGGGACTGAAGTTGGGCCCCACTGAAAATTACTTTCTGTGCTGGAGAGTGGCCTCAGTCGTTGAGAGCACACTGCTCTTGATGAGGATCCGGGCTCAGTTCCTAGCACCTGTCTGCAGTCACTTTAACTCCAGAAGATCTTAAGTCCATGGGTACCACACACAGACATACACACATATGTATAATTAAAAATAATAAATATTATTTTAAAGTGAAGATTAAGGCAAGGGGCATGTTCTGCAGATATTTACCTTGTCAACACCTGCCAGATTTCAAAGATAATGGAGAGGCCACAGCTGGGAAACTAAATTTAGACAATGGGGCTTATAGATGAAAGACTTCAGGCAGAGTGGAGGGCTGCAGACATGCATGGAGTTTTGCCAGAAGTCTGGTGTGGACTGATTCCTACCTAATCCCATATATGTTTCACTACAGTGTCACTTAACCTCTGGCCTTTAGTGTAGACTCCTGCAACGGGGCCTGGCACACAGTGGTGTTTGTTGGGTAGGGGTTGGTTATCTGGACAGCTTCACTGATGTTATTTTAGAAGGTGCCTTTTGGCTAAGTCCTTTGTGGAATATGGTCAGTATTAGTTTGTTTCTTACAGAGAGACGCAGCCAAGGTGTCCTTCTATGTGCTAGATAAAAGGCCCTAAAAATCTTGAGAACTTTTGTAGCAAAGCTTAAACAACTCCCCAGCTGTCAGTAACTTGCAAAGCTGCCCCCTCTCCTGTGATTTTGTTTTCAATGATGACACACCTTCTAGTCATTACAGGAGCCAAACTTTAGTCTTTTATAATTTGATTTCTGCCTTTTTCTACTATATTTTAAGTTTTACTATATTTGTGTATGTGCATGTGTGTGTGTGTGTGTGTGTGTCTGTGTGTGTGTGTGTGAGAGAGAGAGAGAGAGAGAGAGAGAGAGAGAGAGGGAGGGAGGGAGGGAGGGAGGGAGGGAGGGAGGGAGGGAGGGAGGGAGGTTAGAATTGGTCCTCTCCTTCCACCATGTTGGTTTTATGTGTGTGTGTGAGAGAGAGAGAAACAGAGAGACAGAGACAGAGACACAGAGACACACAGAGAGACAGACAGTCAGACAGAGGTTAGAATTGGTCCTCTCCTTCCACCATGTTGGTTTTGTGTGTGTGTGTGTGTGTGTGAGAGAGAGAGAGAGAGAGAGACAGAGACAGAGAGAGACAGAGAGACAGACACAGAGAGACAGATAGTCAGACAGAGGTTAGAATTGGTCCTCTCGTTCTGCTGTGTTGGTTGCAGGTATAGACCTCAGGTCTTTAAGTAAAAGCAAATACCTTTCCCCACTGGGTTCTCTCTCCGTCCTCTGCTCTAAGTTTCCACCATCTGGGCTAAGTTAGTGTATGTTGGATTTGTTTAGCTTTCCTTAAGATGTCTTATAATGTTCTTTGAAATGATGAAATCTCTGTCTTGGTAAGGGTTCACCCAAAGCTGGAAGTGAGTTGCTGTTGCAGAAGGGATGGAATGGGGCTGGAAGGAGAGGCTGACTCTCTTAGGGTATCTTTGGAATTCACTTGCACACTGCTGGGTTCTGTCTACTGTGTCAAACTCACCAGCTCACACAGTCTGCCGTCGGCTCATCCAGTTGTGTTCTGTTGTTAGAGCCTCAGCGTCACCGAGAGCCTGGCTCTCTGCCCACTGTGTGCACTTCTGTCTGCTTCTCCTTGGGCAGATGACTTGGTTGTCATGAAAACGGTGCTGACCATTCACATGCGTGTTGTGAGGCCACATGGGATTAGTGTGGAAGATGCTCTGACAGCAGGCTGAAGGAATGTTGTGGAACTCCTCCTCACCCTTCCAGAAAGCAATCCAAAGACCCTTCCCCTTGAAAGGGTGCTGTCCTTGGTTGTTAGTACCCAGGTAGATGCTCAGATGGTTTGCATACAAACTTGGTTCATACGTGATCTCCTGGTGGAGACAGAAAGTGCACTTTGGTGGTATGCAACAGTCTAGAAGAACCAGTTACTTACACTGCAGGTAGAGATCCTGAGAGTCCGGGAGCCTGTGTAGGGACCTGGGATACAGCAGGCCCCTTGCAGTGCTTTCAGGGTGTCAGGCATCTGTATCTGCAGGCTGCTGCAGGCTGGCTAAGGCAGGAGCTAGGCTGGGAGGGTGTGCGGGGTGTCTGACTTCCATTATCCCTCACTCCTCCGCCCCATCCAGCAGGCTTTCAAGGTAGCTCTCAGACGACCCCTATCTAGCTTACCGACCCTTATCTAGCTTACTGTCTATCATCCCATGGAAAAGAGGATAGGAAATGTGCATGAAACTCCACATTCACCGACAATACATGCTTTCCGTTACCGCTGTCCTTAGAAAAGGTATGCCACCAAGTTGGCTTTGCTGTGTGTGAGAAGGGCTCATAGTTCTGGAATGTTCTTGTGATGCTAGGCTGTCATCCTTGGGATGGCAGGGAGGGGTGTGGGAGTCACTGTGGTATGAGGGGACCTGGAATCTAGGTGTTCCAATAAAATTGCCTAATTATGCCAGCAGCCTACTTCAACGCTATTCGAAACAGTGAATAAAGCCGACAAAGCTTTGGTAAGCTTTCTGTAGATAAGCCCCTGTCCTCTCAGTTAATATTTGCAGACTGACGTGCTACCTACGTGCCATGTGCATTTGAAGTCACGAGATTGTATTCAAATAGTGTTGTAATTTTTTTTCTGTGAAGGTTTGGCTTGTGGGGGGGGTACTCTGAAAGCCACCTCTGTATATTAATGGAGACTTTTATTTGCACATTTTTCCTCCTGAAGGTAGTACTTTTCCTGAGTAACTCTGACTTCTGCCATGACTGCACTGTGTATGATTTAATCAAAGCCAAGTCACCAAAGGGCATGGTCTGTGAGCGCTGTCCTAACCCCTCACATCCTGGGCGTGAACATGCTAGGATTTATCCCCTGCCCACACCTATGGATGTGGGGATTGCTGAAGTCAGGGCCAGCGCAGCCAACCAGTCAGTTACCCTCCTTTCTCACAAGAGCAAAATGGGCAGTTCTCTGGCTTGTCCTTCATTTTGACTATTTGTAGTGTTATTTTTAATGGGAAGAACTCAGTTGCACGGGATTTCTGTCAAACCTCCTGTGCTTCTAATTGGATGCAAAAAGCCGCAATGTTTTTAAGGTTAAGATTTTTTTTCCCCAGACAAGTGACTTGACTTCACTAATGAACACATATCAGACAAGAAGGCAAATTCCAGACTATTCGTGCCTCAACCAACCAGCTGGGCACATACCTCCAGGTACTGCTCATGTCTCAAGAGGTTTTTCTGCATGAACAATTATCACCTCCCCTTCCTTCGTTCGAGTGGCAAGCCATGGCAAGTGTCTTTCTTGCAGCATGGAGCTCAGCTGTAAAATTAGATTTCACTGGCACGGAAGCAGCAGCCAGGACGAGCACAGCATGCTGAGTGTGTTTTGGTTTTCACCATTCCGGTACAGTTGTTGCTCCTTTTGAATAAGGAGACTGAAGGCACTCCTAAACAAGGAAGACAGACAGGAAGTTTTCAGATTCTCCTTCTTGAGTCTAGCTTTGGTTTAATCTATTCAGTAACCATGGTAGGGAATTGGTGCTAAGAACAGAAAGGACCTTGAAAGGTTCATCTCTTATTGTGTTACTTTATAAAAGACAAAATTAATTGCTCAACTGCAGAGCCAATGGCTGATAAACTCCAGATCAGAACTCATTTTCTAGGAGTCGGTGTTAGGGCAGCCTCCCCATCAGGTCTCCCTTCCCCTTCCCTCCTCTCCCTGGTCCCTTGAGCTGTTTTCAGCAGTTGACATGGGGAAAGTGTAGTTGCAGTCATTCCTCTGTCTCTGTTTTCCTTATCCTTTTCTTTTCCCTCCATCTATTAATTTGGTTTCTGAAACAGTAAAGGGAGCATTTACCTGCACTGCCTACCTTTCCTCATGGTCACGCAAAGAGTGCAGCAGAGATTTAGTTCAGGGAAACTCATGGAACCACCCCTGGGCTTTCGTATCTAATGTCCATGTCCCCCATCAGACTCCTGGTGGCCAGGCTGGAATTCCACAAGGCTGAGCTGGTTGCTGTGCTGACATAGCACAGTGCTCCTGGAAGAGGCAGGGGAAGCCCTCTATTTCAGGAATGTGGTCTAAGTGGCTGTGTGTGCATGGATGAGCACATGTTCTTAGGAGTTTGGAGGTAATGGAGATGGGGGTATATCTCTACATTGTTTTAATCCTTTCCCCCTTCCCTTGTTGATTCTGTTGCTGTTTCCGTAATTTTTACTGGTTAGGGGGTTGGAGAAATGGTTCAGTGAGTAGGAGTACCTGTGCTTGCAGACGGCTCGATTGTGATTCCCAGCAACCACACATTGGCTCCTAATCATCCAAAATCCAATTGGGGAGCTGCTGCCCTCTTCTGACCTCCACAGGCACCAGGTGCTCATGTGGTACACACAAGCCATACACGCACACATACAAAGTAATTCTCAAGACCCTGGCTAGCTTTGCTGGGAAGTGCTTATAGGATGGAGGCCTCTTCAGAGTTTCTAGGTCAGAATTAGCAGTCAAGGGTTTACATTTCAAACTAGTATCTGGTCAAGAAGGGGAGAGGGAAATGGAGGTGCTTGCTGGAGCCTCTGTTTCAGAATTGCATAAAGCAGGTTCTGGCTGGTTTCCTGGCCCTCTTTCTGAAGCTTGCTGCTAAAGAGACAGAAGGAAGCTGTCTGTCCTGAGACTGCCAGCTGCTGGATGGAAGGAACACCTGAATGGGGGAGGCTCTGGGGTGCAGCCTTTTCTTCTCTGGTGTGTGATTCTGTGTCAGATTTTGACTTTTATTTTTTACTACAACTACAACATAAACACATAAATCAGCTGCACAAATGTCTGTCATTACTTAAGTTTTATTAGGTTTTGCTTTTCTGTTGGAAGTGATTTAGAAGCCAGTCTTGTAAAACCTCAGTCATCTCATGGTTAAATTAGTTTAAAAGAAAATATACAATATAGTGATTCCTTAATAGCCTTCCTAACTGCCCCCCACAACAGCACAGCTCTCCCCGACCCTCAGCAGCACAGACCTCCCTCATCCCCAACAGCACAGCCCTCTCCCCCACCCCCATCCCCAACAGCACAACCTTCCCCCATCCAACAGCACAACTCTCCCCCATCCCTAACAGCACAGCCCTCCCCCCACCAACAGCATAACTCTTCCCCATCCCCAACAGCGCAACCCTCCCCCCATCCCTAACAGCACAACTCTCCCTCATCCCCAACAGCACAACCCTCCCCCATCCCTAACAGCGCAACCCTCCCCCATCCCTAACAGCACAACTCTCCCCCATCCATAACAGCACAGCCCTCCCCCATCTCCCACACCGCCCTCCCTCCCCATCCCCCACCCAACAGCACAACCCCGTCTCCCTGGCTTCTGATGCTTTCGCAAGTGTTTGTATGTATACTTTCCCCATTTCCCAGAGCCGTTAGAAAGGCTGCTTTAGTGTTAGATAGCTAGACCATTTTTCTGGTATAGCAGCCACAGTTTTCAGAGACTTGGCCTGTGCTAGTCTCACTATTAGAACCAATTTGTCTGTTTGTTTTTACTGTATCAGTGTGTCTGCTCTTCACCTGCCTTGGTCTCCTGAGCGGCTGGGACTACAGGTTATACTGTCTCACTTGACTTCCATTGGCATTTTTAATAGAGAAGGAGCCTTTCATGAAATCTGAATCGGGCTGTGAATTTTCCAGGGAGCCCATGACCAATATGTTCCTTAGACTACAGAACAAACATGTAGCATGTAGAATTCGATTATCTTCATGGTATCTAGTTTGTCTGATAGTGCCTAGTTGGACTGTTTTCCACTGGAAAGACAGTAGCTCTGTGGAGTGAGTGGACTAGAAGTTAACACCAGTGATGTCTAAAGCATTAACTTCGAGGTTATCTGCAAGTGCTTGTTAGGTCCTTGTGTTTATTGGTTTTGGAATGTGCATTTGTGGGGTGAGGAGACAGAAGCCTGGGGTGAACAGGCTGGATAGACTAGCAAGAATTTTCAAGCTCCAAGCTCATTGAGAAACTGTGCCTCAATAAATTGTCTGCAAATGCACCTACACATGTGTACATGCACTTGTACATGTGTGCCTACATACATTTGAACATGTATACACACATGCACATACATGGCACAAACATATACAGTGCAAAAAATAATTGCATTTGAAATTTGGTCATGGAAGCAAAAGTTCAAACTGACTTGTGGGTTTTAGTTGCCCCCTCCTACGAAGCACAGGGGCCAGCGTATTGGGAGGTGAGCATGGCCTGAGCCTTTGCTTGTCTTTGCTTGCTCCTGCTGAGTCCTGGCCCTGCTCCTAGAGCTCTGGTGGCCTTACCTTGCTCCTTTTGGTGGTGTTCTGTTGTTCTTTTTCTTGTCATCTGAAACTAATTTGTGCACTGTACTGCTAACTCACATCTTGAATTAATGTATGGAAATTTGGGTCATTGGCTCACTGAGTGAGGATCAGGACATTTTGTTACTAATTTGAAGGCAGGTTTGCAGACATAAGAACTTCAGCAGTGCTTCGGGCTCTGCCCTTGAAGAAGACGTTCTTCCTGTGTATAGTTGCTCCTCTGGAGATGGGTTGTCAGGTCTCTTCTGCAAATCAGGATTTTCATGATTTGACCTCATGTTTCATAGACTAGACGGAGGGCCAAAGCGCAAAGAAAGGAGAAAAGGCACCAAGCCAAATGCCTAGAGAGATGGAGAAATTGGCGGGCCTGGTGAAGTTATTTTAAAATACGGTAGTCTTTAACAAAGGCATTAATTATTAACAGGGAAGAGCTGCTCCTTTCATTTCGTGCCTGTTCCCCACTCTTACTCAGGAACTAATGTGGGCGTATCGTGGCTAGCAGCGAACCAGGGATGTAAAAGTTAATGGTCTCCCTTTAACCATACAGTGTGAGAGCTCCTGACTGTTGGCAGATGCTGTGGGTTTGGAGCTTCTTGGACCAAAATACATGAATCTTAAGGTAGATTTGTCTAGTTCAAATCCACGTCTCTTGGGCAGACGGCAAGTAAACAGATGCCTCCTTAGTGTGGCTACTCCTGAGACTTTCTGACTTGGGTGTCCATCTTCACCAGAGAGTACACATTGGCCCCTCAGCTGCTCTTGAAGTTGATGAGGAAGCAGTGACCAAGGCAGATGTTGTTTTAGGGTGTACAAGGGGTTTCTGAGGCCTCACCCAGAGACCACTCTTCTCTGTGTATATAAGTGACAGTTGGGTTTTCAGAGTAAAGGACGCCAGACTTATAGTGCAGTCCTGAGATGAGGGAAAGTGATCAATAATACTGTGTGTGTGTGTGTGTGTATATGTGTGTGCTCACATGTGTGTGTGCATGTGCTCACGTGTGTGCTCAAGTGTGTGTGCATGTGCTCACGTGTGTGTGTGTGTGTGAGAGAGAGAGAGAGAGAGAGAGAGAGAGAGAGAGAGGGAGGAACGAGAGTGGGTCTGGGATATAGGACACAAGGGAGACTGAGTATAACAACTTAAAGGAGCTAACTGTGGTGGTGGAATGTTTGAAATTCACAAGTTGGTGGCCAACCTGTGCTACATAGCAATGACTCATCTCTGTAAACAAAAAAAAAATCACAAGAAACACCTCGAAGCAGATGTGAGTTTCTTTGGATACCTAAGACCAGAGGCTCCCAGGCAGGTCGCCCTCTTATGAATGAACTTGCTGTTATGAATAACAGCTCCAGATCTGTTTTATGAAAACTGTGTGGTCTGCTCTCTGTGTAATGAAGAGAATCTGTAATTCCCACCCCAAATCCTTATAGATGAATCCTGCTGGATAGCAAGCCTCCACCAAAAGATCCCACTGTGTATGCTAACGTTTCTTCTACGCACATTTTCATTCTTTGGCAGTCCTCTTGCTTGCCTGTCTCTTCTCTCTGTGGTCCATGGCGCTAGGCTGTTTCTGTCCTAGAGTAATTTTAGGGGCAACTTGATAGGTGGTCGCCTTAATTATCTGGATAGAGCCGGTTGCTTCTGTGTTTGCCTTGCATTGGTCAGATGGTGAGTGTCCCATGTGGGCTCCCACGGAAACGGCTGTTTATATGCTGACTGCATGGTTGTCTTTTCTACCTTAGTCTACTACCTGATAGTCTGTTGAAGATAAAGTTAATGTTTTTCTAAAATTTTATATAAGATGTATGATCTCTGTGTATGTGTGTGCTGTGTGTATATGCTGTGTATGTGTTTGTGTGTATGCCATGCCATGCCTGGGAGTCAGAGGGCATCTTTCAGGAGTTGTTTATATGATCACACCTTACCCACTCGTGCAGAACTTGGAGTCTAGCTCTGCCCTGGGACTGATGATCACGTGTGAGAGTCCTGCTGAGTAGGGTTGGGTAGGCCATGTCTTCTTGTTAACAGGCCCTGTTATTCAACATGAAGAAAGCCAGGAAGGTTTTTAAAATGGAACTGTCAGCCTTAGACTAGGTGGTGTTGAGTTTTTCTTTTGTCCTAGGGGACCTGGAATACTTGAAATTTGTGTCTAGTTAAGACTCAACTCCAGTTTAAACAATAGTAGTTGATTGTGTTGAGCTGTGTGCAGCATGAATAGCTTTGACTGTCAGCAGGCCTTGTTTAAGGAGGCCTTCTCCCTGCACCCTCCTACCTAGCCCCAAACATCTGTCTTTCTTTTCTATACTCTTACATAATTGGGGGAATTGCAGGACCTACCAGGTTCGGGTGGGGTGGGGAAGGACCTACCGTTAGTTTACTCCTGCCTTTGGGTGACAGCAGGGAGTTCAGGTTCTGTGTAGTCGAGGAGATGGTCCAGGGAATGTTGGGCCATCTCAGTGGGAGAGGTGGGAGAGGACCTGGTGCTCACTGCTACAGAAAGAAAGAGAGAGAGAAGGTAGAGTCACCGTCTGCGTCACTTTCTCCAGCAACTGCTGGAAGCTCCTGGATGGGAAGAGTAGGGGAAAAGAGCAGAGACTACTTACTAAACAGGAGCCCAGCTATACAGCACTGTAAGCCAGCCTGCAGTGTGTGTGTGTATGTGTGTGTGTGAGCCTGCAGTGAGACACTAACAGTAAGTTATTCATTAGTCAAGTAGCTTTGAACGTGTAATTTTGAGGGAGTTTTTATGAATGATAAAACTTTGGCCTTTAAATATATGATAATTTTCTTTGGAAATTATTTAAAATTGGGTGTATATGATCTATATATAACACACACATGCAAATGCATGCACATACACATACACACAGATATGTTTCTGTGTTTCTAGACTTTTCATGCCATAGTGCACGAATACATGCATAGTTTTTACGGAACAGCTGTGATTCCCCAGGGATTTATTGTACTTTCTTCCTGGTGTGCTGTCACACCGACTACACGAGGAAGGTGCAATTATGGGAGAGAAAAAAAGCTCTTTTGAATTTATGATATTTTGAATATAGTGTGAATTTCATTTGTTCCGTGTAAACAAGGGAACCAGCTTTGGGGCCCAGCTGGTTTGGGTGTGTCATAGATACAGGGGAGCCCAAAGAGTGTCTGAGTAAAAGAGATCCTATGTGTCTGACTCAAAGAAGTGATCGAGGAGAAATAATTAGAACATGGGTGATTATCAGATTACTTAGTCTTTTAACGTGATAATTGAGGCTGCAGTTATGTATTAACCTCAGTTTGCTCGTGTTAAATGCTTCTGAATTATGTTCATCTTGATGGAAGAGAAAGCTTTTTGTGAATGACAAGTATAGTTCTTTGGGGCTATAACCTCTGTTTTGGTCATTACCTTATGATGACCACTGTAGTTTCTGGTTGTTATTTTTACTGTCTCCAAATGTGACCTTAAATTAAAGGCCCTTGCTGCTCTGCAGAGGACCTCAGTGCAGCTTTTAGCAGCCACATTGGGTGGCTCTCGACCAGCCTGTAGCTCCAGCTTCACCGGACAGAACACTCTTCTGGCCTCTGCGGTGTCTGCACACATGTGGCATACACATAAATAATTATTTTAGAAAATGCAATCTTATTTTATCCTCAGATAAAATGGGGTGGGGTTGTTACCATTATTCATGTTTTAAAGTTTTGAACTAAATGCTGGGAGCCTGAATTTGGTCTTCCAATTCTGCTTATTTCCTTGTCCTTCCCTGGTTCACTGTGGGGACGGACATAAACCTTAGCAGCAGCTCTCTGCGACGAGGGCATGGACTCCTACAGAGAACACTTGGATTGCTCATAGCTTTAGTCATGGGCCTTTTATTTTTTATTTTTGTAAGCATGGGTGTTTCTCTTGTCTCTTGCAGGTAGCAAGTTGAGGGCAGTTCTCCATGAATGTACGTCACCATGATGATGACCGACCAGATCCCCCTGGAACTGCCACCCCTGCTCAACGGGGAGGTGGCCATGATGCCCCACTTGGTGAATGGAGAAGCAGCCCAGCAGGTTGGTGACCTTGTCTGACAGGGAAACCTTACCTGGTAGTTGATTGATTTGGGGATTCAGAAGTCTTCACCTTTTGAACTTTCATGGTTCTAGAGATGTTTTTTGTTATTGTATAAGTACTATATGATTTTTAAAATACTTGAAAAAAATTGAGATCAGAAACTCAGCTAATATTCTTAAAGAACCAAAAATATTTTTTTTTTTTTTTGGTTGTTCGAGACAAGGTTTCTCTGTGGCTTTGGAGCCTGTCCTGGAACTAGCTCTTGTAGACCAGGCTGGACTCGAACTCACAGAGATCCGCCTGCCTCTGCCTCGCGAGTGCTGGGATTAAAGGCTTGCGCCACCACCGCCCTGCCAAAATATGTTATTTTTAAATGACTCATTGTGAAACCATTCATTCATTCATTCATTCATTGTACTTGACAAATCTGCTCATGTCCAGGAGAACCTGCCCTGAATCCTGGGGTGACCCTTCCACCATGGAACCTAGAACATAGAACCTTCCTCTATGGAACCTGGGGTGACCCTTGCTCTGTGGAACCTGGGGTGACCCTTCTACCATGGAACCGGGGGTGACCCTTCCTCTATGAGGACATTTACTAGATGCTCCACTCCTGCACCATTCATGACTTAACATTATGGCACACAGCAGCTGTTTAGGAAGTCAGCTGTGTAACGCTTAGGGAAAATCTGAACTGTAAGGTCAGTTGCTCCTTTTTCATTGAAACTGAATTGTCTCTAATAATGTTGTTGTTTTTTTTTTTTTTTTTTTTTTTTTTAAAAAAAATGACAACCAAAATTGTGCTTGTTCTATCTTGTAATTATCTAATATTTTTTCTTTGTACATTTCTGTCTTTGTTAGGGTTTCTCTTGCTGTGAAGAGACATCATGACAGTAACAGCTCTTAAAAAGAAAGAATATTTAATTGGGGTGGTTTACATTTTCAAAGCTTTAGTCCATTATCATCGTGATGGCATGCAGACAAGCATGGTGCTGGAGAAGGACTGAGAGTCCTATCTTGACTCACAGGCAGCAGGAAGTGGTCTGAGACACTGGGCGTGGCTTGAGCTTTGAGCTTGACCTCAAAGCCTGCCTCCATAGTGACACTTTTTCCAGCAAGACCACACCTACTCCAACAAGGTTACACCTTCTAATAGTGCCACTCCCTTTGGGGGGGGTCATTTTCTTTCTTTCTTTTTTTAAACTTATTTTATAAACTAAGCACAGTTTCTCCTCCCTCCTCTCCTCCCATTCCCCTACCTCACTTCCTTTTTACCCCCCTACTCCTCCTCTGTCTCCTTTCAGATGGGGTAAGTCCTCCCATGAGAATCAAATTGAGGAAGGACCAAGTGCTTTCCCCTGCTTCAAGGGTGAACAGGCATCCCACCACTGGTAATAGGTTCCAAAGAGCCAGCTCATGCGCCAGGGACAGGTCCTGGTACCTCTGCTAGGGGCCCCACAAAAGCCCAAGCTACGCAGCTGTCACGAAGATGCAGAGGGCCTAGGTTGTTCTCATACCGGCTCCCTAGCTATCTGTCTAGAATCCATGAGCTCCCACAAGCTTGGTTTCCCCATCATGATCTCGATCCCCCGCTTGCTCATATAATCCCTTCCCCCCCTCTTCGACTGGACTCATGGAGCTCAGCCCAGTGCCTGCCTATGGATCTCTGCATCTGCTTCCATCAGGTACTGGACAAAGGCCCCATGATGACCATTAGGGGAGTCACCAATCTGATTGCAGGGGAAGGTCAGTTTAGGAACCCTCTCTACTATTGCTAAGGAGTCTTAGCTGGGATCGCCCTTGTGGCTTCTTGGGAGTTTCCCTGGTATCAGGTTTCTTCCTAACCCCAGAATGGACCCCTCTATCAAGATATCTCTTTGATTGCCCTTCCCTTCCTTCCCACCTCCATTCTGATCTCTCATGTTCTCATCCCCCATCCTCTCCCGCCTCTATGCCCCCAGTGTACCCAGGGCATGTTCTGTTTCCTCTTCTCGGGGAGATCCATGCATCCCTTTTAGGGTTCTCTTTGTTACCTAGCTGCTCTGGGGCTGTGGGTTGTAGCCTGGTTAGCCTTTGCTTTACAGTTAGTATCTACTTATGAGTGCGTACAGAGTGAATGGTTGCATTGGGAGTAAACTTGAAAAATAGTTATCCAAAGCATATTAATAATTCAAGTAACTTGAACAGTGACCTGTTTGATATGAGCTTCTGCTCCCCATTGCCCCATCATGATCTGTTATTGAGATGCTTGGTCAGGTACCTAACAGAGGTACTTTGTATGCATTGCCTATGGGTCTGACCTTGATGCTCAATCGTGTATTACTTTCTTCTGTATTGTGGTGTTCTTATGAAAAATATATCTCTTACGAACAAAATATATCTAACAAGGGCAGTTAAGAACATTTGTTCAATTCCTAACATCATGTTGGGTGAGCCACTTGTAACTGCAACTTTGGGGGGAATCTGCCATCTTCTTCTGGCCTTCATGGGTAATACATATGAGTGTATACACACACACACACACACACACACACACACACACACACACACATACTTTCTCACACATCGTCAAATAAATATCAGATGAATCTTACAAAACAAAAAACTGCATACACGTAACGTGTGCTTTCTAGCGTTGGTTGTTTGGGTGTGGCTCACCCCTTCTCACCTCGGTAGCAGCACTTCTTTCTGTCCGGATCAGATCCTGTCACACTGTGTAACGCCTGCTCCTTTATACACATAAACAGCCACAGCTCACTCAGCAAACAAGCCCTGCTCACGGCTGCTCTGCTTCCTCCCCTCCCTCTGCAGTGAACTTCTGTTGGCCGAGCCCTTCACCTCTCTTTCCCTCCCAGCCTTCAGCTCTGCAGTCTTCACAGTGTCTTCTCAACATATGCTTCTGGGATTTCATTCTAAACTCTGGGCTTTCCATTGGCAGTGCCTGCTGAGTCCATACCTTGCCAGGTCTGTTTCATTTCTGTGACTACGTGGGCCCCATGCCCGTGCCTTGCCAGTGCCTGGCAGTTGTCTTCACTGGTCTGTCTGCTTCTGATTTTTTTTGCTTGATTCTCCAGACAGAAACCAGAGCTGTCTGTTCAAAATATAGTGTCTTTCATGTTCATCCCTTATTCAAAGCCATCCTGTTGCCCCTGGAGCAAAGCCTGTCTCGTAGCCTGGTAACCTTGCCGCACCCTGGCCTTTTCTCCATCACTGACTGGACTCTCCTTTCCTCTAGTCTTGCAGCTGTTTTTGGAAAGCTATGGAAGTGCTGTAAATGGTTTCAGGATTTTCAGTTCTGTCGCCCTCATATTTACTAATTAAAAGAGTTTTAAAATCCAAGGTGATTAGTTTGGACAGCATCAGGACTCCCAGTGGACATCCATAGCCAAGCTTCCCAAAGCCACCTTTCCTTGTTGCTTCATCCCAGATTTGTGCTTTGGTGACTTTGCCCTCATTTTTATGATTCAGTTTGCCCAGAGCAGCCTTTTGTAGCTTATTAGCTGGCATAAAGAGGCCTCAGTTTCAGAATTTTCCAGTCTTCCTTCAAAAGTGAACTTGGCCACAGAGACATGACTGAAGACCGGAAAGATTGGGTGTCCCAGAAGAACACATGGCACGTCCCTATCCTGTGCTCTGACACTGACTTAGTAAATCTGCTCCACTGGAAAGAATTCTATAAAGCTAAAAGTGGAAAATTTATCAATTTATATATTTTGTAAATAGATGCCAAGCTTTTCTAAATGGAGAATACACTTAAAAAATATCACAGTGTCTGGGATGGGAGTTCACTCAGTAAAGTATAGGGCTTGTGTTTGATTCCCAGAACCCATGTTAAAAAAAAAAAAAACAACTAAACAGCAATGGGGCATAGCTTATGATCCCGGTGCTGGAGTGGTGGAGACAGGGATCTGTAAGTCCTTCTGGCCAGCCAGTTTAGACGACTTGGCAAGTTCCAGGTCAGGGAGAGACTGTCTCTGAGTAAAGTCGTCTATGTTTGAATAACAGCGCAGGAGTTGATCTGACCTCTGCATGGATGTGTAGACATGTGTATAATGGCCCCACATGTATATGCATGTAAACTTGCATAAACACATGTGCTCATACATGTTCACTTGCACAAACATGTATATGCACACACAACATCATGGAGAGTGTTTCAGCCTTCTTAATCTGTGTTAGATTTTTCTGGAAGCTTTAACATTTACATTTAACTATTTGGTATAGATGGACTTTCTTTGGGCTACCAGCTCTAAATAATGACACAGAGACTTATTAATTATGAAAACTTGGCCTTAGCTTAGACTTGTTCCCAATTAGCTCTTAAAACTTAAATCAATCCATTTATGTTAATCTTGTTCTACCACATGGCTCATTACCTCTGCTCAGTACTGAGTCCCACTTCTTGAATGTCTGACTAGCAAATCCCACCTCTCTTCTTTGCAGTTTTCCGTCTCTTCTCAGAAGCTCCACCAAGCCTCTCCTGCCTAGCTATTGGCTGTTTAGCTCTTCATTAAACCAATCAGAAGGTGGCTTGGCAGAGTCACATCTTCACAGTGTACAGAAAGATTATCCCACAACAATTTGATGTTAATGTAAATTTTCTTAGTAAGCCAACTATTTGAAATATCTTACTCATCGGTACCAGACCAGGATTCATCATGCCTGGATGATAAATGGTAAGCAGCGCTATGGCAACTTCAATACTACTTGCTGCAGGCAGTGACCCCCGGCCACAGGCTTCTCCTGTGAGGAGCTGGATCAAATGTTTATGAGGACCAGGCACACCTTGCCTGTGTTTACTGTGCTCTTAGTATTTCAGAGCTGTGCAGAGGACACTCTCGGCAATTCCGCATGCGCAAAAACCGTGCTGGGTAAGGGAGCCAGCGTTAGCCGCATCCCCTTCCTGTCTGAAGCTTTCTGGGTGGAATTCGTTCTAGTCAGGATTTTCAGCTGTGCTCTGGTTCTAGTCTAGATAAGAGAAATCATTATTTTCATTATTTGAAGTCATGCTATGTTTAAAACTTTGATTTGTTATTTTATGTAGGTAAGAGAAAAGGGGAAATGAGTGGAAAGCGGAAGACAATATTTTTAAAGAAAGTTATCCTCATCCTAAATGGAATTTTAATAGAGACATTATCATTTGAGAAATGAGCAGCAGAATATCTTGTGAGCAGGGATGACTTACCCAGCAGTCCTTCCTTAGCTTCCTCGGCTTCCTTAGCAGCTATCTTTTTTTTTTTTTTTTTTTTTTTTTTTTTTTTTTTTTTTTTTTTTTGGTTTTTCGAGACAGGGTTTCTCTGCAGCTTTTTAAGAGCCTGTCCTGGAACTAGCTCTTGTAGACCAGGCCGGCCTCGAACTCACAGAGATCCGCCTGCCTCTGCCTCCCGAGTGCTGGGATTAAAGGCGTGCGCCACCACCGCCCGGCAGCAGCTATCTTGAGATAGTCACACACATGCACCTCACGAATTTACATGAACAGTACATGGAACTTTGTGTGTTGGTCAGTTTTTACCATAGTGAAAAGATACCTGAGATGAACATGTTGAGGTAAGAAAAGTTAATTTTGGCTCAGTGTTTCAGAGGCTCCTTGTCTTTGGGGCCAAGCAAGGCAGGGCATATGGTGGACAGGGCACAGTGGGCAGAAATGCTCACTTCATGAAATGGGAGGGAGGGAGAGAAGAGGGGAAGGGAGAGAGATGGGGAGGGAGGTATGGAATGTGTATCAACGTTTTGTTTCTTCTTCTTTGACAGTTAGTCCATATTATGAAATAGCACATTTCTTTGGGCCATCTGTCAAGTGAGTTCATTGCTTTCTCCTCGCTGTGACAAGACTTGACGAAGCAGCTCGAGGGAGAAAGGGCTTGTTTCGGTTCAGTTTGAGGGTACAGTCCACAATGGCAGGGCCGTCGAGCAGCAAGAGTGTGAGCCAGTGGGTCATTGACGGTCTCGGCGAGCAATGAGTGCTGGTGCTCAGTTTGCCCCTGGATTCACAAAATCCAGTTCAGTGCTCCAGCCCTGGGTGGTGGTGCCATCTCCCCCACCTCAGCTGACCCTGGTAGACTGTCACAGGTATTGCAGAGGTGTGTCTCCTGGGTGATTGTTGGTCCTGCACTTGGCAGTCAGCATTCAGAGGCTGACATTTTGGTTGTTTCTACTCTTTGGGCAGTATAAGCAGTGGTGCCATGAACAGGTGTACAGGTCCCCTGTGCACCTCTGTGCACATGCTCTCAGCTACAACCCAAGAATGATGGGCAACAGCCCCCTCTGGAACTGCTGTTTCCCAAGTGTCCTCCTCTTTAAGTGTTGTAAATAATGTTTTTATTTTGTGTGGGCTGGTGTGGCATGGTGGGAGCCAGCAGAAGTGAGAGGACAACTTGCGGGACTTGATCCTCTCTGCACACGGGTTCCAGGAACCCAGCTTGGATCCCAGGTGGCAGCTTTCAGCCCTTTGAGATGTCTTTTCAATCCCCCGTACAGCAGATCCCATGGTGGCTGCAGGGCCTTTAGCCTGGTGAGCTGTCTTTTCGGTCCCTCTGTACAGTCTGTCCACCGCACCCCACAGTCGAACTCTGGATAAGCAGAGATCACCAAAGCTAAATAAACTTCGCTTCTCTTTAATAACTAGTTATTTACTGTTCTTGGTATGAAATGCAGATTTTGATCTGGGTTTTTAGCATAAGATGCAGCAGGTGGTTTTGAGCATGAAAGGAGTCAGTATCAACAGTTTCTGACAGCATTCTGGTCTGGAACTGTAACGCCTCCCAGGAGCTGTGAGGTGAAGGACAGATGCTCACACAAGCTGATGGAGTGAGGGGACTTGCTAAGGTGGCCCCAGATCTCTTCACTTACATGTGGAGAGGAGGTAATGGTTGAGTTTACTGAGGGTCGGCTCCCAGGGGGCAAGGACCTGGACTGATTGTCCTTTACACTGTGTAGCATTTGGAACAGGACATCTGGCAAATGTTCTCTTTGGTATATTTCTTATCTCTGGCTTCCTTCTTAGTTTCCTTTTTAAACTTCCAGAATATTTGTTTTTAAGCTTCTGTTTTTTCTTTTTTAAAAGCTTATTCAGGAAGTTAATCTGAAATGTAAAGACCTTCATCAGTCTAGACAGCCCAGGATAACACCCTCTGGCTTGTTCTGGGACCAGGCTGCTACAGAGATCTCATTTCTAATTCTCTTGACTTGGTTTATTCCTAGGGGCTGGACTATAGCACTTCGTTTTATTGAGATTAAACTTTTTTCCCTCATTTTTTTTGGAATTTTTTCTTTCCTGTTTTGTTTTGAAATCTCTTATTTCCCAGAACAGACTCTACAGCCAGAGTTTTCTTGATGTTTTTTTGAATACATGCCTCTAGGCACTGTGCTAGGCCGAGGAGTTTCCGTGCTTCAGACGGTGCTCTTCAGACGGTGCTCGTCACTGGTGTGTCTGTGACATCAAGTATTGTCTCCTAGTTCCATGAGCTTTGCTGTCTTGGCTGAGCTCTTCTTAATAACATTCCCCCCTCCCCCCGACAGCTTCCCTCTTGCCTTCAGTGCTTCCACCTCACTCAGCACAGGGATGCAGAATATACCAGAGCATAGAGGAGAGACTGAGGAAATGGAATAGGGAGGAAAGCCATGAGCTGGGCAATGGGACACCAACCTTGCCCTAAGATCTTCTGATGTTGGTAGCCATTAGGCTTATCGGATCAGTTAACCTTTGTAGACAGAAGTTTCTGTCCTGCCCAGTCCCACAGCCATCCATTCCCAAATAAACACCAGAAACTCATATCAACTACAAACCGTTTGACCTATTGTTTATGCTTATCACCAACTACGTCTTACAACTTAAATTAACCCATAATTCTTGTCTATGTTTAGCCACGTGGCTTGTTACCTTTTCTCAGTGAGGCATTCTCATCTTGCTTCCTCTGCTTCTGGATGACGACTGTCTCTCTGCCTTTCCTCTTCCCAGAATTCTCTTAGTCTGGTCACCCCGCTTGTACTTTCTGCCCAGCTACTGACCAATCAGCATTTTACTAAATTAATATGAATGACAAATCTTTACAGTGTGCAAGAGCATTATCACACAGCAAACCTACTTCACTTTTATTGAACTATTGGGTTCTGTAAAGATTGTTTGTTCAATGGAGAGTTTTTGTTTTTCAAGACAGGGTTTCTCTGTGTAACAGTCCTAGTTGTCCTGGAACTAGATTTTGTAGACCAGGCTGGCCTTGAATTCACAGAGATCCACCTGCCTCTGCCTCCCGAGTGATGGAATTACAGGTCTGTGCTGCCACCACCCTTCAAGGATCCTCTTTTTTATTTTTCCATCTCTCTCGGGCATTTTTATGCTGATCATGGGGATCGAGCTCAGATCTTCTTCATGCTTTCGAGGCAAGTGCCTTACCCACTGAGCACCCGCCCCCCCCAGCTCTGATATCTTCCCTTGAATTCTGTATAACCCTCAGTGTTCCAATCTGGTGGTTAGTCGCCCTTGGCCCTGTGTTGTCTGTTTCTTAGCATCACTGACTCCGTGGAATCACAGACAGCGAGCATCCCTCACCCAGAGCAGTTTCCCAGCTGCAGAAAAGCTACCCTAGCTACCAGGGTCTCCTTGCAACTTTAGAAAAAGTGTGAGTTCTTACAGTCTGTGGTCTGATAGTTCAGTCCTTTTTGTGTTAGGTTTGCTTCTCACTACAGAGGCTTCCAAAAAGGCACAGCATGGGCAGAATCCTGGTTTTGGGAAGGTGAATGTTGATCTGTATTTTTGGAAGGTGTTGTTATATGTGGCACCCACAATAATTAGGACACACAGCATGTAATTATGACATTTCTGAACTGTCTGGGTTGAGAGACACTTCAGAATTGAATTAGCCAAAGGCAACAATGGTCTGCAGTAGCCAGCAAACGGCGGTAGTGAAGCTGCCTTCAGGGGATGAAGGCAGGCACTGGTGTGCTTGGGCTGTGCTGCACAGCAGAGGCAGTGAGAGCCTCTGATGGTTCAAGCTTTACCATTGTTAGCAACTTCGCTGTCTTTGTCTGATTCCATTTCATTAGAAGGAAGTCCCGTCTCTTGTTCATGCTGTGTCTCACATCTCCGGTTTCATGCAGGACATCCTTTTGAATGGATGAAGGATGAGAGAAATGAGCAAACTTGATTCATTTAAAGCAGAGTTTAAACAACTGGCTACTTTAAAAAGTTTCCATAAGCCTTTACACATAAAATTCTTTATGGTTTTTGTGTGTACATGCTTGTTTGCATGTGTGTGGTACATGCATACAATGACTGTGTATATGTGCATGCCTGTGCGTGGCATGCATACCATGTGTGTGCAGGTACATGGGTGTGCGTGTGTGTGTGTGGTACATGCATACCATGTGTATGCGTGAGCATGTGTGGAGATTGGAGGCAACTTTTGTGGAATTCGTTCTCTCCTGTCTTTACGTAGGTTATAGGAGTTGACTTCAGGTTGTCAGGTTGGGTGTGGGGCAAGCACTTTTACCTGCTGAGCTATCTCACCCCCCTTAGTTTTTCTTAAAATTTCATTTAATTTATTAATTTTTTATTATACCTATGTACCTCTTTTGGATAATAGTTAAAAGAAAAAGAAAGGAGACTCATTTTCCAAATAGTTGGCCTTCTGTGTCTCTGGGCTTCTTATTCTCAGATTCACCCAATTGCTGTGGATTGAAAATTTTTACAGAAATGAAGGCAAATGGTGTCTGCACTGAATATTCCCAAGCAACATGTGTCCTCGGTCATTAACCCCTAAGTAATAATCCAGTGTTGCATATTTACATAGCATTTGCATTTAGAGATGTTTTGACGCCTGCAGAATATGTATGAAGGTTATATGCAGATATTCTGCCCTTTGTTGCTTGGTTTGAGTTTTCAGGACAAGCTCTACTGTGTTCCTCACTAGCCTGTAACTGAAAATGGCCCTGGACACTGCACACTCTTGCCTCTGTCCCCAAGCATCGTTAGATGCGCAGCCACCATCTCAGCTGAGGTCATTTTACATTCTGGTGGTTATGGTGGAAGAATGGGGCCTCTAACCAATTCCCCTTAAATCCTGAGGAACAACTGTTGATAAGAGAGGAAGGTTAGGACAAAACCCTGAACTTTTCCTGTTTATTTGGGAGCCCAGCAGTTCCGACTACACTGGCTTGGATGTCCTAAGGTATCAGCAGGGGACTGGCAGGAGTAGCCGCTGCTTCTGTGGCGATGTGGTTCTCAGCCTACAGTCTTACCACATGGCACTTGGCTTCTGAGTTTGACTCAGTTTCATCTGAATATTTTAAACTTACTAACCCTTGCCCTTGCTCATGCATACCATAGGTTAGTTTTGAAAAATTTATTCTTTGACCATTTATATATGTGTATTGTATTTTTATTATGATGGGAATCATTCCCATTTGTAGGCATACTTAATGTCCTCACACAGATTCAACCTTTCTGTTGGACTTGCCTGATGATGTGTATTGTGAAGCAGGGAGCTTGGGTGGCTGTTTTTGTAGGAAGGTTTCTGTGACAGGTTAGAGCCTATGCATTGTTTGTGGCCCCAGCTTTTCAGTGAATAATGTTTGAGCTTCTGTATAGAGTGCTTACCAAACCTGATGCATTGGTTCTTCTGTTACAGTCCACTTGGGGGACAATGGACAGTTTCAAGGTCCAAGTAAGTGTTCCAGAGGTAAAGATGTAGCTTCTTTAAATGGAGTCTTGAGTGGGAGTTTTTTACAAAGTAAACTTTTCTGTTACTGCCTAGCTGAAATTTTTTTTTTAAAACATAATGTGGTGGTTTGAAGGAAAATGTCCCCCAGAGGTAGTAGAAGGAGTGGCTTTGTTGGAGTAGGTGTGGTCTTGGTGGAGGAAGTGTTTCACTATGGAGTGGGCTTTGAGGTCTCATATATGCTCAGGATACCACCCAGTGTCTTGGTCTACTTCCTGTTGCCTTTGATCAAGATGCAGCCAGAACCATATGTGTAGTGCCTGCACTATGGGACGGACGGTATGCAAGCCAGAACTAGGCTGGAGATTTAAAAACATACACACACACAGGCATGGGAACACAGGTAATCCTGAAGCACAAATGCCAACTTTATTGTGCTCCAGGGAAGCTTATATAGGGATCCTTAACTAATAGCCATGCGCCAGCTCTTGGGATTTTCAGCTGCAAAACACACCAGAATTCACTCCCCTGCCATCAGGAATCATGAGGGTCTTGTGCTCAGAGCAGCTGCAGGCACAGGAAAACAAGTTGTTTCACTCCAGCAGGCAAAGGGTGTGAGGCAGGCAAAGAAAGTCAAGGAGCCAGGTGTCTCCCAACACATATGTGCCTACATGCCACCATGTTCCCCACTGTTGCAGGACATTTGATCACACTATGAAGCCAAGATTGCCTTATTTACTAGAGAAACCTGCTTCTAGCTGTGGTGTGGCTCAGCCCTGGCACACGCCTTTTACCCAAGAGCTTCTGCTTAAAAGTGTGTAAACAGGATTAAACACAATCGACCATAGGTTAGGAGACAGAGCAAGCAACCAGTTGACAGGAAATATTCATAGAGAGAAAGAGGAAGTCATGAGGATGGATAGAGAGATGTATGGGAAGTAGAGGGAGGGACATTCAGTTTGAGTTTTGTTTGAGATGGTAGCATAGGAGGGAGTTCTTTCTGTGGCACGTTGGCAGAGGGGGAAGGCTGTCCGGATGCTTTCTCTGCCTCTCTAAGCTGGCAGGCTTTCACCCCAGCATTTGGCTCCTGAGTCTTTATCAGTAAAATTAAATAATTGAGAATTAAATAAAAAAATTCCTGCCGTAGTGATAATGGACTAAACCTCTGAAACTGTTAACCACTTCCTCGATGAAATGTTTTCCTTTATGGAAGTTGCTGTGATCTCTTCGCAGCACTAGAGACCTAACTAAGACACAGGCCTTTGTTTTCCTGTTGCAGTGGTGAAATACACGGACAGGAACAGCTTAATGGAGAAGTCTGTATCTGAGCTCACAGTTCAGGATGCGGGCCACTTGAAGCAGCTGCCATGTGGCATCCACAGTCAGAAAGCGATGGGATGAACACATAGTACAAGGGCTCCTCTTGTTTGCTCTGTTTATACAGTCTAAGACCCCCTTATGGGGAACTGTCCCATGATCAGTTCATGTAACCTAGATAGTAGCCACAGGCATGCCCATCTCCCAGCTGCTCTAGATTCTGTCAGGTTAAGAACCCTAATCATAACACACATGTAGGAATGTGGTTGTTTGAACATGATGACATGTGATAGATTTCCAACCTGTAGTCTTTTTGTTTTGAATATGTATTTGTCACATTGGATGTGATAAGATAGCTTTTGATGTATCATATAATAAAAATAATTTATATGTGTGGGAAGATGAGATTTTTCTAAATCCAGAATACGTTAAGACATATGTTAGTACATAATTGTTTCTGGTAGGCATTTTGTAGTCAAATGATAGATGTAAAATACTGGTACAGCCCCTTTGGATATCAGTATGGTGATTTCTCAGAAAATTAAAAAACAACCTTCCTCAAGACCCAGCAATACTACTTTTAGGTATATGCCCAAAGGATGCTCAATTGTGCCATACATAAGGACATGTGCTCAACCATGTTTATAGCAGTTTTGATTGTCATAGACAGAACCTGGAAACAACCTAAATGCTCCTTGACTAAAGAATGGATAAAGAAAATGTGGTACATTTACACAATGGAGTACTACACAGCAGAAAAAAATGCATCTTGAGATTTGCAGGCAAATGGATGGATCTAGAAAACATCACAT
Organism: Arvicola amphibius; assembly: GCF_903992535.2. NCBI lineage: Eukaryota > Metazoa > Chordata > Mammalia > Rodentia > Cricetidae > Arvicola > Arvicola amphibius. Next base: position 47,175,387 of record NC_052057.2, read on the forward strand.
TGAGTGAGATAACCCAGACCCAGAAAGACAAATATCACATGTACTCACTCATAAGTGGCTTTTAGACATAAAGCAAAGAAAACCAGCCTACCATTCACAATCCCAGAGAACCTAGACAATAATGAGGACCCTAAGAGAGACATACATGGATCTAACCTACATGTGAAGTGGAAAAAGTAAATTAGGAGTAAATAGGGAGCATGGGGACCATGGGAGAGGGTAGAAGGTGAAGGGAGAGGCAGGGAGGGGAGCAGAGAAAAATGTATAGCTCATTACAATCAATAAAAAAGTTTAAAAATATGACTATGTAGTATAACAGTATGACAAAAAAATGACCATAGCAAACAAGTCACATAATTTAGAAACACGAATCTCCTTATTCTGAATATAGATATGCATCTTCATTTTCCGCTCTTGCATTTCCACATGTAAAACACACCCTTCTAAGTAGGTTGCCACTAATCATCTATCTAGGTAACTTGGATTCAGATCCTTTTAGGTTATACTACTTCCTTTGTCTACATGGCCATTGTCCCCTCTGTCACATCCTTCTTAGCCCTAATGTTATAATAATGTGAAGCCCCAGAAACAGTAGAATTCCATGCTGTCAGACTTCTGGCCTATGCTGGTAATTGCTTCTTGGCCTCTGGCTTTTATGGCACAGACAACCACCAGATCAGATCACCCGAAAGACAGAAACATGTATTTTGAGATGCAAGTGTGATTGCTCTCTCCCCAAGCTGTCCTGGAACTCATTTTGTAGACCAGGCTGGCTTTGAACTCAGAAATCTGCCTGCCTCTGCCTCACTAGTGGGGTCAGCACTAGTGAGATAACTGTGAGCAGAGAAGGGTAGCCAAGAATCTTTCCCATAGAGATGAGGGGTGTAGGAGAGGGCCTCTCCCCTCGTCTGTTCTCCCAGACCCACCCTTCATTTCCACTCAAAAGGCAAATCATCCTAGAGACAGGTTTTCAGACTCCAAAAACCTTGTCAGAAGACTTGAATGTGGTGGTGGCCCATGCCTTTAGCCCCAGCAGTAGGGAGGCAGAGGCAGGTGGATCTCTGAGTTCGAGGACAGCCTAGTCTATAGAGTGAGTCCCAGGATAGTCAAGGCTACACAGAGAAACCCTGTCTTCTGGACCACCCCCACCCTGCCGAGAGAGAGAGGGGGGGAGAGAGGGAGAGAGAGAGGGAGAGAGAGGGAGAGAGAGAGAGAGAGAGAGAGAGAGAGAGAGAGAGAGAACTTGAAACTATTAGGTAGTTTGTTTTTCTTTCTGAATTTGCAATTATATCTCTTAAGTAATGCCAGGGTAAAAAGACAAGATGGGTTTTACTCTTCAAAAGGAAGGGAAATGGCCCCTTGGCTGCCCAGTTATATCTTAAAGCTTTCATTGGTCTCGAAGGAGGTGGGATCAAGTGTCGTGTGGCTTTGTGTTGAACTGTGTTACCCTCACCACACCCACTTGCTAGTGAATTCCTCCTTTTCTTTGTTTCAGCTTGAGGAAGGGCTGCTTGGACTTAGACTCTCCTCAAGATGTTAATTACATGTTCCAAAATCATGTGTTCTGTTAAAAATCACTTACACACCCTTGGAAAGAACTCTAAACAGGGAGTTTCTTTGGGATGCAGAATATTATTCTGAAGGCTTTGGGAAATAAATCTCAAGAGTTAGTTCATTTACCACCAAGACATATTTAGTCAGTGTATATAAACAAAAGAAGTCACAGTGTGCCTGGACATTATTTGTCCCAGATGGAGCTTACGCTTGGCTCAGAGAGCAGCACTGATGTCATGGTGCACCAGCTGGCCCCAGATTAGATGTGCAGGGAATCAGCTCTGTGCTGGTGTGCAGCAAGGGGCTGTGGTGAGGAGCCGCAGGGCAGACTGGGAAACCTTTGACACATTTCTTGCCTGTGCACTCTGCAGAGACTAGTGTCTGTCCTGACTGTGGACTTAGTGCAGAAAGATGCAAGATTCGGAAAGATCAGTGATGTACAAGTTGGCATTCGAGTGTGTTCAAGGCCTGCTCTCCTGAGACAAGGCGTGTGCTAGGCCTGGCTTTCCCACAGTTCCTTAGTGGAGAGGCTCTTGTACTCAAATACAAAACAGAAAACTGGAAAGCATTTGCCTTCCCTCCCTCCCTCCACACAATGACGGCGACGGGTTTGTACCTAGGTCCTTGTATATGTTGGATGAATGTCCTAATGCTGAGGCATATCTTCATCTCCAAAGCATTACCTCTTTGTTTTCTTGAGACAAATCATTCCTCCCCCCCCACCCCAGACAAGGTCTCCTGTAGTCCAGCCTAGCTTTGAACTCATTTGCAGCCCATTCTGGCTTTGACCTCCAAATCCTGCCTCTTTTCCAAGTGCTGGTCTTGGCAGTACACACGGCTGTTTTCACAAAACTCTACCTACAGTTTTAAAGAAAACTTTCAGTCTTTTTTCCTTATATCTTTAAGGAAGACAGTTGCCTTAAACTGTGTAATGGTCCTAAGTATCCATTTGTATAACCATGTAGGTCCGAGGTAGTCATTTGTTTAACTGTTGAGCTCTTTCACCCAGGTGTGGTGGGCGACTCCCAGTGCGTTCTGTAAGTAAGCCAAATGCTTGAAGCATCCTGAGGGGTCTCTCTGAGTTTGCATCTTCAGTGTGCGTGGAGAGGATGACTTTTGGGTGACTAAACAGCCAGTGTTCAGTAGTTCTGCCTGCGTGAGCTCTTCTAAAAGAGTTGGTCATAGAGTAATATCTAGAGTGTTAGCTAGAGGTTCTCCAGAGTGTGTTCTCTAGAAACAGGAGTCATTTTCCCGTCGAAATTTGACTGTGAGTATTTAGGGCACGATTATGCAAAACAGCCCAGCGTTTCAGAAACAAATCAACTGTGAGGTAACTGATGAGTGGATGAAGCGAATGGAGAGTATTCCTAAGATGGACTACCAATCGGAAGGAAGGGACGGCGTGGTGACGAGATGACACAGACGCCCGGGGAACGACGTGAAGTGACCGAGTCATTCTCACTGTGCTCTGTCTCTATGTAAGGTCCACAGTGGACGACGTGAAGTGACCGAGTCATTCTCACTGTGTTACCTCTGTCTCCGTGTAAGGTCCACAGTGGACGACGTGAAGTGACCGAGTCATTCTCACTGTGTTACCTCTGTCTCCGTGTAAGGTCCACAGTGGACAGCTGGAGGAATCGGGGGAAGGTGTGGAATGAAGACAGGGCGTTGAAAATTTCCTAAAATATTTTGTGTCATGGCTACCAGTTATGTGATTATAGTAAAAACACTTCATGTAGATGGAACTGTGTGGTATGCTACTTAAATTTCAAAGATATTAATACAAAATATCTGAAATTAAGAACTCAAAACCAAAACAGCCGGATAGGGCTCTCCACAGCAAGCAACCCTTCACTGCTTGCTTGCATTATGGCAATCTTTATTAGAAGTGTTTCCAGGCAGGTCACATCATTGTAAAGCTGTAAGGGACTTAGATTTCAGAACCTCTGCAAGTAGATTCTAGACTCACCCTGTTGCCAGGCTCCAAAGAGGCTGAACAGAGCGCGGAATGCGCATGCTTGGTAGGTTCACGTGCAGAGAGCCAGAGTGACTGAGCGGAAACTGGGCTCAAAGTGAGAGTCTACTGGCGTTAGATTTTACTGAAGGCATGAAGCATGGTAAATTGGGTAAATTGTTTCTTTAATCTCCCTCACGTAATTCAGACTTGACAGTGGTAAGACATATTAGTAATAACTACTAACTGAGTGAGGCCTGTCCCTGTGGGAGGTGGGTAAATATTCGCTGCTTTTTATAAATGAGGAAATGCGGGCCTTGAAAGGTCAGGTGGGCTGCCTGGCAGAGCCGGGACCAAGCCTCCTCCTTTCTCATTGGCTCCTTTCCCTGTGTCCTGGTATTCTTAGACATGTGGTTATATCTTAATTGGTTTTTAAACTCAGAGAAAAACCCTAAGTTTAGCAGAGAGTGGCTTAACGATTCATTATTTACATCCTTAAAGGGCTCTGAAGGCATTTATATATTATTAAACCTTGGAACGCAGCTCTGGCCTGAGCGCCATCTTCAGGTGATGGACTTCATGTGCATAGGAGCTTGTTCTTAGGTGTGACATGTTCAGAGTACTTAAGGTTTTTTTTTTATTTTCCATTGAAAGAGTGAATTATAAGAGATACATTTTCTTTCTCTCTCTTTCCCTCTTATCCTCCCTCCCTCCATTTCTCCCTCCTTCCCTCCCTGTGCATCCATGTATCTGTACATGGATGCACACGTACACAAAGGTCAGAGGTCAACCTTGGGTTGACACCATCTACCTTGCTTTTTGAGTTGGGGGTCTCTGCTTGACCTGGAACCTAGGTCAGGCTGGCTGGCCAGCAAACCTGCGGGATCCACTTGACCTGTCTTCACCTTTCCACAGGGAATTACAAGTATGTGCCACCGTGCCTAGCTAATTTTTGCTTACAGGTTCTGAGTTGAAGCTTGCACAGCAAACATTTTTCTGAGGTATATCCTCAGCTTAGGAGGTACTTTTTCTTGTCTGCAACTTGTATTTCCTATCCTTTTAAGACCATTTTGAGTATGTATAATATGATAAAGGCTAAATTGTAATGTCAAGAAATAAGGAACCAATCATTTAGATGGTTTAAGACAGAATTACTTTGGAGTTAAAGTAGGCGTTCTGGAGCTCTGGTTAGCATGCACCCGAAGAAGAGCGTGCAGATTCCCCTTAGAGCCCTAGGTTTGTTTCCCGGGAAGTCTTTTCTTTGGGTCTGCACAAGAGAAAAACTGTACTAGGTATAGAGACTGTCCACCGTGACTGCTGGGAGCTGATGGCTGAGAGCTTTTCTGGCCAGTTTTTTAGAGCAAAAGCCAGGAAACCAAAAGAGAAATAAATGTAGGGGAAGAGCAAGTCCGGAAGAAGGGAGCCTCAGGAGCACACGTGGCAGCTACAGCAGCAGTGGATGTGGAAAGCAGGAGGAGGCACCCGGAGACGCGCACTGGCTGTTGCCATGGGAATCATCATCATTGGATGGCAGAATTAGTGTCACTTCAGATGGTGAAGTTCATGACTCTTAGAGGTGAAGTGACGTTAGTGAGTGCAAGGCATCCATTCTGCTCAGTGTGAGCTGGGTTCCGGCCTAGCTCAGCCATTTAGTCACATGACTTTAGGCCAATTTCTTCTGTGTTCTTTAAGCTTCCATTTTCCCACCCATAAAATCTGGTTACTAATTTCATCGGGTGAACCTCCGATCTTTTGAGAAAATCAGGTATTAGAACATCTAGAACCCTTTGGAAAGAGTCCTGAAATCCAGGAAGAGGCAGAATGACCAAGTTTGTCTTGCCAGCCGTGCCTTTGTCACATTGTTGTGAGCCAGTATTTGTGGAACCCACCTGGTGGCCTCTTAGCTCCTGCACTTCTGCAGACTGAAATCTGGTGCAGGGAGGATGGGTGAACAGGCACGACACCGGGCACTCTCTTGTCTCCTGCAGCATCTTTGAGGAGTTCCTCCTTGCTTCTTCAGCCCAGACATTTTCCTCGAATGTATTGTTGCTACAAATGTGAGTTTTGGTTGCTTGCAAACAATCACTTCCCTTTTGGAGAAAAGAGACCGAATTCAGAAAACAAATCCGTACACTTCATTTATACCTGAGGTCTATTGTGTTTTGTGCCAGAGAGATGTGTATGCCAAAGGTGTGTGTGGAATGTATGAGTTTGAGAATCTGAAGTGGTTGGTGTATGTGTACTCTGTTTGCGTGTGCTTATATGTTTGTGTGTGTGTGTGTACATGGGTGTACATATTGGCATAGGTGGCATTTGCAATTGGAACAGATCTGATGAAGCAATGTAGCCTGAGGTTTGAAGCATGCCTTCTTCCTGCTCTGACAGCTTACTTCCGTGTCACTGTATCTGGGAAAGTAAAATCTGTGTGGTGTGTGCCTTTAATCCCAGCACTCAGGAGGCAGAGGCAGGCAGATCTCTGTGAGTTTGAGGCACGCTTGGTCCATAGAGCGAGTATCAGGATAGCCACGGCTACGCAGAGAAACCATTTCAAAAGCAAAAATCCTCTTTCCGCTTTGACAAAAGACAGACAGCACAGCATGAATGTGAATTGGTTTAATGCTGACTTTGAGAAGTAGAAAGTGACCAGTGAGTGAACAGAAATGACGATGGGTTTCACATACTGCAGTAAAGGAAACTCGTAACAGCCGTGTCAGTGCAAGGCAGCTATGGGGAGAGAGGTGGGCAGAGGAGAACCGCTTGCACGGCACAGAGGATTTGCTGGCTCATGCTTCTCCAGGCTTCACGATGCGAGGTGATGCTGGTGGCCCATTCATGCCCGCTGTCAGGACAGGCCACTGGGGTGCCGTGCCACAGCTGTGTTTTTATCTCTGCCATTGACAGTCACAGTGGCACAGTGGGCAGTCCATTCCAGGTGTGACTTCTGCTTTTGTGAGAAGAAAAATCGCCATTAGGAGGCATGAACTTGGCCTCATTTCTAAGGTAGCTTGGTAGATTACAATCTGGTTGCCATAGCAACTCTGTAGCAGTAAAATTACATGAACTGAACATTTGAGGAGAGATATGTTGGTATGATGGCCATTTACCTATCGTTTTTTCCCTGAAGAATTGAAGTATAGGAGATTAGGAACTGAACGTTGTAAGCTAGTGTGTGTGTGTGTGTGTATGTGTGTATGTGTGTGTGTGTGTGTGTACAGCACACACACACTTTACACAAAGATTTTGGAGGAGGCAGGGTATTTCAGTGCTTTGAAATGTGGCCTGGTATCAGTGATTATAAAATACTGTAATGACTTTTCAGGCTGTCTGGTAGGCAGACGGTGTGACACCAATTCAGAAATCATTTTTTCTATTGGGTTGTATTCTCTGGTTCATTGCTGACAGTTGTGTGGGAAAAGAGAACATATGAACATGAATTGTCAAAGAGGAGTAAGACCTACTCTCCAGAAGAAAGTACATGCCTGATACTTTAAATCTGACCAAGATCCTTACCTCTTGATCAGAAGCTGATAGGCCCAGGGATGAATCTGCTGTTGTAGTTTGCTAAATGAACATAGTATCAAAATACCCTCTAAATTTAACTATCCTGATTAGTAATCAGACCTCATCAGAAAACTTTATGTGCAGTGGATGGTGGTCAGCAAGCCCAAAGGGTCAAGACGTAGAATGTAAGTCTCTGTGCAGTGTTCCACCATAAGTGGGTCTGTCACGCCCCTTTCCCTCAGGGTTCATGGACCATCATAGAAGATAGGGCAGAAAGAGTGTAAGAGGCAGAGGTCAGGGAGGACTGGACGGAAACAGTCTTCTGGCCATGACAGAACAGCTGCACTTGTGTGCTCACTGCAGCTGTGCATGGCCAGTCAGTGGAGCTGCACTTGTGTGCTCACTGCAGCTGTGCATGGCCACAGTCAGTGGAGCTGCATTTGTGTGCTCGCTGCAGCTGTGCATGGCCACAGTCAGTGGAGCTGCATTTGTGTGCTTGCTGCAGCTGTGCATGGCCACAGTCAGTAGAGCTGCATTTGTGTGCTCGCTGCAGCTGTGCATGGCTACACAGTTTCCAGTCACTCGACATTCTGGTCTAGAAGGAGGCAAGGTGCGCCATGCCCCTGCCTCTGGTTGAGGACCTAGTGACAGTGGCTGGCAGCTAGGGATGGAGAGTCAGTTTTCTTTAAGTGCGTGGCCTCTGGTATCATGGTCACGTTCCAGTGGTCCCACACCTATGAATATTTGGGCAACACAAATTCAAATCAGTGGATCATTGCGGGGGGAAAGACATGAAGTAGACAGTGGGCTTGGGAGGAGTTAGTGAATGTGATCAAATACATTGTATGCATGGATAGAATTCTCAAAAATAAAAGTATTAATTTTTTTAAAAGAAAGCGATACTTGTATTTTTTTAAGTCCTTAGACAAATTCTAGCATAATGGTGATGGGATCAAAATCATCTGCTTTGTGCTTAAACTTCTAAGAATAAGTTTATAAAGAATACCTGTCGATTTAGGTCAGGGAAAAATGTCAGTGGACCCGCACCCGGACTGTGTCCTAGATTGTTTCTTGACAACCACCAGTTCACATACTCTCTCTCCCCCACTGTTCTTGACAACCACCAGTTCATGTGCTCTCTCTCCCCCACATCTGTCAACGTGTTCCTGAGAATACAACCCACAATGTTATAGAAAGGCCCGTGAAAGAAAAAGGATCTCTGAATTAGAAATTGGTCGGATACCCCCATGACATTCACCCCACTATTGAAACCATCAGCATTACTTACTGTGCTGGCCACTGTTGGGCTCCTAGGGCTCACAGCTGAGGAGGAGCACTGATGGCCTTCTCCTGCAGCTTAGAGTGCATCTCTTGGTACTGTGTGTGTTAGCCTGCACTGAGGGAGCTGCTGGGTCAGTACCAGCCTGATTGCTCTGTTTCCTGTGACCAGAGTACTGGAGTCTTCAGCAACAGGGTTTTATCCACCAAATTCCAGTGGCCAACCAAGAGCAATGGTAACAGCTTATATTGTTCTGGGGGTCTGGCCAACTACCTGAGGGGAGATTCCCCACACCTGACAATGGAGTTTTGGACAAGCATTATCCCCTGTGTAGGTTAAGTCCTATCAAACCCTTTTCTACGAACAATAAATAGATTTAGGAAGCTTGTGAAGTACTAGATTTCCATTGGTTTTCCTTAACATCCTGCTGTCTCTGTTCTTCTTCCCTCGTTGTCTTCTTCTCCCATCCCTCTCCCCACTTAGACCTCACTCGCTGTTCCTCCCCCTTTGCCTTCTATCCCTTGTATTCTGTGGCTTCCCCTCCTTGGGCTTATTTCCCTCCCTTTATTGAAGTGCTATTTTACTGGGCGTAGTGTAATAGAGCCGTGATGTATGTTTATGTAAAAACAAAGCTGACTCAGACGGTTTCCGTGTTAAGGGAATGACTAAAACCTCCGGCTGGGGAAAGCAGCGGAGATGCTTTAATCACTCTGGAGATCTAAAGGGATTTCCTTTTGAGTTCTTAAAATGGCACACTGCCTTCACATTGGTGAGAACTGGGGTGGATACACACTGCCTTCACATTGGTGAGGACTGGGGTGGATACACACTACCTTCACATTGGTGAGAACTTGGGTGGACTCACTGCCTTCACATTGGTGACTACCTTCACATTGGTGAGAACTGGGGTGGACACACACTCCCTCCACATTGGTGAGAACTGGGGTGCGTGCACACCCTCTTCACATTGCTGAGAACTGGGTGGGCACACACCACCTTCACATTGGTGAGAACTGGGGTGGGCACCCACCACTTTCACATTGGTGAGAACTGGGATGGGCGCACACCACCTTCACGTTGGTGAGAACTGTGATGGGCACACACCACCTTCACATTGGTGAGAACTGGGGTGGGCGCACACCACCTTCACATTGGTGAGAACTGGGGTGGGCGCACACCACCTTCACATTGGTTAGAACTGGGGTGGGCGCACACCACCTTCACATTGGTGAGAACTGGGGTGGGAAAGCTTGGAAGATTATTGATGCCAGTATGGTGGGGGAAAAACAAATTATCTTGAAACCATTTATCCTTCAAAATAAAGTGAAGCATCTGGGGTGAGGCGTGGACTACTTTCCTCTGAATGATCCTGATGATTTTACAGTTAATGTATTTCCTAATTAAAAGAAATTCATGCCTCTAAATTATTTCCTGCTGTGAATTACTATTTGAACAATATATGTGGATGTTAATGATTTATATTATAAATGACGTGACTCTGATCTGAATAGCATTACAAAGTAGATAAATTGTGGTACATAAAAGAAGTTGGTGTTTAAATTGCTCCTCATGAGATCCTTTAAAATAAAAAAATTAAATTTGTGTATATGTGTGGTCCTACATGAGTAATTGTGCCACATGCATCTGCAGAGGTCAGGAGAGGGCGTTGGATCCCCTGAAACTGGAGCTGCAGGTGACTGTGAGCACTGTGTGGGTTTGGGGAATGACCTCAGGTCCTCAGCAAAAGCAGTGAGCTCTCTGAACCACTGAGCCCTCTCTCCAGTCTCTAACTTTATGAAATCTTAATTCCTGACTAATCCATTGAGACAGTTTTCCTTAGATTTTGCAAACATTATTCATTCAGGGAAAGTATTGTCACCCATGGGGTTAGTCAGTCAGGTCATATCCTTGTAGCACCTCAGTTAAAGAAGGAAGCAACTGCTAAAAATAATTAGTAATGTATTTAGTTAAGTGAGGTTGTGAGTTCTAGAGAAAAGAGTAGACTCTAGCTGTTTACAGAAGCAGTATTGTGTGCAGAGGACCGCGCTCAGGAATGAGGGGCCTTGCTTGAAGATTTCGGTGTTGGAGCAGGCTTTCTGCCAGGCCCGTGGGGGAATGACAGCGCTGTGGTCAGTGCCTGCGGACAACGTGACGGTGCTGGTCGTCCCTGCTAACGCACGGAACCTTATTTGTCTTCAGTTTTAAATCGGCAACTTTCCCTGTTGTCCTTTGATTAGCACCAAATCCGCGAGGCCGCTGGAGAGATCCTGCCTCATCGTGCTTGCTTCCCATCGCGTGATTTGGAAGTTATTTTCTAATGTTAAATATCTGTGTGCATGTGAAGAAAACACTAATTCTAGGTTATGTATTGAAACATTTGAGTGTTTGCTGAGGTTCATTTATTTTATGCTGTTTGTTTTATATGCAGATCTTCTTTTCCAACCTTTTTAATTTTGTGAATTGCCTTCTACTGTTATTTAATGCAACCGTGTCTCCCAGTGGTGGCTGGTCAAATGGTCATTTCTTGTGCGGCTTTCCTTTGTATGTAAAGTTTGTGTGTGTGTTGTTTTTATAACTAAAGTTTGTGTCTAAACTCATGAAAGAGAAAAGAAAATTGTATTTTCCATAGAAAAAGTGTAGTGTAATCAAGCATTAGTTATATAATATGAACAATATGGGACAGTATACTAGGCTGTGTGCAAATGCACATTTTCCTATGTTTCCCAAACTTTGAGTGGAGTTAAGATTTATACCCTAAATTTTGTGCTGGTTTGGTGTCACGTGCTTCCTGCCAAGTAGAGAACCTCAATCGGAAGAGAAACAGATGTGTGTGCATTGGTGCTAACTGGAAGTTTCTGTGCTGTTCTCACAGGTTATTCTCGTCCAAGTTAACCCGGGTGAGACCTTTACAATCAGAGCCGAGGATGGGACACTGCAGTGCATCCAGGGTAAGGAAGGTTCTCGATAAACATTCTAACCAAGGGGAAGTAAATATTCCCTGTGTGTTTACATATGATTTCCTGCAAGCAAATATATCTTCTCTTTATTCTTCTGTCATACAGTCGGTCTCAAGTCTATATTATTATGATATATCCAGTGGTATTATGTACTGGATACCTGTTAGTTATCCATTGCTTAGTGGCATAGTACAGACCATTCATCCCTTCAGTTTCTGTGGACCAGGGAGTGGCTTAGCTGTGTCCCAGGGCTCTGGGGCCCAGAAAGCTTGAGTCAAAGTGTGGGTCCGGACTGCAGTCTTCTGACAAGGCTAGATATGCATCCAGACACTCAGATCCCCGTTGGTGTCATTGGGTTTTGTGAGGCTCCTCGTAGAATGTTCGCTCATTTCCTCTGCAGAGGATGGAGTTATGTACGTATGTGACCGCTGACTTCATCAGAGGGACTAACGTCAAGATAAGAGGGGTCAGGGCTCTGCCCCCCACCTTCCTGCAGATGGGAAATCAAGGTCATGAATACCAGGAGGCAGCTGCCAGGCACTGTTTACCCCATGGCCCCTGATGGTTCATGCCTTTTCCCACATGTAAAATGTCCCTCCTGAGATCACCACCAAGCTTACTGTAGTCCACTGTCCCCAGAATCTTGTCCCTAAACAAGACCTATGTGTGAGTGAGACACTACGGATAGAGGTCTTCACTCAGGCGTGCTGATCCCTGGGGCGTTCCCTGTGGAGTGACGCTGCCAACCCTGCACTGCGGCTGTGACCCGGTTGGAAGTGTAGCTCATGAGAGCTCTTCTTGTTAGTGGTTGGGTTGTGGGGCAGGGAGTAAATTGTGATGAAATTGAGCTCAGTGTTAGGCTATTGATTAGACAGAATCTAACCAGGAGATTAATTTATAAAACCTGGCTATGTTTATCAGTACCTATTAGGAGAGAGGAAACTCGTGTTGTCTTGGCTTTACTGCAGTGGCCTTCATGGCAACAGATCTTTGCTTTACTGCTTGGATTTGGAAGAACAGTAATTTATAACTTAAAGAAATGAACATATGTTAAAGATTTAAGCCTAGTGAATTTTAATTGGAGTTAAATGATTTTTTTTACTGACTGTACCTCTCTAGCCAGTGCTGTTTCAATTAATTTTTATATTATAAACTTAGTCTTCGTTGAGAAGAAGTTTGATGAAACTTCAGGTCAAGGAAGAGATTGACAACCATTTTGAAATAGTATGGGATATTTTCTGCTTCTAGTACCATCACAAACGGATCTTTTCTGCAGTTAAAAACCTCCAAGTCCATCTCTTCTGGACTCACGTGAGAAGATTAGATGGAAACTTACTTCTGTAGGTAGAAGCTGAGGTTTTCAGTTCAGGAAGAAAGCAGTTCAAAAATCCAGCAATTGGGAGACGGAGCCAGGAAGATCTGAAGTTAAGGTCATCCTCAGCTACATAGTAAGACTTCAAGGCCAACCTGGGCTACTGTGAAATTCTATCTCAGTCAAACCCCAAAGTAGCTGAGACTCTATTGGTTATGGTGACAGTGGAGCCACATGGAACATCTAGAAGCAAATTGCTGTGCAGATCAGCATAGGTCTTTTAAATTGGTTTTGCAGGAGTGTGTGTATGGATACAAATGTGACTATTTAGTACATGTGCTTAGACATGTGTCTACATATTCATAGAGTTGACCTGTTCATTAGAACTTGAGTCCATTTTGGTAACCGGTGTGCTCTGCAGGCAATGCTGGAAGTACGTTGCTTTGTTCACAGGGGCCTTTGTGTTTATTCATGATTTTGGTGATAAGTGATACTAACACCCTCCCAGTGATTTAAGAATGCCTTTGACTAAAGCAGAGTTATGAAGTCTCATTATCTTTGGCTGCCTCAGCCTTCCTATTCTCTGTTCTTTTCTACAATTTGGGGCATGGAGGTCTCTGGCCCAGTTAGCTGAAATGCCACCATACAGAATGAGAGAGGCAGGGACCAGGAACTACACGCTGTGCTAGGGTTCTAGGGTGGATGGGGCAACTGGGTGAGCTTAGAAGTGGGGAAGATAAGTAGCCGGCAGGTGGACCCACAAGCCTTGCCCCCAGGTCTAGAGCACAGGCAGGCACCCAGCCACTGTGAACTGCTCACCCACATGTGTTGATTCAGTCAGTAGGATGTGGGGGCTGCCTGTCTATAGCAACTTCTGGCGCAGGGTGTTATGGCTTCCTTCCGTTAATGAGGATTTCATCCTTGTTGCTGTAGCATTTATTGCACTCAGGCTATACTGTGTGCTCTTCCTCCTCCTCCTCCTCCTCTTCTTCTTCTTCTTCTTCTTCTTCTTCTTCTTCTTCTTCTTTTTTTTTTTGGTTTTTCGAGACAGGGTTTCCCTGTTTCCCTGTAGTTTCTAGAGCCTGTCCTGGAACTAGCTCTTGTAGACCAGGCTGGCCTCGAACTCAGAGATCTGCCTGCCTCTGCCTCCCAAGTGCTGGGATTAAAGGCGTGCGCCACCACCGCCCGGCTCTGTATACTCTTCTTTAGTGACTATGACAGACACGTGAGGAGGCGGAGGTATGTATGTATTGACACATATTCTGAAAGCTCATGTCCTGATGTGGCTGACTCCATAGCCCAGCTTCTTTATTTCCATGCCTTGTGGTTTTCTGTCTGTCAGCCACATTACAAGATTTACCCAGGAAGAAGCCTTGGGACAGGATGCCAGCAGGAGGACTCGAGGACCAGAAAGAGGCAGAGCTGCTTTGCATAGCTGCAGACTCACTTTACCATTCACCTTGTAAGACTGTATTGTCCTGAGCTTTTCTGCTAGGCGAGGCTCTCACCAGTGAGCCCCAGATCTAGTTTCCTTCCTCCCCCTCCCTCCCTCCCTCCCTCCCTCCCTCCTTCCCCTCCCTCCCCTCCCTCCCTCCTCTCTCTTTTTGGTTTTTGAGACAGGGTTTCTCTGTGTAACAGCCCTGGCTGTCCCAGAACTTACTTTGTAGACCAGGCTGGCCTTGAACTCACAGAGATCTGTTTGCCTTTGCCTCTGCCTCTGCCTCCCAGTGCTGGGATTAAAGACATGTGCCACCACCACCCAGCTCATGCCTAGTTTTTTAATGTGGGTCTGGGGATTGGGTTTAAGCCTCTATGCTTGCAAAGCAATCTCCTTCCCTGGGAGAACTATCTCCCAGCCCCTCATGCCTTGTCAAAACCTATGGAAAAAAAAAGAATCAGAAGTTGAGTCATATTGTACCGCCCTCTGAAAGAAGTCTTTAAATTGAGAATGAGATTGCCCTGGTTAATTTATCAGTATAAGTCATTAGTAGAGGCGACCATCCTAGAAATTCTTAGGCGCACACATTATTTTACGCCATGGTTGGGATCGTTAGCCTGCTAACTTGGCTTTGCACAGCAGCCAGCAGGCTAGAGGATGCTTTTGGGTAAGCTAGTGATAGAAGATTAGACTTCTGGAAATCTTGAAATCATACTGAGGTCAGTCCTTTTGTTTATAGTTTAATTGATTTGCCACATAACTTTCTCTCTACATCATTATGGCTTCACTAAAAAAGACCTCAGAAACTCAGCGTGATGTCATTAAATAGCCACTTGGAAGTTAAGAGCAGATTAATGTTGAAGAATAGGATTGCTTTGGAAAAAAAATTGTATTTTTGGGAATGTCCTTGGTGATAACGAAGGAAGAACAACACAGGAAACATACAATATGCTGTGAAGGCAGACTCATTGCTGATGGAATATTTCTCAATATTTTCCATGAAGTATGAATCCTAAGTGTTGGAGGGGACCACCACAGGGCACAGCATATAGCCACTTGGAGACTGTACAATACCTGTAGCAGCAGAGACCAAATAATTTTCCTTCTTTGGTCAGACAAAACTGCATAAGAACAGACAAGGAAAAGAGTCTTAGTAATCAATATGAATTCTGGCCTTTGCTTACAGTCAGGAATTAATAGACGCAGTGTGGGTCTCGTTATTGTCGTGTCCCTGTCTGAGCCGAGGCGCTGGCAGGGTAACCTTCCTTCCTGTTCACACATGCCATCTCTTTATCTGGGCCGTTTCTCTGCTCTCTGCAGCATCCTGCCAAAACAAACATTCCACTTCCTGGAAGGCCTTAGGTCCGCCTGTTCCTAGAGCCCTCCTGGACCACTGCCAGTCCACTTGGACTGTTGTCTAGGCTAGGGAGGAGCAGGTAGAGGAGCAGCACCCGGGTTGGTTATGGATGTGAGCCTTTCCCTAGGTTAGACTAGAAAGGTCAGCGCTCCTCCACCCTGCTCCCCAGCAGCCCAGCTTGATTGTGAGTGGACTCATGCTAGTTTGCGTTATGCCAAGTGTGAGTCTTTTACACTTTACTCTTTCAGTGAGAGTTTAATTAGGTTGAGTTAATATGCTTTCTCAGAAATCTCCCCCGAACTTTGAGAATTTCAATCACGCTGATGCTCGAAGCCTCCTGTTTGATTTAGAGAAACATTCAGCAGCTTCTTTCCTTTCATCAGTTGCTCCTGCGCATGCTCATTCTCTTCCTCCCTCCTCCACCCTTCTCTCCACCCTCCCTCCTCCACCCACTTCTGCTTCCTTTTCTCCCTGGTGCTGGGAATTGGGACTGAACCCAGGATTTTTGCACGAGCACTTCTACCATTGGCTAACATCCCCAGCGAACCATCTTTATGTTGTGAAGACTTATCATAATGACCTTCTGTAAATGATACAGTTTTTCTGTTTTAAGGCCTGAAAAAATATAGGAATGCCATGACAGTTTAAGCAAAAAAGATTAAATTGCTTAGAAAGCATCATTATTTTAATAAACACATTATTATCTAAGAATGTTCCCTTTCCACTGTTTTGTCCAGAATAATTTTGGTATTTCTTTACAACAGCATTATTCTGCTAACTTGTGTTAAGTGGGTCAAGACCTTGACATGACAGCAGCATCTGGAGGAAACATGAGACATGACTGTAGAGCCGCACTGAGATAAAGAAGCTTTGCATCCCTTACAGTGCGCGCAGCCCTCCCCAGCTCCACGCCATTCTTCTCCTACGGGGAGAGTGTGGGAACTGCGTCCTTGACGGACACTGCGCTGTGCTCTGCGGCTCTGTGAATGACACCATTGAAAGGAGTTCATGTTGGATTTCCCTGTTTGTCCCTTTCCCCCAACATGTGATTCAGCAGGCAGAGCGGCACAGGGCACCCAGGCACCCGATGTTCCTTCAGAAACATTGTGTCCTTCCAGTGCATCTGTTAGATTTGGACGGATGGAAACAGTGGCTCTCACCCTTTCCAACAACTTCACGGCAGGTCCGAGGTCTGAGGGAACTCAGGTTGCTCCTTGCTGTGAACGGTGTTGTAGCTGGGCTTCACAAGCTGAGGTAGACTGTAATTTCAGCTTCTTAAATGTGAGCTGGGCATTAATGAGAAATTACTCTCTAACTTAAAACCAAGGAAAGAGAGATGACTTTCTGTGCTTCCAAAGCCAACCCCGCCTGGGCCTAAATGAAACCATGTTTTGTTTTGGGGTGAATCTTGAGGTGGTGTGAAGGCAAAGTTACTGTAGCCTGAGTGTACCTACTGCTTTCCTTATTTCAGGATGTTGGGTATGGAAATGATGGTTTGATGGTATATCTTCACTTGTGACCTATCCATATTAGAAGTGATTCTTTCTGTCTGGGGTTAGGATGTGGTGGCTCATTTTTCTCCATGAGAAGCTGCTTTGGACTTGGTGAAGGATTCCAACCAGCTGAGGAGATTCTGCGATTTGAAAATCTGAGCATTGAAACTTATAGATTTTTTGCCCAGGCTCGCCTCAGTGTCTTGCCATCTTTCACAATGTCCCAGAGGTGTTGTACATGAGAAAGAGCTCATCCCTCCTGGGAGACTCCAAGCCACGGATAGCTGAGCTTGTAGGAGAATCTGGATTATACGGGGTATGAAACACACGCCTCCTGCAAGCTAGGTTAATACTCCGTCCCTGAGCTGGGTTGCCACAACTCACAAGACTTGAATATTCCCTGAAGACAAACTATTCCTTCACCTGTTCGTGTGTTTCCATTTCTAGCTTTTTTTTTTTTTTAAAAAAAAAAAAACCCTCTCTATTCTTAGATCTGTTCTCATGAACAGAGAGGCATGCCGCCAGTGTTGAGGCACACCTTTTCCCTGGGATGCTCCATAGCTTCACTTCATAGGCCATGTCTTTTTCCAAACATGGACTGAACAATGCATCGCTGTGTGTGCCACATCTGTCTCTCGTATGCTGACCTGACGGACACGCCCCTCAGAGCAGGCAGCTGACTGCCTTGAAGCTGGCAGTTCACTCGCAGAGTCTTCTCCACACGGGCTGGCAGATACCCAAGGAGGCAGAGCAGGAAGTCCAGGGTATGGACAGGGAGACCGAGGGCTAGGAGTGTGCAGATTGCCTTCGTCACATGGGCACCGAGTGGTGTCATAGAACCGGGTTCCATCAGTGCCTGACACCTTCCCCAGCAGATGTGTGTCTGTGGACTTACCATGGGGCCAGTGGCAGTGACTCTCTGATAGGATTGTGAGAAAATTAGTTGTGAATGCTATTATCAGTGTCATAATTATTGACATATCATTGTCGTTGTAGTCACTGTTGTTATCGTCATCATCATTATCTAGTATTGTACACAATGTCAGTTGTCTTCTCAAAGTACTTGTATGATTTATAGTGGGGAGGAACTTACAGTCCTATTGTGGAGATCAGTTAGGTGAAGGTCCAGCCTCCAGCCCACTGCTTCTTTCCAGTAGGCTGCGTCCCCGGGTGCTGGTACTGGCACCTGTGGAAACCTTTCTGCTGGAGCTCTTTGGACCATGCACCCTGCTCAGCTATAGGCTTGTCTGGAGCACAATGGCACCGTTGTCCACATTCAGAGATGGCCTCCTGTAGCCCGAGCCTTGGATGTTGCTCTTCTTTGGACATACCCATTCAGTTTCACACAAAGGCTGAGCAGCTATTCCCACACAGGCTTTTAGACCCTCTTACTATACCCAGGAAAGCAGGTCCTCTCAGGATGCCTCCCATCTGTGGACGTTGCCATCAGCTCTTAGCCTTCTTTCTGTCTTTATCTAATTTAATATGTCCTGTTCTTGTGTAAGACTAAGAGGGCAATGTATTAGTGACTTTCCTCCCACATGTTACAAAAACCATTTAAGGAGGAGGCACTTATATTGGCTCACACTTTGAGAACACCTGGACACCCGTCATGTCATGGTGGGAACACGGGGTTTGCTGCCTTGTATCTGCTATCAGGAAACAGTGCTGGTATTCGGCTTGCTTTTTCCTTTTTATTTATTCAGTTTGGGTACCTCCATAGGTTGGTGTTGTCCACATGTAGAGGGAATCTTCCCTCCTCAGATAAACCTTTCTGGAAATCCTCTACAGACATTCTCAGAGGAGTGTCTTTTAGGTGGTTCTAAGTTCAGGGAAGTTGACACTGGAAATGAATGACCACAGGCAGTAAGGTATTTCGGAAAGGTTCTAAAGTGCCATTGCCTGGCCTAGAGCTCTTTGCACTGGGGCCTGGACAAGGTGGCTCAGCACATCAGAGCCCTTGCTGCTCTTGCAGAAGTCCCTGGTTCAGTTCCCAGCACCCATGTGAGGTGGCTCACAACTGCTTAGAACACCAGCTTCAGGGGATCTGCCACATTCACCTGGCTTCTTCAGGGTATTGTTGTGTGCATACATGTGAGTTTGTGTGTGTGTGTGTGTGTGTGTGTGTGTGTGTGTAATTAAAAGTAAAAATATCACAAATGAAATAACTGTTATAAATTATGCAGCGAGTCCCTTCCAGTTTGTTCCCCTCAGTTTCCACTTCTCTAAACTTAGAACAGTGTCAGTATTGAAGGACTGCCGTGTGTCTAAAGGAGATGCTGCGGAGATGGCTCAGTTCAGGTGCTTGCTGCACAAGCAGGAATACCGGAGTTTAGATTCCCAGCACCCATGCAAGTGCTATACATGGCGCTGCACACCTGTCATCCCAGTATCCTGGAGATGGAGGCAGCTGGTGAGTCCTTGGGTCTTGCTGCTAGCTAGCCTGGCCACAGTGGTGAGCTCCAGGTTTAGTGGAAGACACTCTCAAAAATTGAGGTGAGGAGTGACAGAAGAAAACACCTGTTAGCCTGTGACATCCTCAAGTTGCATGTCCACACACCTGTGAACATGTACACTTGTATACCCACACACCTACAACCATGCATACCTGAATGTCCACACACCTGTGAACATGTGCACTTGTATACCCACATACCTAGGAACATACATACTTGTATGTACATATACCTATGAACATGCATACTTGCATGCACACACACCATACATGCATATTCAAGAAAAAGAAGAGGAAAAAAGAACACCTTCTGAGTCACAGCGAGAGCACCAGGAACAAGGCAAGCCAAGCTCCAGGTCACAGGTAGATGCTGAACAACTCCTCGTCGTTGTTACTCTACCCTCTGTCATTACAGAATACGCTCTGGAGGTACGGTGATTATTTTTAAAGATGTCTTTACATTTTTGTCCTAACACTTCAAAATAATATGCTCAAGAATTATGCAACAGGAATGCACCTTCTGAACCCTTTTGCTTTTCAGGCTTGTTAATCAGCGATTAAAATGTCACCTCTGAAGGTGACACCACTGTTTGGAGTTCTTTAAATGTCACAGATCTTCCCCTGTCAGGCAACCCAGTAGAGCGAACAATGCCACCTTACCCAGCTGTCTGTCACATTTAACTTCATGGCTTGTAGTCTTTTAGTTTTTGCCTAAATTTTTCTGTTTTTTTTTTCTTCTTTTAATATAAAGCTTTGCTTCTATACTTGCACTGAACTAGAAAGGCCGGGTTTATGGGCACGTACACATGCCTATAACCATAGCACTGAGAGGCCAGCATAGGAGGCTCCTTGGACCACACAGGTCAGCCAGTCCAGTCAATTGGCAAGCTCCAGATTCATGAGAAACCATCAAAAATATGGTAGGAGCAGGAGAGATGGCTCCGCAGTCAAGAGAGCTTGCTGGTCTTACAGAGGACCAGAGTTTGGTTCCTAGTGCTCTTGTTGGGTCACTACAAACACCTGTAACTCCAGCTCCAATCACTGTTCTTGGCTTCCTGGGTACTCTCCCCCAAGTGTGGCACACACACCCATGTAAATAATACATAAATATAAATAATAAGAATAAATCTTAAGTTAAAGTGCAGAGCTAATGAGAAAAACAGCCAATGTCAACCTCTGGCCTGCACATGCACACACAAACATATCCACTTGCATGTACCTGCACATATAGAAGCATGTACACATGTATACATCACACTTCTGTTTGTTTTGGGCTTTTGAGATGGGGTTGCCCTGTGTACCTGCCCTGGCTGTCCTGAAACTCATGGAGATCTACCTGCCTCTGCCTTCCTGAGTACTGGGATTAAAGATTTGTGCACCAGTGCCAGTTTACACACAGATTTCTTAAGGCATTAGTTCATAGAATCGTTTTCCTTTTTGTGAGTCTGAAATTTTCCTCTTTCTTGTTCTATTTAGTTCTAGTGAACTGAAGTCTGCACCAGGACTCTGCTTTGGAAGGCTTTGTTTGTTTGGGGAGTTCCTTTTCTCTTCTCTTTGCCTCGGTTCCCACATAATGCTAGTATTAGGAAGGACTCCTAGTGGTATTTTAGAGCCTAGTTCTTGGAGATTTCTGAGTTAGGAAACTTAAAGAGATGTGAAACATAATCTGAATGCTTGTAAGAAGCAAGCACATGTCTCAATCAGCTGGTCACAGTGCAGGCAAGCCCCAAAGTGGGGGGCAAATCAAAAGTGGGAGGTCTGACATGGAAAATAATCTCAAGAAACAGGAAAGGGCTCAAGCAGAAAACCAGGGAGAAAGGAAGTGAGTCAGTTCAGGAGACAGGAGCCTGTTTGCCTGAGCCCTGGCTGCAGGAGAGGGGAGCAGCCTGGGAGGGTCTCATTGAGGAGAGGGGGTGCCATGGTAACACAGATCACAGGATTGCTTCTGTCATTTTTCATTGCTCCGTGTAGACAGGGGCCCATTGTAGAAGTTTAGAACTTTGGGCTCACATTTAAAGACCCGTTGGAGGCTCACATTGTTTATTCCCAGAGCAGTTGTCTACAACAGTCTAAACGCCAAGGAGTGTCTTAGAGTCTGGAGGATATAGGGGTGCGAGGGGGTGGGGGAGTAGGCGTTCTTTGACTGTTTTTTGAACTGACTTTATTGATCATTTTTTGACTTCTTATTGCACCTGCCATGCTGGTATTTGCAATTAACATTCTTCAGAAGCAAAGGGAATGCCAACCTCCAGCTCAGATAGAACTCAAGAACAACAGGTGCATTCTGCTTGCTTCTTGGCGCTCCCAGAGCAATCAGAAGGCAAGGAATTAGCCAGAGGCAAGTGAGAGTCTTTAGAGTTTGAGCCCAAGTGCTGAAAAGGATGGGGAATGGTTCAGCAGGAAAGCCAATCAGGTGGCCTCGGCCTGCACTGGTCTAACTTGCTAACTGGGCTGTCCACGCTCTCTGCTTCGTGCCACTTTCTACAGACAGGTTTATGTCAAAGGTCACTGGATTTGGGCCCATGCAATAAAAGCCGGTTGGTTACAGCTGAAAAATTTCTCTTTGCTTTTAACTAAGAAAATCTGACAAATCTCTGAGCTTCCAGAGAAGAGCAGTGGGGTCTCCTGATGCAGGGATGACTTCTGTCCAACCTGGTCCCTCTCACCAGAGCCTTGGGGTCCCCACCACACAGTGGCGAAGCCAGCCGTCATTTGCTCATACTCTGTGACTACCAAATTTCTCTTTTTAAATTTTTACTTTCACAAGAATCCTAACGTTTGAATAAATTGTAATGTGACATATTTCAAGAGTTCAGATTTTTTTTTATTTGAAAGTGAGGTATTCAATTATTGCTTGAGACTTCTACTTTTGGTAATATATTAATTTCTCTGAAATGTATTAATGTATCTAACCTGAGCTAGTAACAGAAGATAAAGTAAAAGGCCTGGTGTTTTTCTTTCCTGTTTAGTTTTTAGTTAGCTTACAGATTTACAAGTCTCTTATGGCGTTGCTTTATCACCCCAACCCACGTAGCTTTCTGCTGTCATCCTCTGTTCTGTGGGTTGAATCACCCATGGTTAAAAAGATGGATAGTGCTGTAGGTAATGGACAGAAACAGTTCAGTCCTCGGAAGGTGGGGTGTTGGGGCAGCTGGCCCAATCCTTGCGTTCAGGGGCATGGCTGCCCCAGGGAAGAGGGGTACCTTTAAAAAGAACTGGGTGGGAGACAGACGCCCTGTTCCCCCCCCCCCCCCTCGCTTGACCCTGGGGCAGCCACGCCCCTGAACGCAGGGATTGGGCCAGCTGCCCCAACAGTGGGGAAGCAGAGGTGGGTGGGGCTTACTTGCCAGCCAGCCAGCCAGCCAGCCATCTTAGCCTATCAGGAGAATTCCTGGGCATCCTATTAGGAAAATGTGGACAGCTTCTGAAGAATCACACATGATGTTGGCCTCTGGCCTATACATGTGTGTGTATACACACACACACACACACACACACACACACACACACACACACACACACTTAAATACAGAAAACAACACAAGACAAAATATCCAAAGTTTGATGCTCACTGTCTGAGAAATTACATTTAGTTTGTACCTAATATATGTGTATATTATATTTTCAAATTATATTTATTATTTTCATGTCTGTGTGTGTCTGGTTTACATACATGGTGACGCCCACCTGGCATTTATGTGGGTTGTAGGATCCAAATCCTGGCCTTCTTGCTTGCTCAGCAGATTGCTTATTCCCTGAGCTATCTTCTGGCTCCTGCCCACATGTATTTTAAAAGTAGCATTGTCACAAGTATCTAGTTTACCTTGTGCCTCAAAAAATGTGGATTTTATTTTTTATGTCTTCTGTTAACTAGAACATTATTTATCATTGATCAAAGCCTAAAAATACAAAAAGTGGTTCTTTTCCCCAAGGTGCTCAGGTGAGGCGATTGTGTTCTTGCCTTCTCCCCTGTCCTGAGCTGGATTGCTGTTTGTGCCTCAGTATGACTGGATTCTTTTAAACATCACATGAGTACGCACAAGAAGACTTCCATAGTCATGATCTGATGATGATCTTTGTGAGCTTCAGCTTCTCATGCCAGAGTGTGTGTGTGTATGTGTGGTGTGTGCCCATGCCCATGTGTGTGCTTGTATCCGTGGGCACATTCTGTGTGACGCCCAACGTCAATATTGAGTGTCTTCCTCTGTTGTGTTCCACTTTGTTTCCTGAGCTAGTATCTCACTGAGTAAGGCAGGGAGCCTGAGGAGTCTGCCTGTGCCTTCACCCTCCACCCTGTCCTGAGTTCCAGACACGCACTGTCAAGCCCAGCATTTTGTGTGGGTGCTGCGAATCTGAACTCAAGACCTCATTGCTAGTACAGCAAGCAGTTTATTCACCGAGCCGTCTCCCCAACCCCAAGATGCTTATTTTTTATAAGTCTATGTATGTGTGCATGTTGGCGTGTAGTCACATCTGTACTGTGAACAGTGTATGTGAGTGTTCACGTTTGAGGTACTACTGGTTGTGTCTGTTCTATTTTACCTAGCCTCTTTGTAAAACCTGTCCTTTCCATTTTAAAAGTCCCTGAGGCTTCCACTCCCACCTTTGCATTTGCTGCCCTAGCACATATTGGCCTGGATCGTGCTGGTTTCACAGATGGTTTGTTTGGCGTTTAGTGAGGCAGCCTCATGAATACAGGCTTGTCCTTGCTTCGGGATGTCCCAACAGGGCGGCTTGCTGCCTGCCATGAGTTCATCTTGTGAGGTGTCGCCTGGCATGACATGGCTTCTTTGTGTACTGTATTTACTGTGTGAGTTCAGAAGAAAGAAAAGGAGACCTGTACTGACCACTGTTCTGCGTCAGCCCCTTAGGTCAAGTTTTCCACCCTGACTCATGCCTAGCAGGCTGCGGAGATTGCTCGCTTGGGTTTGTAGAATTTCCTCTGTCGCGCTCTGGAGCCAGAAAGCCACGCTGAAGTTTGATTTGGCTTGAGGCAGCCTTTTCCAAATATGAATTTGGAAGTAAGACAGTGAGTGCTCTGAGAAAAGACGGCAGGGAAGAGGAGGATTACTGTAACTGCATCTATTTGGGGAGACAGAACCAAGGTGTTTGGTGTCTCCCTGAGCTCTTGTCGCTGATGTTCCGAGCCTGCCTTCCTCTAGGCTGGAGAAAAGCCACAGAGGCGGCCTCTGTCCTAGGCTGTGGGCTGCCCTGCTCCAGACAGCCTTGAATGTGACCTGGCAGCCAATGCTGTTTCCTGCTGACGTGGCCTCCTGCCACTGAGCAGAACAGAGCATCTCAGTGTGCTGAGCAGGGAGCCAGGAAGGTGGGCGTCTCCAGCTGGACAAGGAGCAAACAGGGAGGGGAAAGCAAGAGCCTAACTGTTGAGGTTTCCCTGCAGAGAGCTGTGAAAGACACCTTTCTTGGAGGGAGGGAGGGAGGGAGAGGGCAGGGAAGAGGGAGGGGAAGAGGGAGAAGGGAGAAACTCCAGAGAGGAGTGAAGGCTGCCTAAGGAATAGTGGTTTGTTTGGCTCTAGGAGGAGTCTTATCAGTGGGAGTGAACTTCCCGGATGGGATTATCCCCAGTCAGCCCAGTGGGAGTGAACTTCCCGGATGGGATTATACCCAGTCTGCCCAGACGTGTGAGAGAGGCTGGGGAAAACTAGACTGCATGCTGCAGCCTTCAAGGGCCACACTCTTGCTGGGGTAGGGGACATCTGTCTTTGCTCCTAGTCATCCCCTGCCCCCGATGGACAGGCAGATGCTGGGGGCAAAGGAAAAGACCAACAAAGTAGATAAGCATAGCACAAAGCTAGCAAGCAGAGTGTGTGTCTTGTTGGAAGAAACCTGCTCCTTCAGGACTCAAGCTGAGGATTCAGAAACCACACAGGTGCAGTATCTAAGTGTCTCTTTCACCTGTGGCAGCAGCTTCTAGGTGGATGCTCTGTACATCCTCCTGTTTCAGCCGCCCTTAAATACCTTTCAGTTTGCTGATTTGAACAAATCCAGTGATAATTCTTCGGTTTCCTCTATTTTTAGAGTTGATACAGAACAGTTTCTTCTATTATCTCACCCGAGTGCCCTTGGGAGGTCTAGGTTGCAGCCTAAAGTTCTGCTTCTCTTTCTTCTGTGGTGACCTATGGCATTTCTCTGTCGATCACCCCAGCTCACAGCCTGCCATGCTGAGAACCACTGACTGCGGGCACTGTTCTCATCTTGTCGATGAGATCCCTGCCATGGGCAGGGTCCTGTTGTAGATCCCAGTGCAAGTGGCTTCTGTGGTGCTGCAGACTGGAAGCAGTTGTGGTTGCAGGCCAGAGAGAACCCCCAGATGTTCCCAGGTGACTGGACGGTCAGAGATGCGGAGTCTGGGGAGGGAGCCTGCTCTGCAGACAGACATGAGGGTGAGGATGTGATCTCAGACCCCCAGTGCTCATGGGAAAAGCCAGTGCAGCATGGTGTGGGGGAGGATGAGGTGTGGGGTATCATCCCTGGAGATAGCCAGCTAGCCAAGCTTGTTGGTACACTGAAAAAATGGGATGGAAAGTGATGCTGAGGAACGCCCGGATGTCAGCCTCAGGCCTGCTCATGCATCTGCACGCATCAGCATATGTCCTCCCATACAGATGGTGGAGGTGAAGGCGAACGTTTGAAAGGAAGAACCATCAGTTCTTAAATATGTGATCACTGCCGAATGTGGTAGAATATGCCTGTCTCAGCAGTCAAGAGGCAGAGGCAGGATGATCTTTGTGAGTTCCAGCCCAGCCCAGGCTACACAGTGAAACCCTGCCTCAGGGAGAGAGAGAGATGAGGGCCGGGGAGAGATGAGAGATGACAGAAATTGGAATTGGAAGCTTTCTAGGAAAATGTTAAGATCTTATATATCCTGGAGAGGAGGGCGGTGAGAGGTGAGAGGAAGTAGAGAAGGCCGTCTAACAGAGATACTGTTTGGGAAAAAAAACTCCTGTTTCAGTTTTCCTGGATTTGCAAAGCTAGACTTTAGAAATGGTTCATGTTGACCTAATGCCCCAGAGTTTCTCCTTGTCCGTTCGCCGTGTGCCTCTGCTGCACGTCATTCTACACCTATGTCAGGCAGCAGAGGCCTGTTCCGAGAAATTAAATTTCAGGGCCGGGGAGATGGCTCAGTTAACTTGCCAGCTAGAGGGCCTGACTAGCACCCAGGAGAAAAGAGGTAGGCGCTCGGCCCCCTGTGGTGGCACACATTTAATGTTAGCACTCTCGGGCAGAAGGAGAAGGGGTCTTGTGGGTTCTGGTCAGCATGGGCATAGTGAGCTTCTAGTCACCCTGACTTATGACATAAGATCCCGTGTTTAAAAGTCTGAAAAGATAGCTACAGTGTAATCTCAGCTGAGGAGACAAGACAAATGAAGCCTGGGGCTTGGTCTCCTTGGTCAGCTGTAGACCCTGCTTCAAAACAAAGATGGCCAGTGGTACCAGAGGAACAGTACACAGGCTGTCCTCCGTGCAGCAGCATGCACCTGCCATGCATGTGCAGCTCATACATGCACACCGAATTCCATAGCAATGGGACCGAGAGAGTCAAATTGAAAATGAGCGGCGGTAAGGGTCATTCCATTTCAGTAAGTCATTTAATAACTTTCCCGTGTGGAATCGCCCAGGCCTTTGCTGTTCTTACTGCTGTGTTTTAGATGAAGTTATCCTTTGCATGGTTAGAAGGGGAGAAATCGCTTCCTTTGGCCTTCCTTCCTCAGTGGCGAGCTGCTGTGTCTGCAATGATAGGCCCCCTCCCTCTTTTTTTCTGAACTCATTCTGGAAGAAAAATGCCTGAAGACTCCTTTTTCCTAATGTTCCTGGTGGATCTCTTTTTGCAATAAAGCTGTGCTTAGGGAGCCACAGCAGTGGGGCAGTCATTCTTTTGTGTGTTGGTAATGAGATAATTTCTGCATTACAGATTTTTCAGGAGACCCTTTGTTTAAATGAAACTTCAGAGCCCTTACTAAGCCACATTACTGCCTCTCTTTTTATTGGTTTCATATGTTTTCCCGTCATCAATTGAATAAATGAATGCAATTGTTTTGCATAAAGGAACTTAGGACATCATTTGTCTGGTGTCTTTTAAAATTGCCTTTCTTTTTCCCAAATGTAATTTGACCAAGTCTGACCCAGAAATATTGTTCCCAACATTCGGGCATCTCATTTTAAGTGCTTGCCTCCGCTGCCAAGCAGGAGTACATCCTGGTGTTGGTTGAAGGCAAGCCGGAAGTTAGAGCTGAGGATAGAATGTAGCTGGGCAAATCATTGCCCCCAAGGCTAGCTGTGGCCTTCTGTTGGCAAGGACAGGACACAGGAATTTCCGTTAATTTGCAAGAGGATACCAGGTAGGCCTGAGGGTGTCAGATTGCCAGCGGAATGAAGCTCTCTTTGTCTTCTTTCTGCTTCTGGGACCTGGAAAGCCCAACTGTGGAAAAGCTCTACAGAGAAGTGGCTGAGGTCACCTTTTGAAGTTTTTCTCAAGTGTTCACTCTGCAGAGCAAACTGGAATTAGTTGGTTAAAAAGGAGTTAATTAATCCGTTTGATCTTGATGGGGAAATGAACCCTATCAAAATCCGGGGCAAAGCACTTTCCCCTGTAGAGTGTTTGCTTAACCTTTTGAGGTGTATTTCACCGACTTAGAGGCTATAAAAAGTTCATTTGTGCTCAACAGTCTATGTGGTGACGCGTCTGTTGCTCTTACACTCGATGCTATTTTATCCACAAGGAGAAAAAGAAAAGTCACATTTACATGTAGCATATGAAAAATTGCAGAGTAGGTGACTCTTCATACCTGTGGTGTTCAACAAGGCGTCTACATTTAACTCCTTAAGCTGCCAGCTTATATCCTTAAGTGTGAAGAAACAGTATCAAAGCTTCAGTGGGTAGGGGTGCTTGCTGCCAAGACTGACAACCTAAGTTTGATCTCTGAGACCCAAGGAGACAGCTGACTTCTGCAAGTCGTCCTTTGGCCTCCACAGAGAAGTGGCTGAGGTCACCTTTCCATGTTTTTCTGAAGTGCTCACTCTGCAGAGCAAACTGGCATTCATGTTCACGTTTACACACACAGACACACACACAGTTTTTTTAAAAAGAAACATTTTTCCATCTTCCTCTTCCTCACTTCTTACCCACCTGAGCTGTAGCCCCAGCCCAAAGGGGAGTAGGGAGGTGGGCAGTCTTATATGCCTGCTATTACTCTTTTTCATATGAGTTGGCTCAGAAACCAAGCTCAGTGGGTGCCTCTCCAGAATTCAGTCCCCGTACTTCACAAAACTATACTCCATCAATTCTGCGTAAGACCTTGTAGCAATAAATCCTTGCTGGAGCCAGACTGAATGGAATCACTGAGTCTGTAGTTAGCCATTTGATGAAGAAGGGTTTCTCACACCCCGACTCCCACCCAGGGGCTGGCCTTGCTTTGCCGACTGTGCTCAAGACTTTGTCTATCTTCAGTACTACCAGCCTGATCCCCACAGTTACTAACTGGTGTGTTGCTTCTAGCTGTCCCTTAACAGGAAATGGGGAGGTCAGGGAAGAATCTGAGCCCCGGTCAGATGTCCAAGGCTCAGTGTACAGCAGGATTGGCCAGGGGGTCTGTAGAACTGCCTAAAACTATGTATGCTCTTTACCCATAAGGAATGAAGCTAAACTTTGGTTTTTATTATGTTTGCTCTGGGTTATTTTTATTTGAGTTTAAAAGTTAAGAAGCTACATAATAGTAAATTATTACTTAAAGATTGATTATAAGTAATAAAAGTCTAAAATAATTTAAGATAGCCCTATTTTCACCTTTGGATTCATTTATTCAGTATATATATACATATATATATATGTATATATATATATGTATATATATACATACACACATATATACAGATGTATATGTATTTATATATGCCATTTATTTACTTATTGACTTGCTGCACAGAGGAGCAAACGGAGGCCCTCTCTTTGGTAGGTGGCCCCCTGTCCTTTGTTTTAGCTCTGATCTACTATTGTAATAACTTTTGTTAAATTTCATCTTTCTTAGTGATTTATATGAAGTTTTAAGAGGTGAAAATGAACAGATCACTTGCTGCCTTTGCTTTTGATCCTTGACTGTGGATAAATCAAGGCTCGGTTGGTTCATCTGTGGGAGAGAGGTGCTGGCCTCCGTTTTCTGTCTCTGCGTTTTCAGCTAATAGGAATTGTGTTGTTTGCTTTTGGTAGTTAGACATTTAGTTATAGCTCAGAGCTATTTACTCTTCAAATGCTGTAAGGAGACCATACCTCAGAGTGAATTCTGTGTTTGAATTATGTACTTTTTTCAGAGGTGAGCAATTTCAAAGAAGAGAAGGCAAGAGGTAGCACTGTTGATCTGGACTTCAGATGAACCTGCTGAATAGGTTTACATTGTTTGAATTTGACTGCTTCACATCAAATTATGGTTATATTTCCTTATGACTTAGATCTACTGTGTTGTGTGGAATAGCAAATATTTTGTTTTGGCTCAGCGTGTCCAGGCGCTTGCTACCAACCTGATGACTTGGTCTTGATCTCTTGATCCCCCATGATGGAAGGAAGACATTAACTCTTGAAAGTTCTGCCCACATGTGTCATGGCAGGTGCTCTCTATCACCCATACATGCTCAAAATAATAAAAATGTAGAATGATTAAATTTCGGTCTTAAGATCATACAGATATTTCCTGTTTCCTCTTTAGCTAAGATCATATTTTTTTTTATTGATGATCTCTTAAAGTTGTTATATTGTAAAAAAATGTTTGAAAGTAGATGGAAATCAAGAGAAACTTCAGGGACTGTCTCCTCATCCAGACAGATGTTACCCAAAATTTTCAGTAGTTTTCATGAATTGCTTGAGGTCCAGAAACACAGGAATCTCCATCATACAAGCACACCTGCTAGAAAGACCTTGACTAGCAGGAGAGATTGTTCCATTCTGTCCCTTTAAGGAGGTCTGGGTTTTGTTCTTTGAAGGCTCTTTGTGTATCATAGGTGTGGGAGTACCACGAGTGTCAAGAATATTGGCTTCAGGAGAAGTGTAAACAAATATCTTTAATTTCTACTAACAAACATTGATACTTCAGGGAGCTTGCGGTCACTTCCCAGCATAAAAGAAACAACAGTCTTTCCCGAGTGTGGCTTGCTGTGGTGGAAATCCAGCATTTCAAAGCTGCCCATTCATTCTGGCCTTACCTGAGAACAGTCAGCTCTCAGTTTGTCAATCTTCGGGGTCTTCCAGTGTATCCTGGGCAGCTCCATTTCCTGTTGTAATTCTTAATGTCTTAAGGAAAGTATCTATCCTCTAAAGTTTGGGGAACTGTTACCACCCATATTTGAATTGCCTCTCAGAATTC
Organism: Arvicola amphibius; assembly: GCF_903992535.2. NCBI lineage: Eukaryota > Metazoa > Chordata > Mammalia > Rodentia > Cricetidae > Arvicola > Arvicola amphibius. Next base: position 47,206,059 of record NC_052057.2, read on the forward strand.
TTAGTCATATAAAAAATTTCATAACTGGCTCAGACGAAAGCTCAAAGACAGTTATATTAAACTTTAAAAGAAAAATCCCAGGGCAGGCGAGCTGTAAATCTTGGCAGCTGCCCAGAGGAGGAAGACGGAGAAGAGGAAGTGAGAAAGCCATGCTGTTAGTGTTGAGCCAGCAGTTCCTCTATAGAGGTTATCCACATGACAGACAGTGATTGCATGGCAAGGGCAGGGAAGCGAGATGGTACCCTTTGGAGATAGGGTGAGGAAGCCTGAAGTGTCAGCCAAGCGTGCTTTGGAAAGAAATAGGGGGAAAAATTAAGTTACCCTTCTAATGAGCAGACTTAACACAACTTCGTGACTGGGCACCATAAAAGACTGCAGGGAGTCTGGGAAGGAGAAGCAAACATCTCATGGTAAAGAATAAATATTCTTCCCAATTATTTGACTTAACATTAGGTGACTCCATCTTCCTGAGGGTGGTACCTAGAAGATTGGCTGGGCCAACTGGATTAATTCCTAATGGGGAGACAATGGCATGTTCCCGCCCAGAAGTAGATTCTGCTCCTTTGGCTAAGAGGTAGTAGTTTCCTGTAGAGGACTCCATAGGACCTGGCCTTTAATGCCTCTGTCCCAGAATGGCTTCATGACGTGATGAAGAGCGAGTGCATGGCTGTTGGTCTATGTGTGAGGCTGACAGCATGTGTGATGTGGTGTTGGCCTTCTGCCATCGACCCTTGTCGTGGGGTTTGGAAGTGACGCATGCGATGTGTGCTGGCTTCATCCAGCCTCTCTGCAGCCTTGGCCAATGGAATCTTGTGTCCATTTTTCTTGTAAAAATAACAATGACTATCTTAGGTAGTTGTAGTGAGGAGCAGCGTGCCTGCTTTCCCGCCCGGCTCCCGGCCACCTGGCTAGCTTATGCACCGAAATAACAACACACAAATTGTATTCTTTTAAACACTATTAGTTTCAGCCTCTTATTTGGCTAATTCTCATATCTTGCTTTAACCCATATTTAGTAATGTGTGTAGCACCACAAGGTGGTGTCTTACCGGGAAAGATTCAGCATGTCTGACCCTGTGGCTGGCTTCATGGCGACTGTCTCAGAGAGGAGAGGCATGGCGATTGACTAACTTCCCTTCTTCCCAGCATTCAGTTCTGTCTACTCCACCTATCTAAATCCTGCCCTATCAAAAAGCCAAGGCAGTTTCTTTATTAACCAATGAGAGTTCTCTATCAGGTAGTAGCTGGAAAGACTGGGATTCGAAAGAACAATGAGTGGTCTCATTAGCTATCTTGTGTGTCAGGTGGCTCAGCACTCAGGGGATCTGGTCATCTTTCTTCTTTACAAATTTTTCAGAGAAATTTTAAAAAGATTGAAAATGTCAGTGTCATTTGCTTTCTTACTGTGTCCATGAAGTGGGTGGCTTTCCAGGAAACCCGTGAGTGCTGCCATGCTGGACTCCAGTCCTCCTCACCCCACCATCGCCTGTGGCACTGAGATTATCACCATGTGCTCAGTGGGACCCTTAGAATGGGTTTGGATATTGTCGCCTTTTGTGTTGTTTATAGTACTTTTATAGTGGAGTAATGCAGTAGCCGGGAGAGGGACACGCAGTGAGGAGGAGAGCCGAGGTGCAGTGAAGACCTTCAGCGAGGAACCAAACAACTCAGTGTGTGGTGAATCTGTTGATACTTCAAGTTTGTATAGCTTCATAAACTAATGGTCACCCAGTACCTATTTTTACTACTTAAAGTCATCTGTAATGTCCTGGTTTCTGTATATAAACAGCTCTAGGATAATTTTATAGCCTTATCTTTTTAAAAAAAATTCTAGCATAATTTTTATATATTTTTTATTTTTCAGGAAGTTAGAGTTGCTTTTGAAGTGTAAGTGTGTAGATTCTTGCTCCTGTTCTGGTCAGCTGATTATTGTTTGATGATGTGTAAAGCTGATAACTTAGCATTTCATCACACAGGTTCACTTGGAGATATGGCTCAGTGGTTTTCACGCTGGAACAGTGAGGTTAGATCGCTCAGCTTTCCCCATCTGTCTTGGCGTAGAGGTTTATGGCAACCATATTCTCGCATGAAACCTCTAGAAGCATCACTGTTGGCAAGCCTGTCACAGCATCTGGTGGTTCCTTTCCATTGTTATCTTATAGCCTTGTAGTTTATGGAATGCTGTGTTGGTACCCCAGAGGTGTACCGTGGGCCTTTGGGAGCAGCAGCAGTGGGTTTTGCATGTGGTCTGTTGGAGGACCAGGATCCAGAAGCAGGCCTGCCAGGGGAGCCCAGCCACCTGGTGGCTTACAGTGGCAGCATGGGAAGGAGTTACTAAAATGACTCAGGGGTTAACTGCTTCTAAGGGGCCTTTTTTCCCCACCAGATCCATTCTGTTTACTTCAGGGATTGGGTAACTAAGTTGGAGAACAACATTGAAAACATTGGAGATGACTCATAAGTTTCCTGGCTGCTGAGCAAATATCAAATAATTAGAGAACATTACACAGATAAGACCATCAGCCAGGAAAGCTCTCCACGGGGACCGACTTGGTGATGCTGCTCTGGCTTCCTCACAGCCTGTGCCACTCGGTAGTGGATGAGAAACATGGCCTGTGTGGAGCGGGACACTCTGGCTCAGCCCCTCTGCTGGGTCACTAGCTGCCTGGCTCACGGTTCAAGGGTACATGATCCATCATGGTAGGGATGGGGATGATGGAAGGAGCGACATGCCGCTCTGGTGGTGGCAGCTTCTTATACTCCAGTGGACCAGGAAGCAGAGCTGGCCTGAACTGCTGCCCAGTGACGCACTTCCTCCAGCAAGGCTTCACCTCCTAAATGGTTTGTGGCTTTGCCATCTGGCGACTGAGTGTTGAGCCTGTAGGGGACAGTTTGCACTCAAGCCTTAAAGCTGACCCACCTTGTTCTTCCTCTGAAAGTTCACTAAAATCATGTGTAATAAAGTTTCTCCTTTTCTTCCCACAGAGGAGATTTGTTGCTTAACTTGACTGAAGTGGGAGTTTTAGAAACTGAAGGGGCTGGCGTTGGGGTGTTGCCTAGTGTTAGAACATTTGTCTTTAGGTTTAATCCTCAGCACGTGAAAGAAAATGAAACAAAAACAAAACAAGCACAACCAGACTAAGGTAACCCGAGAGCCACCTTAGCTCTCACACGTGACTGAAGCTGCTCCCCTGGCCTTTTAGCCCTGTCCCTTGCTACGTCACAGTGACCTGACTTCATACCAGTGCTTGCCATGTACTTTACTGCAGGAGAACTCCCAGCATTCAGAGCTAGGTATTGTTTTTTTCAGTTTTAGTTATCTGTGTTATTTAAATGATACATTAAAACATGGTAGCAATGTTTTAATTACTAAAGTTTAATTAAAACTTGATTAAAAATTTAAGTTTGTATGTATATACATACATACATACATATGTATACACACATACATATACACACATGCACACACAAGTATATAAATGCCCTGCATTGGTGTTAGAAATGTAAACCCATGGGGAAATTATTCTCAGCCCTGTAAGGATTTGCAGGCTCTCCCTTCCTGGGACTGGCACACTTCTCTGGCATCTCCAGCTGGGTGCAGGGTGCCGTGGTCGCCCATGGATGCATGGAACTGTTTTGATGTGCCTCCTTTCCATGTTCCCTCTTGCTCAAACCAACAAGCTGTGGGTGTTACCACACAGAACGAAGGTGCTCAGTCCGTCAGGGTGAGCACTAGCAGGTCCCCCCTTTGCTGTGGTAATGACTGGTCAGAGAATCAAGCCAGGGCGGACTCACTGCTTTTGGACATGCCATATCTTATTTTCTGTGGCCACCTTTCTCCTCTGGAACCCTGGAACTGATGGGGAGAAAGGATGGGGAGGCTCCAAGTCTGTAGACCCTTGCCTCATCCAAGGGTCAGGCTGGAGACTATAAAGCATGGGAACCACAAATATCATCCAGGAGACTTCTGGCAGCTTCTGTCCCTTTCATCTCCTGCTTTTTTGGTACTTCCTAAATGGTCTGCAACGGCCAGCTCAAGCATTTTGCCTTTCAGACAGTGAACTTCTCCCTCTGTCTCTGTCTCTCTCCTCTGTGCATGTCATGGGGCTCATGTGCGTGTGTGTATGGAGTTCAGTGTTCCATTGCTCTCCTCCTTGTTTTCTGAGACAGGTCTTTTCCTGAACATGGAACTCACCTATCAATTGGGCTAATGTGAGCCCTAGAGTTCTACCTGTGTCTACCTCCCCAGCAGTGGCTTTTCTTTTTACAAGGGTGCAGAGGACCCAAACACAGATCCTTATTTTTACCCTCTGAACCTCCTCAGTTTCCTTGCTTATTCTGCTAATGAGCTAGTTTTGTATTCAGAGACAATAGGATTTCATTATGCATATTTGGGCTTACTTCATGATGTCATTTTTATAGCACCCTGCGATAGTGGTGCTGTAATGTTAAGCATTGTATTTCTTTACTATGAGAGAAAACCTTGGTGGGCAGTCAGAGAAGGGAGATACCGGGAGGGCTTTGCCTGTGGCTGCATGGGGATAATGGCTGACCTCTCTGTATAGCAACCTCTTGTGTAGGGTCACCCTCGGGAGGTAGTGAGGGGATGTTACAGAAATGGAACGTGGAGGTTCCTGAACCTGTATTTTCCCAGTGAAGCTACTCCTTTATTAAGAAACAGTCACAGCTGACAAGGACAAACACTTTGGTTAATTATGTTAAGATATGTTTAGAATGTGCTGACATGCACTTCAGAACACCTGGTTCTGACGTGACCTGAGCATCATGACCTTTGTCAGCAGTGGTCACGTCTGACCCAGCAGAGCATTCCTCTGTGAGTTTGGTTGTCGCTGTGACACATCGGGAATGTCAACTTTGGTATCAACAGCTACCTCTGCTCATTCTTTTTATAAAAGCAGAAGACAGCTACGCCAGCCTTCACACACTAGCGTGCACAAGTGATACATATTGGGGAGGTGGCTTTGGGGGAGGCTTAAGGGGAGGAATTGGGGGTTGCATTCTTTGGACATTCCTGGAAGGAAAACATCTGTATTAGTTTCTCTTCTGAGAGTACAGGGCTCTCCCCGACTCACAAGTCCTGCTCTTGCTGCTCAGTACAAATGGCTTGGCATAGTGGTGGGCAGGCATGGATTTTGCCTTTCTGCTGTTAGCCAAGAGAAAACAGCTTGATGTATTACTAATGAAAGGACTCTGAAGTTATAAAAAAGAAAAGGAAAGAGAGAGAAAGAAAAAAAGAAAAGAGAGCCCCATGGAGAGATTTCCCAAGTCAACACCAGGTGTGTGTAGTAGCCTGACCCATGTCTGCCTGGTGTTATGTTGTCATTTTGCCTAGCAGGAGCCAGCATCTGAGACGTGGACTGTGGAAAAGTCGGTGTGTGTAGTGAAATGGATCTGTTGGGGTTGACACGAAGCAATCGAAGGGTTATGTTTTTAGAGAGCCTTCGTGTTTGGTCAGCCATTGCGTACTTCTCCTTTACTTCTGTGGTCCTCTCTCAGTTTGCGGACATCAGGCCACCCAAGCCGCCGAGCAGATCATAATGGCACCTTTGTTGCTCATTTTTATTTTTAAGTGCATTTATGATGACTGAAAACCACTTAGATGTCAGGTTCTAGATTTTTCTTTGATAGGCTCTCTAATAGAGCTCTGTGGTTGGGGAGATGGCCCTGTTGTTAAAGCCCTTCTGCGCAAGTGTGAGAGCCCGAGTCCCGTTGCCATTGCCGGTACCATGGAGAAAAGATGGAGAGGAGGATCCTAGGGTCTCTGGCCAGTCCACCTCACAAGATGAGTGAGTTCCGGGATCAATTAGAGACTCCGTCCCCAAAACAAGATAGAGCGTGATTGAGGGAGAGACGTGCATGCACACACATGCACGTGCGTTACAAACACACACATATCAATGCGCGCGCGCGCACACACGTACACTTCTCTTCCCCCACAAGTAGGGAGACCTAGAATTGGCTGTCTGTCAGTTCTGGTTTATTTGTGTTTGATAAAGTAAGTTGTTATCTGAAGCAGCACGTTTCCTGGGGGAAGGAGCATTCCTGGCTGATTCTGGGGAAGAACTGAGGTAGAACCGGAAACAAACCGGTGCACTGTTTTCCTTGCTCTGTTGAGGAAAACACAGTGAAGGTGTGTTTCCAAGAAACTCTCTGGAGAATTCTCAGACCCTGTGAACCCTTATGTGTGAAGCAGCTTGCTGAAGTGCAGGTTTCAGTGCTCTGGTTGGATGTTTCTGTCCCTAATCTATATAACACCATCAACGTGCCATTATGGATTTCCCGTTGGTCACAATTTAAATGTAAGAACCTGTATGCCACCCTTTAAGATATTCTTCAATAAAAGACAAAGCTCAGAAGAGAGTTGCTAAGGATATTTTCTGTTATGAATAATACCAGTTCTACTGTGAGTATACTTCATCTCTGTGTGATATATATGTACATATGGATTGCACATACATGCATACACTTGTGTATGAATGCTGTATATATGTGTACCCCTGTACACATGTGGAGGTCAGAGGACGTCCTCAAGTGAGCCCCCACTTTCCACTTCATTTGAGAGGGGATGTCTTTGTTTTGCCCTTTTTTCAGTTCGCTGTACTAAGCCAGCTGGCCAGCGAGCTCCAGGGCAGACTCCTGCCTTCCCTCCCATTAATCATGCAGGGACTATACATGCTAACTCTTCTGCATCCAGCTCTGTGTGGGTTCCGGATATTAGAGCTCAGGTCTTCAGACTTGAGTGGCAAGCACCTTTATTCCCCTCGGCCTGGTAAATTTAATCCTAGCTCATGTTTCCTGCCTGTATACTCAGGGTACCGAAGTGGCTCTTCAGGCTGTTTAGAGAGAATTCCATTGACACAATTTATAGAAAAGTTATTGGTGAGGAGTTTAAGAGCATTTTCTATTCCTTCCTTCAGAAATCAGAGAAAGAAGACACTGAAATTAGTGCATGATGTTAGAAGTAAAATAAGAAGGGGCCTTGTGGTGGGATGTGCCGAAGGGAACTTACAGTCTCTCTTCTGCTTGTCATGTTATCTGCTGTTGTCATCTAGAAACAAGCCTTGTGTCTCCAGTTCTTCTTATCAGTGAGTCCTAAATTTGGCTATAACTGTTTAAAGTTAATCCACAGATGACATAAGAGGTGAGGGCTGGTTGTGGTGGCCCACACCTTTAATCCTAGCACTGGGGAAGCAGAGGCATGTGGATCTGAGTTTGAGGCCATCCTTAAACTGGTCTCAAAGACAGCAAGTTTGAGGCCAGCCAGAATTACACATTGATGCTGTCTCGGAGTTCCCAAGAGGAAAGCATCTGTACTCCCATGTTCTGCGGAGTTCTTTGAATGGCCTGAGAGAAGATGCATGGTTGTTGGAGCTTGCTTGAGTCTTGTTAGGAAGGTTGGAACCTCCTGCTGGGCTAGAATAGAAGGCCCTTGCTGTGGCCAAGACAGCTTGGTAGGAAGCTCTAGTGAAGCCCATTCAGTGTTGATACAGTATGTCTCAGGAATGTGTTATTTACCAGCAAAGCTTGGACTCCACCAGCGAACTGAGGACCCATTCATGGTGCAGTAAACAATGCCCACTGGGGCAATGTTTCCACCTTTGGTTCTCCTCAGACCAGAGGAATGAGGGCGCACTGCATGGGGGTTGAGAGCGTAGTGCCACTTCTACCTCCCGGGTGCAGAATGGTTTCCATTCTCCCCAACCACAGCACATTCATCTTCTGCCTCACAAGCATTGAGAACCTGGAGTATGTTTTCTACTGAGAAAGCTCTAAGTGGTTCCCAAACACTGGGCCTTATTCTGTAAATAGTTCCGTTGTAGCTGTGTTTTCTGTTGCCCGCTCAGACCCTCCTTGGTTGAGTCTTGTGAATTGAAGCTTAGTTATACAGCATGGGAGTTTAATGTGCAGATTATTATTTTTAGCCTGAGAAACACAAAACCCATCTATTTAAAAACTCCCAAATTTGAATGGCAGTTTCATCTTGCTGGAAATTCCTTCTAGTATTTTTAAGATAAAGGGAAAAAATTCTAAAGAGTTTGCTAATTGCAACAGCTGGTTCCTGAGTACGTGTCTATGAATGTCTGGAATCTGTGAACCTGAAGCCTTGTCCTGTTCAGACGTCAATCTTGAGATGGAGATTGGCCTCATCATAATGAACAAACAAACAAGCAAACACTAATTGGGACACCTGAACAGATGGGGAGGGTGAGGCATGGTGGGGTTTCTGTTGTGCTAGTGAGGACTGAAGACAGCTGGTCTTGGTTTGGTTGTGACCGAGCCTCCTCTTAACTTAAGCCAGTGTTTATCTAGCTGCTATGCTGAGCAGTGAGGGCTCTTGAGTAGGCAGTTAATTCCTAACCATTCTACTGCGCTTCATCCAAACTGCTGATTGTTTCTGGGCCCTGAGTACCTCCTCTCTTCTTCCCTGACTGCCTGTCCATCTAGTTCCTGGGCTAATTCACCTCTGCACACTCTTTCTCGCTGAGGCTGGGGGCAGTAAACATAACCAGAACATCTCAAAGCAATACATTTATCTGCTCTGTCCGCTCATGGAACATGCATGCACATGCTTGTCATACCCAAAGCACCGTGTCAGTCACTGTGAGGGACAAGGAGAAAGGACACTGTGAAGAGTCAGAGCAGACAGGGCTTGGCAGCTGATGGTATGTGAGGATTCAGGAGACCTCTTTGGGGACAGAAATCTTACTGTGCTTTAGAGAGATGGGCATTGGATCAGCCAGCCGTGATTTGGAAACCCTATTGATGCTCAGCCTGAATTTCTACAAGCATTCATAAAGCCAGCATGCCTATCTGACTCATGGCTTGTCAGTGGGAGGGTCTTCTAGATGTAGCTTCAGACTCTTGAAGTGTAAGGAAAATGGACACTTGGAGGATCTGGTTCAGGTTGGGGAACCTGTAGTGGATGAAGGTGTTAGTGGATGTGTGTAGGTCACACTTGCTCTGACTTGAGGAGCCTCCTTTTTCTTCATAACAACAATGTCTTGTTGGTTTTGAATCTTGTCTAGCATAAGTCCTGAAAATAAGATTTGAAGTGATATAGGCAGTCTGAGTAGACACATTTGTTCGTAAAAACAAAAATGAAAACAAACAAACAAACAAAAAGCCTTGAGTTTGTTTATTTTTCTCCCAGGACCAAGTGGAGTGTTGTCTTGTATCCTTATAAGAGAGCTGTCCAGTACCAGGTCAGCTCCCCTCTAGGCTAAAGAAGGCTAGATGGAGACCTTTAGTGGGAAGACAGGGCACAGGGGAAGAGGTGCAGCTCTCTGGCAAATTGTATGGTTAGCAAGTTCAAAACACATCCAAACCAACAAAAGGCAAGAGAAGCAGTCTGTTATCCAGTTAGTGAGTGGGTCTGCTTGAGCAGCCTCAGTGTTTTCCCATGGTGCTTCATAAAGCAAGGCTGTACATGTTCTTCACACCGGTGAATGTGGGGCATTCAGAGTCACCTGCAGAGCTTGAAACATCCTGGTATTCCACATCTGGGAATAAGGGTGCTTACTCTTTAGTAGTAGGGTCTACCATCCTCAGAGATTCAGTATGGTGTGTGTGTGTGTGTGTGTGTGTGTGTGTGTGTGTATGAAAAATTAGTAGAGTCATTGTTTCTAGGGTAAACATCAGAATGCATAGTTGTTTTCTAAGTACTTGGGCCTTGAAGAAATCATGTTGAAACAGCGATTGTTGGCTGTTATCCACAGAGCTCTTCTTCTGAAGGAGCTGTACAGCCTTTGTATGACTTTGGTCACAAGACAGTCCTGGCACACCTAGAGTGCCTTGCACTATTGGATAGTGCAATATATAGTAATATAATCCTATATATTATATATAGTTATATATAATGTATAATTATAACTACCTAGTCTTCAGCTCCATCAAAGACTCAAGAAGGAAATGATATTACGAGAGTAAGTAGAAAATATAGGCAAGCAACTTCCAAAAAATGTGAGAAATGACAGAAGCATCTGGCTGCCTGGAAAGTCACCCAAGTTTCCTCTGTAGCATTGGATCATCTATCTTTGGCCTACAGGCCTAGAATATCTGACAGACTTTTCTGTGAAGTAGGGAATTTTGAAGGACTATCCTATTTTGTCTTGGCAAAGCTTAGCAGTCTCCTTTTTTGTGTCCTGCTGGTCCAGTTTGGACAGCAGCTGTCAGCAATTGAGGTAAGGGCAATTTCTTTGCCCACATGACTAGCTTTTGCCATAAAGAGAACAAACTCCACACAGAGTTTCTTTGATGCCCATCATCTTTTCTGGTGTACATTGGCGGTGCCAGAAGCAGACATGTCTCACTGTCATAAAAAGTCTAAGTTCTTGAAACATCTTAAATGCCATATTCTAAGGTCTTTGAAATGTTTGAAGATTACCTATCTATTTGAAATATATCTTTGTGTATCTAGAAAACCTAAATAATATGACTGTAAGTTTGACTATTATAGATGACTAACTGTATTTTTGTTAATCTGTATTTCTTAATTATACATTACATTTTTAATTGTGCTGCATAAACATTTTAAACAAAAGTAGAAACATACATACAGTATAACACAGTTAACCTTAAATTTATATCAGTAAACTAAAATCCATACCAAAAATATTTTGAATACAGTTGTTTTGGATTAAAGTAGATTCAGGAGTAATCTATCTTTTTCTTCCATCATTTCTGTATCATATCCCCCTTTCTTTTATAAAGAGATTGACTATGACCAATAACAATTTGTAACCAACCTCCCTTAAATAAAAACAAACATTTATAAACAATATTTTTGGAATTTGAATCTAGTTCTCTAAACTACTTCCTGCTGATTGGTGGGTGCTGGTGACCTTTGAGGGACCATCAGAAAATTTAAGGTAATGAAATTGTTAAGTCTCGGCTGTAATATTTTATGAGACTGAATCATTTCAGTCAGCAGCCTGGATGCTGTTGTGGATGCCCGATCAGCTGGGGCATCGTTTTCATTGGTGTCTGGTCCCTTTGTTCTGAAAATACATAAACTTTTAGAGGTAACATACATGTCTGTATTAGTACAAGTATAGATTGCACATTGTACCCAAGTCAGCCAAAGATGATTGTTTTATGTGTTTGAGTATATATATATATATATATATATATATATATATATATATATCAAACCTCTATCAAACCTGATTTTTCCAAACCCTGAATGAATTCAGAGCCTCTCATTTCCTGTGGAAAAAAGTATAACCTCTCTTCCAAAGTAACATATCTTTTGACTTCCATTTTGAAGTCAAGACACTTTAAAAATATATAGGTTGGTTTAATTCAGCAGCATTTATGATCAAATGTCTCTTAGTAGTTTTTGTTCTTTTCTCAACAAACAATTTAAAGCAACATAATAGCATAAGTATCTAGACTCTATGTATTTTCCATGTTTATGTGCCTTTTTAAATATTACTTTTATTGTTTCTTTAAAGACTTCATTTTGTAAAGCTATTTATTTCTTTCGGTGACTGTCTATATCCTTTTCCTTTTTCTCTTAAGCCTGTGTCATTTTTCAAACATGCTGTGACCTGTTCAGAGGACCCTTTGTCTAATCTTTCGTTATTGTCTATCCCTAACCATTTCTGACTGTATGAGCAAAATCCCTAAGTCTGCCGTGTAGCATTCTGTGCTCTTGAGCCCGCAGGCAGCAGCTGAGAGAAGCTTCTTTACCAAGGCCTGTGTAAGAGGCTGCAGGGACCCACCAAGCAGCTTAGCTCACGTCCATTGTGACCAGGGGACTCGGTTCTATACTACAGTCCACAGTGAGTGGCATGAACTATGAAACTGCCCTTGGCTCCATTTTTGTGTGTTTAGAACCCTTCTTAATTTAAAGCTTTGTTAGGTCTTACGTGGAAATTCTGATCCCATGTTGAAGCACCATATGTAATTGGAAAGGGAGATAGTCCCAACTGCCCAGTCCCAAATAATGCTTTATATGAGTTGCTGAGGTCATGGTGTCTCTTTATAGCAATAGGACACTGACTAAGACAACTGGCTAGCCAGCAAGCCCCAGGAATCTGCCTTAACCCCTTCTCCTATGTCCTATGATGTACTATGATGACAGATTTGTGCCTTCACACCTGGATCTTCAGGTGGGTGCTAAGGATCAAACTCGTGTACCTGTGCTTGCACCTGACTGGCCGAGCCAGCTCCAGATCCAGCAGGGACTCCACTCTGTCACTTAGCAGTGCCCTCCCACCACTCTACCAGAACAGAAACGGACAGCTGGGAGAGAGGCCCTTCCCTAGCAGGACAGGAGGCCCCTGAAGGGAGCAACTCAAGGAGCAGATGCCGCTATAGCGAGGACAGAAAACACAGAAGTGAGGAACACTTCCAGGCCTTTGACCTTCTCCTTACAGCCACCGGAGAGCTGAGTTGAGTCAGCCTGGCCCCGTGACCTGGCTACACCTGGAATGTGGTTTGTGAAGACACCAAGACAGGGAAGCTCCTATGCTCTTCTTGCATCTGATGAAAGATCTTGGCAGATGGAGGCTCACTCTTCATCCAGGGTGTCACACTGTTGCTGAAAACATTTTTAAGATGAATGCATTTGTCTTGACATAGTTCTCAGCTCAGCAAAGCTCTCCTGTTGTAACCAAGTACAAACCTAAGAACTCTCTATGGGCAGGGGACAGTCTGGGATCGGAGTGGGTTTCTCCACTTGGCTTTCTTTCCATGCCTTTCATGTTAGAGAAGTACAATTGTGATGTTTATAGTGTATTTTCACTGTTCTTATGGGAAGGTCTCCTTGACTTGGCATCAGAACATAATATGCTAGCAGTATGTCAGGCTTGGGCTATAGCTCAATGGTAGAGTGCTTGAGCAAGCCTGGGGCCCCGAGTTCAATCCCAATGCATCCAATGACAACAAAATCCCCTGACGGTTCTCCACAGCGCATTATGTACATGTGTGAAGCTGACAGAAACAAAACTCCAGTTAAAAAGGGAGCATAAAGGAGAAGTGGAGGTGCTGCATTCAGTTTCTTTGGAAATAGGATACAAAGACTCTGACCTTTGCACCCAGCTTCCCTGCATTCCACCCCTCTGCTCTCCTGGCAGCAGAGGGATTACAGAAGGTTGGCTTTGTCTTTGCTCTGGCAAGTCAGAGCAGGATAGAGCGGCTGAAAGATGAGCGTCCTAGAGCGCTGCTCTGTGCGTGACAGGAAGGTGTGACACTCTGAAGTCCGGGGCACAGATCCCCACCAACCTTGTACTTTGCTTTTTAAGAAGTAAGATATTCTGACCCATGAGTCACTGTTTCTACTATGGAGCTATGACATTTGGTTTTGGGATGACATGCTTTCATATATAAGTTTTAATTGATAATTTTGTATAAAATAGGAGATGAAAAGAGCTGTCTTTGTTTCAATACCAAAGTGTGTGTTTACCATGTATAAAAGTTTGTAATGTCTCCTCTACTTTATGAATGCATAAAAGACTAGTTTTTGTTCTGTGCTATTAGATATTTACTTTGCTTAATTATGTTCAGTGTGTGTGTGGGTGTGTGTGTGTGGGGGTGGGTGTGAGAGAGAGAGAGAGAGAGAGAGAGAGAGAGAGAGAGGGAGAGAGAGAGAGGAGATTGGTCTTTAATCCACAGTTCTTTTGAAACATTTCAGCCTTCATCTGCTCACTTGCCTCATAAGAAAATGCAGTCAGTGTTCTCTCCTTAGACATCACACTCGCATTTCCTTTGATGGAGTCAAATTTAGATATGAAATCTTCCCGACAGGCTTGTGTTTTGGAAGTTTCCTTTTCACCTGGTGCTCCTGTTTGGGGAATGCTCTGAAAACTGAAATGGGGCCTAGATGGAAGAAATAGGTCTTGGTGGGGGTCTTCAGGGTTGTGTTTTACTTCCTGTCTCTGCTTCTTCTTCTCTCGACATCCGGCTGCCATGATAAAAACAGAGGTCCCTCCGCATCTCCCAGTGCTGTGTTCTCAAGTGCATCAATGAGAGGACGTCATGTGGTCCGGAGCAGCTATGGGAGCCATGATTTCACAGTCTTTCAGGGCTGGGGAGATCATGGCTCGGTATCTCAGAGCTCTTGCAGCTGTTGCAGAGCTGTTGGCTTGTAGGATCCAGGTTGAGGTGATTCACAGCTGCCTCTAATTCCATCCTGGGGTTATGTGCCTCTGTCCTCTGCAGCACCCCATCCCCCGCATGTACACACATGTACACATATCCATACACAGAGCTGATTAAAAATAAATCTTAAAAAGTGAGTCAATTCTAGAATCCAAAGAAAAGACATCTCGAAACCCAGACCCGTATCGTTTCACATAGTACTGGAATGAAGAAGGCTAGCCTGAAGACTAGATGAGCTACGTGATGGCATGAAGAAGGCTAGCTTGAAGACTAGATGAGCTACGTGATGGCATGCCTTACTCCGTGCTGTGCTCAACGGACTGATGAATGCTCAGAGGTGAAAGCATGGGAGTCAGGAGCACCAGCATCCCGTGTCCCTGAGTTGCATCAGGGAGCACGTATGAGGAATTTTCTTATGGACGTTTTCTCTCTTTAGAAAATATGTTTATACTTAAAATTCAAACATGGGGAATGAAGAGATGGCGTAATGCTTGAGAGTGCTTTCTGTGCACGCAGGAGGACCTGAATTTGGGTCCCTGCACCCATGGTAATTTGGCCGCATTAACGTATCCTCCAAGCTATGGAGAGCAGAAGCAGGGCTTCCCTGGGGCCTCGCAGCTGCCAGTCTAGTCCAGGGTTAGTAAAATGCTGTGTCCGAGGACTGGAGTGGAGACAGGGAGGGGGACACCCGACTTCCTCCTCCGACATCTGCTCATCATGTAGGCTTGTGCACATGCCTGGGTGTATACACTTGTACACACACATTCTCCCTCTCCCTCTCCCCCCCCTCTCTCTCACACACACATACACACACACACACACACACACACACACACTTTGCACATTCAGGAGCGTTGTAGATGTTCTGTAAGTTGCTGTCTGTGTATTGTTCAGGAGGGTGGATGAGAAGCTGTTGGACTTTGTCACTTAGACGATGCGCAGTTCCTTCAAGGACCATCACCATGGACGTTATTTGAGCCCAGGATGGCCCTAGCTCCCCATTCTCCACCAGCTTCTGTCAAGTTCCAAATGCTGTTCACATGACCCATATTTTTTTTTTTTGCGTTTATAACAGGCTGGAGAAAAAATTTGCCACTTTTTTCTCTTTTAGGTAGACTCCAAAAATGTCCTGAGCTTTTTCTACCCTTCACCTTCCTTGTACCACACCTGTTAATTGGAAAGATAACCTGGAAATTGATTAGAAACAAGCAACCAAGTAGACATGGAAGATGCCTTCATCTTTCAAAAGCGATTTGTGTTACAAAGTAGCATTTTTAACGTCAATTCTTCAGTTGAGAAGGCTAGAGACACTCAGAACTACAAAGCTGACTTAACTTTTTTCAGTATTTAAAGATATGTAGAGATAAGGATTTTTTGCAGTAATCTGGTTTTTTTAAAATTTTTAATTGATATTTGGAAAGGAATGTATTCATTTTAACAACTCACAATCAAAACAATTCCTGGTGCTTATAGTATGCCTTTTCTGCCCCCTCCCCCACAAGACAGGGCTTCAGTTTGGCCTGGCTGTCCTGAAACTTGCTTTGTAGACCAGGCTGGCCTCAAACTCACAGAGAGCCGCCTGCCTTGTCCTCCTGTAAGCTATGATTAAAAGCATACTTCGCCAAACTCAGCCAGTCTATTCTTCTTTAATTAGAGTATATTTCTCCTAGTTAGGAGAAAATTTAACTATTGTTATATAATGGACCAATAGAGTCAACGAACATGGCTTTGTAATTTAGCTGTTTGCAAAGACAAAAAGCCTATCAAATGCTACATGTTTTAATTATAAGGAAATAATTGTACTGTGTAAATTTGGTGGGGATTTCTTGTCTTTGCATCTCAAAAAATGCATCCTATGTATGCCTCTGCTTGCCTTCTGTTTCACCTGTGAGTTAAGATGAAAAAAGACAGACAGACACACACACAGAGAGAGAGAGAGAGAGAGAGAGAGAGAGAGAGAGAGAGAGGAGAGACAATAACTGGTAAGAAAATGGTAGTATTTCTTATATGCAACTCAGGTTAAAGATTGGAAGGAAAAGGATGTGAGAATTGTTGCCAGGGTTGGGGGCTTAAAGAATTAACATGCCTTTAGCATTCTTGACATTACTTCATCTTTTCCCTTCTTCCCTCAACCAAAAGGGCAGTGATTTCTCTTGAGGTGCACTCAGTTTTCTTTTTCTGTTTTCAGTTTCTGTTTAGTTTATAGAAACTGCAGAAAATAAACAACAGACTCTGTGCCCTTCATCTTTCTCTCTTTGATCTAAATGAATCAGAGACTGAAGTGCTTTTTCTTTTTACCATCATGATAACCCTCAAAAAAAAAAAAAAACCCTCCAAATTTGGAATTTCAGCTGCTTGATGACATCCTTGTAGAAACATCCAAAATATTTGTCTTCTTGGTTCAGTTAAGAATTTAAAGATTTATGGGTAGGATCCATGCGGTGACCTCATAGGAAATGGTCCCCAGACTCCTTGGCTGATCCTGTAGCCCTGCAGAGTCTTGAGGACTCTGTGAAGCCTGCCCTGAGGGGGAAATGCCTTTCCCCAGTTTCCTGATCTCTGTTTCCCCCACTGTTCCACAGATCCTACCCCAGTGGCTCAGCAGAGAAAGCCCCAGTCCTCCTTTCACAGGGAAGGTGGAAGGGTTGAGGTGGAAGAGTTTCCATTTCTGCAGCTTGCCCTGCCCTGTCCTGGTTTGCACTTCCTGTGAGTCACAGTGGAGATGACCTTTCTTCCCAGCCAGCACCTCACTGCGGCGTCTCAATGTCATCCTCAGTAACCAGAGTGGATTAGGTCACCCAGCCTCTGTAACTTGAGTTTCAGAACTCATTATGATCCATCTTACTTTTAATTTAGCAGGGAGTGAGGAACCGGGAAATTCTGGTCCCATTGTGTGACACTTATCACTTCCTGCAGAGAACCCTTTCAGTTAACCAGAGGCATTGGCCCTGCCTAGTGGCTTGTGGTCCTGATACCAACTCTAAGGGACACAAACATGGCAAAAACTGGAAACACAGGCTTCACTTCTTTCCCACAATCTTATGAAAAGCATCAGCCATGCATATGTTCCTGTGTTTGGAAAATTCTTCTTTTGAAAATGTAAGTATTGCAATCCTATTTTTATGGTCTTACTCCATGTTCAGAGCATCCTACCCTCCTGCCTCAGCCTCCTTGGTACTGGAATCAGAGAAGTGTACTCCAGTCCTGGCTAGATTGCACTAAAAGAAAAAAAGGTTATCTCTTTTTAATAATTTAAAAAAAAACAGTGAAAATGTGTTACACAAACACTTGACCTCTTTGTGTATATTCAGTACGAATAATATGCAAATAATAAAATAATTGCTGTATTTGCATATGCATTGACTCCCTTAGCCTCATTTGAGTAGTGATGCTATGTGCTGTGTTTGTCACCATTCCAGTGTGATGCTGGAGACTCAGTCATAGGTGAACGTTAGAGAAATGATTAAAGATGGATTGATCCTCAGGTATGTTTGTGGTAGAAACAGCAGTGAAACTGAATAAAGATGCACGAGCTTGTTAGTGTCATAACTCTTAAGGTAACTGGTGAGTGGTGCTCCGAAGATGCATTACAGGTATATTTGACCAGACTCTATATGTGTATTACCATTAAGCTCTTTACATGTATTACCATTAATTAGAACTCACCAGGCATGGTGGCACACACATTTAATGCCAGCACTTGGGAGGCAGAGGCAGGGGATCTCTGTGAGTCTGAGGCCAGCCTGATCTATATCTCGACTTCCAGGACAGCCATTGCTACATACAGAGTCCCTATTTCAAAATAATGATAATAATCAAAAGAAACCCAACAAAATTAGAGCTCAACCTAAAGAATGTACATTGAGTTATACTTAGCACATCATTTGTATTAGCTTTTTCTCCATACTTTTTATTTTTACTTCATGTTTGCTTACTATGTGTTTGCCCATACGTGTATGTGTGTACGTGCACACCAGTGTTATGGTGTCCACGCAGAGATCAGAGGACAGCTAGTTGGAGTCACTTCTCTCCTGCCTCCATGTGGGCCTTAGGGATTGAACTCGGGTTGTCAGGCTCGGCAGCGAGCACCTTTTACCCACTGAGCCCTCGTAGCAGCCTCCCGCTTTTATTGTGAAGCAGCATTTTATCCCGAGCAGCCTAGCAGTTTCTCCTTGTTAGAGTGGTGAGGTCAGTGGGGCTCGAGTCTGGGACTTTTACTGCGCACGCCCTGCATGGTCTGTGCTCGGACATTTGTTCTAGATCCCCCAGGTCTAGTGCACCCTCTCGGTGTGAAGCTCTGCATGCATCCTTCCTTCACAGTCCTTTTAGTGCTGTCTGCTCATTTTCTTTCTGACGTGGTTTTATTCTGTTTATCACTATTTCTCTGCTGGATGTTTTCCTTCCCTACTGGAAGAGGGGCCCATGGAATGAATGACCATGCAGGCCAGGGTAGCATTTAGAACATATTTGCTATGCTTTTATAACTGGGGAACTTGGTATTTTCCATTATATTAATATTTGCTATGGAGAAACAGTAACCATGCCTAAATAATACATTTGATCACAATAATGTGATGTTCACAGTTGCTTCTAATTTTTAAAACATAATTTACTTTTTCTATCATGGTTATGTTTTAAAAGAGAGAATACAGAAGTTTTTAATTGCAATATTGTCATGGTAACAATATTAGTTGTCACGATGAGGATAAGGTTGTCGGGGGCTGACAGTTCATCTCTGTCCCTGGATTGCCCTTCATAGGTAATTGGCTGCTTTTCATTCCAAATTTTCTACGGCAGGGTGCTCTTATCTCAACCAGTGATCACCATGGCAACAAGGTACTCTCTCCTATTTTTGGAGCATGAAAGTGGTGCCACCTTATCTCTAATAATAAGTGATAGTTCCAGAAAAATCAGAGCTTTGAAGATTTGTTATTTTTTGCCTCTTTAAAAATTCTGCAATATAGTCACATTGCTGATGTTCGGAATCTGTATTCCCTGACACCGACACTGGTTTTGCTCACTAGCTGCACTCTATCGTGCACATCGAGAAGCTCAAGGAAGTTAGTAGCTTGAACAGGTTTGTGGGGATTAGAGTCTAAGCCAGGTCGCCCGCCTTTAGGTCCTCATGTAAAACCATGCCCCCATCCCTGTGCGGCCCCCTCAGCACAGGCTCTGATGCCTGCCTCAGAGAATTCCTCACCCTTCAAAGATTGCGTGCCTCAGGGTACACAGACTGGGAGAGTAGACGACCACTGTGCAGGGATGAGGGCACAAGGTAGAAATGCAGACATTCAGCTGGCCAGATGCCTTTCCCCTGGCTTTTCAAACTAGATGGTTTCAGTGTTGTGAGGGCAGCGTTCAGAGTGAGGGGAGAGTTTCCTCTGAGCCGAGGCCATCTGATTGCAGCAGCGTCTCCACAGTTTCAGGAGGGAAGCTCTCCCTTTTTCATGGATCCATCTTCAAATTATGTGCTGGTAAATGGACAGTTTAGTTCATCTGCAATCATTAAGCTTGCTTAGTGTAACATAATAGAGAGACGGTGTGGCAAGAAATTAAAGCCTTCTCTGGTTTGCTTAACCCTCTGTTCTTCAACATAGGGGGAAGCTGGGGCTGAGTTTGTACCCTGCACCACAGATTACCTTGTGACACCCAAGACGTCATCTGGCTTTAGAAGGAAGTGGTCCCTTAGAGTAAGACCAGCTCTCAGTGTGTTCAGGACCAAGGAGCTGAGGCCCAGAGCAGCTGGATAATCTTCCTGTCCCAGCTTATAGACCTATATGACTGAGCCTCTGCCAGAGACTGAGGAGGGTTGGGGAAGAGGAGGTGGAGGGGGCAAATTGAGGAAGGGGGAGGGAGTTTGTTTTTAGTTTAGCTGATATTGATGCTTATTTAACAGCCGCCTTACCTGGCTGGGGTCTTACTCCTTTTCTCCATCAATCACTGGAGAACTGAGGCGGTTCTCACCCTTGTCCCGTGCTGTCAGCCAATTTCTCATGAACTAGGCAAACCATCCAAACAAAGGATCCAACTTGATACTTCTTTGTGTTATTGTTTAAATTGTTTTTATTTTCTATTGGCATATAAAATAATGGGTTTCATTGTGGCATCAAACTTTGTCTAATTTCCCCTCATAGTCTGTTCTACAGGAAAAGCATGGTGTATACAGCCCTGCCAGCTCCTAGCAGTGCACTGAGGTTGACTGGTGTGCTCACCAGAGTGGCTCAGGTATTGGGGACGTGGCGGTGCTCTGTGGGTTAGCCTGCTCTGTCCTGAAATGAAGCCAGGATGGCCCAGGGGCCATGGATGTCACCAGACCTTCAGTTTCTTCTCACTTAACCTTCTTAGTTCCTACTTTGAGGAGATAAGAAATTCAGCATTGAGTTCAAAGCCAAGAGGCTCAAGGCAGGCTTTTTGTCTGCATTTATAGTATATGTGACCACGCTCAATGTGGGCTGGCATCTTAAAGGCTATTGGACTGAAGGAGGGTCCCCCCCCCCCCCTGCACTCTTAGAAAGTCCACGCATCGGAATGATCTGAGACACTTGTAACTCTGTAGGAGAATACTCTATGGAAAGAATATAATTTTAAACATAAACTTGGCTTCATATGAAAGAAAGGTATTATAAACATTTGGAGGAATTAGAACTGATCGTAAACACTTCATTCCAGCACCAAAGAATCTGAGAACAATATGCATTCATAGATGAATTGCATGGGAATTTGCCAGTTTGGGGTTACCTTGAGCCTATAGATTTAATGATTTTAAAATGTTGCTCTGGCCTCAACTCAGAGTGGGCAGCCTAATTCTCACACCATGGTAAATGGTTACTGTGACTACCCTGTTGCTAAGAAGCCTGCTACGCTCTTGAGTTGCCTTGGTGAGGTAACGACTCCTTTAGACTCCTTAGCTGGGTGGTTGCTAACCAGAGCTATGAAGAACCTTACAGAATTTGTTTCCCAGGTCACAAATAAATCTTGATCAGGAGAAAAACCAACCCGAGTTTGTGAAAACTGACAGAAAGCAAAGTCCAAGTTATTGTAAGTCAAGTCATGACCCAGACGTCAGATCAGTGCTAGAACAGAGCCATCCTTGCTAGTAGTGAGCCCAGCAACTGTGGGTTAGGCATGGGTTCCCTGCCCTACACTCTGCATTTATTAGTGGTCTCAGAGCATGTATGGGATACAGAGAGGGATGGTAGACAGAGGTGGTGAGGAGGAAAGTATGAAATTATTTTTGTCAGTTGGTATCAGAATTTATGAAATGATCCAGCACTTTATAAGAAAACAGGTGTTGTACGACTTTATTTTATTCTCACTGTGCCAAGCTTGATTTTGAAACTCCCACCATATTGGTGACAGGGGTAAGTATGGCCCCTTGTGCCTGTGATGACCTCAGTGCTTCCTCAGCTTCACATCTTGGTTCTTTCTTGTCACTTTGCAAAGATCTCCCTTTTACCCCGTTTGACTGACACCATTGCCAGTCTGCTCCCATGGGTGCTGTGTTCCTAGGACAGCGCTCTGCCGTGGATGCTGTGTTCCTAGGCCCAGAATTTTGCACCTCCCACTTAGTTATGTGAGCATCCTCTGATCCCCGTTCAGATGTCTCTCTACCCCACTCTGGCTCAGTTTCCCCGTGTTAGGTATCTCCAGTGGGGAAGAAGGAGCAGGAAGAGAAAGAAGACAAGAACTGTCTGTGTTATCATGCCAAGTGAGGGCAAGTAGAACTGCCCCAAGTACACCATCATCCTGGTCGCACCTTGGAAAAATTTCAGTTGTTTCAGTCATGTGAATCAGAGCTCAGTGGTGCATATGCCCTTTGTTTGAAAAGTAAAACCAAGACGATCCAGGTGGTGGGTCAAGGCACCTGCCATTAATCTTGATGACCTGAGTTTGATTCTTGGAACTCAGGGTAGTAGAGAGCTGACTCCTGAAAGCTGTCGTGTCTATCATGACACATGTCTACCACCCCCAATAATAATTTAAAAAATAGAGAAGTTGTAGAAGTGGTTGGTGCTGGGAGGAGAAGAGCTGAAGTACTTTCTCCCTAAGTACACTCATGTTTTCAGTTAAAGGGTTATGATGGGGGCAGGCACTATGCACACGGACAGAGCCGGAGTCTGAACAGCCCTTGTTAGCTAAGCCCAGCTTCTTGGTGGGTTTATATGAACATAACTTCATAAATTCTCACCCTCATGTCCTTGAGTGGCCGTTTATTCCGGCCCTGTTCTTAGGGCGCCTTGCTTCTGCCAGACCCTGATAGTTGCCACAGGGAAGAGCTGTTGGTGCCTTCCTTTGGGAACCAGACCCAGAGTCTGTGTCCTGACAAAGCCCCTCACAGGGAAGGCTCACACAGGGCGGAGCTTTCCTGTCCCATCCTGGCTGGTCTCCATGCCCTTAGAGTCAGCCAGTCAGTCAGTCAGTCAGTCAGTCAGTCAGTCTCTTTTCTTCCCTGCCACGCTCTGTGTGTGTGTGTGTGTGTGTGTGTGTGCGCGCGCGCGCACATGTGTGTGCGTGTACCTAGAGACCTTTAGTGTCCTACAGCTTTCAGCTTTATTAACTTTTTTTTTGACGTGGGGTCTCCTAGATGGCTGTGGCCCACTAATTCAGCTAGACACGCCCATGACTCCCAGGGATACTCCCAGCTCCATCTTCCGAGCTCTGCGGTTACAAGCATTTATTACAAGTGACTTCTACCATAAATTTTAGGGGTGAAATCCAGAGTTCGGTGGTAGCTGAGCCATCTCCCCAACCTTTTCTTTCTCTGTGAAAAGAGAAAATGACACTGTTAGTTACTTTCATGCCACAAAGACAGTGTATGCAGTGGGGTGGCCCTTTGCTTAACTCCCAGCAGCACCGTTGCCAGTTACTTGGTAAGTGACCTCCTGAGAAAGAGCAGCTGTCCTTGAGTGACTGTCTCCCCCAGATTCCCCTGTGCTGGCCTCCTTCCTTCCCTGCAGTTGGCCAGCAGCAGCCTCCAACTGGGTCATGAACCCTCATTCTAGACTATTCTCTGCACAAAGTTCTGATGACATGAGCTGTCCTGTTCTCCAGAGTTTCTCACCCTCCTGTCTGCGAGCGCTGTGTGCTGGCAGCTGTTTAACAGATGTTAATGTCTTCTTTGTCGCTGTGGTAAAGGTACCATTTAACCAGCAAATGCACAAAATGCCCAGATAACGCTGACTTTCAAATATACAAAAAATATTTTTTTAGTGCATTTCTCATGCAGTGTCTGGAACATTCTGGTGTGAACTCCTTGTAGTGCATTGGCAGCTTAGTGCTAACTGAGTGTGACTTATCTTTTACCTGGTAACCCTCTAAGTTTTTTGATGATGTGATATCTTGGCTAGAAGTTATATTTAGAATTTCTTATCCATGCATGCATATATACGTATGTACTCATATATATGTATATATGATTAGTTTCTGAAAATTGACTCTTTGGGATGGGGAGATGCTTTAGTGGGTGAAAGTACTTGCCTGCATTCCTAAGGTCCAGAGTTTGAAACCCTAGGGCCCACACAAAGGCTGTAATCTCGGGGTTTCTGCAGGGATATAGGAGACAGAGACCGGAAGCTAACAGTCAGGCATCTGGTGTTCTCAGCAGCAAGACAGTAGGGTCCCATCTCAGAGTAATTTGAAGGTGAGGATAGACCCCCCCAAAGCATTCCTCTGTCTTCTGCATATACACTTTCATGCCTACCTTCATGTGCATAGATGTTCACACCTGCACACGTACACAAAAAATAATTTGACATTAAAAATAAATATAATATTGGCTAGCTTCATAAACACATTCTTAAGTAAATGAAATTTGGAGTCTTTAAAAGACAACTGTACCTAGTTGGACTGCCAGCCGTACAGAGTCCCAGGCTAAGTGAGGCTGGCCATCTTGAGAGTGGGAGGGTAGCCTTAGGACTGGATAGAATTTCTCCTCACTCCTTTCTGCTCCCTCTCTTTACTGATGCTTTAGTTAACTTGTATAAATTTGAGTGTAGCAGCACATTCAGAAGAAGCCTCTAACCTTTATTCATCGCAAACAGTAGGAAGATGTGGGTGCAGACCCGTCTGTATGCATCTTACGAGAGGAGATGTGGGTGCAGACCAGTGTGTCTGAGGATACCGTTTGCATCTTATGGGAGGAGGCGTGTTTGACAGAGCACTCTCCTTGGATGTCTCCTGTTTGGTCTGTGTTACCTCGGGCATGTTCTCCAAGAAGACGAGTGAACTCCGGACAGTACAGTAATGTGCCTCCCACCTGGGTCCACTCTCTTCACCGCCCTTTTCTCACCTGTGTCAATGAATACCCTCTTGTGGAGGCCAGCGGCTATTTCCCTGCCTGTTATAAGCCAGGAATTCTGCAAGTTGTAGGATTTATCGGGTCTCTTCCCAGAGGATGAAGGGTTTGCCTTATTGTAAAGTTTTAGAGTTGTCTTCATAACTGCTTGTTTCCGAGTGAGTGGATTCCTAGCTGGGTCCTCTGTTCTAACGTTTGCATTTCATCTTCAACAGGGCTCAGGCCTCTGATTCTAATAAGCATTATTTGAAAATGCATTCTTCATTTGTCTCTGGCAGAACCAGGAGTTGTTATTGAAGACTTTTGTAGTGACTTAGTGCAGGGATTGGCATGCTGACTCTGGCAAGGACAAGAAAATGTCGTGCTTTGTAGCCATTAGTCCTGCTGCATGTATTCTGCATTTCTTTTATAGCTCTGTAAAAGTATGAAGGCTGTTTGCTTGCTCTGTGTACAAAAGGCCATTGACCTGCCGTCGTTTTCCCAGTTGAGTGTTCTCTTTAAAATACATTTGTGGGGAGTTGTCTGGATTCTGACATTTTCCCTTTACACATTGCATTGATGGGGAAGCAACACTTATAAGTAATGAGAATGTATTCAAGACTGTGAGGCCCCTTATGCCCTGGAAGATACGGATGGCCTTTCTTTCTTCTCTCCTTCTCCTCTATCACTACCCTATTTTCAAAGTGAAAACCTTGGAAATCCTTTGCTTGTTTGCAGTGCTAGCAACTGGACTCAGAGCCTTGTGAGCTCTAGGCAAATCCTCACCCCCTGAACTAGGGCCTAGTTTGTCCAAATTTTAGGTCTTGCTTTTGTGTTAACAAAGGGCTGTTGTGATAGGTTTCTGGCACTGGGTATACTGGTAGTGGCAGCAGGTCGTGCTCAGCACGCAGAGCGCAGGCAAGCATGTGCTCCATGTGCATCGACTTGTGTCTTGAAGGACCATCTGAAAATGGGTTGAGCGGGACTTTTATCCAGTGTTTCTGTCTTTCAGAACTAATCGTTTTAATGAAGCTGAGTAAGACTTTTCTTCTGGAAATCTGTATGGAAAGAGGAACTAAATCCACAGAGGAACGTAACCTGATCAGGATTTGCTTAGCTTTCACGTGCTCATTTTCTCCTTTGATCTTAGGTCCTGCTTGCAGCACTACCAACATCTCTGCTCCGGAGCTCCTAAGAAGCCTCCGTGATCCTTTCCTTTCCAGCAGCATCCTGGCTGCCCGGCATGCAGCTTCCTAGTCCTTCCTTGTCTGTTACTATACAGATGGAAATGGGGGTGTTTCCCGTCACTCCCGTCCTTTCAGAACTTTACAAATGATTTTTGGCTCCAATGCAGTTGTAAATCG
The DNA here is from genome assembly GCF_903992535.2 of Arvicola amphibius. Taxonomy (NCBI): domain Eukaryota; kingdom Metazoa; phylum Chordata; class Mammalia; order Rodentia; family Cricetidae; genus Arvicola; species Arvicola amphibius. The sequence continues at coordinate 47,231,820 of NC_052057.2, forward strand.
ATGGGCATAGTTTCTAGGAAAGCAGTTGGGACCCACTAAATTGTGACTTTGGGAACAAAGGCATTTTGTTTAGAAAGATTGTCCCAAATTGGAGTTGGAGTCTGAATAAGGGGCCTAGAACGTCTCCCTCTTTCTTCTCTGAACCCGTTGGGAAGCTGGTGTTTGCTGAGTGGATGGGCCGTGCTCACTGTCCAAACAGGTCTCTGTTTGCCAACTGGGAACATATTGCTGCCTCTGTGAGGCACTCCATCACGCCTTGAATGGATCCTGTTGTGTTCAGACTTTCTGAGTCAAAGAGAGGGAGAGAGAAATATTTCTTTCAGGCCTCACTGTAGCATCCTTTCAGGCATTCACTGTAGTATCCAGGGTCTCATCAGGCCCTTAGAAGCCAAGCATGGAGCACTTGTCAAGGGGAGTGAGAAAGGAGTGGAGAGAACAGAAGAAAGGAAGAGACAGCTCCATTGAAATGCGTTTTTGCCAGCTCCTTGTAGCCAGTTTTTGTAAATAAACAGGTTCTTTTAGCAAATAGAATTGTATCAATAGTCCTGATTTCTCCTAAGCAAAATAAAACTTACTGCAGGGATCTTCCAAGGAACGGTGTGTTTCTGCTCACTTGGATCTGGCACACCCCGAAGCACAGTTGTGCCCTGCCACCACATGGAATACACTTGTCATGTACTACTGAGTAGATGATAGGTTTACATCACGTGTGAATAATTCTCAGGCGTGAAGGCTAACTGATATGAAGGAGTTCCTGTTGCTTTGTAAACACCCCTTTATATTTCAGAGTTTATGGTACACAAGAATGAAATGAAATGAGTTTTCTGATGTCACATTCTATACCAAAGTCTATGGTAATTGTTCTGGTAAAGTCTAGTATTTGCTATATAAATTGAGATCTTGATGTATGGGAAAACATTGCTATCCCTGATGGTTAGCCATCGTTTTGGGTTTTAAAATCGAGAAGTCTTGTTGAGTAGGGAAGGGCAGCAGTTCTGTTTATAGACCGTTTCTGAGAGCACACAACAAGATGCTTATTTATTTTGACCTGAATAGGCTACTAAGTACCTGTTATTGCTCTGGGCAAGCATTGCTTGGCGTTGTAGAGAAAACACAAGGGCTTTCTGTAGCTGACTGCAAGATCCCAGTGGTTTTATGAGTAGAGAGGAGAGTCCCATTCAGCACTGCCTGGTCTCCTCAGTGAGTCCTCACTCTTGAGCTCAGCTGGTGGAAACAGTTCTTGGCTTACTCTATAGGCGAAGCATTTACTGTTTTCCTTATCTAGTAACCTGTACCTGGAAATGTGCAGTTCCAAAACCTTGATGGCTTGTATCTGGACTGTATCAGCTAGGCCAGGAGAGGAAGGTCTGTTCCAGCTGTGGGCCATGATGATGACACCAGCGAGCTGAGCTGGCCAGCTGAGCACTTGATGCACGCCATCTCATTTGCTTAAACAGTACCAGTCTGGAGAGACTGATTCTAGGGGGGAGGGGGGGTGTTCATGTTGAAGTATCTGAATTTTAAGTATTGTGTGACTTTACTAACTGAGCCTCCCGAACCTGAAAATTCAGATCCATAGCTTTAAAGCATCGTCAGTGCTCACACATTTTTGACCTTGAAACATTTTAGACTCTAGAACACTTTGGATTAGGGATGCTCAACCTATAGCAATTTCTTCATTTAGGGGGAGACTGAGGCATAGACAGAGGCTGAGTAGCAGGCCTGGGGTGGAGTGTGAGGAGAAATCTGTAGGAGTGTTGGCTTGGCACCTGTACAGCAGTTGTACAGTGGGGACTGGCCAGCGAAGACCACTATGCTCTTCTCAACCAGGACTTTATGCATCTCCCCTTGAGTGTTTGAAATGTGTAGTTCACTGTGGGTTTTGGGTCTATCGATACTCAGAATCCAGCATTTATGAAGCTAAGATCACTTTAAATACTGTATTCAGCAGGTGAATCAATCTTTCTGTTTTTATTGTGGAAATAAATTTACTGCTTAATTCATTTCCTGTTGTTCATTATAAATTAATTGAATTGTGTTGTGGTCTGATAGGTAAAGCTGGCCATTTTATTTTGCTCAGAGCTTATTGGCAGTTTGGTTTTGAGCTCCAAATAAATTGTTCATTATAAAGTATCTGAGAGCAAAGTCAGGAGGTATGTGTGTGCGTGTGTGTATGCATGCACGCACATGTGTGCAGGCTCACATGTGTGCATGTGCATGCATGTGTGTATTCACACACATAGAAAGTAATATATATGGTATGTAAATTGTGCAACCATGTATTTCTACATGAAAGAAAGAGAATAGAGTATTTGCATAGGGTTTTGACTTTGTGCATGCGTGTGTGTGTGTGTGTGTGTTTGTGGAGAGAACTTTTTCAGACTGTTCTTACTACTGCACAGTCATATGATTATTGGAGAGGATAAGTAGCTCTTCTCAAGGGGACGTAAGGCTAACTGCACTTGGCTGGTCTGAGATGAGTTTCTGAAGGAATGAGATGTGTGGCAGAGTTGCCAGTCATCTGAGATGCTCAAGGCATTCCTGCGAGCACCTGTCAGAGGAAGTCCTGTGGCTCTTATGCAGGGGATTAGATTCCCAAATAGCAGGGTTTGAAAAGCTCAAGCCAAACATTAATATAGTTCTAGGAACTCATCAGAAACCGAAAACTGTTGTGGAATGTATTTATAGCGTCTAGTTTGAAAAAATCCAGTGTAAAGAAATAAAATTGGATCATAATATATTGTGATTTTTTTGTAATTTATAAGCATGGTATCTGAATTTGTTTTTGCAAATTTGTTGAATACAAAGAACTTCTTCAGATGTTTTATGCTAAACTGATTTATTTTCAAGTTTTGTCTTTTGAAAGAGAAATTATAGTGTAGAAGGGAACCGTGATTTTCTGCTGGAACCCCTGCTTTGAGCTTTCCTGCTTGTGCCCATTTGGGCCTGCTTCTGGCCTACAGAGCGAGGGTGCCCTCACCACAGACATGTCAGCGCCAACACTGCAAGCTCCCGAGACTGCTGCAGTACTGCTCTTAGCTGCTTGCTGGGCTTCCCAGCTACATATGGGTTCATCTGCAAAGGTGGCCAGGATGTTAATTACCATGAAAAGCTGAAGAGATAGGAAGCGTTTTGTTGATATCACTTTATACCACAGCCACTCAGGAGTAGAAATGGAAGTGCTTTACGATGTTATTGATGTTCCCTCTCTGTGAGTGTCGAGCAAACCAGGCTTTTTAATGTTTCCTCTCTTGATCCCTTCTTATCAGAAGTTTTGCACAACCTTGGTACATAGGTATTTAAACCAGGGATACAAACCAGACATGAACTGGTAAGAAGTCTATTTAGACAATTCTTCAATGTGCACATCATTTTACCATTTACTAAAAACAAGCAAATGTGCATATTAATGAAATAGATATGCTTGTTTTTTCCCAAATAAAGAATTAGCCTGGCTGAATATTAGAGGTGGCCTTATATAAGCATCTACAAGGTTTATTGTAGTCAATTGATACTTTTATTTTTAAAATTGTCAGTGCATAAAATATTACATAAATATGTAATACGAAGTGGCAGAAATATGTTTAGAGTCAATGTAGAAATGGATGAAAATTCTGTTCTAAACCTGAGTATTTAATAACATTTGAAAGTGAAATTCGAATTAGCAATCCAGACAAGGGTTTTAAAAATCAAACGTGCTACCATCGCCATCTAAACACACGGTGAAGATTTTTGGTAGGAAAACATAAAGTCTTTCCCCCATAATTAGACCCTTGTGTTTCTCTAAGAGCAGAAACCTTCATTCCTTCATTGAAGTCGCCACGTTCCTCATGTGCTTTCTTTTCTGCTCTGAGCCCAGGCGCTTCAGGCCGTGATTGTTGGCGTGGGGTGGCATGACAGCCTGCCCCGTGCAAAGTTGTGCATTCAGAACCAAGGCTACAGTGAAGTCACGTGATGCTGCCTCGGTGAGAGCTACCAGAAGCGTCTAGGATTCACTGTGTTTGAGTTCACATTAGTGTTTGGTAACAAACCTTTGAAAGCCTCTCACTCTTGCCCCATTCTTCTTAACTCCCCCCACAGTGAGAGATGCTGGGAAATTAGCCATAGGGTTTGCAAGGGAAGAAGAGTGACCAGAACAGCCTGTGGATCATGTATCAAGTTTGAACACATACACACATGCGTGTGCACATGCACACATACATGCACACACATATACAGTTTGTGTGTCAGAGAGTGGGGTTTACTATTCCTTCAGTCTGCTTTTGTTTAGTAGGTTTTGATAAGCTGTACCTCCTCAGATCTAGTAAAATTGAAGCACTGATAGCTTAGTAAAGCTCCAGCATTTATATACTCTACCCCTGCACCCTAGTCTTTAAGGGTTTTCACTCCTCTGAGTTGCGAAGAACTTTCTCCTCTGTGACTGACATTGGTAGGAACAGTGTGATTGGGGCTGGGGATGAAGAGAAGCAGAGAGTGCGCTGGAGCACAATTAAGAGAATCTAGAAGTTTCCCCAACCACTACCAGGGCAGTAGTAGCCGGAACTAACTGTGGTTAGAGCTGTCCTAGACAGGTGCACACTGTCCACCCTCAGACAGCCATACCTGTGTCTATTTTAAGCCCCTCCCAAATATCCCTCTCCTAGAGGGTGTGGGTATAGTGGGTTATTGTAAGTGGCAAACCAATGGAGAAGATAGTGTCGTTTAGTGGAAAGTACTTAATGATTCCATGGTTCAGTGAGACTAAGAAGATACTGGATTTCTCAAAGTGTGGAATAAAACTGTGTGATTTTTATTGTTGTGAGAGTTTTAGGAACTACACACATACATAAGACATTTAACATTTTGACGCTCTTAGGCCTGCTGCAGGATCGTGGGCGACCCCTATCTTCCTAGCTCCCACTCTGTCCGGATATCAGCCTCCTTTGTTGAGTTACTGTGGCCAGAGATCTGATCCACTGTGTGTTCTTTCAAGACATGAAGCAGCCATTCAGGGACCAGCCTTCAGTTTCGAGAGTACTAGACTGCTAGTGTGTTGCTTGCGTTCCTCTAGTGACAGAAACATGTTATGATTTTGCTAACTAATCCTGGACTCACGAGACTATGCCTCTACTGTACAAGCATGAAAGGCTGTGCTCACATCCTCAGCAGCCAGTAGCAGCCAAGCTTGGTAGAATGTGTTTTAACCCCAGCGCCAGGGATTGAAGACAGTTGGATCCCTGGAGCTCACTGGGCAGCTGGTCTAGTCAGTTGGAGAGCATCAGGCTCCGTGATTCCCTTTCTCGGAAAACCAGGTAGGAAGTGATCAAGAAAGACACTTTGAATTGACTTACTGGCCTCTGCACAGGCACACATAAATATGTACAGAACCAAATGGTCCATATGGTACATTAGTGCATCCTACAGACACGTATATGCATGTTCATATACACATGCATGTGTACAGAAACACATGAGTATATCAATATATCTACACACGCATGTTCAACACATGCACATGTGTACAGAACCACATGAGTACATCAGTAAATCTACACACACATGTTCAACACATGTACAGAACCACATGAATACATTAGTACATCCTATAGATGCATATAATCATATGCTCAAATAACTTTCTGAAAGACTTTTATTGCTTGTCTGTTTTGTACTTAGGCTCATATTTTTTTGTGTTGAACTATCATAAGGAGCTAATAATCATTGAAAGAAATGGAATAATTGCAAAGTCTTCTTAATATAGCACTTATTACTTTATGTTATATAAACTCCCGTTCTGTTGCTATGGAAGTGCAGTAATTGATTTATTATGCGGAAAGCTGGAGCACTATTTTTAGACAAATTACACTCATCTCTGTTAGTTGAAGTTATTAAATTAAATATCCATTAACAGGATAAAATTTATGGTCCTCTGCTAACATCTTGTTAACTTTTTCTTCTCTGTTTTAAAATATTAAACTGAAATTAAAACTTAGCTTATTGGACTTTAAGTAACTACAAATAAACTGTACTTATAGGATCTTGTGTGCCCCTATTTTTCATAGTGTCCATGAAGTTTGCTGTTCTTTTGTGCATGCATTGCTGTGTGTGTGATGTTCACATGTGTGTCATTGTGTGTGATGTGATGTGTGTGTGGAGGCCGAGGACAGCTTTCGGGTGTCCACCCTCGCCTCTCCACCTTGTTTGGAGACAAGGTCTTTGGCCATGACGTCAGCTCAAAGCTCTGGAGACTCTCCTGTGTCCTCCCTGCATTTTTCTAAAAGCTGTGCTTCCAGCTTTTATGTGGGCTTCAGGGAATCTAGACTCAGGTTGCAAGCCAGTCCTCTATGCACCGAGCTGTCTCCCTGTCCGTGGACTGGGTGTTCTTCCTGTTGCCCATCCCTCTAAACTGATGCAGCAGCATCTGCGTCAGAACTAGTGGATCACTTGGTTCTGTTGGGGTGTAGGAGTAGATGGGCAATTTATGAAAAAAGGAGCAAACCTCCCTTGAGTCAACATCAGTTGAACAGTGAATGTCCCTTTGTACTGCATGGTGTATGAGGAGCATCTTTCTACTTGATACCCCAGTAGGCAGCAGACAAACATCTGGGGAGGAGCTGGCTTTAAACTGAGCCTCACAAGTCTGACCTCTGGTACTCACATGGATGGAGGGAAGGCAGCCCACTTGTGATCCCAGCATTTGGACAGTGGAGGTGGGGAAGTCCCAAGGCAAGCGGCTAACCAGACTAGCCAAATCAGTCATCCAGTGAGAGACCAAAACTCAGCATTTAAAGTGGAGAGTGATTGGGGAGTGCATGTAAGGACAGTCTCTGGCCTCCACATGTGTGTGTCCACACAGCCATATGCACTGTATGTACACATCCCTCATGCAAGGACAGTGGACACACACTCACACATGTGCATGGCTTTGAAATGCTTTTTGTCTTAGTTTTGATTATTGTGCACAGGGATTGTAGATGTGCAGTGTCCCTCAGAAGCCCTTCCTCACCCACCAGAAACCCTTCCTCAGCATCACTGAGTCACATCTGTGTCATTCTTCAGAGATTTGAAGTGTACAGGGTCCTGGCTCCCCTATAAACATGGACATATTCCATCCCCAGTCTCACATGGAAGACCAATCCAGGAAGTCTTGAGTTTCAGTGCTGCTGACATCTGTACTGATAAGATGGTGCCAGATGTCTTACATGCACACACAGTGCTGGTGAGCCTTGTTCCTAACTTGGGCTCAAAGCATGAAGAACAGGACCCCACAATTTCAGAAATCAGCTTGATTCAGGTTGGGAGTGAAAATGAACCGTCTTTCGTTTTCCCAAAAATCTACCTGCACCTTTTCCCTTGGGTCTTCTTCCTTACTCCTCCATGGTTTCTGAACATCATACCAAGAACATTTGCTAGAGACATCTGAACTGTAAGCACAGTCCATGCTGAGACTCAGTGTCTGTCACAAACCTCAGGTCCCCTTTTTTCCTTGCATGGCTCTTTGTGCCTTGCTGATTTCTGTTCTTTTCTCCACAGTTAAGAATGGAAATGCTCCCCCCCCCCTTTTAAATGTCACTGACCCCACATTGGATGTAACGAAGGTGTGCTGAATTCAGGAACATGCCAAAGAGAGTTTGAAAACCTGGAGCTCACGATTCCATCACAGGCTTCTCCCCAGGTCCTGATCTCTTTGGACAATCTTAAGGCTTTTTATTCATAGTTTTGAGTTTAAATCCGGTTCTTTGAAACCTGTGTTAGTACAGTGTTCGTGCAGCAAATGGCTCACCAACTCCTTTACTGTTCACTGCCAGTGTGAGGGTTTTAAATATTCCTCAGCTGCTTTAAGAGTAATTGCTACCTTGCAACCCCAAAGCTGTTTGCCTCTTAAAAAAATGCTGAGCCTTGTGTAGTAGTTGGTTGTTTTTATGGATCTGTTGTTGAATCCGGGAAACTTTTCTTTCCACATCTTGCATAATGTTTATTTGTAGTGGGAAGCGGCGGGCTGCGTTCCCGCCGCCCAGTTCCCAGCAACCGGCTAGCTTTCCGCCACCCGGCCGCCGGCTAGCTTTACACCCGAAATAATTACACGGAAACTGTATTCTTTTAAACACTGCCTGGCCCATTATCTGTAGCCTCTTATTAGTTAATTCTCACATCTTCCTTTAACCCATATTTAGTAATTTGGGTAGCACCACGAGTTGTGGCTTACCAGGAGAGATCTTAACCTGCGTCCATCTCGGAGAGGAGCAGCATGGAGACTCACCACGCGACTGCCTGAAGCGTCTCCCCAACTCTACTTCCTTGTTCCCACAATTCTGTTCTGTCTACTCCACCTCTCTTAAAGGGCCAAGGCAGTTTTCTTTATTAATTAACCAATGAAAGAAACACAGACAGATAACTCTCCTCCATCATTTCCCCTTTTTCTGTTTAAACAAAAAAGAAAGGCTTCAACTTTAACATAGCAAAATTAACAAAACAGTTATCAAGCAAGTATTACAGTTACAATATTTAAATCTATTTTATCTTTTATCATAACTAAGGAAAGCTATAACTATCTATTTATTCTTCAACTCCATCAAAGACTCCAGAAGGATATAATGCTACCTAAGTAAATAAGAAATAAGTAACTTATAAAACTCTAGAAATGACAGAGATAACTCGCTGCCTGGACAGTCACCCAAAGTTCCTCTGTACCGTTGAGGCATCCATCTTCAGCCTTCAGGCCCATAGTGTCCAGCAGACTTTTTCATGAAGCAGAAAAAATTCCAAAGACAGTTCAGTCACTTTCTGATGTGTCCTGCAGAATGTCTCGCAGACTCTTTAATGAATCAGGAACCCCAAAAGGCCATCTCACCTTTAGGCAAGTTCAGCAGTCCTCTTTCTGTGGGTTCCTTGTGTCCAGTTTATGCAACAGTCCAGGCAAGAGCATTTTCTTGCCCAAATGGCTAACAAACTCCATAAGTAGCCTCTTCGATGCCCATCTTCCTCTCGAAGTAGATTGGTGCTGCCAGGAGCAGACGTGTCTCATTGTCATGAAAAACCCTAAGTTATTAAAACATTAAATGCCATATTCTGCAGTCTTTGAAAGATATGAAGAATGTCTATCTAACTGAAATATGTCTCTACATATCTAGAAAATCTAATAACATTACTACAAGCTTAACTATTATCAATGATTATCCATTAACAATCTATATTTCCTAATTATACATTACAGTTTTTAAAATGAACTACTATCACAATAGCTTAATCAAGATCAGAAATACATATACATATAACAAAATTGACCTTAAAATCTATACCAATGCAAATTATTCATATCTATATCATCTCCCCCTTTAAATGTAAAAGAACATTTATAAACAATATTTGGGAAAATGGGCGCAGTTTTTTCTCTCTAAACTGCTTCCTGCTGAATGGGGGCGCTGTTATTTAGGTCTTTTATGGTATAACCTGTCTGCTAGGTTCCTCTCAGTTGGCAGTTGAGTGAAGTAATTTTTTGAAGATGTTCACAGCAACCTTTCAGGAGGACGTGGTCTATCATACCATATTGGGATAGAAGCAATCCACAGAGTCTCGTCCTCTGTGAAAACAAAAGAAGAAACTCTTTTCCAAAGCATCATGTTCTTAGATCCAAATCCTGAAGTCATACCGTTAAGATGTCCATTCTGGTCTAGCCTGGCAGCCCATATAATGAAATGTCTCTCTGTATTTAGCTCCTTTACAGTCAAAAATTTCAAAGAAAACACAATAAAATACATAATCCAGACTCTCTGTGAATTTTCCATTTTTACGTGGCTTATTTTCACTCTATCACTTTACTTCTTTCTCTTTAAAGACTTTACCCTTTTTTTTAAGGCATTAACTTTATTCTCTATATATTTATTTTTTCTCTCTCTCAAGCCTACGTTATATTCATCCAACATTGTGAGCCATTTAAAGGCCTTCTATGTCTGAATCTTTCCTATTGTGAATCTGTAATTTTTTACTATCCAGGAGCATTTCTTAAAATGTTAAGCACTTCTTAAAATCTTAAGTTGCGCCATGTAGAGGTAATATGGTACTGCCTGTTTTCAGCCAAGTCTAAACCTTAACTGCGCTGTTATCATGGTAATTACGATAGTTCCTGCCTGAGGTCAGCACAATTCAGCATGGCAGAGCAGAGCCAGAGCTGCTCCTGCCTCAGTCATTTGGTGCCCCTGAGCCGCACACAGTTTCAGGCACACAGCAGTCCACATTGGAGCCGCACTCAGCAGTTTAATTCTGAGACTGAGCGTGCAGCACAGAAACTCTTTTCATCCAAGTTACAACCAAATCTGACACACAGAGCACCGCGCAGCCTGGAAACATCTCTCTCTATGGCGGCAGAAATCCGCCATGTTCTCCCGCTCGCCTAAGCCTGATTCCGCCATCTGCCCAGGTGCAGGCAAGGAGCAGGGAGCCATTGGCCTGGTCTCAGTGCACTCTCCTTCCTATCCCAAGTGGGAACACAAATATCCAGGCCCATAAAAGCCATTGAAATGCTTTAAAGCCAGAGTTCACGCTGGCGGCACAGCACAAGGAAGCTGCGTTTTAAAATGACTCAGCTTTTTCTCTGCCGCTATTGCCGAAACAGGAAATCTCTGTATGGCACGTCCAGGCAAACAGCAAAAAGCTGTGTTAAACTCTCTCTCTCCTTTATTTAAAGCTTTTTCAGGTTTTTACGTGGATTTGGTCACCACGTTGGAGCGCCAAACTGTAGTGTGAAGCAGCGGGGCTGTGTCCCGCCACCCGGCCGCCGGCTAGCTTTACACCCGAAATAATTACACGGAAACTGTATTCTTTTAAACACTGCCTGGCCCATAGTTTCAGCCTCTTATTGGCTAATTCTCATATCTTCCTTAACCCATATTTAGTCTGTGTAGCACCACGAGGTGTGGCTTACCAGGAGAGATCTTAACCTGCGTCCATCTCGGAGAGGAGCAGCATGGAGACTCACCACGCGACTGCCTGAAGCGTCTCCCCAACTCTACTTCCTTGTTCCCACAATTCTGTTCTGTCTACTCCACCTCTCTTAAAGGGCCAAGGCAGTTTTCTTTATTAATTAACCAATGAAAGAAACACAGACAGATAACTCTCCTCCATCATTTCCCCTTTTTCTGAAAGAGTCTGCGAGACATTCTGCAGGACACATCAGAAAGTGACTGAACTGTCTTTGGAATTTTTTCTGCTTCATGAAAAAGTCTGCTGGACACTATGGGCCTGAAGGCTGAAGATGGATGCCTCAACGGTACAGAGGAACTTTGGGTGACTGTCCAGGCAGCGAGTTATCTCTGTCATTTCTAGAGTTTTATAAGTTACTTATTTCTTATTTACTTAGGTAGCATTATATCCTTCTGGAGTCTTTGATGGAGTTGAAGAATAAATAGATAGTTATAGCTTTCCTTAGTTATGATAAAAGATAAAATAGATTTAAATATTGTAACTGTAATACTTGCTTGATAACTGTTTTGTTAATTTTGCTATGTTAAAGTTGAAGCCTTTCTTTTTTGTTTAAACAGAAAAAGGGGAAATGATGGAGGAGAGTTATCTGTCTGTGTTTCTTTCATTGGTTAATTAATAAAGAAAACTGCCTTGGCCCTTTAAGAGAGGTGGAGTAGACAGAACAGAATTGTGGGAACAAGGAAGTAGAGTTGGGGAGACGCTTCAGGCAGTCGCGTGGTGAGTCTCCATGCTGCTCCTCTCCGAGATGGACGCAGGTTAAGATCTCTCCTGGTAAGCCACAACTCGTGGTGCTACCCAAATTACTAAATATGGGTTAAAGGAAGATGTGAGAATTAGCCAATAAGAGGCTGAAACTATGGGCCAGGCAGTGTTTAAAAGAATACAGTTTCCGTGTAATTATTTCGGGTGTAAAGCTAGCCGGCGGCCGGGTGGCGGGACACAGCCCCGCCGCTTCACACTACATTTATTGATCTGAAATCAATAAAATATTTACTAATGTATTGTAGTCGGATATATTCACAAGGAACTATGTCGATTTTTCTAAAACAGTGACGTCTAAGGCCATTTGATAATAAGTGATTTAGACAGATGTCTTGAGTTTATTTAAGCTATAGGAACTTGAGATTTGAGCCCCATGTCTTATGTGAGAGCTAAACCCTCATCTTTTGTTGCCTTGTTTTACAACTCAGTTCTTAGAGGAGTTCTTTGAAAGAAAATTTAGGTTTTAAACTAACAGGTCAGACTGACCACAGACTCTGAGCTCCATCTTCTGAGAAGAGAAGATGGCAGACAGACCATGGGCCCTAATCCCTGTCTTCTGAGAAGATGACAGTGACCTGCTTCTGAATTCCCTGCCCCGCAAAGCATGGGTTCTTGGTAGAGATTTACATGAGGAGGAAGCTCCGGGAAGGCTTTGCTGTTATTGTTGTTCGCTTTTAAGGACAGTGGTTGGGCCAGAGTAGAAATTCTTGTCCGAAAGCCAGTATTCAGTGTAGAGATCCACTTTCAGAAAGCAAGGACTGGACCTTTGACACCCAACTGTTCCAGCACTCTGAGACAGCTAGGCACACCCAACTCTCGAAGGTTTCCTAGAAACTGGAACAAGAATAGGGAATTTGGGGAGATAGGGAGTTGTGGTTTGGGATATAGGGATAAATACCAAATGAAGGAAAACAACCACCTCTTGCTTTTTGTTTCTCGTTGTCTAAATTGTAAATTTATGTATTTGTATTTTTTTATATTTGAAACAGGATATAATTTTGCAACTAAAATAGAAATACTGGGAGAAAAAACTGAAGGGCAAAACAAGTTACTTGTTCTCTTGGTTTCTGTGGCTGGTGCTTCTGCTGGAATTCTTTTTCTTCACATCATTTGGGCCTCCCTTAGATGCAGTGTTAAAGTTGCTGAGTCACCAGATTTGCAGAGGTGCTGTTGAGTCCCACTGTCCTGTCCTCAGAGCAACCCCTCAAATTATCAGGTGCTCTCCTCTTGGGGAAACTGCTGCAGCAGAGGCCAGACACAAACAAGCTTCTGTCAGGATAGGACTGTGTTCTGCAAGTCAACTTTTGGTCTTTGGGAGGAAACCGTATGTTGGAGAGAGCAGTATGCCTTCTTCACTTTGCTGTTGCCAAAGGGATGTGCTCAGGGCCTAGCATCTAAAATGACACTTTGAGAGGACACGAGCTTGCATCAGTGTCTTAGGCCTTATTTACATATCCGTGTGTCCACCCTGAAGCCATTAGCTGCTTGCAGATGGGATGTTCCAGTCTCTACCTAGCAGTGTTTGGAACTAGCATTGTCCCAGTATGCCCTACGTCTTTGTGTTCAGTTCTGCTGTCTTACCTGTCGTTGGTTATATGCATAGTGTTTCATTAGTAGTATTACTTTTTTCAGTAAAGTGAATACATGTTTAGTTAGTTATTTTTAGTTTCTTGGCATTTACCTAGTTTCTGTGCTATGTGACCACCATCTCTGTCTAAACGTTTTCATCACTGCTGGAGAAACTCTCTATCCACTGGGCAGCTGTTTGGTGAACACCCTCCCCCCCACCCCGTCCTCTTCTGCTTCCCTTCCCTGCCTCTACTCTGTCGCCATCCATCAGTTCTGCCGGTGTGGATTAATTATTGTTACTACTTACATACTGGGGATCAAAACCAGAGCCTCCCACATGGTCAGCAAGCATTCATTCACTGAGCTATAACCAATGTCCCTCTGTGGATTGATTTTCTTCCTAATGTTTCATGTAATTAGAGTCACAGACAGCACGACAGTGGTGATTTGAGCGTTTCTGAGGTTCATCCAATCGTTGTGTGTCTGTGCTGTATCCCCTTTTGTAGATGATAGTATTGCATTGTTTGCACACTATACATTTTGCTGGCCTGTTCATCCCTGGCAGATACTTTGGTTGTGCTTCTTGTGAACAGTGCTACTGTGAACATGCCCATGCATGTAGTTATCTGAGTACCTGCTTTAGTTCTGTTGGGGTATATAATCGGTAGGGGAATTCATAAACATGTTAGCTAGCTCTGGCTGCCTTGGACCGCACTGTGTAAGCCAAGTTAGCTTCCCGTAGACATCAGCGCATAAGATAGTATTGTGCTTCACTTTGTGGGGATGTACAGTTTCCAGCTCTCACTTTGAATTCTCCCCAGTAATGTACAAAGTTCAGTTTCTCTGTTTTTGTACCAACACACATCTTCTCCACCCTATCCATGTTAACAAAGCTGCCCTGCTGGGTATCAGGAGGCTTTTTGCTGTGGTTTGATCCGAACCCTCCTAACTGACTATGCTGAGCTTTTTCCAAGTGCTGCTTGTGACTTTTGGGATTCTTCTGAGAACAGTCTATTCAGTTCCTCCTCCCATCTTTAAGTTAGGTATTATATTTTTTCTTTTTTGTTGATGTGTAAGAATTCTTTGTATTCTAGATAGAAGTCTATTCTCAAATGGGATTTGTATTTTGTCTATTATATGGTCTTTATTTTCTTGGTAGTGACTTTAATGCACAAAGGTTTTAATTTTGATTGAGTTCCGTTTTTCCTCTGTGCCTGTGCTTGTGGCATTGTACCTGACTCACTTATGGTGTCTCAAAAACTAAGTCTGATTTTCTTCCATGAAAATTAGGTCCATGACCTAATATTCAATGAATATATTTAGTTCTGTGATCAGTTTTGAGTTAATCATTACATACGATCTCAAATGGAAGCCCAAGTTCTTTCTTTTTGTCTTTTTGGGGTCTGTAGCTTGTTTTCTTTTGAGACTGTCATGCTAGGTAGGTCTGCTTGGCCTGTAACTCACTGTGTAAACCAGGGTGGTCTCAAGCTCGCAAGCAGTCCAGTGATCTTACCTATTCTTCATACACGCACTGGAGTAGAGGCATTAGCATGCCTAGGTGTATGTATGATCTTTAAACTTTTTTTACATTTTAAATTTTGGGATTTTTTTGAATTAACATGCAAAGTAGCAGTTTTCCTTAGGGTGTTTTTATCATACTTCGCCTGGTTGATCCTTTTGCTCGTTTGTTAGTCAGGGTTCCCTAGAGGAACAGAGCGTATAGAATGACTCTCTAGAGAGAGAATGGGAGTTCATTAGAATGACTTAGAGGCTGAGCTTCAGCTAATCCAGCAATGGCTGACTAAGGATGGAAAGTCCACAAATCTAGTAGTTGCTCAGTCCATGATGCTGGATAGCTCAGCTGGTCTTCGTATATGCTGTAGTCCCGAAGAGATATTTGCTCATTATGTTCTTGCTATGTTTGCAGGTATTAATGCATTCAGCTTTTAATCCTGCCCTTATGAAGTAGCCATTCTTATTTTCACCTACAACTGTTAAGAGGTGAGGCTCAGAGAGGCTGAATGAGTTCACTGTTCAAGGGCACACAGGTCTGAGACTGGGGGAGCTCTGGAACCATGTGCATTCATCTTTGGATTTCAAAGATAGTATGATTCTTTTTAAATGTATCAGTTCAAATATGGATTCAAAGAAATGCCTTATGTCTTGATGGCTGTATTAAAAACGTGGAAGCAGGTGAGGAAGATGAACTTGGAAACCAGCACCCTTCGCGGTTACCATATGAGTTTAATCCTACTGAAAAATAAAATGGTGACATCCATCGTTTTGGTCAGGCTGGGCATAGTGGAGATCAAACTTGGGGTTTTGCAAAGGCTAAGCCTGTGCTCTACCACTGAGCTGTGGTGCCTGTCACCCTCTTTTTGGTTTTGGTCACAGACACCCACGAGACCACTGGGTTTGTGAGTGTGAAGCTCCTCAGAGTTCAGTGACCTGAGGCGTTGTCCATGGACTCACAGTGAGCACTCGTGGGAGTTTCTGTGCCGTCCTTCACCCTCTCTCCCCTTCTGCTGCTTCCCCTGAGCTTGGAGACCTGCTCGTGCTCCTTCGACCCTGTCCCCCCACCCTCCGCCCCACCTGTTCTCTCCTGCCATGGCTGCTGCGCTGTGCTGGGAAAGGCGCTTATGCTGTCTTGTAAATGCAGCAATTGGGTGGCAGGGTGGCAAGTAAAGTGGCGGATTTCTCCTGGGTTTTGTTGCAGCTGGGCAGTTTTCACTGCCAGCAGCACAACACCCACCAGGAGAAAGCAAATAAACAGCACAGTGCTTGGAGCCAGGTAGTCCATCTCACAGTGAAACACATAGCTTTTGGGGGCAGTTGCGAACTCCATAGGATGGGAAGTTCTTGACTTGTGAAATTGTTGGATTGTAGATTCCTTGTAAGGAAGTCAAGTTGTTTTTGGTGTATGGCAGTTATTCTGTGATGAAACATTAACCCAAACTACATTTTAGGTAACTGTTAACCTTGTCATTCATTAGATTGCAACCCTGGTAGGATCCCTAGTATTGCGTAAAACTGGGCGTAGTGGGAGTTCCAGACCAGCCTGGACTACATGAGACCCAGTCTCCAAAACAACAGTTGCAGGGAAGGGGAGGTGACAGCTACAGCAACAACAACAACAAAGCATTCATTGAATTAGCTTCTGTCAGTTTAATGTTTTACTATGGAAAAGTAGAAATTTATTCAGCATGAAAAATCTTAATGCTACTTAATTTTATAATATGATCTGTTTTTTCTCCTTACTTAATGAGAGACAGATCAAACAGTTGGTTGGTTTTTTTATGATATTAGGGATTAAAACTAGGATCATATATATATATGTATATATATATATATATATACATATATATATATATTTAAAACAAGTGTTCTACTACTGAACCATACCCCAAGCCCTTTAAAAAAATACTGCAGCTTTTTATTTTGAAGTAGAGTTTTCTGAAGTTGTCCAGGCAGGCCTTGAACATGTGATTTGTCCTGCTGTAGCTGCTCAACTGGCTGAGATTGTAGGACTCTACCACCAGGCCCAGCAGGGTTTGGAGTATTTTAAAGATTTTATGTCTTTCACAATAATGGTAGGTTATAATAAATTATTGAAAATAAAAATCACATAAAATCTTAAATCCAAAGTTTATAGGAGCATTTGAACCTAGAAAACATTCACTTCAAAAATGTGTTTGTGTATTAGTTATAATACATTTTTATAAAAAATAAAATTGGAGTTTGTTAGAAGGAGATTTAAATTATTCCCCTGTGTCTTAAAGTCAAGAGGAGAAAGCTTTGGTTCTATCCTGTTAGGCTGGCTTTGACAGAACAGAACAGTTTTGGTTTATGGAATCTGTGGCCTGTAGGGGATTGTTAAACATTAATAGAGATGGTTGTAACTTTCTTGTTGTTGCTCTTTTTGTATATGTTTTGTTTGTTTCCTTGACTTGTACAGCCAGGAAATTACTTCAGCCATGGTTTCAAGTAGTTATAGTGTGTTACACACCCAGGGATGATGTTGGATGATGTGTATTTCTCTTCACCTATTAATGTTTTGCTCTTATAACTTTCAGGCCCCGCTGAAGTTCCCATGATGTCACCCAATGGGTCCATTCCTCCCATCCATGTGCCTCCAGGTTATATCTCACAGGTATGACAGTTGACTGGCATCTCCCTCACATGTCAAGACTTAACAAACATCCTTCACGAGTTAATTTAGTTATGTTAACAAAAGAATTGTGTCCTTGTTTGCTTTCTGTTGCTGCACTAAAAACACCTACCTAACCAACATGGGGAAGAAAAAGGTTTATTTTAGCCTACAAATTACAGTTCCTCATCGAGGGGAAGCCAAGGCAGGAACTTCAGGAAGCGACTAAGCAGAATCATGAACGCATCCTACTAACCTGGCTTGCTCCCAGACCCATAATTCAGCTGTCTTTCTTCTGCATCCCCTGCCTCCCTGCTTAGGGGATGGTACCTCCCACGGTGCTGGGCTCTCCTACATCAGTCACTAATCAGAAATTGTACTACATACCAGTCATCTGCCATTTGACAGAGGCAATTCTGCTGAGATTTAGTTGACAAGAAATGTAACCAGGAGAGAGTGCTGTCTTTTAGGGCACTGTTGACACTTCCAAGGTCTTGCAACCTGAGGTACCAGAATCAGAAGGAGCCGTAGGGTGCCTACATAAGTTCAGCCTAATGTCTGTATGACATTCCTCTGTCTGTGGAACTTTCTGTTTTAGGATTTTCCTCCCATCTGTCCTATGACCCAAATGCCCAGGTTGAACTCACCATGTGGCGGAGGATAGCTTTGAGCTCCTAGTCTCCCCTCACGGGCCCCCCTGGCCTCATCTCTTGAATGCTGGTTACTGGCAAGCATGACCACATCCTGCTCAAGACAAAACTTTTAAAGGATAAAATTTTACTTCTATGCCTGGATAAGAGGGAGCGGTTTAGAGATAGAGGTTTGGGCTGCTTGAGATCCGGTGGCTGTGTTTATATTTTGAGTTTTTGTTCAAGGCTCAGCCGATCCTTATACCTCACCATTTATTAATAATCAAGCATCTTTTTATCATTTTGCCTCCTTTGTTGGTTGTTCTTAACTGTAAGAACATCATACATACATTGTGAAAATAGGGAGAAAGCTTCAGAAGACTTGCAAAAGAAAATATTTACAGTTTACTCAGAGATGGTGACCACTGTTAGCTTATTTGGGTCGTATTCCACACCCCCTTTAAATTTTTCCTTGGTATCTATACCTTAAAATATTTTAAAACAGTAATTTTCCATTATTAATATTTTGGGGGGTTGGTTTTTGAGTTTTTTCTTTTCTTTTTTAGAAGGAAAAAAAATTGGCACCTACTTAGGAAAATTGTTGAAGCCCGGGCAAGAATCAACGAAGATTTATCTTTCTTTGATGTGAAAAACAGAGCCATTTCTTCACTGTGCAAGGCATACAGCAAACACTATAATTTCATCTCTTTTTCCACCCTTACTTTGGTGTGAGCCAATTTGACATTCTTTGAGTTGCCAGATTGTTGGCCAGTTCTCCAACTGTTCTAAATCTCTGCACATAAGACTCCCTGGAGGAAGAAAGGGTGCAGACCAGCCTCCTGACGGGTGTGGGAATGAATGTCCTTCATGTCACCAGTCGGTTAATAGAGAGGAACAAAGAATTGTCAGCCTTCTATTCTCATTTATTTTGAGCAAGTGTTTCATTCCATTGAACACAGTATGGTTCTCGCCATTATGACAGCAAAAATAACACCTCCCTTTATGCTAAAGGCCATTAGTGGATACTAGTTAAAACTGGACACTAATGGAGGAGAAGCTGTGCTTAAAAGCAGGCCTTTTCTTGCTACTGGTGTTACTGTCGTTCTATTAAATGCAGAGTATTTATGGGGAATCCTAGAAGAGAATAGAGGAGAAATTTTCTGCCTTAGGATATTTCTGATTTCGAGAGACTTCTATTAAAATTAACATAGAAAGAATAAAAGCAGAGCTCACGATTGAAGCACACTGACAGTCCTTCCCAGCTGACAGTTCTGCTAGAAAATGCTGGAAGATTCTGGAAGTATATAGAAAGAACGGAATAATTGTGATGTGGGGTTGGAAAGGAAGAGGAGGCCACAGTTGTGAGGCCTGCGACCACCTGTGTGAAGTTGACTTTTTTTCAAGGCCAAGAGTTGAAAGCAGCAAGGCAGGAGCTCTGCCCTCAGCTGGAAGCTGTTTCAGTTGGGCTTTGAACCCAGGCGTGCCGAGAGTTTATTAACCTTCAGCAGTAGAGTGTATCCGTTACAGAATGCTATGGCGAAGTGTCTGAGAAAAACAGGTTGTTGATAGTATGAAAGAAATTGAACTTAAAAGGCAGTAGAATGTATGTTCATCTTCCAGGGCTGGATGAATTCCACACTTCAAAGGGAGAAAGAGGGTGGAACTCAGCAAAAATACATCTGGGGAAACTTGTCATCAGCAAGAGATCTGAGGAGCAAGAAACAGAGTTGTCATGAAGTCGTGGGAAGAGAGAGTCTTAGTCAGGGTTTCTGTTGCTGTAATGAAACACCATGACCAAAAACAAGTTGGGGAGTAAATGGTTTA
This sequence comes from Arvicola amphibius, assembly GCF_903992535.2. NCBI lineage: Eukaryota > Metazoa > Chordata > Mammalia > Rodentia > Cricetidae > Arvicola > Arvicola amphibius. Next base: position 47,251,710 of record NC_052057.2, read on the forward strand.
TTTGACTTACGCTTCCACATTACTATTCATTATTAAAGGGAAGTCAAAACAGGAACTCAAAGAGAGCAGGATCCTGGGGGCAGGAACTGAAGCAAAGGCCATGGAGGGGTGCTGCTGACTGGCTTGCTCCCCATGGCTTGCTCAGCCTTCTTTCTTAAAGACCCAGGGCCACCAACTCAGGAGTGGCACCACTCACGATGGGCTAGGCCCTCCCATGTGATCACTGATTAGGAAAATACCCTACAGCCTGATCTTCTGTCAATATTTTCTCAGTTAAGGTTCCCTCCTTTCAGATAACTTTAGTTTGTGTGTCGTGTTGTCATAAGACCAGCCAGCACAGAAAGAACCATAAAAACCAAGAGAAGTTGTACTTCAGCTGGGGTTTGTTAGGGGTGCTTAGAACCCATCAGTTCTGTTTCCTTCCCAGTGCCCAGTCCTGAAGCAGGCATGGATGGCTTCCTCAGGTCTAGAGCCTACTTCCTATTAGAGTTACATAGCTTGGGGGTTGAGACCCTTGCCACTCAGCCTTGCTCACCTTCATGGTGTTCTGTCAACCACACTTCAGCATGGTAAACATATGACTCTAGACGGTAACTTTTCACTTCTTAATTGTATGTATTTGTGCTCATTATTTTGCCATTCGAAATGCTAAGAGCTCTTGTTTGCTGAAGAGTTCAGCCACCCTTTCTGGCCTAGTGACCCTCCTGGTAGAGGTAATCCTTTAAGATATTGCCATTCTGTTCTCTCAGCATCAAAGGGTGCTTTGTCCTGTCTCCATCATAGGATGCATTCCCCAAGAACTATCATTGCTTCATGTGGATTATAGCTGAAGATATAGGATATTTGCTGTATATAGCATGCACTTGATGAGTGCATAATGAAGTTGGTAAGATGCATACCACCTATCATTTGGGTCATTGACAGACTTCACATACAGTGATGATTCTGGAAGAGTGTATTCTCCAATAAGGTAGTGGAGAAAAAGTAATACTGACTGTTTATAAATTGAATTTTTGTATGTTCCAGAATATATAAAAAGAAAATTTCAAAGACAACTAAAAATAAGAGAACACACACACACACACACACACACACACGATGACATAAGAAGTGACGTGTATCTGTAGAGTGTGAAGACCTCCTATGACTCGAGTGGACAGACAACAAAACCCAAAAGTGGGCCATGAGGATTGATATTTTCAGTGCCCTGCCTAGGCCACATAGCAGGACAGTGTCTGAGTAAAGCAAACACTGGAGATGTTGCTCAGTGGTAGAGCCTTACACATCCAAGGCCCTGGATTCATACACAGTACTGCAAACTAACCAGCCAGCCAAACAGAACAAAAAGGCTAAGACTTAGACATTCTCCTCTGTGGTGACATACAAGGCCAGCTAGGATGTGTAAAGGTGTTCAGCATGCATTGCACACTCTGGGATGGGTGGAGGGAGAGGGAGAGGGAGAGAGAGAGGGAGGGAAGGAGGGAGGGGGGAAGGAGAGAGGGAGGGAGGGAGAGAGGGAGGGAGGGAGGGGGAAAGGAGAGAGGGAGAGAGAGGGAGAGAGAGAGAGGGAGAGAGAGAGAATCAAGTATTACTAACCTAACCCCAGAGAAACAAGGAGCACTTATCCGCTGTATGTGGTAGGGTCAGATTGTCAACCAACTCTGGACAACAGTCTCCAAAAAAAACATGGTTAAGCAGGGTTACCATGTGTCTCAGCAGCCACATCCTTAGGTGTGTAGGCAAAGAGACCGGAAAATACATGACTGTACAAACACATGCATACAAATGTTCTTAACAGCTGATCAACAATGATCAGTGTGGGATCAACCCACATGTCTGTCAGCTTAGAATGGATAGATGACTAGAACATGGTAGGTAATTGAGGAGAAGCTAGGTGTAAAGCTACATAGTGTGCCATCCTGTGTATGTGAATAGATACAGAGACCTAGTGACTGCCAGGCCTGGGGAGGGAGTGATGGGGAGTGACTGCTGACCGTGGGTGTAGTGTGTGTGGGTAATGAAACTGTTCAGAAAGTACATAGTGATGATGGTGTTGAAGCTTGAGACTGTGCTAAAATCTACTAAATCAGATGCTTTCAAAGGATGGACTTTCTGCTGTGTAAATCATATTCTACAAAGCTGTGACACACGAGAGGGGAGACAGTGCTAAACTTACTGCACTATGAAAAGGCAAAAAACAATGGTAGCTTGGGGAAAGCCCTGCCGCCTTGGTGCTTTTGGTGCGGCAGTGCTGGTAGGAGTGACCGTGACATTGCACACTGTGATTTGTCTGTAGTTTTCACCTCAGACCCCATGTGAGGAACCTGAGGGTCAGTCGGCAGCCCAGGCATTTCTGAATTTACTGGGTTCTTTTCCTTTGCCTGCCACCTACAAGTCAGTGCCAGAGCCTGCCTTGATGGGGGTGCTCCTGTCTGGCAGTGTGAGTGTCGCTGTGTAGTGTGCCTGCGGTGTGTCTCCAAAACACAAGCCCCTGCTGATTATGTGTGTGGTCTGTTGGTGTAAGAAAACTAAGGAGGGAGGCTAAGCAGATAAAGCTGTTAACACACGAGCACCTCAGGGTGGGTAGAAGACATCTTGAGTGTAGCAGTAATTGGTGTTGCCGTTGAGGAGCTGAAAGCCTTTAAAGGCAAATTGATATGTCCAGTAAATCCATGCATTTAAGTGCCCACACAGTCAATCTTAGAGATTCAATCTTAAGATTGAAGACAATCTTAGAGAGGACACACTGACAGGCACAGTGGCCAGCAACCGTGGAAGGGCTGTCAGCGGCATAGCCTGCATTTCTTTCGGTGAGAGAGACTGCCCCAAGGACCCAAGAGCACCAGGCATCTGTCGTTTGACTTGCTGGCCTCTGAGAAAGCAGGACTTCACACATTTGGGGTGTGTGCATGATGCTTTAATTTTGATTGGATTATGGAGTTGAGAAAGATTTGAGAAAAAATTCACCTGACTTTCAATTTGAGAAAAATTTCAACTACTAGAAAGGGCACATAGGTAAGAGGGCGCGTTCACTATTTTTCTTTCTGTCTAAGTATTTGTCATAGCGGGGAGGCACGAAGGCAGGGGCTGAAGCACCTGGTCACATCACATCCACGTCAGGAAGCAGAAAGAGATGGCTGTGCTGCCAGCTGTTTCTCTCCTCTTTTGCCAGCCTGGGACTGAATAGCCCTGTGAAGTGGTGCCACCCACGTTCAGGGTAGGGCTTCCTTAACTAACCGAATATAGAAACTGCCTCACAGATATGCCAAAGCTTTGTTCTCACAGTGTTTCCTGATCCCGAATCCTGCCAGACCTGGCAGTCGAGGGTAAGCTTGCAAAGGGGACTTAATCCTCTGATTGTCACTGTTGTCATTCCCCTCACCTAAAAACACCCAGAGCAGTGGTTCTCAACCTGTGGGTCCTGACCCTTCACAGGGGTCACCGAAGACCGTTAGACAACAGATGTTTACATTACGATTTATAGCGGTAGCAAAATTTTAGTTCTGAAGTATCAGTGAAAATAATTTCATGGTTGGGGTCCCCAGCACATGAGTAACTGTATTATTAAAGGGTCACAGCATTTCAGATAGGGCTAGTAGAGCATTCGGAAATACTATCCCCATTAATAGAGGCTCTGTTCAAGAGCTCTTCCCACTTAACTTTTCCATTTTCCTTTGCTGAGTACAGGAGTGCGTACTTGGTGTGGTAGAAGTGTGGTTTCCCTTACAGGCACCATAATGAAAAAGACTTGGCAGGGCCTGCCTCGCTCAGTGTGCACCACACAGACCGAAACAGTTTCCTTCTAGTGGATACTGATTGTGCTTCTGGGGTTCCTGCCCCTCTGCCTTTAGCTTTCTGGACAATTTATGTGTAAAGATGTCTTACGCATATGCCATGACCCTCATTTTCCACCTTATGAACTAATAATTTTTGATGGCTTGTTCACATGTCGTAGGAAAGCTTCATGCTGACCCAAAGATCTAAAAAGCACATGGAGAGAGTTGAACACCCAGTGGGTGTGCTATGGTCTGGGAGCCACTCTTCCCTCTTCAAGATGACTGCCATAGTAAAGAGCATGCCTAGGTCAGAATGAGTGTCTTTTTATTTTGATAACAGAGGTATACTTTTTTTTAACCTTTATCCATCTTTTTGGGGAGTTAGTTAATGGATCAGTACTCACTGAATTAGATAACCCTCGCCTGGGCAGAGAAAAGCATAGATTGGAATACGCATTAGATTTGATTTGTGGGCCAGCAAAATGGCTCCATGGGTAAAGTGCTTGCCAGCAAGCCTGACAGCCTGTGTTAGATCCCTGGACCCTCATGAGAGGAGGAGACTCCTGCAAATTATCCTCTAGTATCCACATATACTTTGTGGCACATGGGCTTACATATATGTATTTGTGTGTGCACACACAAATAAGTAAATGTAATAAAATTTTGATTAAATTTTTATTTGGTTATTCTCCACACTTGGCCAGCAATGGGAGCCCCTGTAGAGAAGCCATGGCTGATAAGGTCACAGCATAATGAGCTGATGTGGAAGTGTTAGCCCAGGTTGCCTCCTTTTTATAACCATAGCCTGTGGTAAACCGCTGCTTTGTTCCACCGTTAGCACTGTGAAAGCCAGGAGCAGAAGGGAAGATAGAGGTTGCCTCTGCCCTGGCCCTCTGGGCTGTCAAAGGGAAACTGGGCTCTTTCAAGCCTTGGGTCTGCTGAAGACGCTGCCCTATGAGGAGTGAGGGGGCTGTTCAACAGCATTGAGTGCGCCTGAAAGGGAGAAAGCACCTGGTTAGTCCCTGTCCACTGTTAGTGGATTTGGTTTTAGTCTTCATTTACACCTTTCTGTATGAGGAACAATTGCAGAGCTAAAGGAGTGATCTCGGCACGGCTCCTTGCCACATAGTGGTGTGCAGTTTTCTCTCTGCGCCTTCTCTCCCTCTCCGTGCCCAGCATATGCTCTCGTATTTCTGTCTTGTTTCTGTAATTCTGGCATCATGGGATTATAGAAGACAGTGTCAGCAGGCAAACACATAGAGAGGACCTGTGCCGGCCAGTTATTCATTTGGATTGCTCTTACCTGCTCACGTCAGCTGTGTTTTAACACTGGAGCTCCGTAGAGGTGGGGTATCTTCATTACTGCTCATCAGTGGATTGATACCCAGTTATCTGGGGGTGCCAGGCATTTGTCAACACTCGCTGGGAGGTGGGGCCATTTTTATCTTAAGAAGGAGGAAAGAATTTGAGGGCATCTTGAGTCCCTTCTAATTGGAAACGAGGCGACTCTTCTGTTTATTTTGTCCTTCACAATGATGATTACGTGAGAGCATAATTAAGTCTTCCAAGCCACCCTCACAGGCACATCTGTCTGGCGTTTACTGCTCTGAATGCTGTTCTTCACCTACATTCAAGAGCCACAGTTGATGTTCATGGTAGTGTTGATATTGAAGCTGCATCACATCCAGAAATTATTTCTTTGTTACATCACAAACATTACATTTGATTTTATCACAGTTATCATAGTATCTCTTTCCAAATTAGTAACACATTTCTCATATCTCATTTGTTTTATTTTTAGTTATGTGTACCCGTGTGTCCCTGCTTGTCTGTATGTGTACCATGTGTATGAAGTGCCCACAGAGGCCATAAGAGAGCATCATGTTTTCGGAAACTAGAGTTACAGATGATTTTGAGCTCCCATGTCAGCTGCTGGGGATCAACCCAGGGTTCTCTGGAAGAGCAGCCAGTACCCTTAACCACTGAACATCCTGGAGCACCTTTACCTGCCTAGCTATCTCACTGGTCCCAAATGGATTCTTTTGTTGCTGTTGTTTGTTTTTTGGTTTTGCCTTTTGGAGACAGTGTTTCTCTGTGTAACAGCTCTGGTTGTTCTGGAACTATCTCAGTAGACCAGGCTGGCCTCGAACTCACAGAGGTCCATGTGCCTCTGCCTCTTGAATGCTGGGATTAAAGGAGTGTGCCACCACTACCCAAATGGATTCTTAATCGCCTTGTGAGCTAAGAAATTTTTTTTTCATGGTGCTGGAGCATTTTAAAAAGTGAAATATAAAACTTATAGATAGGAAGACAAGCTGTTCCAAATAGAATGGCCAGATAGATTTTAATCGATGATAACACCGGGTTCTGTTGCTATGTAAACAAATTAAATGACAATGTGTAGCATGGCTTTGTTCAGCACAGTCACTTCACCATTGTGGTAAGCATAAATATTGTTAATATCTCCTTAATACTATTATGATATGGGACCATGTAGGGTTTAAAAAGTAACAATGCCAAAGTAGCTGCCAGTATCATTGTAAATTGAGTGCATATTCATAATCAAAGAAAATAAACATTCACAGTTTAGAAGCTAGAGAAGACGGTCTGGAGATGTAGCTCAGTGGTAGACTGCTTGTCTAGCACACGTGATGCTTTGAAATTGGTCCCTGGAACACACGTGCACACATACATGCACACATGCACACATGTGCAAGCTCAGGGGCTTGATCCCTAGCAACACTGTAAACAGAAAAGGAAGCAGCTAGAAAAGAAATACAGAGTGCTTTCTGAACTGCGGGTCCTCTGGGTGCTCTCTTACTGTGGGAGAGGTCCTGGTTAAGGGTTGGGATCTAGTACTTCAGTAAGCATTTGGAGCTTGGAGTCTTGGCTCTGTCCAAGACTGTTTTGTCCACTGGAGACAAAGCAACCCTGTTTCCCCATTCCCTGATGCCTGGTCCCTAAAGTCTACTGGGACTGTGCAGGAGGAGACGTAGTATGGACTTCAGAGCACCCAGATGCTGGTTTACCTCTGCTGATTCAGTATCTTCGTCTTGAGGGCCTGTCTCTATTATTCCCTGAACAGCATGGACATGAGTGAGTACTTGAAGGGGGGCCATTGTGGTATGGGTGCTGTTTACCTATTGAATTGGCTGCAGAGGGCTCGGGTCTGTACCTCCAGAACACTTCTAGAACAGTCTGAGGACATGACCATGCCTGGATAGCTGGGAAGGGCTGCTTTAATATCAGAAAGAGTTAAACCATACGACCTTTGTTTCCATAAAGCAGTGTTAAGTCTGAAGCAATCGCTCTGTTTAAGGAGTGACTGGAAACTTACGGGATCATTCTGTGTACATGTACCCAGTGTCTTGGTGTACCATGACTGTTAGAGGAATTTGGTCTGACTTTTCCCATAGAAATGGAGTGATATATCTAGTCAGCCTTAGATATGGACTTTATCAACTACCCAACTTGCCTCACATTACATTGCTTAATCTCACCTGAAGATTTTTCATATAAAATTTAGGATCATCTTATTATTACTGTGTGTTAGGTTCTGCTCCAAGTACTCTATAAGTGGTAAATTGATACATAAATTGCAAAAGTCATTACCACTGCTTTTGATTGTTATAGTCAATTAGCTTACTTTCCTTTCCCACTCTGTCTCAGGCTTCTGCGTGTGTGCAGCTCAGGGTGTTCCCTGCTACCCCAGTCTGGATGTGGGGCAACCTTTTCTCTGTCCACGTTTGTGCTCCGTCCACTCCTAGATCCTGCCTGACTGTGTCTCAGGCTTTTGCTTTGCTTTCTGCCTCCTGCCCTTCAAGCTCCCTTTCTTCTGTACCTTTGCAGGCTGGTGGGAGTAGGAAGAAAGCTTTTTGAGAACAAAGGCGTTTATTCACATTCCCAGCAAGTGTTCCAGTGAAATGCTTTTCTTTTAAGAGAAAAGACACTTAAAACTGTGCATGTGTTTTACAAGGCCTATTCTAACTCTTTGAATCAAAATTGATTTTTATTCCTGAAAGTTCTATGTTTGGCAAGCTCTTTTGACCTCCCATAAACACCTCCTGCCTGCTACAGCTCTGTGCTATAGCTCCATGTCTCGGGATTGCTGGATTAGCGAGGCAATGGGCATGGGGAATGGTAATGGTGACCAAGTTTATAATGGGATATGTCTTGCCCTGTTCCAGGTCCTTTCCTCCTTTCAGGTTGAGGATCTTAAAGCACGGCAGCTACAGGGACTTAGTATACCTGGCTGTGTCTTGAAGCCTCTTATGTCTCTTAATAGTACACATGTCCTAACACTCAGTGGTTGACTGCCTGTTGACTGACCAGCCTTCAGAATTTCTGTGTAATCTGTCACATGAAGTAACACATCACCATCGTAAAGACCCCAGCTTGTAACGTCACTCTGCTGTGTCTCTCTTTGTCTAACACAGCGAGCTCAAGTCTAAGTCTCCAGTGCATAGGGAGCTTCCATGTGACAGTTGGGATTGGGCTGGGAATTTCCCTCTTAATGCTCCACCCCCGCCCTGCACACTGCTCCCACTAGATCCCCTCAGCTGCTGTCTCTGGACTAGTCTGTTTTTTTTTTTTTGGGGGGGGGGGTGTGTGATATTTTTAATGGTTCTTTTGGTCAGTACTCAAACACTTGTTAAAGTAGGACCTGGGTGCTCCCCGTTAATGTGGTGCACCTACCCTGGCCACTTTGCCTTTGGTGCAAAACAGCAAGCATGCCCAGCTCCTAGAAAGTATCTGTCTCACTCGTCTGACTCTCTAGTCCGTCACCTGCTGCTTCTCGGGAGGCGGGTGATGGGGCACCAGCAGCTGCTCAGCAGGGTGAGGATGGGCACGAAGGGGTGAGGCTCTCTAAGTTCAGATAAGATATGATAATCAGATCTGGGAACTGTTGGCGATCAGGTTGGCTTTCTTCAGTGGACCAGGGAAGAACACTGTGTGTATGAAAGGTGAATGGAGCACTTACTGGTTTTACTTCATTTTGTTTTTTATAGTAGGGAAGGCTTACAGACTTAAGGTAAAGGAGACTTGGATTCAGCCACCCTGCCCTAAGACTCCTCTAGGTGCCATGGGTTTTTACTAAAACTGCCCCATAAGTCCCGTAATGCTGGAGGCTAAAAGTCCAAGACGGCAGAACACTTTCCAAGTCCTCTATTTCTGCCATGTAAATGAGTATATTAGTTAGGTGGCATCACAAGGTCTGCCATGGGCCCTAATCTCATTCTGGGTTAGAGTCTACCTGCACACACAGTCTGAAGCTCATCCTGAACAGGAACACTTGAGCATAGGAGTCAAGAGAGGGGCGTTGGTGGGGTGCACAATGCAGCTCACGGTAGGTGACCATCTGAGGCACGGGAGGGGGGGGGGAGACAGAGACAGAGAGACAGAGAGAGACAGAGCACACATCCACCTTTCCCAGAGTTCTCTGCTTCCCCGGGGATGTGTGAGTGGCACTTCTGTAGATCCATTGATTTCTGAAATCATTGTATTTGGGCTTTTGTAACAGCACTTATTAGAACCCAGGTCACTTTTCTCCTCACCTTTGAATATTCAGTGGTTATCAGCGGTATGTGTCAGGAAGTCACTGGGGAATTGAATATGTGATTTGTCTGCCTCAAGACATTGCCGTAATTTCATTCACCCACAAAAGGAAATAAGTTTGTTTTTTCCAATAATTAACTATGGAGAGTGAAGGTATATTTTGTTGCCATGAGTATTTTGAACTGAATTTCTCAGATGTTTGATTTCTTCTACTAGAAATATATATGTATATATATATACATATATATGATAATTACTTTTATTAAACAAAAGATATTATTGCCACCATTTCTGAAGTTGCATTATTCTCTAGGGAAACCTGAGAATAATTTCCTTAGGTCGAGTTCATAGCTGAGTTTGATAAGTAAAGTGTGCTATAATTTGTGTTATAAAACAGCAGCAGACAAATTATCATTATGTGGTTTTGGTTTTTTATTCTTACTTTAGAATTAATACTTCACTTTGGGAGGATGAATGACAGGTCTGTTTTGGGTAAGAATGGGTTTTTGAAAATGTCTTATTATATATGCACATGTAAGTATCACAAATACCACAGAAAGTTCAGGATATGAGAAGAGAGAGAGCTTCAGGCAGCTTTTATAATGCACATCAATTTGCAACTTCATACGCTACTTAATTTTCTGCCTGGAAACCTGTTGTGTAGATAAAGGTAATTTACTCTTCAGAGTGAATTTATTTATTATTATTATTTCTTAAAGATATCTTTATTTATTATGTATATACAGTGTTCTGCCTGCATACCAGAAGAGGGCACCAGATTTCATTACAGAGCCACCTTGTGAGTGCCAGGAATTGAACCCAGGACCTTTGAAAGAACAGTCAGTGCTCTTAACCTCTGAGCTGTCTCTCCAGCCTCTTATTTTATTAATTTTTAAGGACAATATCTTAAGGACAAATGTTCTTATAAAAGTGGGAAGGAGACAGGTTTTCATCTGTGTGTCATTTAGTTTTTTGACAAACTTTAGAAAAAATATGCTTATAGCAAGCGGGAAATTATAAATGCTGAGTATAAATTATTTCATTACAGTCACTGCTGTGGAAAGTGGCCCCTGTCAGCTTTCCTACATCAGTGAGGCCTGTGTGGCTGCACCTGGAGGGAATGTGGACCTGCTGGGAAGGTCTTTGCTTCTTTGAACTCCGGGGAGTGAAGGAATGTTTTATGAAAATGGAGCACCTTCTGTGTGCTTTCTGCTTTCCCTAGTAGCTGCTGGAAGGCAGGGAGGGAGCGCGAGCCCTGGGGTAGCTGTTTTTTGTATTATTGGTAAGACACATCTCCTACACAGATGTGACACGCAGTTGTCGGAAGTATGTTCTAGAGAAGCGCTCGTGTGGTAGACTGAGGACAAGGCACTGTCAGTCTGTGCCTGCGCTTTCCAGTGTCCTGCTAACGCCCTTGCACATGGGTCCGTAAATTCCAGTGTCCTGCCTAAACGCCCTTGCACATGGGTCCGTAAATTCCTGCTGCCTGGTCAGAAGTAACGTGATATGATTAGCGGGCTGTGCCCCGGAAGTGGGTAGCTTCATGTCAGAACTGTAAGGACAGGAAGGCTAGCACAGAGAGTGAGTCAGAGCCTCCGTTTCCGGGAGTGAGCGTAATAGAATATTAGTATTTAGAAAGTTTCTTGTTAATTTATGTGCACGTATGTGAGCCTGTGTGTGTTTATGTGAGACTTGTATTCAGGTGCCCACGGGGTCCAAAGACGGCATCTAATCTCTGGAGCTCAAGTCTAGACTCTTATGAACAGCCATGAGGGTGCTGGGAAATAAACCTGGGTCCTCTGCAAGAGCAGCAAGTGCTCTTAACCATCCAGATATCTCTCCAGTCTCCTGTGTTCTTAAACACTGGCCAGTGCCTGTTAACTCAAGTCAGAATTACTGAGTGCACTAACATGTAGACTACGCACTGAGACTCACCAATGCTTTAGCAATACCCTTTTGTTGTTGTTTGTTATTTTTTCATGAAAACTAAACATAGGGTATGTTTTTGTTGTTAGACACAAATTACTTTATTTTGTCCTCTTAGCAGCTTCCTGAGATGCAATGCAAAAATCTATTTTAATACAGAGATTCAAAATCAAGCATTAAAGAAAAAGAAACCAAAAATAAAGCCTGTCAGAATGTGTGCCTCATTTTCTTAAATAATTGATTCATTCAAGTATTTGCGAGCCTGGTGCCAGATTCCAGTTTAACAGTGTGTACATGAGTGTGTGTATATCCTGTTTTTCTTTAATTTGACCACAGCCAGGCCTCTTCCTCTACAACTGAGCCATAGCCTTCAGCCCTGCAGTTCTTTGGAGCCCCTGTAGCCTTCTGCGATGCCGTCATTTCGTGACTTCCCTTCCCTCATGGCTCTGTTGGTCGTAGTTGTGTCTGTTACATGGACTACATCATTCCCTGTGTTATGTCAGGATGGTTGGGGTTAAGATGGTAGCTCAGCACTGGCCAGGTACCATTAGCTCTCTCTCACGTTGTTCTTCCCTAGTTGCCATCCTCGAGTGGGAGGCTGCCCAGGATGGGTTGTCCTGAAAAGTCTCGTCTGCCAGAGTTCTTGCTGAAATCAGGACAGCTAGGTGCACCTTTGACCATCCTGATTGGCCATTGCTTAAGTTATTTGTTGGTCAGAATCATTTTTCCCTTATCCTTAGTCTAGACAAATGATACTTTAGTGGATTTCCCTGGCTTGTTTCCTAATATCCGTGAACCTGTGTGTACTGAAGCGGAAATAGGCTAGATATTCTTAGATAGGTCTAGAAGCCCAGCCCTAGAAGCGTTCTTGCATGACCCATAGAATCTCTTCCTGCACACCCATTGAGTTTATGGTTATATACAAAGTTACTCCTAGCATCGGTTTATACACATGCTCAGTTATTTGTCCGGTAAAAGTGTTATGACCATAAACATTTTATGATAAACTAAGACTTACTAGTAAGATAATGATCTTTGCTAAATGTTTCATGGAGTTGGAATCGTTTAATTAATAGGGAAGTAACTAATTCCTTTGTATAATTAGCAGGGGAGTTATTAATACTTTCGTATCCATGGGTGTGATTGTTGATAATCTGTATTACATCCAGTCCTTTTGTCTCCTTCCTTAGGTGATTGAAGATAGTACTGGAGTCCGCCGGGTGGTGGTCACACCCCAGTCTCCTGAGTGTTACCCACCAAGCTATCCCTCAGCCATGTCTCCAACCCATCACCTGCCCCCTTATCTGAGTCACCACCCACACTTCCTTCAGAACTCGCACACGGCTTATTATCCGCCTGTCACCGTTCCGGGAGATATGCCACCGCAGTTCTTCCCCCAGCACCACCTCCCCCCGACCATATATAGTGAGCAAGGTGAGTCCGTTACAGCTGGCGTCAGGATCTGTGGAAACTTGGTACACTGCAGTAACTGGGGTGGCCTCCTCACTTCATCTCCTATGGAATAAGCAAGGCAGAAAGAGCCCTAACTGGAACAGAGCTCCACTGGCTGTCCCAAGCTTCCCTTGTCTTGGATTCTGTCTCATACAAGTCCTTTGACTTGGTTGGGTCACAGCTTTTTCTTGCTGCTGCCCCACCAAGAACAAGGAGTAGGATAGCTCCTCTTTATTTTGGAAGTGAAGCAGCCATCTGCCCTGTGTTCCTGTTGATGAGTGTTTATCTAACAGTGGCCTCAGGCAGAGCTGGGCCCCATTATTTCCTTGGCATTATCATTGTCTGCCAGTAAAAGGGAAATTGAAATGATTTTTGCCCCATTTCAAATGTCAGAAGATTGTGAAGTCTCAATATCCTTTGGGTTTTGTGAAAGATATATCTTGGCAGAACTCAGCAGTCCTCTTGCTACTGGTGAGGCCGTCCCACAGCTGGTTTGAGTTTGAGAATAGCCATTACCTTGACCACAGTGTCTCTGGTTGTTAGGCAAATACTTACATTGAAAGGAAGAGAGTCTCAGAGTTCTCGGCATTGTGTCTTTCAAAGTTCTGCTGTGGATTTAGTCTGAAGCTGTGACTATCTGATTGGACGCTCGGCAGCCAGAGAAGAGGGAGGGGAAATTAGACTTTGGCTCTAGGACTTTGCAAAGGCTCTTCTCACTCTGATTGGAGCATTTGCCTCTTTAAATGTGTGTTGTTCAGAGGAATCCCTCCTCCGCTCCACAGGTTTGAGCGAGTTTCCCCTGTGCTTTTACCACAGCAACACTCTTACCCATGTCTCTTTTCTGTTCAGCTCGCATTGTCTATTGTCTTTTTATTATTATGAACAAAAGAGAAACCTGAGATGAGTACTTTAATTAAATATCCTATTGTGACTTAGGAATGAAATTTGATTAGTTTGTTTGTTTTGGTAGTTAATCAGAGGAAGTTTAACATGCTTTCATAAAGGGGTGTAGGAAGGTCACAGCCAAACATGAGGTAAATATCACATCCATCATTTACTAATTTGATCTCTGTTTTCTTAATAGCATAAGCCACGCCCCCCCAATCAAGCATGTTATGAAGACATTTAGAAAATAATTGTTAACTCTTTTTAGATATGGTCTCACTATGGAGTTAAGCTCACAGCAATCCTCCTGCCTCTGCCAGCCAGGTGTTGAGATTGTAGGCATGTACCGCTTCACTCGGTTAATTAGTGTGTGAAGAGTATTTAGTGCTTTGTCATAGTCCATATGGAATGCTGAGAGTTTGTTTGTCAGCACGTCTGGTCGGCTATGAGCTCCCTGACGTCCTGCAGAGTCCTGGTCGCTGACTCACAGTCTGATGATGCCCTCTAGGGTGCCTGGTAGTTACTCTTGGATAAACCATGGCTTTAAAATCTTAGGCAAGGTAAAATTATGATTTCAAACGTCATTAGAATTAAGTCAGCGCTGCCACTCATTTCACGGTGTGCTTTGATCTAAGTTCATCAGAGTAACGCAGAACAGCAACACAAATAATGCGTGTGCCGTCCTTAGCTTCAAATTAAAAACGGCGATAAAGTCTTCATATCACAGAAACATCTGTGGGACTTCCTCTCCTGATTTCTCAGTGTGTATACCTCAAGGCAATTAAACATTAACTCCTGGAACCATGATAGAAAATTCTTATGCTGTCTTAAATGGTTCTTATATTAGTATGCACAGTGACTACTTTCTCTGCTTGTGCCGTTCAGAACAGTGGCCAGCTTCTGACGTATGGTAGTATACTTAGTTTAAACACACTCTTTCTGAATACGGCTGTACTCGGCGTCCTGCGTTCTCTAGTCCACACTGGCTGTCTTGTAAAGATGTAAGTAAGCTGTGTGAACAAACAGGACATGAACAGCGGGGTTTTCCCTCTGAAGAGTGGAAGCGGTACTTTTATAATTAGGTAAATTATGTAGCTTCTTATGTGTTTCTGCTCAGCACTGTCTGGCTTTAGGTCGCTAATATCTAGAAATTACAATAATGACATATGATTTATACAGTTACTGTATATTTGAGAAGTTATTTTATTCTTAAAAAGAGATAAGGAAATGTTATCTATGTTATATGTTGTCATTTTCTGTTGATGCCAAAATACCACGTTTGACATGTCATGGGGCCGGAGAGGTGGCCCAGTGGTACAGAGCACCTTCCTACCCCTGTAGAGGACCAGTGTTTGGTTCTCAGCTCCCTCCTTGGCATCCAGTTCTAGGTGATCCAGCATGGATTCTGGCCTCCATGCTACCTGCACACATGTGGTACACACATGAAAAAAAAGATATGCCCCAAATATCTTTTTATATCATGCTAAGTCTGTGCTTTTCAATAGAAACATGGTTGTATCTCTAAGAATAGTCATACTTTAAATATTATGAGTCTGTCTATACATGTAAACGGGTATTTCATTTCTTCTATGTGTTGCATCTGCTGAAGACATCAAGAAAGGCAGGGTCAGATTTAGTTATATATTCACCAGCCAATGAAGTCTTTGGGGATAACCTTGTCTTCTTCTTTCTCCATAATTTATGGGAAGTTCTAAGTGCACTGTGCTGTGTTTAATAACTGATGATACCTTGACTATTTGGGAAGGAATGCAGATCCTATGAGCATGTGCTGTGTCCGCATTTTCTAAGTATGTTTTGTAATGTGTGCAGTAGTTGTGTGCTTTGCTTCCCCAGGGGTCAGGTTACCGACCTTTTTCATCACTCACTGTGGTCGATGGTGACTGAGCTCGTGTTTGTCACACACATTCGTTCTAGAAATTATCCCACTTTATGGAATGTCAAGCTACATCACCCGAGAAGACCAGTACAGCAAGCCACCGCACAAAAAGCTGAAGGACCGCCAGATTGACCGCCAGAACCGTCTCAACAGCCCGCCTTCCACCATCTACAAGAGCAGCTGTGCCACAGTGTACAATGGCTACGGGAAGGGCCACAGCACTGGAAGTAGTGGAGGCGTGGGAGGTGGAAGCGGAGGTGGACCCGGGATCAAAAAGACGGAGCGAAGAGCCAGAAGCAGCCCAAAGTCCAGTGATTCGGACTTGCAAGGTAGTGTGGAGACATGGGCATTTTCAGGGCCCCGTCTGTTACAGGGGAACTTGATCTCATGATGGATGGTTTCTCTTGAGAACCGTTGAGTCGACCTTATCCTTCTCTTAATAAGGAAAGACTACTGTAGTGTTATTTATTTATGTGAGTTTTTCATTACATTCCATCTCAGAAACAATATTGGAAATTATTTTCACATTGGCCTGCTTCTGCTGCTTCATGCTACATTGAGAGATACGGAAGATATCATATTGAATCTCTTTTTGCTAAGCATGTTCTAACTCTAATCCCTCATGAAAACAGCTGTAGTTATGCTATGTTGTAGTGAAGCTGGCCATGCATGGCAGGAGGGTATCCCTTTTCAGCTTCAGACAGGGTTGTCCCTGCATGTCCATTGGCATCTTCTCACCATTCCCAGACCAAAGGGACAGACAGTTGCTCAGAAGGCCATGTGTACTTTGTAGGTTAATCTATTGGAGATAGATCTTTGGGGCTGGGGGCAGGGCATGCTTATCTTTATTTACATTTTAGGTGAAATTTAGAGGTAATCATTTTTGTTTTTTTTTTTTTTTGTTTTGTTTTTCGAGACAGGATTTCCCTGTAGTTTCTAGAGCCTGTCCTGGATCTAGCTCTTGTAGATCAGGCTGGCCTCGAACTCAGAGATCCGCCTGCCTCTGCCTCCCGAGTGCTGGGATTAAAGGCGTGCGCCACCACTGCCCGGCAAGGTAATCATTTTTATTGCAACAAGAGAAAAAAAGCAGCCTTTTCTGTAGGTATATAGAAGGCTGAAAGACATATCATATTAGACATGTGTATATATAGCTGAAAATCATATAGACATGCAAGATATAAATAAAATAGCAGTTAAAATTTTGACAACTCTATAAATTTATAAATCTAAAAAAATAATGGCAAGCAAAGATGAACAAATCTCAGACTTAGATAATTTGGCACCCAACCCATTGTGTGTATGTGTGTCTGATTGTGTATATGTGAACGTGGTGTGTATGGTATATGTGCTCATGTCTGTGATTGATTCTCTAAGTGCACTCCAGAGGCCAGAGGAGGGTACTAAGTGCCTGGCTTGCTCTCTCCACCTTATTCCTTTCAGACAGGGTCTTTCCCTAAACCTGGAGCTAGGCCAGCATCCAGGAAGCCCCAGTGATCCTTCTGTCCCATACTCCACGGCACTCATGTTAGGGGTGTGCGTGCATGCGTACGTGTGAGTGCGTGCGGATGTGCATGTGTCCATGCCTGGTGCTTGAATTCAGATTCGCATCCTCATGCTTGCACAGCAGGCAGGGTGTCCTCTAAGCCAGTGGTTCTCACCCTTCCTCATGCAGTGTCCCTGAGTGCAGCTCCTCATGTTGTGCTGATCTCCAGCCATAAAATTATTTTCATTGCTACTTCTTAACTGTAATTTTGCTCCTGTTATTAATCGTGATGTGACTATCTGTTCCAGTGGTCTTGGGTGACCCCTGTGAAAGGGTTGCCCCCAACCACGGGGCCGAGACCCACAGGTTGGGAACCATTGAGCTGTCTTCTCTCTAGTCCAATTCCTTGTGTCCCTAAAACAGTGGCTGTGGCTGTGACGGCATTTGTGATGGGAAAGGCAGAGGTTGTGTATATCTGCATGTCTGAAGGTGGGCACCTGTAAGCAGAGGGCAGGCTGGGAGGTGGAGTTTCCTTGTAGGCCCTTCGCAGTTGAGAAGCTGTGAGGGCGGTGTGAGTCCTCCACATGTCTCCTTAGCATCTTCTGCATTGTCGCTGTGTCCTGCAGTCATTGCACGTGGACAGTTATTAATCAAAACACAAACAGACAGCGTGTGAAAGAGACTCCAAGTTGAGAACCTTTTAC
This sequence comes from Arvicola amphibius, assembly GCF_903992535.2. Taxonomy (NCBI): domain Eukaryota; kingdom Metazoa; phylum Chordata; class Mammalia; order Rodentia; family Cricetidae; genus Arvicola; species Arvicola amphibius. Next base: position 47,269,389 of record NC_052057.2, read on the forward strand.
ACAGCTCCTAAGTGAAGGTGCTGCGTCTGGTCTGTGAAATTCTCTTTCCTCTGAGTCACGGGGCATCCTGTGCTGCTCAGACATGTTTGAGTGTTCCAGGGCACAGCTATCTTCCCGGCTCATTTGCCCATGTTTTGTGGATTTTAGGTTCATACCATGTGTTAAAATAACTCAGTCAAATCATGCTACAGTTGCTGTTTAGAATTGGTTTTCCTATTTTAAACTGTCTTATGTCCTGATTGACACATTATTTGATTATGCTTGTGAAAGAATGTGTTAAATTAAATATGAGAAGGGATATTTTATTCACAATACTTGATTTCAACCAAAGAAGAGAATTATTCTCTCACTTTCTGTCTCTGTCTCTCTGTCTCTCTGTCTCTGTCTCTCTGTCTCTCACTCTCTCTCACACACACTCACACACACACACACACACACACACACACACGTATAGATTATTCAAAGGAATATTTTTCACCCAAATGTGAAAAGGGAATATTCATGTTGTCTAGATTTGCCAGAAGTGATGTAGGTACTTGGAACAGAAGCAAGTAAAGTAAATTCAAGTGTAAGATCATAGGAAGAGATGAAAGAGGAAGGTTGATTAGATGAAGCGGTGTTGAAGTTAGTGCAGAAAGCAGCACAGCTGCAGATTCACTTTGTCAACACACACAACTTCCTCTATGTGCAGTTAGCTCACAGCTCACGTGCCCAAGTGTGCTCTCTGCTCTATGTGAGTACCAGCACACTGTGGAAGAACTGCCGCTGTGTTGGATCTTCATGGAATACTCATGGGACTCATGGGCATTCCCGGGTCTCTGGGCATTTTCATGTTTTATGCCATATGAGAAAAAGTGGGTGGAATTGTGGGGAGTGTGTGGCCTGGCTGGTGTATAGAAAGCAGTTGTTTTGTTAAGATGGTGGTGATCTTACATTTGCTTTGGACCCAAAGAACCCAGCATTTCACACGGAATAGGGGCATTGATCGGGCTGCTTTCTCCATGACCCTTCGCTCATTATGTTAGCTTTGGTCTCCAGAATCACTTGGTCCTTCTCTCCACATGGTTTAACCAGGAAATAAAAATCACAGGGCCGGCAAGACGGCTCCGCAGGTATCTCGCCCCTTAGAGCTTTGCTCCCTCTTCTGCCCTCAGCCCACCTAGTTAGTGCTAAGCCGCAGATACACTGTTAGCATATATATGTCTGCTCTGCTCAGGAGCAGGGCACATCCTTTCTCCCAGCATGGGGCTTGTGGTGGCTTCCCATATTCTGCCTTTCCAGAGGAGACCAGTCTCATTGCTTCATAAGTTTCTCATTTTGGGGGGAGTCGGCATTAGTCATCTACCTATTTGCCGCTCGGTGGCAGGGTGTATGCCCAAGCTTGCTTGAGACCCATTTCAGTTTCAGAACTGGAGAGAGGGTTAGTGAACTTTCAATTCATGTAATGTGTATAATAAAACCAACTACCTAAAAGAATAAAAAGCTGACATTGCCATGAAGACACATGGATGTGACTGACAGCCATTTTTTAAAAAAGTAAGTTCTGGTTGGTAGTTAACTGCTTCAGAAGCACAAATAGGACCTTGAGCCAGAGATACCTGGACCTCATTCACATCAGAATCTTCTCAGTGATTTTTGGCTTCGTGCTCTCTCCCCGGAGCCCCTGTGCTGGGCCACTGCTCAGCCAAGGCAGAGCAGCTGTGGTGAGGTGAAGGACGGCTAGAGGGCAGAAGTTCACACAGCAGGGTAGGGTCCGGAGCAGCTTTGGCCTCTTTCCACCTCCCCAGTCCTGTGCTTTGAGCGGCACTGTTTCCCAGAGCAAGCTTCTCTTTGAACAGGTGCAGCCACAGGACTGGTCCCTCTTCCTGGAACTAATTGCTACGCTGCCCAAGGAACACTCTGAGCTCATGTCTCCGTCCTCCTGTCTTTGACTTTGCCTCCAGAAAAACAGCACAGTCCAAACCCCGTCATCCCTTCAGCGATGGTCAGAATTCTTGTTCCCTTGCTGTCCTTTGGAGCTGATGATAGGCCATGGGCTGAGAAGGGTTGGGACTTCAGTATCAAACATGCTAGGTTTCCTTGTCACTCATGAATGATTTTCCTTTAGCATTCCCCAAATTGTCCTCATTTGTACAATGAATATTTTAATTCCCACGATTGAATATTTAAAAGTAACCTAACTCAGTTTTTGATACCTTAATGAAATAATAGCCCTTAGGGCTTGAGGATTCATTTTTTTTCTCACATGTGTGGGACTCGTTATTTCATCTAGGCAGGTGTCCTGTCCTTCCATCTTCTCTGATGACCTTCTCGTTCCCTACAACCTCCTTTCTCAAATTCCTGATCCCCACCCGCCCGTAAATACAAAGGTTACAGATAAGCACCCTGCCTCCTGTTTTGTGGGATGCTGGATATTGAACTCAGATCCTCATGCTTCCCAGGCAAGCGCTCTACCAACTGAGCTACATCTTAGCCCTCTTTTTCTCTTCAAATCCCCTCCCTTATGTTTCTTCTCCTTAGCTTGTACCCTTGTTGTCTTATGAGTGTTTACCCTAACATTTGGACCACTGCCCTGAAACTTGCTTCCAGGTGGTCCTGAGAGAGGTTGCCACTGGGGTGGAGAGGTGCCCCAGTGCCCCAGTGCTCAGGGCCAGTGTGGTAGAATCCGTACAACTCATGAGCACCTGGCATGCCATGAACATTGAGAGATTCTGTCTCAAAGTGGAACTCACACACGCACACATAAGCAGGGCACACGTACACGCACACATGGAGGGGAGTGGTCTTTTTACCCCAAATTACCATGCAAGTTGACTTCCTCGTAATAAGAAATATCGAGTGCTGGGAAATGGCTCCATGGATAAGGCTCTTACCGCCCAAATCTGAATGCAGACACCATGTGAAACTCCGGGCAGTTGTGGCTGCCATCTTTAATCTCAGCATTGTAATGGAGGCGACAATTTCCCAAGAGTACTTGCTAGGCTAGCCAACCAGTAACTCTGAGTTCAACTGGGAAACACTTTCTTCAGTATATAAAATGGAGAGTGACTGAGGAAGACACCACCTTTGGGCTGCCTCTGCACGTGTGGATGTGCACACACACATGTACCCCACACACACATGAAAGAGAGGGAGGGAGGAGATTAACTGCCCCCTCTGCACTGGTACTGTAGCTTTTCTGGGTGTTTCATGCACACCTCTGCCGCTGATGGAAATCCCGAGTGTTTGCTTGCCTTCTGCCTCCTGTAAATCTTGAACATGGCAAAGATACCAAGAAAACATGAAAAAAACATTCAAAGTGAGCTCAGGTCTCTGGAATTCACCCATTTGTTCTGCCAAGTAGAGTCTGGAAAGTGAAAATAGTCTGAACAAGCCCGAATAGCTTTTAGTCTTTCAGAGGACACTGTGCATCCCTGGAGCAGAGCTAAAAGCCTTCTCCTCAGCAGGAAACAGCGGCTGGCACCACCGCTTCCATCTCCATCTTGTATTAGTGGCCAGCTCCAGCCCCTCAGCCTGGGCAGCCTCGGGCAGGCTGTGGTGAGGGCCCAGCTGACACGGGGCCTAGTCTTTGTGGGATGAAGAAGAAGACTGAGAGACAGACGGTGATGCTCAGATGTGAACTTCCTGACTGGGCCATTCTTCTGTGAGGTCCTAGAGGAACCAAACTATATCCAAACTGTGAGGGATTCTGTAAGACCGCAGCATGCCCATCCCCCACCATTACTGATGTGCTAGCTTCACTGCTATGAAGACAAACTTAAAAGCTCCACAAAGAGGAGACTGGCAGCCCAAACTCAGTAGCCAGTTGCTGTCCTTGTCAAGTTGCCATGTCCCTTTGCCTTAGCCTTCTCTCCTCTTTGTATTTTGTTACAGTGTAAAATTTTAAAGATGCTAACCATGTGACATTTTTTTTTTCTTTTTTTGAGTCAGGGTTTCACTATGTAGTCCTGGCTGTCCTGGAACTTGCTCTGTAGACCAGCAGGCAAGCTGGCCTCAGATTCACAGAGGTCTGCCTGCCTCTGTCCCCCAAGTGCTGGGATTAAAGGCTTGCGCCACCACAGCCTGGCATAGTCTCTTAACAGGCAAGACACTGATGCTTTTCCATGTCAGTTTCTGGATCTTAACCCATTACGTCATGCTTAAAGCCTCGCAGATTTCAAACAGGTACAACATACAAGAACTCCTCTCCTTTACCTCTGCAAGTCGCTGTTCATGGAAGTCTGAGGGCAGACTTGGTGGAGTTTCCCCCACACATAGCACCAAGCTCTGCAGACCTATGCTATTTTCTCTGCCATTTTACTTTCTTGAACCCTGATCAGAGCAGCATTTAGATGATGTCATAGCCCATTTTGGCAAAACGCATGCCATCTCCTAGATCCCTTTAAACAGCATATGGATGCAGTGATACGGGGTCTCTCTGGTATATGTGTAGCTTTCAATTTGACCGAAACATTGGTTTTGCTAAAGTATATTCTGAGTGTAACTGGGATAGGGGTCATCATCTTCATCAGTGTGTTGTATTTAGAAGCAAAATCACTTAGAATTGGCATTTCACAGATTGATGTCCCTTCAGCCTGTCACTGTCGTGTGGGAGCCTTGCACCCTTGGGCATGAAAGCTCTCATAGCTTCATCTTCTTCTTCTATGTATAGAACAGGGATGGGTAAGAGCAACGGCTCAGGGGCTGCCATGAGTTCCCTGTGTGATTGCAGACACTCACCAAGGGGTTTGAGAATGTTAAGGATTATGGAAAAAAGACATTTTTCTGATAAGAAAATTGCTTCCTGTCAGAGTACAGAGTCAGGCCTCCTGCTGCGTGGGTCAGAGTGATAGGGGCAGGGACGGTCAGGGACAGGTGAGGACGGCGCTTCAGAGGGCCAGGCACCAGCTGTCAGCACACATGTCCTCTGTTCCTCTGCTCCCTGCACATGGGGCTGTCTGTGGGCCCAAGAAGGGAGTTGTGATAGACCACTGACTCTGACTGAACCCACTCAGCCTGCTGTGCACTCTAGATTACTTTGTTGTTGGCTGGAAATGGTGGATGGAGTGGTTAACTGGACATAACCAGAGTGTATAGCACCTTCTGTCTCACTGACTTCCTCTGTGCAGTTGAGCAAATGGATATGACGTCTGAGATGCTCTAGCTCAGTAAGCTAACCAGATAGCTTAGATCTCAAAGATTATATACAATGCATAGAACATATGCCACTTTGGCATTCTGCAGTCGCATCTTCTGCCTGGGTTCTACACAGGTGGTGTCTGCAGGGTGGATTGCAACACAGGGGGGCTGAAGACCAACCACATGGCGTGTAGACTCAGAAGTCATTTCTATTAGTATCCTACATGATGCAGTCTTGGCATTGTGGCGGATTTCCTACTGTTAGGTCACCATTGTCATCGTTGCTGTGTCTCCTTCCATGGAATAGTGTTCTGTTCTGGGATCAGCATGCCAACCGGCCCCCGAAGAGGCAGCGAGTTCAGTTTCTGGGTTTGATGATCAGTGTCGCCATTGACAATTACAGTGGACATTGCAGATATGCCTTACAGTCACGTGTCCTGCTGTGGTCAGCCTGTGCTTTCATTTTACATTGAGTTTGTCCAGCCAAGACACAGTGCAAGCCAGCCATGCTCCTTTGCTTTGGAACGTTTAGTGCTGTATTAAGGCCCTCAAACGCTGTGAACTAGAAAGGTCCCTGGAAAATCAGAGCAGCACGCCCTTAGTGTGTGAATTCACAAGGCAGTGAGCCCTGCTGCCTAGTAGTTGACTCTAGAACCCTGGTTTTTCTCTGGTGTGGAATTTTATTTTAGAAAAGTACCTTTCCCCCTCACCCTTTTAGCTTGTAACTGTGTGTGTGCGCGCGCGCATGTGTACACATACATGTGTTTTGATGGAGGACAGAGCACAGTCTCGAGTGTCATGTACCTATGCTATTTGGGGATGTGTTTGTTTCAGTTTGCTGAGACCGGTCTCCTGCTGGCTGAGAACTCACTGATTGGCTAGGCTGGATCCAGGAATCTGCTTGTCCTGGTTGCCCTGTGCTGGCATAACAGGTGTGACCTACTAGCTCCAGTTTTGTTTGCTTGTTTGTCTTGGGTCCTATTGATTTAACTCAAGCTCCAGTAAGGCCTGAGGCAAGTGTGTTTCTGAACTATCTCATTCTCTCTGGAATTGCTTCTCTGTAGTAGCCGTGCAATAGTGGCCCTGTCCATGCTGGAGTGTTTGCTGGAAGAGAGCCGACATTACCATGTGCTGACTGTAGTGGGGATGGTGTACCCTAAGCATAAAAGACAGTGGGTGCAGTTGAATGAGTGGGAGTGGCAGGAGGAGCCCACACAGAGCCAGGAAGGTTAGACTGAGGGGAAAGATAATTTGGAAGAAAGAGAGGTTTTGTAGTTCCCTGCTGTGTGTTCCTTCTTCCTACTGGGAGGTGGGGCAGGCCAGGAAGTTAGCTGAAGACCTTTTACCTGTACTAACCCAAAAGCCTTTTACCAGAAGGTCTGCTTGCAGCAATCCATGTCATTAAGACCAGTTTTCTCTCTGGGGTTTTCCTCTCTTGTGTTCCAGAATACATTGATTTCACAATCAAATTCACAGTCTTGGGACTGGCGAAGCAGCTCAAATGATAGTGTGATTGCCTAGCGTTGATGAAACTCTGGGTTTGAGCCCCGGCATAAGCTGAGTTTGGTGGTGTTTGCCTATAATCACAGCTCTCAGAGACAGAGGCAAAAAGGTTACCTTCCGATGTGTGCTAAGTTGAGAGCCAGTCTGAACTCCTGACACCCTATCCAAAATGATTGTTTAGTAGAGTTTAAGAAGAGCAGCATGTTCAGAATGTCAATTCAACGTGGTTTACACCACGTTTTAGAATTTTGATATATTTAAAACCTAGAATCAGAATTTTTCTAATTTGGGGTTTTAAGTTGAAAATTTAGACTTACAGAGGAAATGAACACATACATGTCCTTTGTCCCTGGGTTACTTTGCTCTGACGAGCAATCTGCCTTAGTTGGCATGATTCTCTTAAGTCCTCTGAAAACTGAAATCACTCTCAGGTTGCCTTTACATACAGTAGAAAGGATTTGTGAAGTTCTCCCATGAAATCTCACTCTTGCTTTGTGGATTTATCTGAATCCCCATGAAAGGGACATGGAAAAAGTGCGTGGAAGAACCAGATCCACCAGTGTCTTTTGAACAAGTCTTTCTTAAGTGCATTTACGACCTACTTCATACAGTGAACTTCCACTCACCTCTTCCCGTTACTTGGAAAGACAAACAAGAAGGAGCAGTGAGCGTCTTAGAGTAAGAGGCTAGGGACGTCACCATAGTTTAGGTTTACCGAGTTCCTCAAAACTATTTGAGTGCCTTGCCAAGCATATTTTAAAAATTGATACGTAGTCCTTTGGGACAGTTTTTCTCTTGCTTCAGTATTGCTCCAAAGAGCCTCATAAGGGATCAAGATCTCTTTCTTAGGAACTCTCTTGAGAAGATGGTGTTAAGTGCAATGGGACTATCAGTGCCTGAGTTACTCAACTATCAAGTTGTTTGTTTGTTTTAAGTATATTGACAATATCATTACTACTTACTCCGTGGGAGAGTGACTCAAACTCGCAGAATGCTATTTGATTTCAAAATGATGTTTTCAGCTCAGAGAAGAATTACATGCATGCGAAGTGTTGTTGTATTTGAACCTCTGGCTGTAGTGGTCTCGTGAATGAAAGCAAAACTGTCTCTCTTGAGTTAGGTAGTCCCCACCACATTAATGTTTCCCAAAAGAAAGTTCTGTTGTCGATCTAATACATGCACCGTAACATTTTGACCTCTCGGTTGCTTGATTCTGTAAAGTACACATGCCTGTTTCCTGTATCACATTTTAAAGATGATATTAGGCCATTTGGGTGTGGTTCCGTGACCACGCCGCTCCATGACTGGAATATAATGTTCTCCATACTCTGTCTGTACTTAGGATGACAGAACTTTAGTTTTTCTGATGTGGATAATGTATAGGATGCACACAGAAGTTAGGGTTCTCTTTTCTCTTTTATATTTTTCTTTGTTCTTTGCATTTCTTCATTCTGTACAACTAACTTATAAGACTTGATATATCTGTTATCACTAATAACCTGTCTGGATTTTATCTTTTTTATTTTTATTAAGTTGTTCATCCATTTACTGTAGAAGGAACGGCGGGCTGTGTCCCACCACCCGGCTAGCTTTGCCCAAAATAATTACACGGAAACTGTATTCTTTTAAAACACTGCCTGGCCCATAGTTTCAGCCTCTTATTGGCTAATTCTCACATCTTCCTTTAACCCATATTAGTGATCTGCATAGCACCACGAGGGGTGGCTCACCAGGAGAGGTCTTAACCTGCGTCCATCTCAGAGAGGAGAAGCATGGCTACTCACTATGGCGACTGCCTGAAGCGTCTCCCCAACTCTGCTTCCTTTTTCCCACAATTCTGTTCTGTCTACTCCGCCTACCTAATTTTCTGTCTCTTAAAGGGCCAAGGCAGTTTTCTTTATTAATTAAGCAATGAAAGTAACATAGACAGATAACTCTCCTCCATCAATTTACTACCAAGATATTTTCATTTTATGTTTTAGAGTACATCAGAAAGAATGAAATGAATGTTCAGGATATTTTTAGTACTCATTTTGAAAAAAAATCACAGCTGTCACGTTTTAAGAAAGAGGGGTTCAATTGCTCTTAGATTAAAATCCATTCCATGCTCACGGGGTTCATCTGTGGACTGGGAAGGCATTCAGATAAGTCCATGGCCCTTCCTTAGGAGGTGGGTGACTCCTACTGACCCCCACCTATTTCCACACCGTTCCTGCTTATCCCTTCTGTCCATTTGTGCTGTTGTTATTTGTTTAATGTTTCTGAGACAAGATCTTGCTGACCCTGAGCACACAATCTTCTTGTCTCAACCTTCACTGGATCTGACCTCCTTTTACCCATTTTTATCTTTAATAATCTCCTTGGTAGCAGGGTAAGCAGCCTAGGAAAGAGAGTATATTCAGTTGCTGATGCTAAGAGTTGCAGTAAAGATTGCTGTACCTAGGAAAGCTGAAACATGAATTGCTTTACTTATCTTTAGAACCCATTTGTAATGTTGGATAGGCATAAGGATGTTGCTATTTTAATAGGTCAATAATAATCGAATATTGAAAACTTGATCATATCCAGACCTCCAGTATGACTGACGGTTGGTAGACTTCCAAACAATGTGCCTCTGTTCTATCCCTCACCTGCTACTGTGCCAGAGTTAATTTTCATCTATTTTCAGTGTCAGAAAGTAATTGAAAGGCTTAGGGCGAAGAACATTGGACACAAAGAACTAGGGTAATTGTTCACTAATGCTATAGCTTTTGCAGCTAGCATAATTTTTTTAGTGTTCTATTTTGAGCCAGGAATGGGTACAGTAACCTGTTTAAGGCTGCACTGGATTTTATAGAAGTCAAAGAGGAAGGGCTGGCACGGCAGGATATGCCTAGAATCTCAACATTTGGAATGTAAACCAGGGGGATCAGGGGCTCAAGACTGTCCTTGGCTGTATAGGAACTGTGGGCTTGCCTGGGCTACACGACACCTTGTCTCCAAAAGATACTGATGACTGACATGGAAGGAGCCTGGTGTCCGAGACTTCCTACGCAGTGACTGGAGTGCTCTTGTCAGTGCTGGGGAGGACGGCGCCACTCAGTAGTAGCCTCTCTGAAGGACTAATTGGCGTGACAGTTATGTTAATTATACTCTATGTAGATGCTGCTTTCATTCCTGGAAAATTGCTCTTATTCAAGAGAAATTTGAGTTATTAGAGGACTGAATGTTTTGTGGGAACACTTGCTTGTAATTTTTCCATTTTATTCAGTTTCCCGAGTCTCACGGGGCATTTTCAGACTTGGATCTTGAACACCACGTATAGAATCTACTGCTAGGAGCATTCCCAGCCAAGCTCACTAGGAAGCATTCACTCTTGGATGGATGTTCTCTCGCAGCTCAGAGTTCTGATGCACATGAGAAGGGGAAATGGGAAAGAAAGGGAAACGGAGCTGCCTTGCTTCCATGGAGCTGCCTCACTTCCTGTGCCTAGGAGACCACACTGAGCAGGAGCTAGCTGCTTTACCCTATATCTGGGGTAATTCTGAATAGGCCTGTCTGCTGTTACCAGACACTCAAAACTAAATAGCAGATCTGAGTTCTGTCTTGGTGGGAACATGGCGTCTAGAGAGGCTCTGTCACAGTCCTGGCAGATCGGATCTCTGTCTTGGTGGGAACATGGCGTCTAGAGAGGCTCTGTCACAGTCCTGGCAGATCGGATCTCTGTCACTCCTCTGGGGCCCAGTTCTCGCTGCCGCCTCTTGTCACACTGTACTGACTGCATCCACAGATTTTAATATCATAGATCAAAAACTGGGTGTGCCATTAGTTTCCTGTGTCCGGCAAATGACCACAAAGCTGGTAGTAAAAAGCAACGGGAAGTCGTCATTATTTCTTTGTGTAGAGGGATTGGGAACAGTTTCACAGGTCAGAGGTCCTAGAGGTTTGTCATGAGCTGGTCAGTAGCTTGTGGGGCCAGGCTCCATCGAGAGTCTCACTAGAAGAAACCGTACCTTTTCTAGCCATAAGTGAATGCCAGCATCCCTTGGCTAGTGGTCATATCCCTCCCATCTTCTGGTCTCTAGCTCTGTCTTCATGTAGCATTCTCTCCTGATCCTGCACGTGTTCAGTCTATCTCTGCTTCCTCTTGCGTGGGATTTCATTTAGGGCCCACCTAGAAAACCCAGGGGCGTTTTCTCATCTCAGAATCCCCCATCACATCCCCTGAAGACTGGAGCATATCAGATAACTCACCCATCCTGAGGGTTGGTTTCTGGGATCTTTTCAGAGACTGCTTCAACCCACCCCAAGTGACTTCCAGCATATCTGTTCTAAGAGCTGGGCAGAACTGGCTCTTGACAACATGTCCTGTTTAGGTCTAATTGATAAATTCAGTCTTCTCAGCATGGCCGTAGGATTTAAGGTCTAATGCCTGGCAGCACACAGGTCTCTGTAGTAACGCGGGGTGGGAGCCATTGGCAGAGCTGTCTCCTTTCTAAGGGAGGCAGTGCATTTACGGAAGGCGACATCTAGGGTGTTCATGCAGTGAGTCCTCAGATTGAATGCAGGGATGACTTCTCTCCTGTGTTTATCATCAGCTTTTATTGTTGTGGCAGATAACGTGAGAGAAGCTATGACAAACGGAGGGAGGTTGGCTTAGTGGTGCCCGTCTGTGGTTAGCTGGCTCCATTGCTCTCAGGCCCAGGGACGGACTCATGTGGGAGGACATGGTCTGGGAAAGCCGCTCACTGCGTGTCGACCAGAAAGCTTGGTGAAGAATGCAGTGGCAGATGTAATAAATCCATTTCTGGAGAAATGACAAATCTGTCCAGTTTGTTAGGTACATGTCCTTTGAAAGGAAACGGTTCAGTTCTTACCTAGCGTAAGGCTCATGAAAGTTATTTTTTTTTTTTTAAAAAAAGGAAAATTTAGTAGATGTAATATTCCTTGAAAGTTTATTTTCATTTAAGAAGACTCACAGCGGCCAAGCTTGTTGACATGATCGAGGGTCCCAGCATCTTCTCCTTGAGAGCTGCCATCTATACAGATCTATTTGGTCTGCTCTTGAGAAAGAGTTACTGGCTCCTGAAATTGTGGGTGTGTCATCTGGGCAGTACATTCAAGTCCACGTGTCTTGTGGTTTTAATAATTGTCGCTTGTTCCAATGAACTTGGGTTTTATGGATTTTTCAGTTTCTACTTTTGGGCAGACATTTTGCCTAATTTTTAAACTACGTAAGATAATATTTGATACCTGTTAATCCCTTTGCTTGCAGAATTCTATAATTTTGTCAACTTTGGTGGGATAGGTATGTGTATAAATGCACGGATCTATATCCATGTGTGTGGACATGCATGTATACACACATAACATAAGCATCGTTGCCAGGCAGGCATCATTACACGGCCTCTGCACTATCAGATGGATGATCGAGTTAGTCAGTGTTCCCCTCTCCTGTGAGTTTGCAGAGCTATACAATGCTCTAAATCAGGAAGTTGAGGAGAGTGATGGAGCTCAGACACAGAGCTCAGGGTGTGCAAATCTAGACGAAACTAGTTTTGATCGGACTCAGCTGGATCATGCAATTACCAGGCATGGTCATGACCAACAGTGTCAGGACAGCAGATATGTAAGCGTGGCTATCTGCAGATAGGGGAAGGAGAAGGCTTCTGGAAGTAACTAGAGCTGCGCCCTGCTGCCTGACTCAGGTCAGCCCATTTGGTTGTGTGCTCACTGCTTAGGATGCTGTAAGGATCTCAGTGAAGGGCGAGGAGGATGCAGGGCATCAGACAACATGGCCTCTCTGGACAGCTTTTCCAGGCTAACTTGTGATGAATCTAGAGCGCCGTCTAAATGGCTTTGCTCTGCTACCTTGAGAGCTGGTAGTGTCAGTTACTTACGTGTTCTTTCCAGAGGAGCATCAATCACAGCATATAGGATGCCCTGCCAGTTACTTTTGGAACCAATTTAGATGAGAAAAATAAAGGACTTTGGATAGAGCTGTCTAAGTGTGTCTGGTTAAGTCATTTTACTGTTTGAGGGCAGCGTTGGAGACTGGAATATATTTTCCATTTACTAGAATTTGCCTTTTTTGTGGGCCACATTTGTGGAAATATGGTGAAATCCTAAATGTAGACAATATGGCTTACTGCTTTGGGTATTGCTTGCTGTCTAGAGTGATGTTCCACTCTGATGTTTCGCTGACTGGCAGCAATGGAAGCAGGATGGTTTGAGACAGTGGTGATGGGAGCTGATCCGGAGTCTCAACTCTGTCCCTTTGTAGATCCTTTGGACTGTGGAACAGGCACACTGTCCCAGAACCTTTCTTCAGATATGCGCTTTTGTAATTTCTCCTACATGTTAGTATCATATATGAACACTTAGGTAGAGAAATTTGTGAAACAAGTAACAAGTTTCTGGATATCCAAAACATGCTTCGTGAAATGTGACTTTTCCTAACTTTCTACTGTCTTACGTGCATGTGCGTGTGTGCATGTGTGTGCATGTGTTTCTGTGTGTCTGTGTATCTGTCTGTGTATATGTCTGTGTGTGCATGTCTATAGAGCTTGCATGTCTGAAATGGAATTCTTGTTTTCTCAGTCTCTCTACTGCCACTCATTCTACACACGGCAGCCAGAGAGCTCTTGTTTAATCCATCTCCATATTTTCCTTTCAAACGTAGCCATAGAGTGCAGACCCTTCCCAGCATGGGCTGTGCCCACCTCCACCCCACACCTCCCTTTCTGTTCTGTCACGTCCTACCCTTCCTGCCCTGGACTTCCTCTCTCCTTGAGAGTTCTGCTGTTTGGACAGTAGTGGTTTTTACCTTCCTCTCTTAGACCAAATGATTCAGGATCAGAGGAGCCATGTTGGATGACTGCTTTGGGTATTGCTTGCTGTCTAGAGTGATGTTCCACTCTGATGTTTCGCTGACTGGCAGCTACCCTTGTATCCATTGGTGTATCTGCATGTTGTCTGTAATCCTTCATGAGAGCACACCCTTTGGATATATCCAGAACAGACCAAGTCGGCAGAGTTGAGTGCAAAGCTCACTCAAGGGTACTTCCAAACATTTTTTATAGATACCATAAATTGCTGAATTTGCTTTTTATTTACATTTCTGTTTTCCATTTTGTAAGGCTGTGGTTAAAATACAGAATTCCATTGTAGCTGGAGAGAATCATGAGATAGTTTATTACTCCACACGCCAGTATTGGATGGCATTAGAAACAGCTGAGATGAAATGCTTTTCTTGACAAATTGAATGCCAGGTAAAAATTCCCTGTTAAGCTTGACCCATCCCACTGATGGGGGCCCTCCTGCACTAAACCGTACATTCTCTTCTGCTAAACAAACGTGAAAACTTCTCATCACCATTCCTTCATGTTTTCTAGGGAAGAATGAGCCTCCATTGGTGGCTGTGGTTATGTCTGGTCACCCAGTGTTATTTCTACTAACATTTTTTCTGTTTATTTTTTGGTTTCTTTCTTTCTTCCTTCCTTCCTTCCTTCCTTCCTTCCTTCCTTCCTTCCTTCCTTCCTTCCTTCCTTCCTTCCTTCCTTTTTCAAGACAGGGTTTTTTTTTTTTTTTTTTGAGCCTGTTCTAGAACTAGCTCTTGTAGACCAGGCTGGCCTCGAACTCACAGAAATCCACCTTCCTCTGCCTCTGAAGTGCTGGAATTAAAGGCGTGGGCACCACCACTCATCTGTATCATTGGCTTTTATCCACAGTTAGAATCTGAACTTTGTGTCCCCCCCCCCTCTTTTCTCCTAATCCTTGTGATGTGTCAAGCAGTTCAGAGAAATTAAAACTCTCAGGAGCATGTTTTTGACTACATTTCACAAGCATTTTGGAGCCATCAATTCACCCCTGTCTTTGTTTGGGAGTGTTTTCTGTCACAGCTGTCATTAACACTTGTGTGAAGAATAAATGCATTTTAAATGCTATGTTAACTTTATTAGTCAGCACCATCCATACTCAGATGGATTTGTGTCTTCTTGATTATGTCAGGGAATGAGGTAAAAACCCTCCTTCTTTAAGTGTTAGGAAGCACTGTGGAACCTCACTTGCTGGACACTTGGTTCTAACACTTGAGTCTCTGCCTCCATGCCCACGTGGCTGTGCTGGCAAGGGCAGTACCATCTGGTCACTCTATTCTTACAAGAGTGTTCACAATGTAAACACAATAAAAACTGAGATCCATCACCTTCTAGACGTTAGGAAGAGTGCAAGATGCAGAATTATTTGTGGATGCAAAGCGGATCCTATCAGGTTAGTGGGTGTACTGGCATTTTCAAAGCGCAGACTCATCTTAGCTCAGCCTTCTCTCTGATAATAGCATCTAGGAAGAGGACGCTTGAGAGCTGTAGCCTAGGATAGAAACATGCTTCTCATACATGTCTGCGCAGAAACAGGGCCTGCAGCTCATGCTGTGTATTGTCACCTGGGTCTAGGTCAGCGTGGGATTAAGCAGAGATTGGTAATTCTGGCTTTAGAAAAAATATCCTAGCAGTGTAGATTGAAAGCACAGGAGCTTAAAGCTGGATGTAAACAAGTAAATACAAATGGGTGTGGCTAAGCTCACACGTCAGAAACGAGAACATCGTGGGGCAGTGGTGGCCGTGTACTTCAGCGCTTGGGAGTAATAAACAGCACCCTGGAGCTGCCACAGCCTTCAGACTTAGTGTTTTCTCTAGCAGGTGAGTTTGGAGTGGGGCTGTGATGGCCGCCCTGTGTGGAGCCTTGTAAGAAAGTGTCACATAGGCCTGAAAAACCCAGTTCTCAGTTTGGTGGAGGTCAGTGGCCAAGAAACAGTTCCAGGACTAAGAACATTTCTGCTCAGTCCCCAAACACAGCAGAAGTGATAAGTGGGAAGGGACATGGCCTCATGCTAGACAGTGAGACATCGCCTTTTAACTACAGATGTTGTTCTTTTCTCAGGTAAATGTATTTTCATATTTCAGGGAGAGGAGAGTCTGTATTGAGGCCCTAGGCCTCTGCCAGCGAGCCCAGTCCCCTGACAGCCCCTCACCCTCTCCTGTCTGACTTCTGCTCCTACAGTTGACACCTGCCCCTTGTAGTGTGAAAGCGGCGGGGCTGTGTCCTGCCACCCGGCCGCCGGCTAGCTTTACACCCGAAACAATTACACGGAAACTGTATTCTTTTAAAACACTGCCAGGCCCATAGTTTCAGCCTCTTATTGGTTAACTCTCACATCTTCCTTTAACCCATATTTAGTAATCTGGGTAGCACCACGAGGTGTGGCTTACCAGGAGAGATCTTAACCTGCGTCCATCTCGGAGAGGAGCAGCATGGAGACTCCTATGGAGACTGCCTGAAGCGTCTCCCCAACTCTACTTCCTTGTTCCCACAATTCTGTTCTGTCTACTCCACCTACCTAATTTTCTGTCTCTTAAAGGGCCAAGGCAGTTTTCTTTATTAATTAACCAATGAAAGAAACATAGACAGATAACTCTCCTCCATCATGCCCCTCACATCCAGTAGATGCTGCTTTCCACTGGAGGCTGATGTCTAAGATCGATCCTGGCAGCCAGTGTGAAATGAAACTTGGAAGACATCTTGATTCTCATGGACTTGCGCAAGCTGAGGTTATTAGAGAGGATTAGGGCCACAGCTGGTGAGCAGATGGAACGCCTGCAGTTTCACAGCTGAAGCTAGTCAGAACCACAGCTTGCACTAAACTTCTGGACATTTTCTCCAGGTTTCTTCACGTGCTTCTGCCGGACAATAACCCTGGTTCATCCTACATGATCTTTAAATTGCTGAATTTGATAAATACTAATAGGTCTCTTATTTAGGTGGCATCGTTATAATATGCTGGAGTTTCTTGCTCCAGATCTCAACTTGGTAGCCAACTCTTAATAATGGGCTTATTCTATAAAAGGTAGGGAAGAAAATAAGACTTCTGCACTTCTTTCAAAATGAAGATTCACATTATGCAAGCCTGGAAGTAAAGACTAGTTCACAGTCAGCCAGAACTAGACAGTTCAGTTCATTGTTACTGGACGCTTCGGTTTCCCACCTCCAGCTTGTGTGCATGTCTGATAGGAGTATTTATTGTTTTATGCACAGTTTACCCCAGTAGCTCCTCCTCCTCATTGCTGATTCCTTTCTGCCTGTGTAGCTTGCGTCCCCCTAGTGTACCGCACTTCCTCATTGCCTTCTTGGTCCTAGCCTGCAATAACATGGGGGCCTTTGACTGACACAGTCATCCTCAAAAACATAGCCCTGGGTTAAGTTTGCTGTACTTTTGTGTTTTCTTTACCGAAGAAACTTCTGCCCATTGGCTGCTAAGGTTGTTAAGAATATCATCCAACTAATACAGATTAATTCATATTTTGATGGTTGGTGCTTTACATAAGAGCAAAATCATTATCTTTGCTCAGAGTCTTGAGAGAAACAGCTGTTTTCTTCTGCAAGTGTGAAGTGCTTGTAACTATCAGCAACAACTGGGGTCATAACTAAGCTATGCCGTTTGGAAACACTCTGTACTCTCTGTTCAGGAAGAACACTTAGATGTTTCAGACAGTGTAACACACCAAAAACAGCCATAGTTTATGGGCCAACCAAGTTTCTGTTCTGTTGGAATCGTCATGCACCTTTTGTGTCAAGCCATAGTCAGCTGCAAAAACACTCGAGCATGAAATTATTGCCCAACACTGAGTGCTCTAGTTTCTAACCATCCTGAATGTTATATATCTATGCATGAAGGGAGAAGGGAGAATATTGTGTTTCCAGCACATTGGCATAAAGTAGTTTGTAGAATTATCCCGGCAAATGGTCTTTTTGGCCACCAGCTTTTGAAATGCGTTCCAGTAGCTTCTATTTGAATTTTAAATTTCTAAGTTGAGCTTCTATAATTGAGTGTGATAGGAACAGTGTAAACGTACCTTAACCCTGCTGTAAAGACTTTATGTGGAACTGCCTGCTGGGTGATGTGCTAGAGATCACCAGCAGCTGGAAACAGTGTATTCTAGTGCCCAAGCCTGTGGGGTACCATTCATGTGCACACCTCAGTCAGCACTGGGCAGGGAGAGGGCATTGCCAGATGCACTTCTGATCACTGCAAACTTGGCCCTGAGTTCCTTTTTACCCATTGCTCAGTTTACTGTTGCCCAACTTCTCAAAGCACCCGTATTCACTACGCAGCCTCACCTGGGGACCTGGGGTTGTCACCCACAGTTTAAGAAGCTGTCCTCTACAGCGAGATCCAGGAAGTCTCAGTAATCCCCAAGCTGCATTTCAGCATTATACTTTGACAACAGGTGTGATGGCCGCCAACGGTGTTGCTAAGCAGACTTCACTCTGGCTTGGGAAATATTTCTTGTCTACATGAAATTTAAGATTGTTACTGAATGTGTTTAGATTGTGTGTGTATGTATCTCCTGTGACAGTGTAGATCTACAGATTTCTGGCACAGTTTTGTCCTAGTGATATTTGATGTGCTGCTGTGGTTTCCTAAGTTACCTTCCTTGAAGGTCACTCCATCATGATGTCTTGTTTACTCACACTGAGAAAAGAACTCAGTGTCTGTCTCGGGAGTTGCGTTTCTCCTTTGTTTAGAATTCTTTTGCCAGGCACTCAGGCCCCCGGGGTGTCAGTGGTCCACAGCCAAGATTTGTTGACTACTCTCATGAAGGTTGAATTCACCGGGGGTGGGGGGTGGAAGATTGCCGTGGATGAGGAACCAAAATATAGTATACTCTATACTATGTATGGAGAGGAAGGCAGGATGTTAGAGGAAGTCCTACAGCAAGGGCCACTGTAGCCCTGGGAGCTAAGGCAGTGCTTGACAGGAGAACTGGCATCCATCAGAGATGTGTGATGAGGGCAGAGTCCACTGTGGCAGGAGAGGAGGGACAGTTACCCTTCACATTTGACACTGCCCTGGCCTGGTTAACTTAAATTTTGTCTGTTACCTTTTGTGTTATGCAATTTTATATTAATAATGAAATTTTTATATTAAAATCAAAGAAATTATTTTATTTACCTAGGTTAGAAATTATTGATTTAGGATAGTCATTGAAAGCTGTATTTTGAAACTTTCCATCTGTCAGTCATTCCTTTTTCTATCTACCATCCCCCACTTTAGGACATATCTTTCATGTTTTTTCCTATCTTACCTTTCACATTTTCTTTTGGTACATTTTATTTCTCACCCAGCTTAGACCACAATCCAAATAGCTGCTTTTGCTTGAGTCCTGTGAGTTCAGGATATGGCTTCCTCCATTATTAGGATATGGCAGCCAGGTGAATGTACCATAGAATCTATAGACTTTGACGTTTATATTGTAGATGATGTCATTTATAGAATGGATTTGGAGTCAAAATGTATTCAGTTCTTGGTATTTTGGGAGAATGTTAGTGTCATTGTAAGGGGGTGAATATATGTGCAAATGACATTTTTATGCCATCTGTCACATTTTCCAACACGAGAATCCCATTTGGACAATAGAAATCTCTCTCCGTGGCGTGTGATGGATGGCTCCTTTACATAGAAGCTGGGTCTCTAGGTTCCAAGTAATTTGACTTTAGGAGGACTCAAGAATGAGATCGATACAAAGTAGGAGGTTTGAGAACAAATCAAAACTGCCTTCCTAGTGACTGACTTGGATCCACAGATGTTTCTTCATCGTACCTATGCCAGAGAGTAAATGGGAATCTGCTGGTGCTGGAGTGGCTCCCATCTGGTCCTCCTCTCCAGTTAGCACCGAGTGCCAGCTTTCCTTCCTCCTCGCCAGATCTTAACTCTTCATTTTAATTCATTTTTCACCTCAGCGCACTTAGAAGACAGTCCATTTTCTTCTGGGCATTAAGGCAGATGGTGCTGTCTCTTTTGATTATCTGGTTTCTAAGAGGGAGATGTTGATGAGGAAGAGCAGGTAGTGAAGCACAGTCCGATTAAACTGAGGGCAGAAATTACACTCACAAGAAGAGTAAATTTGCTCTGTGGATTCTCCATGAAGTATACTCTAGCCCATATTTGAGTAGCAGGAACTGAAGTTGGAAATATTCTAAAATGTCACTCACGATGGAGTTTGGGTTATTGGTTAGTCTACTTTCCATGTTGTTTTCTAAAAGGCACAGAGCTTAGATGGTTTCCTCAGGGCTGGGCTGTAGCTCGGTGCTAGGATGTTTGCCCTCATGCATGAAGCCCAAGATTCAATCCCAGTACTGTGAAATAACAGAGGAACATTGACCGTTAGGGGTTTTCTTTCTAATCACAGTTAAATCCTTAAGGGGGGGAGTGGATTTTGACATATCAAATGATTGGGTTTACTCCAGTGTATGTTACTGGAGTATCTTGTCTGTGGTCTGCTGCCAACCTTAGACCAAGGGCCACACCCCTCGTGAGAGGGCATGTGACTGGGTGCGGGGTCAATAATAAAAGACCCCTTAACACTCAGCGACCAGCTATTAATTAGTTCACAATTAAACTCCTAGCGATTCTGAGATGTTCCTGGCGGAGCCTGCCATGTTGTGTCACATGATTTCACGGTTCCTCCGTTCTGACCACACACCGTTTGCCTTGTTTCGCCTGGGCTGCTGTGCTTCATCCCGGCCACTGCTGCCTGAAATTCCTCGGCTCAGGTTCAAGGCTGTTGTTGAGCTTTGCGTGAAGTGTTTCTTGTGTAAACTAAGGTGTCTGCTCCTATGGAAATAGTGGTTCAGTCGGAGAAAGCAGACTTTTCATGCACCCTTGTAAGTCCTCTGCATTTAAGTCTCAAATGAGCATATCCAGATTGGGTTGTGACAGAATGCTTGATTTTAAAAGCTGCCATTTGAGTTGCTTATTGTGACTATGGAAAAGCTCTGGATCCTGTGTGGGCAGATCCAGTGTCAGGCTTCCTGCTTTCTAGAGCACTCCTTGCTACCGTATCTTCAGATACAGCTCCTGTTCACAAGTCTCCAAGTCTCCTCCCCAAGGCCTCATCCAACCACATCTCTGTTCAGAGACCCCGCATCCAATCTCATCACATTTGGAAAGAGGCTAACATGAATTCCGGGGAGAACAGACATCCCACCATATGAGTGGGGTATAATGCTTCTTCAGTGTTCTTTATGTTTAAACTATTTTAATATATACATTTTTAAGATTTGGGCAATTTCCTGTTAAACATTGAATTCCATATTTCTCTGGAAAAATGAGAAGACCCATCTAACTGGTTATCCTACGAGTAATTAAATGTCTGTTGCTGCCCCATTAGGCAGAGTAAAGTACTCTTCTTCTTCCTCCTTCTCCTCCCCTTCCTTCTCTCTTCGTCCTTCTTCTCCTCTTTCTTTTCATCATCTTATAATGCCTCCTCCACTCCTTGATATTTTCTGCCTGCTGGCTGTGAACTTGCCTTGCCACTCCTGGGGATGTCCTGAGGGAGATAGCATGTCTCCTATAATGTCATAGTTTTTCGGTGTGCCAGACTCTGATACTTGAGTAGATCCCACCTGAGATTCCTGTATCAATGCCTGAGCACAGTAGACTGAATGTCTAGCCTTTATCCCCAAATAATTTAATTACATAAAGCATCATTAAGGAAATGCTGCTATAAAACAATTCAAAATTTGCTGTATAAATAATATAGTTATTGGAGATCTCTCTTGGATTGTTGTATTAAAGAACCGTAAGCTGTGGATTCTGCCCATCCATACTTGGTCTTAAGAAAGTATTGACTAAGCTAATTGAAAACTTTCCACTGTGTCCTGCCAAGTCCTAATGAGAAGGTGTGTGAGGGAAGGTTCTGGATGCCGCTGAGAAAGTGGCACACAGACTCGAATCACCTTTGTGTGTTCTGTCTTCTTAAAGCAGCTGCCTTTCTGTCACACATCCAGGTGAGGCACTAGCCCTGGCTGGACAGTTGTGGAGGTTAGTCTCCCTCAAAAATCAAAGAGCTGTATCTGGCACGGGGATGGCTCGGCTGTAGTAGAGCCCAGCCATGTTCAGGAAGCAGAGGCAAGGGCTGGTGCCTGAGGTAAGCTCACCAGGTGCATAGTTGCCTAGGACCTTCATCCGGTTTTGTGAGACTTTGTATAGCTCAATAAAACCAGTAAAAAATGCTAGTTGCTTCTGTGTGGTTCCATAGATACATAGGGTTCCCTAAGAAGCAAACATGGACTTTTGTTTTCTTTGAGAATTTATCAGGAATGTGGATTGAACCCTCTGATATTTCAGGCAAGCTCTAAGGTACTTGGTAGCTGGGTAGAGTTTGGAAGCTGTTAAGACTCTGTGGTACCTTCCTGTTCCCCTCATTGAAGACCCAAGGCCATCCCTTCTTTGTTCTCTGGTTCCACAGGGTGCAGCCTTCGCAGGAAGGGCCATTCACTCAAGGGTACATTAGTGTGAAAGTGTCTGGCAGGACTTTGTCTCAAACTTGCTTCAGAAAAGAAAATGGTTCTTTCTCCTGAATTTCACAAATGGCACCTGAAACCCAGAGGAACCTAGGCCCTGTTGTCCCATTTACATTCTGTGGCTAGTTCTCCTATCCAGCTGGCCACTCCACCTGCAAAAGGAATTCAGCTCTCCTTCCATTTTTCTCTCAGGTTCCAGAATCTTTTTGGAACCCATGCCACCCTTGAAAATATTTTTCTAAACAGAATGCAGAGTCTCATATTCTGGAGTATAGCTTTTGTTATGTTTGTCATTGATGGGCTAGTGTTCATCCATCTTTCAGAATTTCAAGGGATGTAATCACCTTCCCTACTAAATACTTAGAAAGACTTCTGTTTTGCATTTTCATATCAAAATATTTGATGTCGGTATTGTGGTTAAGTGTGTGTGCCCACCCATGCTTATGCGTGTGCACGTGTCCATGTGGGTGAATATATGAAGGCCAGAGCTTGCTAGTAGGTGTGTTCCTCAGTCACTCTCCTTCTGAGACAGGGCATCTCACTGAATCAGACTAGTGAGCCCCTGGGATCTCCTTGTGCCCGGCTCCTGTCACTGGGATTACAAGCACACGCTGCTGGGCATCTAGACACAGGTCCTAGGCAAGCACGTTACTTCCTGAGTTATCTCCGCAGCCACTTGTGCTTGCTTTGTTGTGTTTTTGTTTTTTAAATATTTGCTCTGTAGGGATTAACTGTATTGTCCTTATATTATGAAAATGTGCCTTTCAGTAATCTTACGTAACTTTTTTGTTCTGGGGTGTGTCTGTACATGTGTGTGTGCATTTTGTACACATTTGTGCACAAGCATGGAAACCAGATAAAGGGATTGCGTACCTCCCCCTTTTTAAATCACTCTCAGCCTTGTTCCTTTGAACTAGGTCTCTGCTGAAGCAAGAGCTCCTGTTGTATTTTGGGGGCTTAGGCTGGCATCCAGCAAGCCCCAGTGATCCTCCTGTCTCCACCCACTGTAGGGCTACAGTATCCAGGGTACATGCTGTCTTTATGTGGGTGCTTGAGTGGTATACACTGACAGCACTATCTAAAGTCACTAAAGAGGATTGGAGAGCTATCTTTCATATTTATACCTAAGACCATTACCTAGAAATCCTAACCGTTAAATGAAGGTCCTTGAGTAATTAAACTTTTATATGTACTTGATTCCTTTTTCCTTTTTCTCAGAGAAGTTGATACCTTTTAAATTGGTAATATAGCCAATTTGATTTTCTACATAAAGAATTATCTTTGAGCATTCTTATTATTTTCTTCCTTTGCCTGTATTCCTCTTCACAAATATTAGCAAACTTTGTCTGGGTTTCCAGTTTGATTTTATTATTAATGCCTATCTTTCTTTTCATCTACAAATATTTTTTGTTCATCTAGTTGTTACAGACAAATGATTAGAGCCTATAATTTTAGCCCACTGGTTCAGTAGACATAGCTCGCTTAAAGGGCAGCCATTGAAGCTCCATGGCAGATTGAGAGGTCTCTGATGTGCCGAGGGGCATCTACACACCAGCTGGTCTGGAAGTGTGGATGTTATTCTGCTGGAACGAAGGTGCTGGTACAACGTAAATACTTTTTACAGCTACAGCCAAGCATGGACCCGAGTTTCTTTACTAAGAAGGAAGAAAAAAAAGTGAAACAAACCAAAGAGTAAATTGTGTTTATAAAGGGGTCATGTTTAAATTAGTTTAGCCTGTACAGTTAATTAAACTGTCTGAACTTGCGTTTTTTTGGGCAAACATGAAAACCATTATTTATGGAAAGTTTAAATATCACATAATACATGCTCCCTTGGTGTGTGGCGTTCTTCTTTTTAAAAAACTGTTCACTTTATTGTGTTTTTAATTTAACCTTCACTGTGCTAAAGATATTGTGAGTTCTTGGGAAGAGAGGTGCTTTGGAGGAGAGGTGAGACTTGAATCAACAACAAAAGAAAAAAAAGAGGATCTCTGTTGTGATTCCACAAAATGTTTCCATGCTTTTAAAATTAGTTTCTTTTCCTTTTGTATCTTTCCTTGGTTGATGTGGTCTTTCCAGAGCATGCCTAGATCCCGAGGTTCCCACTGGTACCTTCTTACTATTCTGTTCCCTTGATTGTCCAGCTTTCCACCTTGTCTTCAAGTTTAAACATGCTGTCTCTCCTTGAGCCACTCTGTTACTGAGACTCCCGGAGAGCTTTTCCCTTGACCACCGTGTCGTCATTTCCAGCATTTCAGATTGGGCTTTTCTTCAGTCGTCTTCATCCCACCCCACCCCCATACCTTGAATTACCATCTTTATTTCATTCAGCTGTTGGTATTCTCAGTCAGGAGCTTATCGTCTTGCTGTGTAGCCTAGGCTAGCCCAGAACTCCAGAGCCTCAGCTCCAAACCTTACAGGTGTTGAGATTACATGTTCTCTTTATATAGAAAATAAATCACGTGCTCTAGGCCTGAAGTTCTCGACCTTTCAGACACATTGTAGCGGGAAGACCAGGCACGAGCATGAGGAGAAATGAGCAGGATCATTGTTCTCAGATTTTGGTAGTAGATGAGCTGTCAGTGGGACCAAAGTGACAGCCTGGGGGATACCGAGACAGTCCTTCAGCAAGTGACGACTGTACCTGAATAGACCAAGCAGCCCTGTGAAGTGCAGGACCAGCTGACCCAACATTGCCCCAGCTCTGTGTCCACATGACTGTGGCCCATGGAACTTATTTCATCTAGGCTGGTCTAGAGCTTTCCTACTCGCTGCCCTCCCTCAAACCTGGAGGACAGCTTTGTCCTCTGATGCTGCAGTTACCATTTGGATTTCCTGCCACCTTCCCCCACTAACTGGGAAATAACTGGTGTCAAGGACCTATGCCCTGGGAATCATATCGTATCTTTATAGCATTGGCTTATAAATCAGGATAGACAGTTGTGGAATCCACCACAACTCAAGAGTTAGATTCCTTAAGTGAAGCAGATTGAATTCTGTTTACTTACGTCTTTGTTTTTTTTTTTTTTTTTTGGTTATCTATCCTTCCCATCCCTCTATGCCAGGCTTTTGTATTTCTAAAGTGCAGGTTTTACTGCACTGTGAAAATGTTCCCTTCCTAATTTTATTGAAAACACCATCGTCAATCTAGTTAGCGAAGACTAGAATTGCCCTGCTTGTTCCCTCCCCACTGTCTGTCACACCAGTTTTGCAGCTGCTGTGTTTTCACCATGTTTACCACCAGTTCTAGCTGAAGGCAGCTATGTTCTTTACCTGTAGAACTGCTGCAGTCTACTAACCCAGTACATACACCTTCCTTATGTGCATTTTTATGAAGAAGTCTAATATTTCTTCAAACACCAACTTATAACTCCTCCCACTTAAACGCTGCAGTTTAAATGTAAAACCCAAACTACAAATGAATACATGGATATATTGTGCATACATACATCCTTGTGGATACATTGTGCATACATACATCCTTGTGGGTGCATTGTGCATACATACATCCTTGTGGGTGCATTGTGCATACATACATCCTTGTGGGTGCATTGTGCATACATACATCCTTGTGGGTGCATTGTGCATACATACATCCTTGAAGTTGGAACTCACTCCATTGTCACTTAAGATCATCTTCTCTTAGAAGCTGGGTGGTGGAGCTGCACGCCTTTAATCCCAGCACTCAGGAGGCAAAGGAAGGTGGATCTCTGTGAGCTCAAGGCCAGCCTGGTCTAACAGAGGGAGTTCCAGGACAGCCAGAGCTACACAGAGAGAAACCCTGTCTCAAAAACAACAACGAAAATGTTCTGTATATTTCCAGTTGCATGGATCTCCTGCTTGCCCTTTTTATGACCCGTTATTCCCCAGTGTGTGTTGAATGAAGGAGGACAAATCTAGCTAACCCAGTGAATACATACAGTGTACTCTGGGAAGCTAGAATACATACAGAGTACATACAGTGTACCCGGGGAAGCTAGAGTACATACAGTGTATTCTGGGAAGCTAGAATACATACAGAGTACATACAGTGTACTCGGGGAAGCTAGAATACCTACAGAGTACACACAGTGTATCCGGGGAAGCTAGAATACATACAGAGTACATACAGTGTACCCAGGGAAGCTAGAATACATACAGAGAACATACAGTGTACCCGGGGAAGCCATCACAAGCACAGTGATGCCCTCAGCCAATGCTCTAGGTGGCGCCAGCAATGTGTAGTAGTGAGCAGCTGAGCGACTTGATGATCTCCGTGACTATGGTCTGGGGAAGGAAATGGACAGTCTTCTAACATTTGTCCCCTTCTTGTCTTTGCAGAGTATGAGTTGGAAGTAAAGAGGGTGCAGGACATTCTTTCGGGAATAGAGAAACCACAGGTATGTCTTCTGGACCTCTCTGCAAGAACAGCATGTTCTTAAGTGTTCCCAGGGTGCTTGTCTTTTTGCCACACCATTAGTAAGCAGAAGGACCCTTTCCATTGCAAATTATAATAAGTTTGAGATAGTAGTCAGTTATTAATGGATCATGAAAATCTAGAACGGGATTCTGTTAGTCACCCACTGAAACGCCACCTTAGTGTAGATGTTCTGAATTCAGTTAGAAGCATCTGCATTTTCGTGGGTCTACAGAACAGTTTGTTCTCGGTAATTTCTTTTTACCTTTGTAAAGGGAGGAATAATACATTTTGGAAGCCTCAGAGGTTGCAGATATCTCCCTGGATAGATTTCAGAGCCATGTTTCTATACTGGAGGACTCTGGGCACAATGGCAAGGGAAGAGGGCAGGAGTGGTGGTGTGCTAGACTGCAGTTCTGTGTGCCAGGTGTTTTGAAATTCAGCTAGAAATTTATAATGTTGATACAACCTTTTTGTCTGAGCTAGAGCCAAATTTTTGGGAGTGTTTTTCTGGCTAAATTGGAAAATTTTGCTTCTTGGTCTGTTACAAAGACAGAGCCGTTTTAAGGGCAGACTCCAAATTGACCTTGGGCTCATCTGCACTAAACCAAGGAGCATGGGTATGTTGGGGGGGGGGTGACATTATAGGGCATTTGTCAGGGAGACTTGAGACATCTGAACTCACTCTGGACATGCAGCAGTCTTTGGAATTTCCCAGGCAAAGTTGCTAAGTAGTCAGGGCTGCATTTGCAGACTGGTGCAGGTTTCCAGGTGAATTGGAAAGAGGATGGGCCAAGGGAGCCAGAAGGGGGATGTTGGGAACTCTCCTACTCCTCATAGTCCACAGGATGGGCAGGATAGGGTACAGGAGTCAGAATTAGGTGGTTGTGTCCTATGTGTTAAGGAGGGTCAGATACTATGTTCATTCTGAAAATAAATTGATTCATTTATTACCCATTTGATACCGAAAGTAGCTGGGCTTTTAGCTTCAGTGCATCCCTTTCAACAGCTTCTTCAGTTGCTGCCTTTGCCACTAGGTGGGTGATCCTTGTGGTGTATACTACCTGGTGGGGCCTGCAGCCTCACTGTGGCCTGCATGTCATGGTCTGTAGTACCTCTGCCGGGGCCTGCAGCCTCACTGTGGCCTGGATGTATCCCTGCCATTGCTTAGAACACATTGCACCCAAGGGTGTTTCTGAAGGTATCTTCCATCTGCCTGCACTTCCATTAGGGCGCACTCATCTTGGGCTCCTTTTGTGTCTTCCTGGCCGTTCCTGGACATATTAGGTCTGTCTCACTTGCAGAACATCCAGAAAAATAAGTAGAGCACACAGTTGGAAGTGTCTGGTAGACTCAGTGCTGTGGAAAGAGGAGGACCAAAAGCAGAAACGGGTGACTGTAACATAGAGATGGCAGTCCACGCTGTAGACACAGCAGCAGATTGGGGGCTAGAGGTAAAGAACGGGGAAGTTAGAAAAGGAGATGACTCAGCGGGAGATGCATGATGTGCAAACATGAGGACCCGAACTTGGATCTCAGCACCCACATCAAAAAAACCGAAACATACAAACAAAAACCCAAGTGTGATAGAACACCTGTAATCTAAGCAGAGAGGTACAGAGAGGAGTGGCTCCCAGGGCTTGGTTACGACAGATGCTGCGGAAACCGTGAGCCCCGACTCAGTGAGAGAACCTGTCTCAGAATGTAGGCCGAGGGACGGAGAGAGGGCTCAGCTAGTAAGAGTTCGGATTGCTTCTCAGACTGAGGCAGGTGGTGGGGACTTCCGCTGGTACATGTCCCTTGTCCTGGTAAACAGCCTCTGCCTGCTAACAGCCACTCATTCCCTGCCCAGTTAGGTATTTGCATAGTTTTCTCACCCCATCTTCTTTCTCTTGCTCCTTCTTTCTAAAGGTCTTATGTGTTATTGTTTGTAGTCTTTGTGCCCCTCAGTCCCAGCTATCACTGTCCTTGACACATGCTGAAGCCTTGACAGTTGTTGCTGAAGAAATGTCTGCCAGACACACCTGGATCGTGGTGGGTAGGAGAGATGCCTCCAGACTGGCCAGTGTGGAGGAAGGCAGGGACAGAAGAAGTCACAGTGCCAGACTGCAGCTGGGAGGAAAGGACCCATGTTTTGCCACCATATGCCTCTGGGTTTGTACCCAGTATGGCTGTTATCTTATCTCCCTGACCTTAGCCAAGGTTTAGCTCCTTCCTGATAAAAATTGAAGAGCCTCAGTGTCTTCATCTTTTAAAGTTAATGTAACAAAAACAGCATGGGGATCTGAGGAGAGAGTTATATGTTGTGTTAGAATGCTCAGAAAAGGCTTTCCTTATAGTTTGCAGCACGTAGCTAGGCAAGAGGCAGCTCCATACTATATTCAGAGACGAGGAGGGCACCAGGCCACCCTCCAGATGAAAAATCCAGGCTGCAGGAGAAGGTTGGGCACATAAATTGAAAGGGCAATTCTTTATCCTTGTCCCTTTCAGCTACCTCTTATATCAACTCTAAATGAAAAACAATGCTTTTTCTTTGAGATAACTGCTAATGATTCAAATGCGGAAGTGTCATCCGGGACTTGCAGACCCTAGTCCATCTTTCTATAACCTTAGGCACCCCAGATTGAGTGAGTCACTTACTGTCCCCTAAAAGAACTCAAATACCTGGCCAGTTTCATAAAGCCCGTCTGCTGACACACAAAGTCTGTGTCCTGCAGCTCGGACTTGGGTGCCTTGGGGACTTGGCTGCTATGGCTGCTGCCCTCTCCGAGGTGGGGACTCTATGCTGCCCTCTGTGATGTAGGAGTTAGCAAACTCACTGGTTGGATCCCCTCAGATGGTGGTGCTCAGTGCATCCTTCCATGTCCTGGTGGGCTGCTGGGTTTCAGGACCTATGGCGGCGTACAATCTGCTGTGTTTGTGTGTTGTTTCCCATCGGCCAATGTTTAGTTTGAAGAAAGTGCAGAGCGAGACCTAGGAGGAACACTCCCTGTAAGAAGCACTTCCTTGAGGAGCAGCTGAAATGCACAGCATATTGGAGCCCAGGGTTGTGGATTTGTGCCCATCATTTGTGTTTCTCTTCTGCATTGTTCATCGTGAAGGCTGCTTCAGTAGTCAAGACAGCATTTCTGTGGAACTATTTCCTTAGGATAGTACTTCACCGGATTGGAGGGCCTCCCACATAACTAAATTCTGGAAATCAAATAATACATTTTTACAGGCAGTGAGCCCTTTAGAAGTAGATAATAGTTCCCTAAGCCCTCAAGGCATTTTTAAATGGTTAACCAATTCCTATGCAGACTCACTCATCTATTTCCCAAAGACCCTTTGACATCAGTTACCTGTGTTACCAGAACTAACAATCAGCCCTTCCAGCACTGCTTCTAAAGGCATTGACTTCTAGTGGTTCCGAGGTCCATAGAACTGTTGCACTTCCAGAGATTCTCTGCAGCATCCTGGGCTGTCCCACTGATCAGCACTGCTGAGAAAGTTTTCAGAGAAAAGTTGGCGATGTGAAGTTCATGGATACATCATGGATACATGCTGTCACTAGACTGGCTTGATCCCCCAGTCTCATCTCTCCTTACCAGTCCAGCCCTGACCCACTGATGTAAATACATCTGGGGCTTAGGATTGACCCCCGGGTGGCATTGTCTTCAAAGACAAAAACTAGTTTCCTGGAGTCACCGTTGAGTCCAAAGAGGGGCCCAGCACTCTTTCCCACAGGGTGCCAGTGGCCCTCAGAGCTTAAGGGAGGAAGTCATAGGAACTTCTGTCCTTAGGAAGCAATGCTGGGTTCCCAGTGTGCACTTGTGTTGGGAAAGCCCTTGGCAAGTTTGCAGTTCCACAGGTGCCCACATCTCAAGGCTGGCTCGTAGTCTAGGGAGAAGTAAACACTGTTAGCCGTTCCATCTGGCATCATGTGTCTCTGCTCGTTCAAATAGCTAAGTCTTCGAGGAGGAAAGTGTGTTTGTAGCAGTTGCTAGGAAGCGTGAACTTTGAAGGGTGTGAATTTATGAATGAGTGTTTGGTATCTGAAACACTGGCTTTCACCAGACTATTCCGAGGTGTGCAGTTTACACCACCAATCCTAGTGTCAGTGTCACTACCCACCTGGTTCAAGGAATGGTGCAAGGCCATCACTTACAACCTAAGCAGATGGCTCCCAGACCAGGCAGCCTCCTTTTTTAATGGAAGCTGAAGCTTTCATAGTGAAAAGCACCTTTGAAATTAAAATTATGTAAAATAACCAATAGCTCAGGATTACTCATGCAGATGTGTGGGAGAATTCAGCATATGCCCTGGTCTACATGGGGAACTGTCTGAAAAGCTAATCTAAGAAACCAGCTAACAAGAGATCAATGTCCCAGCAGTGAAATGGCCACAGAAGACAGAACATGTAGCCAGAGCACACCGAGCGCACAGACTGTCCTGCTCTGTCCCCGTCTTCTGCAGCCCTGTCCACCCCAGAGCACACTGAGTGCACAGAGTATCCTGCTCTATCCCCATGTTCTGCAGCTCGTGTACCCCGGAGCACACTGAATGCACAGACTGTCCTGTGGAGATGGTGTGGCAGGGCTGCATCCCACCACCCGGCTAGCTTTACACCCGAAATAATTACACACAAATTGTATTCTTTTAAACACTGCTTGGCCCATTAGTTTCAGCCTCTTATTGGCTAATTCTCACATCTTGACTAACCCATATTTAGTAATCTGTGTAGCACCATGAGGTGGTGGCTTACCAGGAGAGATCTTAACCTGCATCCGACTCAGAGAGGAGAGTCATGGCGTCTGCCTGAAGCGTCTGCCTGACTCAGCTTTCTTTCTCCCACAATTCTGTTCTGTCTACTCCGCCTACCTAATTTTCTGTCCTATTAAAGGGCCAAGGAAGTTTCTTTATTAACCAATGAAATTAACACATAGACAAATGACACTCCTCCATCAGTCCTGCACTGTCCCCTATCTACCCCAGAGCACACAGAGTGCACAGACTGACCTGCTCTGTCCCCTATCTACCCCAGAGCACACTGAGTGCACAGACCGTCCTGCTCTGTCCCCCGTGTTCTTGTGTTATCTACTTGTCTTGTTGCTGTGACAAAGTGTCTGAGAAAGGCAGCATGAGGGAGGAAGAGTTCACAATGGCTCACACTTTGAAGTACTATAGCCCATCAAGGTGGCAGGCGCATGAGGCAGCTGGTTGTGGTGCATTCCCAGTTGGAAAGCAGGGGCGAAGACTGCTGCTACTCAGCTCATATCCCCCTTTTTATCCAGCCTGGGACCTGGGCCAGTTGGATTGGTGCCGTCCACATTCAGGGAGGTCGTCCCCCCCACCTTGATGAACCTGATCTCAATAATCCCTCCATAAGCAAACAGAGGCATGCTTGTTCCTTTGTAGAGCCTATCTTAATTACACACTCCTCGGACTTGTGAGCCCGAAACGTCCTGATCATCTCTGTCCAGAGCTCCTCACAAGGACACTGTGACAACTCGTGCAGAAATAAAGGCAGTGTTTGACCTGGGGTTAGAAGTTACAAAGCCTAGGGCAGCAGAAGAGACCAAAGCTAAGTCTGGGGCAGGAGAATGCCTTGGAGGGTATGGATGGTCAGTCTGCAGACCAGAGGGCAGAGTGGTTCCTGGTCCCACATTCTGGCTCGTTAGACAGTATAGTTGAGTGGAAGGCTGACAGCAGGACGGCTGTGGTCAGGAGCCCCAGCTGGAGACTGGTCCTTTGATGATCTCTCCCGTGTCCAAGGAGATGCTACACATCGGCCTGTCTGGCATACTGCCTCTATTGGAGACTAAATGTAGCCGGGTGGTAGTGGCGCCTACTTTTAATCTCTGCACTTGGGAGGCAGAGGCAGGTGGATCTCTTTAAGTTCAAGGCCAGCCTGATCTACAGAGTGAGTTTTAGGACAGCCAGGGGTGTTACACAGAGAAACCCTCCCTCAAAACAAAACGAAAATAACAAAGAAACTGGATGTGCCATATTCTCTCTGATTTAGCTTTTACTCAGCAAACATTTGTTTTGCAGCCACTGCTCATCAATGACTATAACTTGGTTTGTGCCCTTAGGGGGCGCTAGAGTCCCCGGGTTGCGGATGTGGTTAGTAGTGGTAGCAGCCCAAAGTGGGTTCCCTAGAATGCAGGTGTGGTACTGAGTGGAGCATGTCAGAGACTTTGCGGCTAGTTGGTGGCAGAGAGGTGAAGTTCTCCTGGGATCTCGAAGCTGCATGGGAATCTAGCTAATGTGCCACGGTGTCACGTCTGTACAGGACAGAGGTTACACAGAAGGAATGTCTGCTGAAACTGAAGTAGGTAGCAGAGAGAAAAGCTGTGCTCAACATTTGTCTCCTTATCGTTGGTGCTTTCAAATTGTTTTGAGTATATAGATTTCCAGAATTTGTATCAATCAGATAGTGGCAAAAATAGGAGAAAACAATAGGCCTGCATGGTTGTGTGTTCCCGCCCGGAGCTGAAATCATCAGCTTTGAGGTCTCTGTGAACGCTGAGCTTTAGCATTGAACTGAATCTCACTCCTTTGTTCATCCTAACGAGTTGTCCAGAGCAGGGCCCACAGTGTAACAAATAGTCCTTAGAAATTAAAGTTTAAAAGTCTGTTGTTAGATTTGTATTAAAGAATTAAGCCTTGCATATTAGGTAGAAGGCACTAAACAGAGTCGTATGATAGTTGTTTGGGAAGATGACTTGGAGCCTGGGATAGAAGGGGTGCTGAGGCCAGGCAGGGAAGGCAGCCAAGGCTAGACTTGTTCTAAACTGAGCAGATTGGAGCAGAGTGTCCAGTGATGCCCGAGGCCAGCCTGGAACTAGATCAAACCGAGCAGTGGTGAGAGGAGACTGGGAATCCATAGGACCTCAGGGTCTCGGCCGGGCCAGTGTTACCTCCACAGGGTAGGTCAACTCCCAGCCAAGCGTGAAGGCTTCTAGAATATATTTGTTTGCCTTGAAGTTGTCAGGCACTGGAGACCTGAGTGTGCGTCAGACTTCGTGAGCCTGCACATTGAAGATGGTGCTGCAGGAACTGAGTGTCCTTGGCCCTCAGGCCTTTGACAAA
Organism: Arvicola amphibius; assembly: GCF_903992535.2. Taxonomy (NCBI): domain Eukaryota; kingdom Metazoa; phylum Chordata; class Mammalia; order Rodentia; family Cricetidae; genus Arvicola; species Arvicola amphibius. The sequence continues at coordinate 47,302,822 of NC_052057.2, forward strand.
AGAGCAACAGATAAGACTTTCATTAAAATTAAAGTCGTGGTTAACTTTTGTGTTGCTGTTATTGATAACAAAGCCATAACTCAAGGCAGCTGCTCTTGAGCGAGTAGAATGCATGTAGAATGTATGTAGAATACATGTAGATGCTTTAACCCACACCTCCTTCTCTTTGCAGGTGTCTAACATCCAGGCACGAGCAGTTGTGCTTTCCTGGGCACCTCCTGTCGGACTGTCCTGTGGACCCCATGGTGGCCTTTCCTTCCCTTACAGCTATGAGGTCGCCTTATCAGACAAAGGGCGAGATGGAAAATACAAGATCATTTACAGGTATTATATGTTTCCATGCGGGTTTCTTCACTACTAAATTGCATCATCGAAAAAGAAAAAATAGGAAATTTAGACTATACAAATGTCCTTTTAAGTCAATAATTTTAAACATTGGTAATGACATGGCTGAGGGGATAGCTCACTGGCAGAGAACTCGCCTACCATGCTTGAGGCCCTGGGTTCAACTCTCAGTACTGGAAAGAGGGATGATAATTATAATGTTAGGAATTAATTAATTTTGTCCAAGTAATTATTAATCAGAAATTAGTATTATAGGGCTATTGGTGAAATAAATTTATAGTACTATTGACAATATAGTATTAATAAAAATTTTCTACCAAGGTCTGTCAGGACAGAAAGTGACTAAATTTTTCAGTTACTACATTAAGTGGCTATAAAGTGAATTATGTTAGAGCCAATTCTTTTTCTAGGCCTGTGTCTTAGTTAGGGTTTCTCTTTCTGTAAAGAGACACCATGACCATGGCAACTCTTATAAAGGAAAACATTTAATTGAGGTGGTGTCTTACAGTTCAGAGGTTCAGTCCATTATCATCATAGCGGGGAGCATGGCAGCATGCAGACAGGCATGGTGCTGGCTACATCTAGATCAGAAGGCAGTAGGAAGTGGACTGTCACACTGGGCAGTATCTTGAGCATGTAAGACCTCAAAGCCCACCTCCAACAAAGACCACACCTGTTCCAACAAAGCCATAACTCCTAATAGTGCCACTCACTCCCTGTGAGCTTATGGGGGCCAGTTGCATTCAAACTACCACAGCCTGTTTTTTGAAAACTACAATGTTTTCATTTCCATTTTGCCCTGGCTTTTACCCTCTATACTGCACTGAAGGTTACTCTAGAACATGTCGTTACGAGGCTTTATTAAATGGTCCTGCGTTGACTTTACCCCCTGTTTTAAGGAGCCCCAAATGTGGGGTTGATCTGGTGACTTGTAGCTGTTTTCTCAGTGTCATGGAAAGGTTAGGGTCGAATCCTTTCTCCTTCGTAGAGCTCATGTTTGCAGAGCAAGAAGTCAGAAGAAGGTCAGGTTTGTCTGAGCTCCTTGTTGAACCTCCCTGTGGGTGGTCCCAGTGAGCTGTGCCCAGCAGTGTAACTCACGAATCGCACGTGTGTCTCGGACAGAAGCCTTCTTCCTTTTCAGTTCTCATCCCATCAGTGCCATGCAGCCTTCATGGTGTGCTGCCCAGATGAGCCAACTTGTGGACTAGAAAGGAGAAAAAGAGAAGAAAAGAACCATGCTTTGCTGACCTTTTCTCTTGCCTCCCACTCTTCTGTTTGGTTTCTTCCTTGGTCCCTGCTGTGTCCCCTGACTTTCCCGCACCTGCTCTCACCCTGGCATCATCTGACCTCTTCCCTGTAGAGCCACACCAGAGGCCATGGGTGGCATCACTCCTTTGCAAGAACACTCTAGAGATTGTTCTCTTTGCTTGGAATAAAACCTCACTTATGTGCTCTGGCTCTGAATCATTTTATTTCGTTTTGAGAAGGGATACATTTAGAGACTCAGTGGAAAAACATAGAGCCTCCACATCCTCACTCAGAAATTAGAAGCAGGGAAGGCAGACTTGCTTTATTGCCCAGGCTGGCGAAGAACTCATGTGATCCTCATCCCTCAGCGTCTCCAGGAGCTGGAACTATTGGCATACAGTATGGGTGTACACCGTTGCCCCAGTTGGCTGCATCCTGTTGATTAGAGATGAACACTTGTGCTAGCAGCTGGAGTCACAGGTACACCCAAGAGCCTGGCAGGCGGTACAATGCAGCATGCCTTGCAGTTGGAAGCTTGTCTCTGCTCAAAGGGAGCACTTGCCCCTCAGCTTCAGTTGTCAGGATTTGTTGATTCTTTGGGGATTTTCTCCCCAAGAGATGCTAAAGCTCTCAATGACTGTGTTTTTCTCACATCCACCTAGTCCAGCAGATAACAAGGCATTTTAAGTTGCTATGCAGGTCGAGCTGCAACTGTAGGCTAGGTGTGGTCATAGCTTCTGGCTTGAAACTTAACGGGAGCAGCTTTATTTGAGAAGTCCAGACATTAGGTATAAGAATGATACAGGCAGCTGGTTTCCGCACGCCACTGACCTTTCACCCTCTTACCTTCGCTAGCTGTGTCTTTTTCTCTGTGTGTGTTTGTTCACATGTGTTTCATCCCTCGCAACCCTTTACCACTCAGTGTTTCATGTTTTCTGAGCACAGGATGTTTTTGTAGATACCCATGTTGTAAATATCAGTTTTGTTAATACACGTTGTCCCAGAACTTTCTTCTAACCCATTGTCCTGATCCAATTTTGCCAGCTGACCCTATGAATCTCTTATTTTGAAAACCATGATAGTGATGTATTCCTTCAGGACCGTGTCAGATAATATATTTAGCTGTCTAGTCTATTTTAATGTGCCATTTCATAACTTTAAGGAGTGAAAAATAAGGTATGGACACACACATACTTCAAAAAAATATTAAATCAGTGTTTTGCTGTGTAGTTCCCTTGCCTGTCCTTAAATTTCTGATTATGCTGCCTTAGCATCCTGAGTTCTGGGTTCCAGGTGTGTTCCCACAGCTGGTCTTTTGGCCACAGTTAAACAGAAAACACCTTATTTTGGATGGGTTGTTCCTTTATCACATGGGTTGAGCTCGGTTTCCTCTTTTGGTCACAGAAGTGATTTTTACTTATGTCAGAGAACAAACAGTTTTGGGGACCTGGGATGAACTGCAAGTTCATTGGGGGAGGCTGTGCCGAGAGCATCAGGGTTTCTGCCAGGCTAAGTCTGGGAACCACCTTTGCCAGACAGCTGACGAGTTTTCTTGCAGATCTACCTGTTTGTGTACATATTTGCTTTTATGTCTTTAATATGTCATTAATATGTCATTTATGTCTTTAATATGTCATTAATATGTCATTTATGTCTTTAATATGTCATTAAGACATTTAAAACTTAATCGACTTTGTTATATTTTAGATCTGAGTGGTGTCACTCAAAAGACTGATTTTCAATTAAAAAAAAAAAAAACAACAAAACCTTACAACCACCAGATAAGGTTTGTTTCTGGGTTTTGGTGAATGCGAACTTAGCAGCACTTAAGCTTCTGTTGACTAATAACCGTGAAACCCAGTCCCAAAGCTACTGTGCCTTTGAGACCAGTATTAAACTAACAAATACTTTGTTGTTGCAGTGGAGAAGAATTGGAATGTAACCTGAAAGATCTCAGGCCTGCCACAGATTACCACGTGAGGTGAGTTAGGACCCAGCCCTGGAAGTAGCTGCGGAGCCCAGGGCGCCACCATACCTCCCATGCCCTTCTGAAAGCTGGTGTTGAATGCCTCCTCCCTCGTGGGGGTGGGGCCAGAGCCATGGCTCCTCCCTCGTGGGAGTTTGTTCACTTTCTGTACACAGGCATAGCAGCTTTGAGGACCCAGCGCTGCTTCTGCTGTTTTGTTTGTTGTTTGGAGGGAGGGCCTCTGTAGCCAGGGATGACCTGAACTTCTGCTCTTCCAGCCTCCGCTTCCCAAGTGCTGGGATTGCAGGTGTGAGCCACGATGCCCAGTTTACACAGTGCCCCCTCTTTCCAGTTCTTACTATTACAGTTTCCATTGAGACCTACAGAAATCTTGGCACATCAGTATTTTGTTCCTAAATTATGTGCTGAAGTTACTTGTAGACTTTCTTGTTACTGTGTCTTTAATGATGAAACTTCCTGGAGTTAATGTGCGGACTCCATCACTGCCTGCTCTTCTAAAGGTCCTGAGTTTAATTCCCAGCAACCACATGGTAGCTTCCGACCATCTGTAATGAGATCTGGTGCCCTCTTGAGGACCTGGTCAGTCGTCCTCATCAACTTAGACCATGAAACCCAATACAGACAAGTACAACAGAACTGCCATATATGGGCTGCCCATGCCTGCTTCAGCATTGCCAGGGCATAGATTTCATTCAGTTTCAGTGTGCAGAATAATGGGCCTCGTTGTGATATTTTCGTTTATCCTTGCACTTTGTCCATTCTGTTCCCATCTCTCCTCACTGGCTCTCGTCCTCTGCCTCAGGTTTCCTGTGATTTTGCTTCTTGGTTTTATCCTTCCCAAGATTGTCTGCTGTCTCTGCGCATAGTGCTTTTCCTCGCTTTCAGCTCTCTCACCCTGCGTGAGGACTGAGAGGCTACAGGAAGCTTGTTTTTTTTTTTTTTGGTTTTTTGAGACAGGGTTTCCCTGTAGTTTCTAGAGCCTGTCCTGGAACTAGCTCTTGTAGACCAGGCTGGCCTCGAACTCAGAGATCCTCCTGCCTCTGCCTCCCGAGTGCTGGGATTAAAGGCGTGCGCCACCACCGCCCGGCTAGCTTGGTTTTTAAGTAGGGAGTTCCTCTCTGGAATCCCAGCACAAACTGCCGCCAATTAGTGGGGTTTCCTGGGACCAGGACATCCTCTAGGCCATGCTGTCAATCATGTGTTGTTTTTATTAGCATTGCCATCTGAACCATGGGCCATGTGGAAAATTATATACAAACTCATTTCAAGTTTAAAAAAGTTTTCTTCTTTCTCATTTTTTATAAACATACATGTGGTATTTCTGCAAATCTGTTCCACCATGATGTTTCTATTACTATTATAATTGAAGCAAAATATCTTTATGTAATGATGCATTGATTTATAAAACTTAGGTCTTTTCTTAAAGTTTTATTAAAATAATAATTTTAATTAACTGATGTAACATTTAAAAAGAATCAATTTATAATTATCAAGGTATAATTAGTGCTTTCATTAGACATATACTAATTTGTTACATGTTTTATATTAAAACATATACCATTAAATTAAGATCTAGTATAGTTTTTGAGGGAATTTGAAGAGAAGGGGAAACAAAAACACTGAGATTATATGTTAAAGTACAAGGAAGAATATCTGGCTTTGTTTTGTTCTGTGGAACGATGTTTCTGTCAGTAAGGGAGATCCTGAAGCACACATTGAACAGCCAGCCACCGCAGCACGTGGTTGCAGTGTCAGTGCTGAGAAGCCTGGTCCCTGGGACTCCCTGCTAGCCTACCCCCCTAATGGGTGAGCCGCAGCCTAGGAGAGACTGGAAGGTAAAAGTAGACAGCATTCCAGAGAAGAGATGCCCAAGCTTGTGCTGCTCTCTATGGAAATACTCACACACATGTGCACCTGCACACACATGTACCTCTACACACGGTATTTTAAAGGAAAGAAGAAAATCATGTAAATACCATTGTAAGTACTCATGCTTGACTACACACACACACACACACACACACACACACACACTTCTGTAAATAAGCATTTAACGATCTACAAACGCATGCTCCAGGCATTGCTCAGAGGAGTGTCTTCATCCTTCAGTTGTCAGGGTTATAGTTAACATGGTGTTAAGATGGTTTGTACTGTGTGAACCTAGTACCCAGACCTTAGAGACTGTCTCTTGAGACGCCTGTGCCGACTGCAGGGCGTGAGCCGCTGTCATTGCTGTCCTTGCCCCCTTTCTTCTGCCTGTGCTTTAATCTATATGAAAGCCTTTAAAAAATATATTCCAGCTTTGTTTCAAAAACAGGAACTACTATTTCTGTCAGTAGTAGCCCCGCCGGGAATTTGAATGACAGAATAGACAGCAAGCCCACGACAAACTCGGCGGCACTCCTCAGTCACCAGTGTAGCAGTGTGCCCAGAAGTGACATAATGGGGTGACAATTCCCAGAAAAAAAATGATGTGCTGAACCATTTCTAAAAACCTAGTTGGTCAGCCCAGAGTGAAGTTATGAAGTAGGTTCTGCTTCTGGGAGACTCTGGCTCTTAGGATGACCCAGACGTGTAAAAAGGAGCTACGAGCCTGTTGGTAAAATTCTTGGAGCACCTGCTTCTTAAGTGTTTGCCTGGTATTGACATGGAACCCTGTGGAACCCCAACACAAATCAGTTAAGCAGGAAAATGTTCTGGTTTGGGGGATTAAGTGCAAAGGAAAATCCAGGTGATTTATTTAACCCGAGAAATTATCCTGTGCTCTAGATCTTCCCGTTACAGGATATTAGGGAAAACATATCAGATTGTTAATCTGTTTAATCTATTTATTTATTTGGGGGAAGGTTGCGCGTGGAGATCAGAGGGCAGCTTGCAGGAATGGGTTCTCGCTATGACATGAGTTCCAGGGCTCAAACTCAGGTCGTCAGGCTTGGCGGCAAGTCCTTTAGCCACTGAGCCATCTTGCTGGCCCCTGGAATATTTAGTATATACATCATTTTCAAAGATTTCACTTTTTCTAGACATCATGGATAAGAATGTAGCAAGCCACTGTTACAGTTATAATTAGTTACTGTTTATTTGTTGAACAGTTTTAATTAATAAGTAATCCTGATGTGGTTAGATAATTTATCAATTTTTACTGTCTACAGCACATTAATAGTATGCTTTAAAATTAACCTCGTTTTTCTTGCTAATCAGCTTGTATGTGTAAAGTCACTCAAGTAAACAGCTGTCCCCTTTTGGAGAGGGGTTTGCTGGAGATTGAGCCCAGGGCACCATACATGCTGAGTGCACACTCTCCCACCAGGGTCCACCCACCGAATTTAGCAGCCGCCCAGTTACAGATGAGCGGCATGGCTTCATGTGGTGCATATAACCACCTCAGACTTTTACTTGTGCCTTCGGGTTCTTTTTCTGCCAAACTCTGTTTTATTGTATATCCTGAAGTCAATATTAGATATTATGTATTTCATTTTAAAATAATGTCACCATCATCACATGCCACTTAAAACACAATAGTGATTCTTAGTATCTTCAAAACTCGAAGATTTCTCATTTTTCCTTAGTTGTCCTAAAAACGAAGGGTTTAATTTCTTTAAAGTTTGTTGTTACGAAAATTCAGATGTAGCCTGAATGTGTTATTTGGTTAGTGGAACTCAAACTTCTTTAACTCCATAGTTTCCTTTAGGTCCTCACGACTGTATTGGGGTCATTTTGTGACCTGTGGAGTGTGCCGTACTCACTTTAGATGACTGAGGTGTCCCTGTTCTCTGAGTTTCCAGGAAGGTGACAGTGACATATAGTTAGATCTACATGTAGATTCATGTTGATGGCCTGTCTTCTTTCCTTATATTTTGTTTGTGCATCTTACTGTACTATAGCAAGACTATAGTCTTACTCTACAGCATAGGCCATAGTCTTGCTATACAGCATAGGCTAGTCTAGAACTCATTTTGTAATTTGTTGGTTTCTATTGATGTGATAAAACATCATGACCAAAAACTACTTTGAAAACAAGGAGTTTATTTCAGCTTTCCACTGTTTTCAGAGAGTGGGTGTCATCCCAGCTATCCTGAAATTTGGTCTTGAACTCAAAAATCTGTCTGTCTCCGCCCCTGGAGTGCTGGGGTTAAAGGCACGCACCACCACACCCTGCCTGAGGTTAAAACTCTTAGGCCACACTGAGGGAAGTCAAGGCAGAAAGTCGAGACAGTAACCTGGAGATGGGGGGAACTGAAGCAGAGGCCATGGAGAAAACACGTCTATAGTTTGCACTCCTGGCTTGCTCAGCCTGTTTTCCTATACCATCTAGGGACCACCTACCCAGGAATGGTACTGCCCACCGTGAACTTTGATTTTTAAGCAATGGGACCCTCCTACAGTAGTCATCAGGCAGGCTAACGTCCCACAGGCTTGTCTGCAAGTCAGTCCGATGATGGGATTTTCTCCACGAGGTTCCCTTTCTTCAGATGACTCTAGCTTGTGTTACATTGACAGAAGACTGACTAGGTTAGTAGCTCAAGGCACCTTGGAACTCAGGGTCATCCCACTTCACCTCCTTCATGCAGGAATCAGGCCTGCACTCTAGTGCTCAGGTGCTGTGACCAGGGATTGGGGATACATAGCATCTGACTGTCTCCTATGTGGTGATCTTCATCTAAATCCTAAACCATAGGTACTGATATTTAAAGACACCAGCTCCCCCCACACACGTATCCTGGTCTAGTCACAACCTTACAACTTGAATTGGATCATTGTGACATAGAGTTTAAGCTTGAACCCCACCATGTCTGTAATGTATTGTTTATTAAAGTCTATCCTGACATGTGGACCTGATCTTGGTGGGTCACTGCAGTCTGGTTTTGTGTTATCCTGGTCATCTTCTACTGTATGCACAGAGGAACCTTTTCTCAGCTGGGCAGGGAGCAGTCTCATAGTTGTTATTATTTCTTTGTCTCATATGCTGTGATGTCCTCCCAGAAGGCAAACAACACAAATACAAGATGGGTTCTTAGATTGCCTTTTAGGATCGGGTCTACATTTGTGCTTAGCATTTTTGCTAAAATCAGGCACATACATTGAATGCTGAGTCAAGTGCTTCAGAGTGCAGAGAGAAAATCATTAGCCTCGGTGCTGTGCGTGGGCATTAAATATGCATGTGGATGGACTGTTCTGGAATGTTGTCTCTGTTGAATTGCAGAGAGGTGCATTTGGCAGTGGCCCACAGGTTTCTCGGGAAACGCGTCCGTATTTGTATTTAGATGTCCACGGTGCTCTGAGTAGTGCTGAGGAGTCTACCCTGTTCTTCCGTGCATTCTCTGCAGCCTATGAACTCTGATCCGACAGCTCCTAGCTAGTGCACTTCTCACCTTTTCTAGACAGCCAGACCACGCCTCTTGACAGTGTATATATGGAAGCCACTTTGGAAGTGAGGCTGCACTCTCTTACAAATAATGTCTTTTCCAGTCAGCAGAGTTACCTCCATTGCAGTGGGGCTGGGTGGGAGCTGGCTGAATGCCGTGCCTAATAAGATGATTGTCCCTGTCCTTACTGACCAGAGCTAGGCAAGGACAGGACACGAGCGCGGTGTGCTCCTGTGTCAGGACTCTGCTCTGCTGTGGAAAGCCCAGGAAGCAGAGCTCTCATGAGTTGACGCTCATTCTGCCTGTCCGCTTCCTTTGCAGGGTTTATGCCATGTACGATTCCGTCAAGGGGTCCTGCTCTGAGCCAGTCAGCTTCACCACCCACAGCTGCGCCCCAGAGAGCCCCTTCCCCCCCCAAGCTGGCCCACAGGAGTAGGAGTTCTCTCACCCTGCAGTGGAAGGTGAGTAAAGTGCCCAGATCGTGCTCAGGCTCGTGGGGCAGCCAGCGGCCGTTCCAGACAGCCCGCTAGCGCGGGGACTCGGGTTCCTGTGTAATCGCCACATGAACCAGTTAGGATGTATCAGAAGTGGACGTTTGCGTGGCAGGCAGAGGCAGAAGAGGTAAAGGAAGGACCTGCAAAATCCAATATGAGCACCTTCTCAGGAACTTGGTAGATCTCCCGGTGCATCCTGGGTGGTATAAATACCTCCGTTTCATCACTCTCCTGCGTGAGTTCATTCCTACAGTCACTTGGAAAGTTCAGCATGCAGTGTGAAGGTTCACAGATAAAGTAGGTTTGAGTTCTTGGAGCTTCTTCCTAGGAAGATATACTTAATAGTTAAAGCTTACCAGAATATATTGTGTTCTATACTCCATTAAGACTTGATTAATTTTCACTAATTAGTCATTAGCTCCATCAGGGTTCCTATTTTTAACAGCCTGAACCATGTAGTAGCTCTCATAACATACAGTGTACTGTCTAAAAATAACCATTGCCTAGCAAGCAATCTTAGGTGTATCGCTTCTCTAAAGTGAACCTGTGCCGTACATCCTCTACAGTCGTTATTTCTCTGTCTTGATATCTTAAAATGTCGTTAGAAACTGTCAGGCGGATGGAGATGATGGAGGGTCACGGTCCAGAGTGTGGAGGGGTGAGAGGTTCCGGGAGAGAGTAGCGAGTGACAGCGGACATGTCACCAGGCTTCTGTGTCCTGGTGTGTGTGGCCATGCGCTCATAGTCAGTGGCTGACATTGACTGTGTTGTTGGGACAAAGGCAAAATTTCAACTGGCTTAGACTCTGAACTTTTTTATTTTCCTTCCTGGCTTCCAGGGATAATCCAGGTCAGTGATTTCCCACCTTTTCAGAGTTTTAGCACCCAACAGCTCATCATGGTTGGTTAATTCCTTGGCAATTACACATCCATTTAAAAACAAGTTTATGTGAGTTAATGAAAATCTATCTTTTCTGAAGGAAAGATTTAGAATCTATTTCTTTTGAAAAAAATAAAAGCTATCTGAAGATTACCAGAGGGACCCTGGGGTCTTACAGATTTAAAGCTGGGAATCACTGATACATCTCTGCTCTGCTCGGGTGGTATTCAGGTCTCAGGTGGACCAGCAGCTTCCAGAGAGGTCACTTGGAGACCAAAAATACCCTGTTCCATTCAGTTATTGGCAAACATAAGAAGGCCCTGGATTCAGCTCAGTGTCTATTTAAGAGGCTGCCACCTGTTCTTTACTCCAGAAAGAAACTAAGAATTGGAAACTAAGAAAAAAAAAAGAATTGGATTCTCCTGAAAGTTTTGCCAGTTACTTACAAGTTCACCTACATCCCTACCCTGCCCTGCAGCCCAGACCCACCAGAGCTCCAACCACCAGTTCCCAGCTCACAGCACTTACCTGCACGCTGGCTCAGCAGGAATGAGGGAAGGAGGGGAAGATGGGACCTTCGCCCTTCCAGAGCCCTGATGATAAAGCAGCAGCTGTCATCTGCTGAGTGCTTCTTATAAACTTGGGTGTACTCGTGGGTGATTTATGTATCGTTACCCATCGCGGATCTTCAGTCTTGAAATGAAATTTCCATGTTGATATTAAACAGATCACACCAGACTACTGGCAAGCAGACTGCAAGGGTGTGGTGGAGTTCACTGGGCCCACATCTCTCTCTCTCTCTTTCGAGAAAGAACCAAACCCAAGCACATTTTTGAGACAAGATAGGCTCCTACTGTTTGCCCTTTATTTTGTCTGTCTTCTGAGGACTTTTTATTCTGAGTGCTGTGATAACCGGGTGGCGTCACCCCTTCCAATAGCTCAGGCTCTGTAAAGTACTCGTTCCCAGAGAGTGCTCATTGCCTTGTTGAACCTTGTCTTCCCAGTGACGCTGGTATCAGCTTTCTTTTTTGAGCACAGGAAATGTTGAAGCCTTTTTTTTTTTTTTTTTTTTTTTTTTGCTAACATGTGAAGGGCTAGTACCCTCTGGTAGTCTATCCAGAGGATGTAATCTTTCCATTTGTGTGCGCGTGCATGTGTGTGTGCGCGTGCGTGTGCATATGTCTCTCTCTCTGTGTGTGTTATGTGTGTATGTGTGTGCGTGTGTCTATGGCACGCTTGTGTGCAGGGTGGGGTGGGAGGAGGTAGAGTGGAGATGGAGGTATTTAATTCTACAGCTGGTTCTCTAATCCTAAGTACCTAAAGGAAAAGTAGAACAAAACAAAAATCCAAAGCTCTGAGGGGAAGTCCAGAATGGCAGGCGTGAGCGCTCTTGCCCCCAGCTCCAAGCAGTGTCCTGTAGCACAGCAGCCTTTTGTCTCTTGTTGCACTGAACCTAAAGTGACTCCTCAGAGTTTTGCCCCAAGGACGCAGGGTGCACAGTAGCATGTGCATGGTAGGGCAGGAGCATGGTAGGGGTAGGACTGGGTGTGCTTTACTGTCCCGGGAGGCCTGCCGGGGTTGAGCCCTCCTAGAGCTGAGCTGTAGAAGTTAATAGGTAATGTTGTCTACCAAGACCCCGCGGCAGCTGCTGGTTCCTTCTCTGAGGGGATAGCATGGAGCCATGACAGCCACTGTCTTTGACCATGTTGCTAGCTTGTCTCTGAGCAGCTTTCTCCAATCTCATTATTATTTTCTTTTTTAGGCTCCAATTGACAATGGTTCAAAAATCACCAGCTACCTTTTAGAATGGGATGAGGTAAGCATCTTTCTACATTCATCCATCCAAAATGCCATTTCAAAGATACTGGTCTTCCCTGAGGCGTGTCAGACGAAGGAAATGCCACATCAATACAGACGTTTTGCTCAGGAGCTGCCGGCATGGAAAAGCAGCTAGATTGCAGCAGCACAGCTGATTGTGCATTGCGATAAATCTACCTACTCTTATGCATCCAGTGCCACTGAAAGCCGAGGTCTTACCTCTTCCCAATTCTCAGTGCCTCCCCAGGCGTTAATTTGTAGTAGCGGTTGGTTGTGTTCTCTCCACTGCACGGGCGGTTTTGATAAGGCAAAGCCTGCTGTTTGGGAAGCATGCCTTAGTTTCTTTTTTGTTGTGTGACATGGTGTTCTTCCTTATATCTGTCTGGGAGTGGCACAGCGCCTGGAGTCTCATTCACGTCGTACATGAGTCCCTGTGGACTAGACCATCGTGTGACAGGGACAGTGCCCATGATGGAGGGAGGCTGTCCTCAAAGCCACTCTGCCACGAGCCAGTGCCATGGCCTCTCCGTCCTCACACTCACACACCACACCGGAACCTCCTGCAGGAGATCATGTGCATGGCCGGTTCTTGCCCCTGGCAGGCTCTTTGGGTCGTCTGTTCCTGTAGATTTATCTTGGCTGCATTCATTCAGTTGGTGCTTCAGTCTCCCTTGCTGTGGTTTGGAAAAGGGCCTAAGGACTTAAAAAATAGAAAATGTAAAAAAAAAAAAGAGGGAGGGAATAGTTGAAGTTAACTAGTCTTTGTGACTTGAATTCGAAGAGATTGAAAAACAGATGTATGCATGAGCAAAAACACGACTTGTCAGGTGAGGACAACTTATAAAGGGAACATTTTAGATGCATAAAATAGTTAGCGATGACTTTTTGAAGTGACACACGGGATCTCACTGCTTTCTGTAGGCTGTATTTGCATTTGGCTTGCATCTTAACAGCTTTGAGTGACCAAGGATAATTGCCATGGTGGCCTTAGACCCTTACAAGTCCCTGATAGGTAGGGATAGGTGAAATCTCTGCCTTTCCAAAGATTTCCATTGTAAAGTGGTTTGAGTGGCCAATGGAACCCCGCTATAGCCCCAGGCTGTGTATATAACCCTGTATGTGTGCCAGTAGAGACAGGGCATCTCATGTGTTCGGTTCAACAACTAGGCTAACCTGGCTGGCCCTCCAGCCCCAGGGGTTCGCTTGTCTCTGCCTCCCCAGTGCTGAGATCACAAGCTTGTGGCACTGGAATTTTACGTGGGTTCTGGGGATCACACTCAGGTCTTCACGATGCTGTCGGCACTGTACCAGCTGAACCACCTCTTTAGCCCCTGTGTGTGGCTTTTTGTCCCATGCTTTTTGCTGTTTGACTTCTTAGGACGGTGACAATCTAAGGTCGGGAAAGTCAGAGAAATTGAGTGGAAATCTCCTAGGTAGACCCCTGAAGGAGCCAGCGGTGGAAGGGTTGGTGTGCTCCCCACCGTGGACGAGTTTACAGTGCTTAGCGGGGGGGCCTTGTCCCTTCCCTGAGTGGTCTCCTTTTTTCTCCCTCCTTTTTAACTTCATCCTCTGCCCTCTTGATGCTTCTTTATCTCTCCTCTCCGACCTTCCCACTCCTGCTGGTGTTGGCTCTGCTGACTTCTGCTGGAGATGCCAGGCTGCCCCCTACCTACAGGCCAACAAGGGTTCTCCTTGTGCTCTGTAGCTTCACATTAGCCTCGTAAGGTGTCAGACCAGCCTTGGCAGCAGACGATCGCAGAGAGCACAGACTAGGAGGAGGACCTTCTGTCCCAGCTTCATAGCATGCAGCTCAACTTTTATGCCTTCAGTTACCCGGTTTGTGAAGTGGCAGCAAGGACAGTCATCAGCTCGCAAGCATCCGTGCTGTCACAAAGTAGGTGATTTGTGCTCACCTTTTCTGATCAGAGTATTCAGGGATTGTTTTCAGTGTTCTTCATGTACTCATTCTTGGCGCATACCCCTTCCTGCCTTCACATGGCAGACTGTGAGGGAAGAATGATAAGGAAGGTAGCCCTCCTCCCTGGTAGCTGAGCAGGCTCCCAGGTGCTTCTCCTGTGTACTTCTGAGCATATGTAAATAATATGCAAATACGGCCAACCTAGCCAAAGGCTTCTCATTTTTCCAGCCAGTTGCCTCTTTGTTTTATACCCCACGTTTCTCCTACAGTCCACCTAAAAAGGTTGAAAAATGGTTTCTAGGAGTTCATGGCAGTGCGACCACATACAGTAGTAACTTATTCATCCATGCCCAGTTTATCATTTTAGAAGTGGAATTCCTACCAAAATAATCTAGTAGTGTTGTTTCTAGATGGACCAGAGGATCGACGGCCATCCTCAGAGTGGCTCACTTGAGGCTCATTCCTGTGCTGCCCCTGCCCTGGTTCCAAAGCTGATGTTCAGAGAAGGAAAATGGTTCTGACCTGCAGGAAGTGAAAGCATATGAAGCCCTGGCTGCCCTTCTGAAACCTTCTGGAAGTTTCTAGAACCAGTGCACCTGGTGCAGGGTTGTTCTAGTCTCTGCCCTAGTGCAGCATGGTGGTGTAAGAGACTGGGAGACAGCCATTGTGCCGCAGCCAGCCCCTGCCTGCTCAGCCCTCCCAGGAAACAATCCTCCCGTTGCCTCTCCCATGCCTGCCTCAGCCGCACACCCAGAGGCTTGGCTGTCCAGGGACTGGAAGTAAACTTGTGTAGAGAAAAGTTGGGGTATGGAGAGGAACAGATCACTGCCCAAGAATAAGATGGGTGAAAAATGTTTTAAAAAGAAAAGGTCATGGGAGTAGGTGCTCTCTGCAGAGCCTGACAGTCTGAATCAATCCCTGGACCTGACACGGTGGAAGGAGATAATACCTTCACGTGCCCTCTGACCTCCACGTGCATGCCTTGCACACATGCACGCACTCGGAGACACACACCGAGACGATAAACAAGTGTAAAAACGCATTTTAAAGATGGATGAGTCTCAAAGAAGGTTGCACTGGGGAAGCTCACCTGCCCTCTGTTTTCCACTGGGCCCAGGGTGATAATGTGGAGGGAAGGTGTCCTCTGGAACCCAGGCTGTAGCCCCTGGAAACTAGATGGTCTAGGCAACTCCGTCTAGAATCTCCAATAAGGCAATGAGGAAACATTTTGGAAGTATTGATACCTGAAGCCCAGGTCTCAGGCCTCTCCATGAGGTCTTCTGGAATAAAGCCAAGCCTTGAGCTCGGCACTGCAGGGGAGAGGAGAGCTCACTGGGGATCCGAAGTGGACAGAGCAGCACCAGAAAACTCTTATTCAAGCCTGTGGCCATTTCTTCCTCATAGAGTTCACTTGAAAGTTACTCATGAGGCTTCAGCAAAAGACTGGGTCATTTTTCTGCCCTAGTAACTAACTTGGTAGCTCCTCAATTTTTAAATCCATGTGGAATAACCAACTATGTGGTGGGTATGAACATCTAAGAATGGAACCTTCTGGAATCCTTGTCTTCTCAGCCGTGACATCAGTTTTTCACTTGATGTGGGTTGGTTTTCATTATTTGAAGTAGTGTGGCTTTTTCTGACCAAACAAGGGTCCTGCATCTGTGACTCATGTGACCTCTGGACTTTGAGAACTTAGCCCTGCCTGTTTGCAGATAAGTGTCTGGCCAGAGACCCCCTCAGGAGACTCCCTGGCAGGAGCCTGGCAGCAGAGATCATTGTCTGGGTGGGTCTCTATTGGATGATTGTCAGCTCCTCTCCCACTTCTCCCCAGGGCAGCTCCTGGTCTTCTCATGATTTCTAAGGATCCCAGCTCAGGTCCTCACACTTTTGTGCTCCGTATGTCACTTAAGGATCCATTTCCCCAGGCCCCTCAGCAATTTTATGAAACATCAGGCAAATAGTGTTTAGACACTGGTTTTCTCAACACAAAACATCCTTCCCAAGGGAGTCAGTGAGAGAGAGGAAGTAGAGCTGGTTCGGGGATTACCCTGTGAATCTCTTTAATTTGTGGAGGTCTGTGCCCATCCTCCTTGGGCTCCTCTGTGTTGCTTTCTGCTTGATGAGCTCCCAGCATCCTGTAGTGGAGGTGGGAGGGAGTTCTCTAGAATTACTCATGGAAATTGTTAGGGATAGCTTCTTGTATTTATCTTCCAATAGCTAATGTGATTACCCCATAAGTTTAAACCCACAGGGAGTGGCTGATGATAGACCAGGAGATTATAGAGGTCTCTAGGTTAGGGAACAAAGCAGTGAGAGCCTTTGGATTCCCACGTGGTACATGCCTTCTCAGTCTTAAGCTTTCTAAATGGATGGAGAACTGGCCTTTCTCCTTAAAAAAGAAATTTAAAAAGTTATATATTTTTTGGTTGAATAGGAACTTTTT
Organism: Arvicola amphibius; assembly: GCF_903992535.2. Lineage (NCBI taxonomy): Eukaryota > Metazoa > Chordata > Mammalia > Rodentia > Cricetidae > Arvicola > Arvicola amphibius. The sequence goes on from NC_052057.2 coordinate 47,319,320, forward strand.
CTATTTTAGGAAAAAAAGTTCTGTAAAGGAAGCATTGATGGAAGGTCAGCTTGTAAGTCATGCTCTTCGCTGCTGTGCACGTGTGCGTACTTGTGTGCACGTGTGCGTACTTGTGTGCACGTGTGCGTTCTTGTGTGCACATGTGCATTCTTGTGTGTGCGGGCACTCAGCTCATCGTCCAGAGTGATAGCGGATCTCCTGAGACTGTTGCTTGTGTTCACTAGTGAAAAAGAACTGTTCTGGATTGGGATAGGTTATGGTCTGTGTCGTCTGATTGTAGGTCACGGTACCTCAGCAATCTGTTGTATCCCTGAGTCTTGGTCTCTACAGTGGGAAGATAGCCTGTGTTGTCTGATGGTACTGCTGCATTAGGACTGGATAAGGTGACTTAGCAACAGAAAATTCCGTGCACTGACCCCTCCACATGTAAATACTTGTGAGGAACTGTTTGGGAATAGACCATCTACTGCCCGGAGTTCAAACAGGATTGCTGCTGACAGATCGTACATATATAGATGTTCAAGTGCTGTTGGCTTAGCTTCTGCCTGGGATGTGTGGAAGAACCAGAAAAACAGTTCTGTGGGTTGAGATGATTGAAGTTCGCAAGAATCTTCTCACATGTGACTCAACTGGCTGAGACAGATGTTCACATCGGCATTTCCAGCAGACTAGAGAGCCTGCAGCTCTGGAAGTAAGAGTGGACTGCCAGTCAGGGAGAGCCTGCTGTATCCACAGAGATGCATTGCACAGACTCACAGAGCAGCTCCTCAATGTCTCTGGGGGTCTGGGCACCCAAGCGCACTGAAGGACTGAGTTGCCCCACAGGAGGAATTTGGTGACTTATTTGTTGTCAACTGGTCTCTCGCATGACTCGGGAGTCGAAAACCTCTCAGAGTGCTTCTCGTCATAGTGGGTTTCCACATGATTCTTCCGGTCAAGTGACAGCTGTCATAGGGATGCAAGTCAGGACAATGCCACCAAGCAGAGAGACATGCTGAGCTCCACAGAACCACGTAAAGCTTGCTATGGCTTGAATCTGAAGTGGCCTCCACAGGCTTCTGTTTTGAACACTTTCTCTCCCATGTGCAGTGTAGTAAAGGCTGTGGAGCCAGGCTGAAGGCCTGACTGACTGGTGGACATAGGTACTAGGTGTGGTGAACCTTCCATGCTTGTACCTCCCCATAGGTCTGGTCTATCTCCCTCTCTTCCTGGTATACCAGGATATGAAGAGCCACCTCCTCATGATCTCTCTCTCTCTCTCTCTCTCTCTCTCTCTCTCTCTCTCTCTCTCTCTCACACACACACACACACACACACACACACACACACACTTGAATACATGCATGACACACTACCTTCACTCCATGAGGAAAATCAGAAACCCTGGTTTCCGTTCCTCACTGACAGCACTGGCTAGAATGTCCAGGGGAGGTATTACTTATCCAAGTCTGTGTGGTCTTGGGTCTTTTCCAGTGACTGTACCCATGGGGATTTGAGTGGGGTCAAGGGCTCACTGGGCATGCATCTGTCACAGCTGATCCTTAACTCCAGTGCAGCAAGCTAGACTTTACTAGACCAAGTAAAATGGCAATGTTTTACCCTTTACCACTGCAGCAAGGGCTGTCAGAGAGCCAGGGAGTGGCTTCTCCAACCAGATAAAGAAACTCAGCTAAGAAGGGTGTCTTAGGTGACCACACTGTGACAAAATGCCATGACCAAAGCATTGGGGAGGACAGGGCTTGTCCTGCTGGGGCTTCCATGTCACTGTTCATCATTGAAGGAAGTCAGGGCAGGAATCTGATGCCGTAGCTGATGCAGAAACCAAGGAGTGCTGTTTACTGGCTTGCTCTTTGTGGCCTGCTCAGCCTGCTTTCTTTTATAACCCAGGACCACCTGCCCAGGGATGGCACCCCCCACAATGGCACAACCCTCCCCCTCATAAATCACTGAGTAAGAAAATGCTCTACAGGTTTGCCTACAACCTGATTTTACGGAGGCATTCTCTCAGTTGAGGCTTCTGCCTTTCAGATGACTCTAGCTTGTGCCAAGTTGACATAAAACTAGTCAGCACAAAAGTCTTAGAACTCAGAAGCACGGTTGAAAGGTGAGGAGCACCCTCCCCCCTCAGTTAGGATCTTGGCACCAGGGGCAGATTCTCTCTATTCACTGCATGTGCAGAATGGGGCTATGGAGTGGGAAGCAGACTTCATAAGGAAGGTTCTGCCTGAGATCACAAATACCTCGATCCCTAACTCCTACTCTGTCCACTGTATCTGTCATGCTTACTGCCAGCTGGAGGGCAGCCACCGTAGCCTTGCCTGTGTGGCGGCCCAAGGCCAACTGTCCTTCAGTTCAGGTCTCAGTTGTACAGATCACTCTATCTCCCTCTCTCTGTGTCTCTCTCTTGGTCCGCACACACATTGTGTGTTTTGTAAACATGCGGAGGCCGGAGGTCGATGTCACATGTCTTCCTCCATCCTCTTCACCTTGTCTTTTGAACCATGGGCTCTCACTGAACTTCAGCGATCACCAGTTCAGCTAGACTGGCCAGCATGCTCCCGGTAGCCTCTGGCCACCACCCGCCCAACACTGACGTTACAGGCATATCCACCTCAGGTGCTGTGAGACTGAGCCGTTCCCCAGCCACAGGCAACTGCTGCTTTTGTTAACTCACGCTGCTCCTTTCCTTCCCCATTCCCTGGAACATTCTTAACACGTTTCCAGTGGTCCTCAAAGCCCTTGACTGTGCCAGGACCTGGAGACGTGTGTAGCAAAGCCATGTCAGCTTCTCTAAACCTAGGCACCTGATGACCACCCCTGCCTGTTTCAGGTAACCAAGCCTTTCCTGGGAAATGAATATCTAGTGTTCCTGAGGATTAAATGTAAGCTGTTTATTCAGTGTTTGTAGCCACAAACCACCCCACCCCACCCCCACTTCTTGTCATGGAAAGGGCAGAGTGGGGTCTAGCGCTAGAAAATACATAAATCCACTCAGATATGGAGTGTCCCCAGGTTCCTTTCATGAGCCCCACCTAGTATATAGCTTGCTGAGCACATCTCAAGCCAATATTTATCTTTGATGTTGCCTAGGGTCTGCCAGTACTGGAACAGCATCTAAATATAGATGCATAAGCAGACTAAACTATAGCATAGAACCTGGCAGTAGTTCATTTGGCCAGGGCAGCCTCACTTCTTTGATTTTCAGTTGCATTTCTAGCATATTAAACTAGGCTCCTGCAGAGAGTGCCCAGCTCAGTTACGTGGCCCACATCTGCACCCCATACATAGCCATGGTCAAAGTAGATGACACGCCATCAGCTTCATGTAACTAACGTAGCAGGCAGTTAGGTACCTTGGAAAGTAATGTCAGAAGGACAGTGGAGAGAGTTGATCCTGGGACGGATCCAAACATGTGGCCAGAGAGAGCTGGTTTACCATGGGGTCTAGCACCCTCATCTTAGCCATTCTTAGTTGTGTGTGTTCGTACAGGTGTGTGGAAGGCAGGTGTCACATTCCTCGGGTACTGTCTACCTTGTTTGCTTTGTGCTTTTGAGACAAGTAGGACCGGCAGCCCTGGGAATCTGTGTGTCTGTCCCAAGCCCTGGATTGTGAGTGTGTGCCACCACACCCTTTTTCCTTACATGGATTCTCGGATACAGCTTGGGTCCTCCTGCTTGCACGGTAGGCGCTTTACCAAGTCAGCCATCCGCCCCCCCCCCACTCTTGTGTGCCAAGAATGAATATGCTGTGGAAAATAAACAGGGGACATTGCTAATCTATTAATTTCAAGGCAATTGAAAATACCAGCCAGCTTCATCTACTGGTGCCAGTTCTGTTGAACATACTCGCTTCCAGCACTGGTGGTGCCAAGCTAACTGAGAATGTTAGCCAGGGCACCACAGCCCCCACAGTGTACAGAATTACTCTGGCAGGCAAACGTGAGCCTGAATTAATTGGGATGCTTGTGAATTATGTGTGTAGAATTAGCCCAGAAGTGTTAAGTTCCTGAAGCAGGAGCCAACCCTTGTAGAAAGTCCATCTTCCCACATACTGAAGACAGCTGCTCAGAGGATATTCAGCAGAGGAAAAACTACTTGAGAAAGTATTTTTTACTGTTTTCAATCTTTCTGTTACATTCTTTGACAAATTAACACAAACAGTTACATGCTGTTTTTAAACACATTTTAACTTTAATTTTAATTTTATTTAGTCAGGTCCTAGAAAGAGCATCAGGTACTTTTTTTTTGTACCTCCCTGCTAGCTTCCAGGCCAGCCGATACTCCTGTAAAGTGGCTTTTCTCCTGGACCCTTTGTCATTGTGTGCTCTCAGCGACCAGAAGCCGGCTCGGGAGCCGAGGTCCTGGGAAAAGCTGTTTTATTTGTGCTCAAGCCTTGGAATTGCATGCTAACAAGTGGTTTTTTTGTGTTTTTTTTTTTTTTGGGGTTTTTTTTTTGTTTGTTTGTTTTTGCTTTTTTTTTTTTTTTTTTTTTTTTTTTTTTTTTGGTTTTTCGAGACAGGGTTTCTCTGTGGCTTTGGAGCCTGTCCTGGAACTAGCTCTTGTAGACCAGGCTGGTCTCGAACTCACAGAGATCCGCCTGCCTCTGCCTCCCGAGTTCTGGGATTAAAGGCGTGCGCCACCACCGCCCGCTAACAAGTTTTAACCCAGGGACTGGGAATGTGGCTCCGTAGTGCAACGCTTGTCTGTTGTGCCAGGGCCTTTTGGGTCCACCCTCAGGACTATTTAAAAAAAGAAGGAAGCAAGAGTTTTATTTGATCTAAATTGTAATTCTGTAGCTGAAGTAATGGCGTTGCTGCAGGGCAGTTCGGGTTAATCATTGTTGTTTGGGAGTTGGTTGATGATGTCAGCATCTGCAGTCATTTGGGGGGCATCTTAAAGGACCTTTATTGGATGGCTTTGCATGTCCACAAGGGTGAAAAAAGCAGAACACCTGTTAGGTGAGGCGTGCGGTCTTCTGCAAGCAGGGGATATTGATTAAAGTTTGCTGGAATTAGACAAGGGCCATCAAATGACTGAGTGTGAGCTGTAGAACAGGTGACCCCAACAGTGGCTTACAGTGATCACAGTTTTCAGCTCGTTGATTGTTTCTGAGACAGAGATTCGTGTGTCCCAAGCTGGCCTCAACTTTGTTTTGTAGACTAGTTTGTCTTTAAACTCCCGATACCCTGCCTTTGTCTCTGTGTGCAGGGATACAGATGTGTGGGATTACCCCATTTCCGTGATGCTGGGTATCAGACCCAGGTCTCTGCGTGCTAGGAGAGCACTCTGCCAGATGACGGCATCCCAGCCCTACCCGCTCTTGCTTGTGTTCATAGATCCTGGAGTAAGGATTGAGCAGTCAGCTCTGTGGAATCCTGAGTTGCAGCTGGGAGGGCTCTTTGGCTGAGTGGGAGTCCCCTGAGCAACTTGGTTCTTTGGTGTAGAGGTCATTAATGGATTACAACATGAATGTCCTTACAGAGAGGCCGATGCTTCGTTTGTCACCATTCTGGAAGCTATGTATGTCCCACCTTGGTTCTAAGAGACGTATGCCTCTGTGCTGTGAGGCCTGAAGAATGACCTTATGTTTCCACAGATAGAGCATAAAAGCTCCTTTGTGACACAGGCTTCTCTTGACTGCTTTAGTCCTGACAGACAGCACCAGATGCCCAGGCGATATGCCCTCAGGCTGTCAGATAAAAGATCACAGACTTCTGAACACAAAATGGTTTTTTCTGCTCCTGCTCTTCTGTTGTGTGTCCAGGCGAGAAAGAAGAACGGGAGAAACAGGTATCAGAAATGTAGTCAGAGAACACAGGAGGCAGAGAGGGCACCCCACGCGCAATTCCCAGGCCAACCAGAACTCTGAAGTGAGACCCTGTCACAGTGACAGAGAAGACAGAGACCCCTGGTTCTTCTCCACCCCAGGAAGAAAGGCGCTGTGCCTACTCTCTGGAGGTGTCAGACTCCACCCTTGAGTGTCTGCTGCTCCTGAGAAGCGGGTCCCGTGTCCCATTCCTCGGGCGACACACCCCAGTTCAGCAAAGCGTTTCCTTGGGGTGGGGGTAAATTACTTTTCCAAAACTGTAAACTTACTTCATAACCAACTTTAATTTTTAACTGTAGATTAGAAAGATAGAAATATTTAAATAGGCACTAAAGGGGTAAGAGAAAAATGTAGTCTAATTCTCAAAATCTCTCCTTCAAATGTCACTTTAAGATGAAGTGTATAGTAAGACATCTGAACTCCCTGGGGAAAAGGTCTCTGTCCCTAGAGTACCCATCCTGTCCTCAAAGTTTGCAGATGTAGGTCCTGCTCTGCTGTGTGTCCACACAGGCGCCTCCCTGAACTCCCTTCTCTCACCCCTATCCATGCTTGAACACCTTCCCAAGCCAGAGAAAGCTGCCTGTGGTTGCCATTCCTCTGAGAGCAGGACCCCAGAGAGTGTGACGTTACAAGCAGCCAAATGGGATACGGGGGGTGGGGGGCACATGCTGACCATGGGGTTCAGTCCTGTTAGAAGGCTATTCTCCCTGAAGATGGTGGACTCCTTTAGAATGTGGATAGAGAGAAGCAATTGCTTGCCCAGTTCAGATGAAGTGTGCAGCCTAGGCCAGTTAGACCATAGCCATACTGTGATGGTGACCAGGCTTCCACAAGCACAATGTAGGGTTGAGGGGGTGAACTGAGTGGCATTTTCTTCCAAAAGAAGAGGAAAAAGGAACAGGGATGGGATCTCAGGAATGGGAAGGTCTGAAGATGCTATGAACATAAGCCAGCTGGCTGGCAAGTCCAAGTCCTTTTCCTCGAGAGCAGTTTTGACCAGGAGGTTGTGGGGTGGGGACAGCATCTGGGCCCTGCTCAGAAAATAGCTCCTCCTTGGGTGATGAGCTGGTACCAGTGGGCTACAAGGGGGTGGGGATCGTGACACCCGGAGAAGGAAGTGGCCCGAGATTGGAAGTGAAACACCTCAAGGCTGGTCTGCACCCAGTTTGCTCTCAAGATGGTCTCACATTCTAGTAAAGATTAACGCTGCCCTGGAATGAACTCAGGGTGAGCTGTGGAAATACGCATTGCTGCATGCCACAGTTTATGAACGGAAGCAAGCCAGTGAGCCCTGAAAGGCAGCCTTTCTTTGGGACTCACAGGCTCTGGCAGCGCAGCCGGGTCAGACCATGGCAGGGGTTATTTCAGTTCATGTCGAAGTAAGTCAGTAGCCTCGTAGCCAGGTCTGCATCAGAGTGACCAGGGGTGTGAGCTTGGCTACTCTTACTCATTTCTCCAATTGGAATAAACTTGTCATTCAGTTTCTACCAAGGACAGCACAGAGCCTGCCTTCCAGTCTGCTGTTCCAGACTGCATGTGTTCAACATGCCTGGTTCACCAAGCCGCAGTCCTGCTGCTGGGGACCTGACTCTCTGTGCACCACACCATGGAGAGCCCAGCAGGGGTGACCGATCAGAGCTAGGCCTGGCTGGCCACAGCTCTTCTGCTGCCTGTTGTTGACCAGATTATTGATGAGAGCAGGGCTGAAATCCCTAGGGACAGTATCCATTCCTGCTAACGCCGTCGTAGCGAGAACTTTGCAATGGCTGACTTCGGTTATGGGGAAAACGTTGCCTGGGTAAGAAGGCTAAATGCTTGCTATGTAAGCATAAGTACCTGAATCCAGTTCCCCAAACCATGTAAAAGCCATGGTATACACAGCCCTAGAGGTAGGGAGGCAGAGAGCCCAGCCAAGTCAGTGAGGTCGAGACCCAGTGAGAAACTGTCTTTAAAGGGGGTGGACAGTGCCCAAGGATCAACACCCCAGATTGTCCTCCAGCTCTGTGCTCACATTCAGATATGTGCAACTGTACATGTATGCACACAAACACACAAAGTTTTCAGATATGTGCAACTGTACATGTATGCACACAAACACACAAATTTTCTAGGTGAAACATCTCAGCAAACCTATGGCACCTTAGTGAGGTTTTGTTAGAAGTGAGAACATGCCATAGCTTCTCTCTCTCTCCCTCCCTTTTTCTCTCTCTTTCCCCTTTCTCCCTCACTCTCTACCTCCCTCCCTGTCTCTTTCTTCTTTCTTCTTTTTCTTTTAGAATCCTATTAAATCTAAAAGCCATGATCTACACAATGTAAACCTTCACTGACAGGGATTTATGGATTTAATTTCTGATTTTTAAAAATCATGAGCATTTATATTGTCCTTCCTGTCAATTTGTAGGAATTTTTCCATCTTTAAGAATTAGCTGGGTTTTTTTTAATCCTGTCTACCTCTGCCCACAGAAAACAATAGTATTTCATTCATAGATGCTACCAGCCCGGGATCCTACTTGGTTTGTTAACATTTCCCCAAACCTCCTATGAATTATTGGGGGGCTCTTTTATAAATAGTATTTGTTGATTTCGCTTTTTTTCTCCTGCATTTTCAACACTGTTTGCCTCACCATGTAGAAGTCAGGCTGGTGGACAGACCAGTAAGACGTGTGTGCCACCGCATTTGCTCCCGAGGCCAATGTCTTGCTGCATCTCTGCCTTCTAACCTCTCACCTGGTGGCCCCTCTTGGAACAGCAATAGCTTTCGTGGATGTCAGTTTTTCTTTTCTTTCCAGTACCTCTTCAGTAGGAAACCTGTCACACGTGAATGTTTTCTTTATTCAGAAACCTCTCTATCGTCTGAAATATTTTGACAGCCTGCCTGCTCTTGGATTTGCTTCATACTCAGGGACTTCTAACAAGGTTTGATTCTTTAACCCTGCAAAGTTTAATCACTTGACAAATACTGCTTCTGAAATTCAATTCCAAGGTCCAGCCAACTCTAAATCTTTCTACATATTCCTAAGTTCTAGTTGCGTCAAAGCACATCTCAGGGTTGCTATTGCATGAAAGCTGGGAGGCGAGAGAGAAAACCCAGTGGTTAGAGGCACATAACTGCTGCAGACCTGAATGTCAGTCCCAGCACCCGCACCCATGTAACTGCTGCAGACCTGAATGTCAGTCCCAGCACCCGCACCCATGTAACTGCTGCAGACCTGAATGTCAGTCCCAGCACCCGCACCCATGCCTCGCAGCTCTGACTCCCACTTCTGACCTTAACAAGAACTACATAAAAACACACATAATGCAAAAGAAAAAAGAAATAAGAAAAGTTTGGATATTAAAGACATCAGGCTTTTAAAATCAGAGCCATGTCTTGAAGGACACAGGACGTTTCCATCCCCAGGTCTCCAGTGAGCACCACAGCCACACCCCTTTGAAAAGCAAACACTTAGTGTCTCCTGCAGACAACTCTCCACTCTTATATAGACAATATGACTTTTATGTGTTAAAGCAAAATATCTACTAAGGAAAGGACTCTTTTATTTACTGGATGTAGTTCTAAGTACCAGAAATAGGTAATGGAGGCCAAACATAGAAAAAGGAAAAATGAGGCACTTGGGGAAGCCAAGGTTTGGAATGGTAGCAGCTTCATTGGCAGGGTTGCCTTTCTCACGCTGTTTACTTGGAGTTCTGCAATAGAGACAGAAGTAAGGCAGATCCAACGACTACTAAAACGAATACAGACACACTAGGATGCTCGTGTGGCATAGTCAGACACTGGCCATAATTTGGAAAATAGATATTTAAAGTTTTCCTATGAACAAATCTACTTTACCAACCTTAGCACTCAAAGTGAACGTCAGTGTACATCAGCAGTGTACCAACGCACAACGATTTTGCTCTGTCGCGATGCAAGATTCTTCACTTTTTATCCTGTACCTCCATAGTTGAACCTGAATGTATTTTGAACCCTTGCCAAAATGAAATTTGAATCTTCAGTACTGTCGGGGCTTCTGTCAAAGACAGTGCCATCTTGTTTGGGGATAAGGACAGTTGGGTTATAAGCAGTGTGGTCTGCACTGTTGTGTTTATTCTGTCTACTCCAGTGCATTTGTCTTTGATTGTATGTCACCTAGAATATGTTCTCACAGTCTGTGCTCACAGCCTGCTTACCAAAAAGAGACGCTTAAATTGGCTTAGAAGTAAACTGCCAGCTTCATGCTTTAGGACGTGACTGGAGAGTCCCAGATGTGTTCCTGGGGTCTCCGAGAGTCCCAGATGTGTTCTTGGGGTCTCCGAGAGTCCCAGATGTGTTCCTGAGGTCTCTTGAGAGTCTCAGATGTGTTTCTGGGGTCTCTGGATCAATGAGGATGTTGGCTCTGTTGTGGATTTGTTAGTTAGTTCATATGTGAGCTTGTTTTGTTTTGTCTGTTACAGGGTTTTCCTACATAGACCTAGCTGACCTCAAACTCAGTGTGTAGACCAGGCTGGCCCCAAACTATGCTTATTATTTTGCTTGTGCCTCATGACGCTGGGATTGCATGTGTGCACCACCGTGCCAGGCTAGTGTGTTTACTTGTTTGTTTTCATTGTCCATTAATAAGATAATATGCACTGGGTGTGGAAATACTGTTCTAGAAAACTGCGTATGTGAATTTTCTATGTCTGTGTTTATAGCCCAATTTAAATGACCCTTTTTCTTAACTGTGGCACTGTAAGGCCCCACGGGAGCACTCAGTCTAGTGACTTAGGCAAGCATTCTGCTGTCGCACACTCCCAATCCCCTCTCTCCATTTTATTTTAAGGCAGAGTCTCCATAGCTCCTTATGCTGGCCTTAAACTTTTGACCCTCCCTTGAACTTGTCAACCTCCAGAGTAGCTGGGTTACAGCCTAAGTCATGTATGGGAATTCGATACCTTACTTGGTTTTCTTTTTACACAAAAGAACTTGTGTGAGGGTCCCCCTTCTCTCCTGATCCTTCGGCCATCGGTCCGAGAGGGTAAAGACGCAGAAGGGGTTTTGTATGTGGCCCATGAGCACAAACGGGGGCAGCCTTTCCCAAGACAGATTTTGGTGAAACAGCTCAATTTTATTCTAGAGTTTAAGGAATATATAGGACTGGGGAGCCATTTGCGCTAAGTAGCACACTTCTGTCACAAGGCTTGTATGTGGCAGAAGGGTCCTGTAACAGAACTAGAGCAAGTCTTCTTAGCAGGGATCTGTGCCCAGGGTCAAGCTCAAGGTGAATCAGGAATCTGACTTTAGAGCCAGGCATCTGGTTAGAGACAGCTTTCAGATAAGGTCAGTCCTCCAGGCCCAGGGACATTCTCCAGATAAGGGCAGGTAGAGAACAGGAAGCCTTGCTGGGGAGGGAGGGAGTTCCATATTGCTGAGCTTAGAGAAAGCTGCCAGGCTATGGCAGACTGCAACCTCTGACCAGCCAGCAATGTATTACAACATACTTGAAACATATTCATAAAGAACTTAGAATGAATGAAGTGGGGAGAGGCGGGGAAGGGACGGAGGGATATGTATACTTTCAACCAATCTTCCATATGTAGTGGTTGAGCTATTCTGGGAAGAACACAGATGTGGACAAAGACTGCGAGCAGCTTTTAGGGATCCATAAACAAACAGCTCATGGTCACTGTAATGTGTGTGTCAAGTCTTTGGGCCACCAAGGCAGAAGAGACAAACACCTGCCTGGTGTTCCGCCACAGGGACGGGTCTTTGGGGTGTGTGAGGGCTCCTGAGAAAGACCAGGCCCCTTCCAAGGTGGCGAGCCTCAGCTCTGCCGCATGCTTGACTGACCAGGACACCCACCCAGGATCTTAGTGGTGGTCCCTGTGATGCTGTCAACCAAAACTCTTAGAAGTGCAAGTCCAGAAGGCTCTGGGCCTGGGTGCAGATCTGTGTGGGCTTTATATGTAGTACCGAAGAGTTCCACAATAGCCCGGAATGGAGTATAACAAAGGTTTATTTATTTGTGGATAAATTTACAGTAAGGGTAGCAATCCATAGTTCTCTGTGTGTGCTGGGAACTAGAACCGAATCCAGCAGAAAAAGGGGCCATGCACACTTTTTGTCTGCACTTAATAGTTCATGAGACCATGACCAAAGTGGTCTGGTGTCTTTAAAGGCTATTGGCTGAAGGAACTCCCACAATGTTTATGCGCCACATGGGTCCCTCGCTGCATATCTTCTTCTGTTGCTAGTTTACCCAAATTAAAAATTTCAACAGTTGTTTCAAATACTCCGTCATTTTCTTATGTAATTTGGTTTTCTAATTGCATCCATTTGGAAAATCACAGTAAAGCCCCATTTATTTGTACAATAATTTTTAAAATTTTTAAATGAATGAATCGACAAGGCTAATGGATAATAAACAGGAAAGTTAAGAGTGCGGTGCACTGGGTCCCCTTCTGCTAGATAATAATGCTGTCCTCGTCTCTCTTCTTCCAGGGAAAGAGGAATAGTGGCTTCAGACAGTGTTTCTTTGGGAACCAGAAGCATTGCAAGTTGACAAAACTCTGTCCAGCCATGGGCTACACCTTCAGGCTTGCTGCTCGGAATGACATCGGCACCAGGTATGGCCTCTCCTCTGCTTCTAGCCCTTCCGCCTTCAAGGCATGGTTACGGCTGTCTCTCACATTGCTTGAAGGTTTGAGGAAGCTGCCTCCACACTGAGCAATTCTGAGGGGAAGTCCTAAGGAGGGAGAAGGAACAACACACAACACACGGGCCTTTACTCAGCCCACTAGTGGTCCCAGGGACCAAGGGGAAGGAAGCAGTAGAACTCTGTAAAGGGCGCCCTCCCCTTGTCCCCACCCAACACCTAGTCCTTGGTCTGTATCACTGTCCCGCAGGTCTTCCCTTTTCATCTGTGCAACTGTTGCTAATACAAAGAAAGTTCTACTTAGCAACCGTTATCGTCAAGTATAGAATCAGAGAAAACCCAGGCTGCCTTGTCTGCAGGTGTCTCCAGGCTGCAGGAGGAAGGGAAGAAGGGACCTGACCAAGGAGCCCATTGATTAAGGGGCTTTGAAAAGAGACCATGTTTCAGTTCTTGCCATGTAACTGTTGATCAAGGGGAAAATCTTTTCGTTCCATGACTGCACCTTAGGGACTAAGTAAGCGCTTAGCGGCCCCAGCCTTTAACATCACTGAGGTCTCAGAACTGCTTCCAGTGCCTAGAAAGCAGCCAAGCTTAAGGGTGTCCTGACCAGAAAAGTTGGAATGATACAAGCTTATACGATTCAGGAATTCTGAAGGGAATTAGAAGCACCACAGACTTTGAAAACTTGTTTGTAAAACTCATGTTCCTTCAACACCGTGACTTGTTTGTACCCAGTCATCCAAAGTCTCTCGGTAGCCGCTGCTCTAACCTTGATGAATATGCTGCCATGCTGTGCCTTTGAGGGAATAAGAACATAAGCCTGTTTTCTTAGCTTGGCGTGCTTTCATAAAATGCAGATTCTAGGGGCACAAGAAGACAGTTGAAAGCTGCGATGGGAAACGTCCTATGTACAGGACACTTTTCCCCTACACGCCAGTGGCTGGATAGAGGCATGCCTCCTCCTTTAAAGCACCAGGACCCCTGACACAGTCCTCAGGTGTCGTCTGTTCATCTCTGCAGTGGTTACAGCCAGGAGGTGGTGTGCTATACACTGGGAAACATCCCACAGATGCCCTCAGCACCCAGGCTCGTCCGAGCTGGCGTCACCTGGATCACTCTGCAGTGGTCCAGGCCTGAAGGCTGCTCGCCGGAGGAAGTGATTACGTACACCCTGGACATCCAGGAGGATGAAAACGTGAGTCTTGCTTGCTCTACACCTGCAAAGCATCATGACATCTTACGGCCAAACTCAAGGCTGCTCTTCATTTCTGTCACTACTGTCATTGCTATGCGGGTCCAGTTGTCCTTCCCAGCTCAGCACATGGCTGCTGGCCTTTCTGCTGGAGTCACCCTATGACCCCAGATACAACCAACCAGCAAACCTTCTTAAACTGTCCTTCAGATTATCCAGAAATCTAACAGCTGTTCACCATCTCCACAGCTAAGAAAGCCTCCTAGGCAGCCTTCCCCTTGCTCTGAATGATTGCAGTGGCCCCAGCTATGCCCCAACATCACTCAGGTGTTCTGTGGTCTCTGTCACAGAGCCCAGGCCACCCAGACACCTGTTTGCAGAGGGGCCACAGCTCTCCTAATGCTCAACCCCACTGGCCTGTGTGCTTGGGTTTTGTCACTGTCCTTGTTCCTTATCCCACTGTGCCCTGGCCTTGTGGACTTGCATTTCCTGTGTTCTCCTTCGGGGGCTCCTTGAAGATGCCTTTCTCACTTTCCTGGTTTCCTTTGGGTCTCCTCTCACATCTCAGCAAATATCCTCCCAGAATAGCCCTTGCCTGAACCCTCTGGACAGTCTCGGCCATGTGGAACTCTCTGCGGTGGTAGATGTGTTCTGTAGTTTATGCGGGATGTGTGGCTGCGGACTAAAGGAGTTTTTGATTTTATGACGCTTAAATCCCAAGAGCCACCAACTTGTATCCCGTAACAGCGTCTCGGGGCTCCAGCAGCCTGCCTCTTGCCTTTCTGTGCCTTCACGGCCCACATGGCATGCCTTCTCCTTCTCGGTGTGTAGGGCTTTCTGTTTGCAGTGGCCTTCTGTAGCTTATATGCCACTATCTTGCAGACCAGGCTCTGTATGTCTTTTAGCGGGACTGATTCCCGCGAGCCTGAAGGGAGCCTGATGCACAGACATTGCCTTGGATGGATGGAGGGAGGGAGGGAGGGAGGGAGGGAGGGAGGAAGGGAGAGGAAGGGAGTGTTGACAGAGGTTTCTGTCCCGCCTGGCCCCCCAGCTGTTCAGTTCCAAAAACAGACAGAGGCCTACATTAATTATAAACTGGTTGGCCTATTAACTCAGGCTTTTTATTAACTCTAATAACTTACATTAACCCATAATTCTTGTCTGTGTTAGCCACTGGCTTGGTACCTTTTATCAGTGAGGCATTCTCATCTTGCTTCCTCTGTGTCTGGGTGACAACTGCAGACTGACCCTTTCTTCTTCCCAGAATTCTCCTGTTCTGGTCACCCTGCCTATACTTCCTGCCTGGCTACTGCCCAGTCAGCATTTTATTAAACAAGCACAAGAGACAAATCTTCACAGGGTGAAAGACCATTGTCCCTCAGGGAGGGAGGGAAGGAAGAAGAGAGGGTAGAGAACACTGTGGATTGAATTCAGTATATTTGCCTACTGTGGTAAGGTCTATCCTGAAGGAGTATGTCCTTCGCCATCTAAGCCTTGCTTTCACCGCTAGCAAGAAGCGAGTGCTGTAGCTCAGGAGCCCTGCCTGCCTGCTATGGCGCAGCGGTGTCTGCCTCCCTGACAGCAGGCTTTTCTCATGATAAATTAATTGTTAAATAAAAATACGTCACATGCTTACTGCTTTGTCATGATACAGTTGGCCAGAGCCAGGCTACACTGCCGTGTGTCAAATGAGACCTAAATTTAAGTTAGAAAGCTGTCCATGCCATGACTGATCCTCCCCTTAGCTATGGCTGCCAGCCTCAGGGCTCATGGTAGGGATAGGAAGCCTCAGTAAAAAGTCCTGGGTCCTTCGGAATTCGAGGTGTGGGTATGAAGATTCTGATGTCTTTCTGCCTTTGCCTTTTCAGGATAACCATTTCCACCCGAAGTACAGTGGAGAAGATCTGACCTGTACCGTGAAAAATCTCAAAAGAAGCACACAGTACAAGTTCAGGGTGAGTCTCACCGCCTCGGCGCTGACTCTGACGTTTTAGTGTTTCCCCACTTACGTTTCCAGTGGAGTCTGAGTCAAGAAGGGCTACTGTGGGCGGCACCTTCAAAGGAGCGGGCGCACTCTCTAGTCAGAAAACCATGCGAGAAGATGCAGTTACAGTGAGGGCAGGTGTGCACCCAGAAAGACCCTAGCCTGACGCTGTGTCCCCGCCCTCACTGGCGACTCCTGAAGCTGTGTGTCCCCACCCTCACTGGTGACTCCTGACGCTGTGTGTCCCCGCCCTCATTGGTGACTCCTGACACTGTATGTCCCCACCCTCACTGGTGACTCCTGACACTGTATGTCCCCACCCTCACTGGTGACTCCTGACACTGTATGTCCCCACCCTCACTGGCGACTCCTGACGCTGTGTGTCCCCACCCTCATTGGTGACTCCTGACGCTGTGTGTCCCCACCCTCATTGGCGACTCCTGACACTGTGTGTCCCCGCCCTCACTGGCGACTCCTGACTCTGTGTGTCCCCACCCTCATTGGTGACTCCTGACACTGTATGTCTCTAGCCTCCCTGCCCATGCACTCCTTTCCTGTGCTGTCCTCGCATGCTCTGCCCTCTGACCATTCCTCCCATTTTAGTCTTCTCTCCCATTTCCCACCCCTTCCTCAGCTTAGCCCGGAGGTTCTCAACCTTTTAATACAGCTCCTCATGTGGTGGTGACCTCCAACCAAACAATTACTTTTATTGCTACTCAATAGCTGTAATCCTGCTACTGTTATGAATCACAATGTAAATGCCTAATATGCAGGATATCTGATAGGCGACCCCTGTTCAAGCATCATTTGACCCACAGGTGGAGAGCCACGGGCCTATAAAAAGCCACCACTAATGTCACAGCAGGGATCTGTGTCAGAGCCGCAAATGTGAAGCTGCTTTGCGTTGCTCATGCAGTGCGTCCTCCTGTCCTGCAGCATCCTCTCTTGGTCCTGTGCACAGTACTCTGCTTCCTCGTATGCCCTGAGGATTCTCCACCCTCGCTTCTCTAATTTTAGGGCAAAGTAATTTAATTTGGCATGTAGTCACCCAGGTATTTGTCAAATTATCAAGCGGAGTGTTGAGACTGACTATTTGAGGAATATAATTGTTTTGGGTATGCTAAAAATACCAATGTTGGCTCCCAGATCATAGCTGTACTGCTGCTATTCTCCACCAGATGGCACTGCTTGACTCTTCTATAAGTAAAGTTTTTGTCTGACTTACCTATGTTTTCTTTTCATCAAACAGCACAAAATAGGTGGAAACATTCTGATTTTATATATACATCCACTACAGCCTCCTCTTCCCCCTCCTTTATTGAAACATTGCCTTACTCTATTTCAAAATTGCCTGGAACTTGCTACATAGCCTAGAATGGATTCAACCTCCCACATGCTAGGATCATGGGCATGCACCATTACTCTAGGCTTATATTTCTTCCTATAAGGATATACAAATATCCTTAGCTAAAACTACTTTATAGTTTTAGTTTTAATTGTTAATAACAAAATATCAGCAACATGAATGATGGCAACCCGACAGTCTGAAGAAAGCAAGCACTGGCTGGGTGGCTGGCTGGGTGGCTAGCTGGTAGGTGGCTGAGTCAGTGGGTGGGTGGCTGGGTGGGTGGGTGGGTGGCTGGATGGATGGATGGAGGGAGGATGGATGGATGGATGGATGATGGATGGATGGATGGATGATGGATGGATGGATGGATGGATGGATGGATGGATGGATGGCTGAGCATCCATCGCCATGTCTGGCCTTGCTGTCTCAGAGTCACTGTCGACATTGCTGGAGCCTGTAACTTACATGTCCTGCTCTTCTCTTGGCCGTGTTACAGCTGACTGCTTCTAACATGGAAGGGAGAAGCTGCCCAAGTGAAGTCCTGGTTTGTACGACCAGTCCTGACCGACCTGGACCTCCGACCAGGCCGCTCATTAAAGGGCCAGTCACATCGCATGGCTTCAGTGTCAAGTGGGGTACGTTTTCTGCCTCCGCTGCTGCTTTTCCTTTTTGACTCATCTTCATTTCAGTAGTGACAAATCAAACACAAGCACACAATATCGTATGTGGGAGCGTCATGCATGTGTTACACACGTGTGAGAAGCACCCTGAGGACTGGAGGAGGCCATGGGATTTTAATGTATGGCCAGACTTTAGTGGACTATTTAAATGAACAGTTTTAAGAGTGTCTCATTTATTTCATAATTTTCCTGTTACAGTTTTCCTCCCTTTATAAATGCATTGTTGATTTGAATCTGAGGATTCATAATTAGATAATTCATTCTTTAATGACTCACCTTAAAATTGAATAGGAATACTATTTTTAAATTAATACCGAGATTGGATTTCAAATTTAGATATGTAATTTTTAACATGTAAAGTGCTGTAATGAAAGAGGAAAAAGTTTGTGTTGTTTGTTCTGTAGCCTGCAGCCTGAGCTTCAGGATCTTCTCACTTAGGGCTGAGATACAGCCTGGGAGGACATTGAAGTTCATCTCTGTGGTGCGGGTCACTTCAGGGACATGCATGTTCCTTACCGTGTGGTTGAAACATTTGTGATTACATGTGAAGTGGTTAAGATGTCTGTGCTTTGCACCAGCATCATGTAAGGATATGTATAAATAGCAAGTGAAAGGCAAACAGGAAAATGTAGAGTCCTAAAGGTCCTGTATATGGGGTGCAGTTTAGAACACAGGACATCGCTGGAGCCAAGTTCAAGTGCACTGTCCTGAGTTATCAGAGAACTCTTGAGGCCCCTCTGCTTGGAGGACAAGTATGGTCAAGAGCAGGTGGGGGACTTGGGGCTGCTTGTGGGTCCTTCCTCCAGGGAGCCTGTCCCGCCGCATGCTCCCTCCTTCTCCTCAACTCTATGCTGGGTTTGTCACCATGGAAATCTCGGAGTAGTGCAGTGATCTGGGAAAGTGAGCTTCCTCAGACCATGTGAGGAAAGTCCAGGCCTTGCAAAGTCTCCCGCATGACCACGGATGTAGAGGTGGCAGGCTGCTGACAGACATGAATTGAATTCTTCACAGTTTGGCAAAATTTTTCTGCCTCATGTTTCCATACTCAAAAAACAAAGCTCTTGCAGGCAGAGTCTGTGTCCATTTATCCAGGGTGACTTAGGGGACTCTGGTAATTGACAGAGCTCTGGTTCCACGCTGCCTGGTAACATGTTGATCCAGGCTCCATGGTAGGGATAGAAAGTTGATTTGGGAGAAAGTGTGACGAAGTGAATTTATTCAATTCCAAATTTTATTTATTTTGTCAGTGCAGTTTTCTTTTCTCTCCCCTTATCATTTTTCAGAAATATCTGCTTGCTCATAAAATATATAAAGTAAAAATAATAAAACACGACTAATATCTGAACATTTCAACTTTACATAAAAGTCACCAAATCTTAGAGTCACCTCTGGATTCCCCAGAGTAAACTCGTTGTTCTGGAACTCATTCTGCTTGCCTAGTTTTGCACATGTCTCACTAAATAAATGCTAACTCTTACACTCCGTTCTGCATTTCAGCAACCTTAAATAGAAAGAAGCCTGATAAAAGTCACAGCTTCTTGACACTGAGGAGCCAGTGTGGGAAGTGGGGCATCTCATGATAACCGGGTGGGGTGCTGAGGCAGGAGGATTGCCGAAACTTTGGGACCAGCCTAAAGTATGAGATGCTATCTCAAGAAAAAAAATTAAAGGGGAAGGGGTCATGATCATAAGGAGTTGTGCCTTTTGGTCTGGTCCAGACTGAAGGGCATGTAGCAGTAGATTCTTTGGTTCTCTGTGATGATGTTTATCAGTTCCGTCCTGTCCTCCCCTCACTGATGGTGTTTGCCTACTCTCCAGATGCTCCAAAGGACAGTGGCGGCTCAGAAATCCTGAAGTATCTGCTAGAGATCACAGATGGAACTTCTGAAGGTGACACTTCAGGAACTTTTATACAGTGCATTCACACCCTTGAATTCTTGTCCTGATGTGGTCAGACCCTTTTTATACCAGCAGACAGCAGCCTTTAGTTCTATGATATACAGCCAGTAGTGTGGTCAAGCTATATATGTCTGTCTCTATCTATCTATCTATCTATCTATCTATCTATCTATCTATCTATCTATCTATCTGTCATCTATCTACCTATCTACCTGTCAACCTACCATCTATCTATGATATATGATATATATATATATATCCTCCCCTCCCTCTCACTAGAGTTTGATCTTGAGTTAGTTTTTCTTCAAGCGCTGCCAGCAAGCCCTCTACCCCAAACTGTACCCCTGAGTACATCACAGTTTTCAGATGCCACAGTTCATTGTGCTTGAAGTTCATTTTTGGCATGCTGGGTTGTTTTGTTTTCTGTTTTTTGTGTCAATTATAAGCTACAGGATAAATAAGCTCTTCCTCCCCTAACCTGTCGCGCTTCTGAAAATTGTGGGCGGAGGGTCAGAAGTGGTCTCTCTGGCACCCTGCCAGGTCCAGTGGCGGCCACGTCATAGTGTGGCCAGTAATGGGCCTCAGACTTCGATAGCATTTGGTCTCCACTGTGGCCCTGGAGTTAGAATTCCCATCAGCAGGATTAAAATGGAGCCATGGGGCTTGCCGCCACGTCTAGTGACCTGAGTTCAGTCCCTGGAACCCATGCTCCAACTCCACAAGGTTGTCCTGTGAGGACCCCCATGCGCGCTGACATACATGAACATGAGCGTGCACCCCCACCACACACAGAAGTCATAATTGAAGAGGGACAGTGCCAGAAAGGAAAATCTTTAGAGCCCTGGAAATGCTCTTGCCTGTCTTTCTAATAAAACTCATTGGGCTTCAATAGACAAAGATAGAGCTGTCAAAACTCTAAAACCTAGCCTTACTTTCCCAGTAAGGCTGCTGTGATCAGTACTTCTTTAAAGTGTGTGTGCCTGTGACCAAAGAGAGGACCCGGGTCCCTGGGACCAAGTGACTCTGCTTTCGGTCTGTGCCCCACACCCACCGGAAGCTGTTTCGTTGCTGTCTTTTTCTAAAGCCTGTCAGGTACTGTCTAAGCTGAAAATAGGAAATTCTAGAAGATGGGCACAGCCGTTCTTAACACGGAATCAGTTTCTGCACTGAAGAGCACACCAAGTGTTTACAGTAAGGCTGGGAGAGAAGTCAGTGTCTCCCAGTTGCTTATGGAGAAAGTCTAAGTCTGCTTCCCGTCGTCCAGCTCCCGCGGTGCTGAGTCAGTGCAAGAGTGGGTGTTATTTTACCTTAGCACCAGCTGCTGGCTGTGCATGGGAGTAATTAATAGAGCTTTCCATATCTCATTGTCCCAGCTGTTCGTCAGTGTAGGCTGTCCGCCCGTAACTCAAGCACCGCTGTCTAAAGTTCCCGCGGAGCTTTGTCCTAACTCTGATGTAATATGATGCAGGACCACAAGGTAGGGAAGGATAAAGTCTACCGTAATAGCCAGCTGAAGCAATTTGTGGACGTTACTGTATAAAACACCGTAGAACAGGGCGAGTGTATTTTCACTGAAACAGATAGTGGATGGAAGGGCTGTGCAGAGCGCTCAGCTGGAAACCACACGAGAGAAGACATCCCTGCAGCCTGATGCTGAAGCAGGCAGTGGTGGGATCGCTTCTAGGTGCTTCTCCCCAAGGGGCATCAGCCTAGTGGCACCCCCAGCCACTCCATCTACTCCCGTCAGTCCTAGCACCACTGAGACAACCTGAGTCACTCCGAGTGCTCCACCTCTGACTCCTCAGCGTTGGGCTCATCTTCCTAGGTGGGCTCCTTGAGCACAGCTACCTTCCCAGAAGCCCTGGTCTGTAAAGGTGCAGTTGGCCCGACTGAAGCACCTGTGGGCAGCACATGCATAGCTGGGCCTGTGGCCGCCTCACCATGGCATTCACTGCTGCTCAGCACTGTCTTAGTACCCGCCTCCTGTGCTAACGCCCATGGCATATGGCTTCCCACATCGCGACCTCTCGCAACCTCATGGTCAGCAACATCACAGTGGCCATAAAAAATGGCCGTGTGTATATTAGTGCCAGGTGGTGCTGGGCTTCTGTGGAAGCCGCTTGGTGTTCTGCCCCAGATGCTGTTTCTAACTTACACGCGTCTCGTTTCACAGCTGGCCAGTGGGAAGTGGCCTACAGCGGCTCTGCTACGGAGTATATCTTTACCCACTTGAAGCCAGGCACTTTGTACAGACTGCGGGTCTGCTGCATCAGCACCGGTGGGCACAGTCAGGTTGGTCAATCAGTGTGTAACAGGACGGACGTGGCAGTAACAGCTGAACAAACGTGTAGCAGTTCCTTTACTGCAGAGCCGTGCAGGTCCTTTACTGCCACCTGCTGGGAGACTGTTGTAAAAGCAATATTGTTGGTTAATTTCCCATGTTGGTCTGTGGTAGCAGCCATGTCTCGTCTCTGTCTGTATGAATGCAGACCAACCAGGTGGCATGTCAGGAGACTCGGTTTCTGCCACACACAGTGCTCAGAGGTTCCATACAATACAGTGAATGCATGCAGAGTACTCTTGAAATGAGTGTGGGTGTGGTGTTGAGACTCATAAAAGAGGCACTGTGTTCAAAGTGTTTTCACCGTAGATGATTTGAAACCATATGATGAGAAAGAGAGATGACCTAGTCACCCGGCAGCAGATTGATTATTGAATATAAGGCTTGCCCTGTCTAACATGTTTCTGAATTTTACACACACTCGCATGCACGCATGCATGCCTAGCATAGCAGTTCCAAAAGCCCAGTCAGAACACTCTTCTCCTGTGCGGGACTTCTCAGAATGTCGCTGTTGGAGTGTATCCAGACCACAGCTGCAGGGCTTCAGGGACACCCCCACGTGAGGGGCTTTGCGGGGCAGCATATGTGTTACTTGACGGCATAGAGTCCACTTCCCATCCATCACTGCTCTGGAAAGAACTGGAGCTGCCTGGCTGCACCCTGTTTCTTTGATTCTTGTAAGATGGTGAGCTTTTTTACCACCAGCCTGACACAGCCAGATCCCACCAAAGGGAGACCTAGTTATTTTAGGGTTTACAGAACTACCATGAAAGTCGGGCTTGGTGGACGAGTGCTCCCTTTGACCGTCCTCTGCCGTTTCTGTGACTGGCTGTCCATTTAAGGTGCCGTTCTTCATTTTATCCAGTTGTTGTTTTGTGTTCTCTCGCATCCTCATGAAGGCTCCTTCTAATGTTGACGTAAAGGAAAATAAGCGAGCTTAGGGCGCCATCCTAGCAATGCGATGTCAGAGGGAGCCGCTCTTGTCATAACCGGCACACATGTAGACAGGCGTGGACCCTCCTGAAGAGTTTGATACATGACAGGCACACACGTCTAGTGTGTAATTCCTTTTTGGATAGACTTAGCCTGGTAGGTAAGGCATGAGCAGTTCACAGTAACTAAGCAATGGTCTCTCCGGTGTTTCTCCCACAGTGTTCTGAAAGTCTCCCTGTTCGCACACTAAGCCTTGCGCCAGGTCAGTGCCGACCGCCGAGGGTTTTGGGTAGACCAAAACACAAAGAAGTCCACTTAGAGTGGGGTGAGTGAATAAACCTTCGTGTGGCCATCGACCAGGACAGTGGGAAGTAAAGACACCATGCTTTGTCACTCGGCTCCAGGGCTTCCTTCTAAAGCTGTACCCCTGCTAGCATAGCTGTGTTCTCTGTACCTGCACCTCGGGTTCCCCTCACCCCACACCCTTTTGCTCATGCTCCCATTCCTGGGGTTCTACACACACTGTTGCTACTCCACCTTTCAGAGGTTACTTTTCTAGAGGTAATCCCAGAATAGCCTGCTGTAGTGTGAAGCGGCGGGCTGCCACCCGCCGCCGGCTAGCTTTACACCCGAAATAATTACACGGAAACTGTATTCTTTTAAAACACTGCCTGGCCCATAGTTTCAGCCTCTTATTAGTTAATTCTCACATCTTCCTTTAACCCATATTTAG
The DNA here is from genome assembly GCF_903992535.2 of Arvicola amphibius. Lineage (NCBI taxonomy): Eukaryota > Metazoa > Chordata > Mammalia > Rodentia > Cricetidae > Arvicola > Arvicola amphibius. Next base: position 47,342,870 of record NC_052057.2, read on the forward strand.
TAATCTGGGTAGCACCACGAGGTGTGGCTTACCAGGAGAGATCTTAACCTGCGTCCATCTCGGAGAGGAGCAGCATGGAGACTCACTATGGCGAATGCCTGAAGCGTCTCCCCAACTCTACTTCCTTGTTCCCACAATTCTGTTCTGTCTACTCCACCTACCTAACTCTCTGTCTCTTAAAGGGCCAAGGCAGTTTTCTTTATTAATTAACCAATGAAAGAAACATAGACAGATAACTCTCCTCCATCAGCCTGCCTTGTTCAGGGATTGTTCAACATGTGTAAAATGTAGAGATTAAACCAGAAATGGCTCAAAGGTTTCTTGGTGGGTCCTGGTTCTCCACAGTGTTCACTCCAGTGTGTGCACACTACCAGTGTAAATATGTAGAGCACTAGCAGACAGTTTGGGGTCCCATAGACTTGTCATGACATCTGGCATTAGAAAGATTTTTTTCTTCCCTTATTCCTTCCCTTTCCTTTATTTAAGTGTGATGGTTTTCCTAGTGCTCATTATTCCTATTTAATATGACCAAACCTGTTTAAACTTACCTGCTTTGGATGGCTGGGATCATTCAGGAGCTTTTTCATTTCTTTAATAGGGAGGCTCCTCTTGGAATAGAAACTCAAAGGACACACCACCTACATATTTTGGAAAATATTTATAGAAAATCAAATGTAACTCTGTCAACTGAAAACCAAAAACTTCAGGCTGAGGAAATGGTCCGGTGGCTAAGACAGCACTTGCTGCTAGAGCAGGGGACCCAGGCTCAGTTCCCAGCACCCACATAGTCTCAGAGGCACACATAGCTCCAGTTTCAGAGGCTTCACTGCCCTCTCCTGGCCTCCGCACCATCTGCACACGGTGCATGCGCATACATGCAGGCCCAAACACACACACACACACACACACACACACACACACACACACACACACACACACACAAAACCGTAAAAATAAAACAAACTTAAAAAAAATAGAAATCCAGAAACAGTGCTCAAAGAGGAAACCATTTTTTCATCCTCAGACGTCCCTGCATCTGAGAGTGGCTGCGAGGTCTCTGAGTACAGCGTGGAGATGACAGAGCCTGAAGACGTAGCTTCCGAGGTGTACCATGGGCCCGAACTGGAGTGCACAGTTGGCAACCTGCTTCCTGGGACTGTGTATCGCTTCCGAGTGCGGGCTCTGAATGATGGTGGGGTGAGTGTGCGGTTACCCCCATAACTGGAGTAGGCATACCTCTTCAGCCCCCTGAAGTTCCTCAGGAGTGTGTGCCCCCTGCCAACAGCCGCCACACTGTATAGTAAGATCCTATTTGAGAAGCAATGTTGTCACAGCTTCCTACGGGCCCGGCACTACAAAGGTTCTGCTTCCCTCAGTGAAAGTTCTCTAGGGGAGTTAGGCAAAGTGAGTCAGGAGAGCTTTTGCACACGCTGAGTTAGAGCCCAAACCCTCCATTTTCGACAGCTAGGCATGGGGGAGCAGCACACTTGTGCTCTCGACACTGAGAAGGTAGAAGAGGAGGATACCTGGGGCTTGCTGGCCAGCCAGCCTAGCCTACTTAGTGAGGTCCAGTCCTGACTTAGAAAACAAGGTAGAAGCAGAGGTTGTCTCCCATCCTCCACACGTTCACACAGGTACTGTACACACATGAGTGTATACACACCCCAGAAAGCATTCTAGCATATTGTCTGTGCCTTGAGTTGCTTAGCTCTCTAGACAAAGTGGGTGGGGTCTGAGGAGGCAGCTTAATTTTTTGATTCCTCTGAAAACTCCCCAAGTCTCTGCCTCCTCCTTCTGTCTCATGCGTCTGGTATTGGGAGTCAGAAGCTGAGAGGATGTGTCTATGTAGATCTACAGAGGGACTGTCCTTTTGTTTCTGTGAGGTGGCAGAGTGAGGGGTTCTCTAAGAGACCTGCGGGGGCTTGGGAATGAGGAGTAGGTGGCCTACAAAGAGTGTCAGAGAAGGGCAGAAAAGTGAAAGAGTCAGCTAATGCCCACGGCTCCCAAGCCTCGGTGGTGTGTACTGCTGAGCTCTGTGAGAATTCTTGCATTTCATTAATTGACAGAATTTATTTAAAAAGAGAAAAAAGGCTAATTGACAATATAAAGAAAAGTCATGTCACATGAGACCCAGGGACATTCTGAAAATACGTTATAGCAGTATTGATTTTCAAAACAGAGAATACAAGTAACTAGAGGGCATGGTGGGAATGCCTGTAAATCCCCGCATTCTGGAGACTGAGGCAGGAGCTTCATGGGTCCAAGACCAACTGGGGCTACATGGCAAACTCTTGTATCAAAAGGGAGCGGGGATGCCAGTGGCCAGAACAAATAACATCAGGTGATATTTTTATTAAATTGTACTGTGGATGTTGTTGGCCTTTTTTTCAATTATAAGATTTCCATGCTCACGTGCAGAGACATGTGTTCTTCTCTTTCAGTATGGCCCCTACTCCGACGTGTCAGAGATCACCACCGCCACAGGGCCCCCTGGGCAGTGCAGAGCGCCATGCATCTCCTTCACGCCTGACGGATGCGTCTTGGTGGGGTGGGAGGTGAGTCATACACATGCTGTCTGTCCATTTCTGTTGCTTCTGCCTTCACCCACACACACAAAATTGACAATCGGGTGTATCACTTCCAGTTGTGGAAGTGGTCAGAACTGAGAGGAAGCTGAGTGCCACCCTTCCCTTTGTGTGTGTTGGATGACCCTGGGCGTGCTCCCCCCCCACCCCTTCCTCTCAGTGAAATGACTAACAAACTTGTGCCCTGCAGAGCCCTGAGAGTCCTGGTGCTGACATCTCCGAGTACAGGCTGGAATGGGGTGAAGATGAAGAATCCTTAGAACTCATTTACCATGGTCCAGACACCTGCTTTGAGATCCAGGATCTGTTGCCTGCTGCCCAGTATTGCTGCAGACTGCAGGTAGGTGACTATCTGGACACCGCTCCGGAAGGCAGGTGTTTCAGGGAACCAGCTGAAGGCTGTAGGGGAGGATCACAGAAGAAAGAATCCTCTGTGGACTAGGAGAGGGCTCCCTTGGAGCAGTGCTTACCACACAGACATGGAGACATGAGTTCAGGTCCCTGCAGCGTATAACAGCTTGGTGCTATAGTACTTTCTAGAACCCCAGCACTCGGGGTGGATAGGCTAGATAGGTTTCAGAGAGCTTGCGGTACAACCAGTAGCCAAACTGGTGATCTCCACTTTCAGTAAAAGACTTTGTCTCAGAAAATAAAATGGAGAACAGAGGGGAAGGCACCTGATGTTGGCCTGTCCCCTGCACACACACACACACACACACACACACACACACACACACACAAACATACCACACACTACATACCACACACACAGACACACAGAGAGAGTGGGCACATCTGCAGATATACACAGCTTTATACACAAACACACACACACAGACACATACACACCCGGTGATTTTATCTTTTCTAGGAGGTTATAACATGTGAAAATCAAGCCAGATTCTTCTCTGCTCTTCTCCCCAGTAGCGTATCTTCCTTACTGTTTTCCAGCGCACTGGACAAGTGACCTAGAGCCAGCAGGAAACTCTTCCAGTTCTCCATGAAAGATGCATTTGAATCCCACTTCTGTGGGAAAGGAGCTCAGAACTGGCACCCAGTCAGGAAATTCATATATACACCAGCTGTTAAACTGAGCCATAAACACAGAAACAGCTATTTCAGTCATTTGAGCTGGTCTCCTGCCTCACTTTCTTTCCTGTTGCCGACTTAAGGGAAGGGTGTGTTCTGGCTTACAGTTTAAAGGCGCAGTGAGTGCAGCATAGCAGGGAATCGAGGCAGCAGGACCTCGAAGCAGCTGGTCATAATCGTATCTAATCAGAAAGCAGAGAGCGGTGAACATGCGGTGAGGCTCAGCTTCCTCTGCACACACACAGTCTAGGATAGCACCACGCAGGCCTCCCCACCTCGCTGGTTCCCCCAGACATGCCCGAGGCCGTTTCCCTGGAGGGGTGGAGTATTTCCCATTGACCATCATAGCTTTACCCTGGGAGCACAAACAGTAACGCGGGCACCACGGTCCATAGCCTGCCCTAAGAATGCGACTCGTCATAGGTGCCTTTACTTTATTCACTGGGGTTTCCCCTCCGCAGACTCTCGGCACCCTAAGACTGTGGGGTCCTTGGTCTCCACTTCTCATAGTCAATAGTGGCTTTTTGGGCACTGTTTTCTTTGGGATGGAAGGATGACCAGGAGAGCTACAGCCCTTGAGGCAGCCTGTCTCTGAGCTCATGTAGATTTCATAGATAAAAAAGCCAAGATGGCAAGCTGACGGTCACCCTGTCTGTGTTTGGCCTTGGGCGTGGTAGACGCGCACTTAGTATCCCTAGCCTTGTTATCCCTTTCTAAGTTAATTTTCCTCATCAACCAGGGCTTTGCTCATGACTTTGGAAGCCTGCTTCATCTTAAACATTTCTCATTAGACACCTTTGTGGGGCAGTGCCCTTTGTTTCTGTGTGAATGGACCAGCTGTTACGTCATTGATGCTTTGTCCCTGAATTTGTGCCACGGCACGTCATCTGGTCTTCATGCCAGTGAGGCTGAGGCACTGGGAAAGGGGACACTGAGTACCACATGGGACAGGGCCGGATTCCAGCCAGAGCTGTCTGCTACCTCGTTAGCTCTCCTGCCCAGTGCTTCTTCAGCTGCCTTACTAATACGTCCCCCCTCTCCAGTGGGGTAGGTGTTCCCACTCAGACTGTGTTTAACAGTGATGAGCATAGAGCAGAGTGATCAGACAGAGCCTGCTTGATAGCCCCGCCCCGTGTGTCTGCCTTGGCAGCCGGGGGTAAAAGCAGGCTTTTAAATGTCTGTGCTTGTCATGAACTAGTGAGGAAATGTCACCAGGAGCAAGTCTCTTCTTACTGACATCTTGGTATCTGTGGACCACATAGAAATTACAAATTCCAGCCACTTGACCTTACTGTGTGGTCAACTCAGCCCTGAATATTTGACATTCCAAAAGAATCCGTTTTTTTCCATAACTCTCTAAAAAGTGTTTTCTAAAAAGTGATTTAAAACATTTTTTTTGTTTTTCTCAGGAATTTTTGTCTTGTTCCTTGGGAATATTTTAATTAAGTGTCTTGGTTAGTGCTAGAACTACCCTTTATCCCCAGCAATCCCCGACCATGAGCACACACTAATGAATAACCAGTAAATATTCATAAGAGGCATTTGTACATCAAACCGTAGTATCGCTCAGTAACAGGTGCTTTCAAGTTTCCTTTGAAAAGTTTGAATCAGAAGTGTGTAAATGAAGAAAGAGTCTTCTACACAGCCAACCAGAGGGAAGTAGGGCAGCGGGCAGAACCCCGGGTAGAGAAAGACCACTGCTGGAAAGGCGTGAGCTTTGAGTTAGGTCTATGCGGTTTCCAGCACTGTACCAGGGATAGTTTCTGGGATGGTCTTTTTTTTTTTTTTGGACTTATTTACTTTTATATGCGTGGTTGTTTGACTGAATGCTTGTGTACCACATGCATGCAGTGCCCAAGTAGGCCTGCAGAGGAACCATAGCTAGAGCTGGTTGTGAGCTGTCATTTGGGTCCTGGCACTTGACAGGGGTCCTCTGGAAGTGTAGCAGTGCCTTAGCCGCTGAGCCTTTTTCCAGGCTCCGCTTTGCCTTTTCCGGCTCCTGCTGCTGCTTTTGATCGTTATCTCTGATGTGTAACTGTGGGCCTTAGGGGAAGCATGGGAAGAGCAGAGCAGAAGCTAGTGTTCCTGCGGCTCTCCGTGAGTCCAGAGCTAGCTCAAAGAGTTTAGGAAGAGTTGGGGAACTGCTCCTCTGTTTGTGGCTTTACCACCACTTCACCAGAACAGTAAGACAGTCATCCCGGGGTTCGGCCTTGCTGACCCATGTGACCACTGGGGGAACACTCGGGCTTTCCCTCCCTCTGCAGAGAGGGTCCCTGCTGCCATGTGTCTCAATTCTTCAAGTCCTTGTGATAAGTTTGTATCTAAATAAACTCTGTGGCATGCACAGGGCTTCGAGTTCAGTCCTCAGTACTATAAAAGAACAGAAATTAAATTAAATCTCGAGATACAGATTCTTCAAATAATTGTTAAGCTATAGTTCTCGGGAAAAGGGGCCAAGGGGTTGTGATGAAACCATATTGTCTCAGAACTTTCCCACACAGCTTCTGTGGGAGTTCATGAAAGCACATGTCCTTAACCTGTCTTTTGTTTAGGGAATTCTGTTGTTTAATTAACAAGGAAAGAACTGTATGCTTTGTTTTAGGTCTTAGAAATTCAAATTTGTCTCTCTAGTTTCGTTGCTTGTGCTGACACACTCATGCGTAATCGAGAACTGGCTTTTATCACTTCCTTTTCTTTTGAAAAAAGTATCTTATTGTTTTATATGTATGGGTGTTGTGCCTGTATGTGTATGACAATGCATGGCAAATGTGCAGCCCAACATATGTGTGGGGCCAGTGGAAGGCATCAGATCTCCCGAAACTGGAGTACAGGCAGATGTGGTTGCTGGGAATTAAACCTGATCCTCTGGAAAAGCAACTAGTACTTTCAACCAGAGACCATCTCTCCAGTCCTGAGATTCTTATTGCCATAAGAAAGTTGCCAAATATTTTATTCTTTGAAAGAGAATAATACTTTTATAACACTTACGTAGTGATTTATAACACGTATGGAACATGTCCCATATCAGCTTCTGGTCGAGTTGTCAGAGGCGTTCCAGGCCCGCAAATGAATAAGCTCTGTCTGTGCTGGTGATGAGGGCGATGCTGAAACAGGTTGCGAGCAAGGGCTTGCAGAGAAGTCTGGGAGGAAGAAGGCCTCTGGACGTAAGAAACCACAAGGGCACCGGTCCTGAGATAGATGTCTGTGAGGACCGGCAAGGAAGTCAGCAGAGCCAGTGAAATTAAGAACAGTGAGTGATGAAAGCCAAGTGCTAAGGGTGCTTTTGACGCAAGCTCACAAGCCTCAGATAGGGTCTCTGTGTGCTTCTGTAGTAAAGGGCTCTGTCTCTCCTGGTAAGGTGGATGCCATCAAAGATTCAAACCGAAGTCCTGGAGGGGGCACAGTGGTTAAAAGCCCCTGTTGTTCCAGAGAACCCAAGTTCGATTCCCAGCACCCATGTCAGGTTGCTCATAGCCACCTGTGGCTCCAGCTCCAGCTCCAGGATGTCCACCTCCCTTCTCTGGCCACGTGGGTCACCTGTACATGTGCCATGCACTCCTCCACATACACATAAAGGAAAATGTAAAACTGAAGGAAGTCCTGACTTCTGCATTAGTGTATCCTTCTAATCACTGCAGGTCCAGACTCTGGGGCGGGGCCAGTGCCGAGACCAGAGAGGGTGTCACATTGGCTAGAGAGGAGGGGTTGTGCTAGGGTGACTTCAGATGGTCTGATAGACGGGACATGGGTGACTGGGACACAGGTGCTCCCAGGAACTCTGGATATAACCTGAGCAGCTTGGAGGATAGGGAAGATGGCAGCTGAGGAACCTCCTGGGTGTTCACAGGCAGTAGGGTACACATGCCACCCTAGACATCGGGGCAGAGGTGGAGAGCAGTTAAGGATGACCTCTGACCTCCACATGGAAATGCATGTATACACACATGTACACAGATACACACCAAAAAAGTTAGCATTGGCTAACATGGAGGCACTGGCATGAGCTCATGCCGTGATATGGTTAAAATTGACTAACGTGGAAGTCTGGCAGGTGCTCATGCCATGGTGTGACCTGGCGACACCCTTCTTTTTCCAGGCCTTCAACCCAGCAGGTGCAGGGCCGTATAGCGAGCTTGTCCACTGCCAGACACCTGCCTCTGCCCCCGACCCTGTCTCAACGCTGTGTGTCCTGGAGGAGGAGCCCCTCGACGCCCATCTGGACTCGCCCTCTGTGTGCCTTGTACTGAGCTGGGAAGAGCCGTGCAATAATGGATCTGAAATCGTTGCTTACAACGTTGATCTCGGAGACACTAGCATTACTGTGGGCAACACGACCACACACGTGATAAAGGACCTCCTTCCAGAGACTACATACCGGTGAGTGCAGAACACTGTGAGAAATCTGGCCCACAGTGTCAGTTCCAGGGCTGAGCATCCATCCTAAGTTACTACGTTTCAGACGTTCCTCTTTAACATCTTTAAAGGTACTAGATGAAACATAGTTTAAAGGCTTATACTGCTTTCCTCCTACAGTAGTGATACATTCCCACAATTCCTAGCCTCTGAGGGAGAATTTCCTCTCAGACTTGAAATCCCTTTCCCCTCCTGTACCCTTGGTTTCCCCTTTCTTCATATATTTTCTCTGTGAGTCATGTGACTGCATGCTCCATTCCGGCCACCTTCCTGACAAGCTTCAGACAGGACACCCTCATTCTGCTCACTTCCTCAGAGCAGACACAGTTTCATTCAGGATTCCACAGTGGACAGAACCGAGTTCTTCATGTGGGGTGCTCCCACTTGCCAGCTGTTTCTCCTAGCTGGCCCTTCACACTTTTAAAACACTTAGCACTCGCTCTGAGCCTCCTTGACTCAGGCAAAGCCCAGAGCTTGCAGCCAGCAGGCCGCCTTACTGAGGGAGATCCAGAAAGCCTGTCTTAATAATCAAGTGTGGCCCAGCAGGAACTCCTGCTTTGGGGCTCTGGGTTGTCAGGTTGGGGGAGCGTCAGCTCAGACTCTGGTCCTGGTTGTCTTCAGGCCAGGTATCCCCCAGCCCCAACCTCTGTTAAGAGGAAAACAAGACGATTTCCAGGCCGGCATCTAGTAAGGAGGAAATGCTCAGGTATCAGAGTATCAGATGCTGACAAATGAGCCAGCAGCGGCACAGCAGTCTGGCAGATCCTCCAGCAGAACTCCAGCTTCCTGGGGGCAGGGATGATGATAGCAGGCTCCTCCCACAGAACTCCAGCTTCCTGGGGGCGGGGATGATAGCAGGCTCCTCCCACAGAACTCCAGGGGGGTGGGGCGGGGCGGGGATGATAGCAGGCCAGCAACAGGCTGCTGCTTCAGAAGAAAATCTGCCATTTCCTGTGTTTTCTGCAGTGCTTTCTCATTCTCTAGTCTTGAGCGTGTGTGCGCACGAGTGTGCGCTTGCGCACATGTGGGTACAAGTGTGCACACTTGTGTGTGTGTGTGTGTTTATGCTTATAGAAACCAGAGGGATCTAGCTGGGAGGCAGAGGCAGAGGCAGGTGGATCTCTGTGAGTTCGCGGCCAGCCTGGTCTACCAGGGCTAGTTCCAGGACAGGCTCCAGAGCTACAGAGAAACCCTGTCTCGAAAAACCAAAACCAAACCAAAACAAAACAAAGCAAGCAAACAAACAAACAAAAAAGCCAGAGGGATCTTTGTTGCCGCTCTTCCTCAGGTGGTCCCACCTTGGTTGGTTTGGGATGGTTTGGTTTTTCTTTATCGTTTTGGTTTTAATTTGATTTTGTTTGGTTTGAGACTGGCCTAGAACTCAATATGCAAACTTGCTGGCCTTGAATTGAGTGATCTGTCTGCCTCTGCCTCCCCAGGGCTGGCTCTCCCTCATCCCCTGGGGCTGGCCTCTTAGTTTCAGGTGGCAGGCCAGCAAGCCCTTGTCCACTCCTCTCTACTTTCCCTTTGCTGGGATTACAAGACCTTGCCGTACACTTGGCTTTTTTTTTTTTTTTTTATTTTTACATAAGTTCTCACACTGGAACTCAGTTCCTGATGCTTGCAGGGCAAGCAATTTGCTGAGGAAGCTGTCCCCAGCCCTAGGCTCTCCTTGTTGCCGGAAGCTAAAGAAGGAAGCAGCTCAGCAGCTGTGAGGTCCAGATGTTCCATCCTGGCATTTCTTATCACCCAGTCCTCTTTTTCCAAATACCTCTTTTCTGAGTAATTAAAAAAACAGTTTTGCTTTTCAGAGCGGTGGCAGATTTTTCTATGTTTGTTTTCAACATGCTCATCGTGCTGAGGACCCTCTTGGCCGCTGCGTGCCCAGCAGGCTTAGAGCGCATGTGAAGATTTCAAGGCCACTTAAGCCACAGCTTTGGAGAACAGGTGATCTACAGTGCAAGGAGCAAGTCCCTTGGTTCACTGTAGTCGCACTAAATGGCGTAGGTGGCACTAGCGAGGTCTGGGGCTTTGACTCGACATGGAGTCCTTGCTTAGAATGTGTGCAGCCACGGGTCCCATGCTTAATCCTTAGACATACACAAAAGTGGGGCCTCGGGTCAGAACTGAATAAAGGGGAACATGGCTGGTGAGGTGCTTTCTCAGCTGGTGAAGCTGCTTGCCTCTAGAGATGCTGTGTATGGAAGTCTAGTCAACACAGCTGTGTGCTTCTGTCTCAGAGACAGTCAGAGCAATTATAGCGAGTCCCACCACTGTTTCCAAACAAACCTAAGGGCTTCATTTTGGTCTGGTCAACTTTCCCTCACTTTTTTCTGTCCCATAAATTGGTTAAAATACAGCTAAGATGATCACCTTGTGTGAGGTTTAGATAAAGACTTATGTCTTTATTTTTTTATTTTTATTTTTTTTAGTATTTTTACGTGACTTGCCTACATGTATGTCTGCACCATGTGCATGCAGTGCCCATGAATCTGCTGGAGTTTTAGACAGTTGTAACCTTCCATGTAGGTACTGAAAATAGAACCTAGGTCCTCTGGAAGAGCAGCCAGTGCTCTTAGCCACTGAGCCATCTCTCCAGCCCCTTGTTTGTGAGTATAGGAGTTGCATGTTGTCCTCTCTAGACTGCATCTATAATGACCCTTGGGACAGAAATCAGTGTTCCAACAGACTCCTCTCTCCACTTCTGTTAGAACCACCTGGTAAGGGTTTGCTGGCACCAATAGACCCCTCTCCCTGCTGCTGTCAGAACTGCCTGGTAAAGGTTTGCTGGCACAATCTATATTTGAAATTTGGCTGGAATTAAAAAAAAAAAAACAATTGTTAGAAGTATTGCATTTAAGTTTAGAACTGTATCTGAAATTGAATGTGTTCTTTGGATTGCAGAGAAAATAGAAAACAGGTTTCCTTTGTACATGCCCTGCCAAGTAGAGAGAGTCACAGACCGTAAGCAGAGAGAGACTTGGGGTCACCTGGTGACACCTGTGCTGTCCTGGGCGCGAGCAGCTCCCTGCCCAGGGTAGTGGTCCAGCTTTGGCTTGCCGGGCAGTCCAGCTCATCCCTTGAGCTTATCAAAGCCTCTTTGTATCCAAAGCCGCTCTTCAAGCAGCGGTTCTCAGAGCTAGCAGCACTAGAGGCTCCCAAAGACCCATGAGAAGGAGCAAAGGATAGGGCCTAAGCCCAGGCCTGGGAAATAGTGAGGTCACCGTGGCTCAGAAAAGTAAATAGGGGAGGCTCTCGCTCAGGAGTGGGACCTCAGCTTCTCAGGTTTATATGGAGTGAGTGGGTAGATGCCAACACGGGCAGAAAGGGGCCCGTGAGAAGGGGAGAAACGAGCCGTGTGAGACGGAGCTAGAGCACATGATAAAGGAAAGGGAGACCACTGGGAGTACAGCAGTCTGGGTGCAGGAAGATGGGTCAGCAAGAGAGAGTGTAGATGCAGAAAAGGGTACACGTGGCACGGTGGCCTGTGCCTTGTTTCCCAGTCTAGAGCTGGAGACAAGTGAATCTCTCTCAGCTGGAGGCCAGCCTGGTCTACTAGCAAGTTCCAGGCCACCCAGGGCCGCCTCCTGGGTCTGCCTAAACAAACAAACAAACAAATAAAAATAGTAAACTGAGGGAGTTGCTGAAGAGGTGGCTCAGCAGTTAACTGTTCTTGCGAGGACCTAATCGGCTCCAGTACCCACATCAGCTAGCTCACAGCCATCTGCCCTGTATAATTCAGCTTCAGCAAATCAGTGCCCTCTTCTGGACTCTGCAGGCATCCGCAGACCTGTGGCATACACATTCACTAAATAAATTAGAACAGGAAAGGAATTTTAAATAAAATTTAGGCTAGTAGTATGGCTCAGCAGGCAAAGGTGGCTGCTGCCAAGGCTGCCGGCCTGTGTTCAACCCCCAGAGCTAATGGGAATGATTGGGAATGGTTCTCTAACTTCCGCTGTGGCATTCTCTCTCTCTCTCTCTCTCTCTCTCTCTCTCTCTCTCTCTCTCTCTCTCTCTCTCTCTCTCTCTCACGCACACGCACAGTGATTGTGTCAGAGGTTGTAAGGACAAGAGGACAAATGCATCTTGGTCACGGAGCTTGGCCCTGAGATGGCACCGTCGTTTGCAGTCTGGAGGACGGGTGGCACTGTTGTCATTTAGGAAGTGCACCGAGGCACACAGACAGATCCCGGGCAGATTTGGGACTGGAATCCAAACCCCTTTCTTCCACGTACAGAAACTTCCCTGTTCCCAGCTCTTTATGGCAAACTACAACTTCAGGACTCGAGACTGGTTGTCTGAGGGTCATGGGTAAAACTTGGTGGCAGTCATTAATGAGAACAATGTCCTATAAAGTAATAAGTCTGGCGTGGGATCTGGAGGGCCAGTTTAATTAGCCCGCCACGAGAAGCGTGTGTAAGTGTGAAAACCTCTGCCCTGAAATGTACACGCATGTGCAGGTGGAGAGGGGAGGTGCCTGAGCCCCACTTCTGTAAACCGAGCCTCAGTGGGCCTCAAAATGGCAGACCCCTGGTATCTCACCCCTCATCAGCCCTCTCTTGCCTAGCATGGCTTCCGTGGCCTCCTTCATTACCCCCTCTGACAGCCTCTCTCCTGGTGGCCTCTCTGTGCAGCAGTGATCTGTGTGGCTTTGGGGAGGTGGGGCTGCAGATGCCTCTCTCCATCCTGAACTGGTTGTGAGGTCACCTAAGATCACAACCTCATTATATGTCTGACTCACACTGAGCTGCAGAACAAGGAAAAATTAAAATAGGTTTGTTTGTTAGGCTCACTTATGCCCATTTTTCCTAAGTCAAAGGGGTGAAAATAACGTTTATTGAGTTCTTACTATGTCGTAAGCACAGTGTTCACTGTGGAAAGTGAGTCATAAACCCCTTGACCATAATGAGATGGGGCAGGGTTTGGGGGAGCCAAGTTCTGACTCATTAGCCGTGGATTCAGCCCCTCGCTCGTGTCTTGCAGCCTGTGGAAGTAACTGAAACTCTTTATGCCTCTGTTGCCTCATCTGTGAAGTGGGCCAAAACTGCGGTCGGCTGGCAGTGTTGCCTGTGTTTGGAGAGGTTTCAGCTATCTTCTTGGGTTAGACATAAACACACAATAGATGAGTGGCTGTTCATGGTTTGATCAGAAAGAAATGAGTCAGGACTCAGGCAGTTGCCACCTTATAGGCTGGCTTGTGTGCTTGTGTGGAGGTGGGCTGGTGGCGTTGCTGGCACCGAGGCGTCAGGAGGGGCTTGGTCCAGGCCAAGAGAGACCTCTCCAAAGAGCTTTTCTCTGAGTCCACTTTTCCTCACAAAAAGAACATTCTGTGTTTCCTCTGTTGTCTTTTCAGAAGGTTCTCCCTAACCATAGTCCTCTTCTCTTAGTTAGAGGAGGGTGGTAGGGCATGCCGAGCGTCTTGTGAGAAGCCTCTCCTGATCCTGGGGCCTCTGACACCCCAGGCTTTCCGGGCCTTGACCTCAGTCACCCCATCCCACGCTCAGAGCAACATGAGGCCTGGGTAGCTGATCTCTTAAGGACAGTCACCTTCTCCCTGAAGAACAATTTGTTTTGAACGTCATTCTTCTTTTAATAAGTCAATGTCAGAAGTCTGAGCATGTGTACAGAGTGCACTGTGGAAGGCTGTGTGACCTCCTGAAGCAAGGAATAGTTGGCATCTAGAAGAAAGATACTGGAAGCCTGAAAGGCAGGCTTCTTAATTTGACTTACTCAGTGGTATTAGCATACTGATGAATAGTGCAGACTTGGGGAACGTTTAAATGTTCCCCAGCAGTCTGGCCAGGATACCGCTAGATCAGGACTACGTCACTTCCCCAATTTGGAGGCAGTATTCTGTTTCCTTTATATTCATTTTAATTGCTCTAAATTTCAAAAACTAACATAATGCACATTATTGAAGATAACTCTGTAGGTCCTATCTGAGTTTCAGGGTTAATGTGCTTCTCTCTTTAAGGTGTGGAATAGATTTTAATATTTAATAAAACTTAAAGTTCATTTTTCTTTCTAACTCTCTGAAATGAATTCTTAGTGTTGTTACCCAGTGTGTCACGCTCACTGTTCTTTCATGGGAACTTAGAAATTGGGAATTATTTCCACACCCCTACAAACAGTATGGTAGCTGTCTTTGTCCTTTCCGGGCTTCCGAGCCACTCTGTTCCTCATGTGGCATTTCCCTGGTGATCAAGCTCTTCAGCTGAATTCCAGCACCGAGTGTTAGTTTGTCTTTAGGACTAATTAATGTTAGCTCAGTGCCTCAGTGACACAGATGTCGTTTCTGCTGACACGCAGTATATTCTTGTGAAGGTGTGGGGCAGTTGGAATGAGTGTTCTGAAGTCTAGGTAGATGGTTTCAGGACCAAATGCTGAATAAAACAAAAATAAACTTACTGGCTCTTATTGACAGAGCAGTTGGTGACCTGAATGTGTGGCTTAAATAAAAATTATCCTTTTATCGGATTCATAGCCATGTTACGTCCACATTTTGACAGGAAAATAAGGAATTCAGGAAGATTCTGAGCCAAAGGGACCCAGTACGCACCCACATCTGAGCACACCCCACGTGTCGGTCAGTGCGAGGCACTGAACGCAGCTGAACTCTGGTTCTCTTTTTTGTCAACTAGACAAAGGTCTGGCCTTGTGGTCAGAATGAGACGTGGCATCTTGATATGAAGTCTAGACTTCTGCTGTTGAGGCCACTGAGTCAGGAATGCCATAAACAATCACTTTGGATCTCACCGGTGTGCTGCTGGCCACTGTTCAGCACTTCTCTGGTTGAATCACACTAAAAGACATTGAGAAGTCACGAGTAAGCCGCTTCCCTATTCTTAATTATCTGTTAGTTCAGCAAAGGTGGCACCATCCTCATTGCATACAGGTGTCAGATGACGTCTGGAAAACAGGAGGCTCCCAAAGACGCTGTCACCACACTGTTCCTGCTGGTGCTGGGGACGGATGAGCCATGTTTTCAAGGGGGAGACCACATGCCCCACTAAGGAGAGGCGCCTGCCACTGTGATATTCCTGCTGGTACTGGTGGCTGATGATATGTTATGTGAAAGGAAGATTGCCAGCTCACGTAACCAGTCAGAAATCCACAGGCCTAGAGCTGTTGAGCCCTTCATAATGCCGCCACCCCAATACAGTCCCTCATGTTGGGGTGACCTCCAATCAGAAAATTATTTTTATTACTATTTCATAACTGTAATTTTGCTAGTCATGAATTGTAATGTAGATAGCCGATATGCAGGGTATCTGTTTTGTGACCACTGTGAAAAAGCCATCTGACCACCCCCAATGACCCCCAGATTAAGAACCACTGCTTTAGAGGCTTTTGAGGAAGTAAGTGAATTTAGTCAAACTAGCTAAAACTTGAATTTTTAAAACCATTTTTACTCCTATAAATAATTCTCATCTCTTAGGTTTTGTTTAATTTCATGTTGTGTTGCGCAGAGCAGAAGAGCAGCCCTAAGCAGCTGGCTGCCTTTTGTGTACTGAGTACTGCTGGGCTGCGCAGGTGGCAAGAAAGGATAGGGGCTTCCTGGACTGCATGGTGAGCGTGGCTCTGAAGGGCTGTGGGCCGGCATTGCAGGACACACCTCAGCCCGGGGTGTGGACGGACCCGTCCTGAATGAAAGGGAAGACACATGGTATGGACGCTGCAGAGACTGTCAGATCAGCCTTAGAGGCGACAGTGCAGTCTGTGTGCCGATGAGGAGCTGGACTTACATCTGGCTTCCCTTTCCCTTTGTTGCACTTTCTGCCCGGGTGTGGAGAAGGGGACAGCCACGAACACTGTGGAGCATTTGTGAGGGCTCCTGTGAGAAGGAAAGAAAGTTCTAGACTTTTTCTTGTATAATAGAAATAGGAAAAGACAGGCCCGTCATGCTGGCTGGTAGCCTTTCTGTCATCTACTGGGGATATGGATTTGCTGTACCCCAAACCTCGTCTAGTCACAGGTGGGATGAAGAAAACCGGTGGGTTCACGCTGTCTTGTGGTTTACGTCTGGGTTCACACTGTATTGGCAGTGTACGTCTGGGTTCACACTGTCTTGGTAGTTTATGTCTGGGTTCACACTGTCTTGGTAGTTTACGTCTGTGTTCACACTGTCTTGGTAGTTTACGTCTGTGTTCACACTGTCTTGGTAGTTTACGTCTGTGTTCACACTGTCTTGGTAGTTTACGTCTGGGTTCACACTGTCTTGGTAGTTTACGTCTGGGTTCACGCTGTCTTGGCAGTTTACGTCTGGGTTCATGCTGTCTTGGCAGTTTACATCTGGGTTCACACTGTCTTGGTAGTTTACGTCTGGGTTCATGCTATATTAGCGGTCTACTTCCTTTCCATATAACTTTAGAATTAGCTTGTGTTTATCACCTAAGAATCCTGCCAGGACTTTTTAGTTTCTCCTTATGTATTTATTGATTTTTGGAGACAAGGCTTTACACTGCAGCCCAAGCTGACCTTACATGCTCCATCCTCCTGCTTCAGCTTCCCAAGTACCAAGATTGATTTTAATGACATTTTGTCTATGGGTCAATTCTAAGACAACTGAGACTTTCTGTGAAGCACCCTGCCCATGACTCCTGCGTCTCTTTGTCTGGATAGGTTCTCTACAGTGTTCTCATAGGCATCTTGTGGATTCTGTTTCTTTTTTCCTCTACATCTCTATACCTTTTGCTCTCGGAACAGGTTAGTATTCTTAACAAATGCTGAAAAATAGGAGGGAGAGCACGCCAGGCAGGCATCATTGCTGTGATTCCCAGCCTTGCTGGCCTCGCTTCTAGTTTTAGGGGGACAGTATTTCCTCTCTCACAGCTCTCATGGTAGTTGTATCCCTTTTTCTTCGATGCCCCCCTTCAGATCAAAGAGGGTCTCCTGTTTGCAGAACATTTTGATTGTAACTAGAGGTTGGATTGTGTTAGGTACTTCGTCAGTTGATATGAACATCTGGTTTTTCTCCTTTAGGCTGTAAGCAAGGTAGAATTCCTAAGGTCTAGGAAATGGGGGAATAGAGAAAAGAAATTTCCCACCTCACTGAGAGCCATGCAAGGCCAGGGAAGTGGCCTTTCTCTGCAGCTCTTTCCATGCAGAGGCCCACTTCTCAGCTTAGTTCACCCCCCTTGATGATAAGGGGGAACAAGTACTGTTGGCTTGTGAGAAGCCCAACCCGACACTTCCCAACGTGTGCCGGCTGGCACTGAAGGTTTCAGAATCCTGAGGCAGCTGTGTCCTTGGCCCCAAGATGAGGAAGAGGGGTGGAGTGTGGTGTGCGAGAACCCTTTCTTTTCTGAGTTACAGACAAGCCAGGTTGACTCGTGCGCTCTTTTGGTTTGAAGAACTTGCCTCATAGCTCATGCTTTTGTGCTATGATGTTTAAGTGGTACTCTGTATTAACGTGTAAGCGATAAAAGCTGTAGTGAGGGCTGGGGGTGGCGGTGCACTGGGTAGGCAGAGGAGGTGATACTCTGTGAGTTTGAGACCAGCCTGGTTTATACAGCTGGTTCCAGGACAGCCAAGGCTACACAAAGAAACCCTGTACAACAGCTATAAGTGAGTGTACCATAAAAGTAATCAAATCGTAGAAATACGTAAAAATGATCTGCTTTCTAAATATTTCTCCTTAGGCTGTATTATTCCTTGTAATGTGTTTTGAAAAACTGGTATGAGTTCAAATCAAGTTTTAAATATTGAAACTTTTTGAGCTGTTAACACTACCCTTCTCAGTCAACTCAGTGATCTTGAGTTGAGATTCCTGGGAACCTAGCAAGGAATGCGGAGAGAGGGTCCGATTGGAGGGGCTGTAAGGATTCAGGAAGAAACTCGAAGCCACAGACCTAACATGGGTGACACTGTGAAGATAGGAGGTTGAGAATTCCGTTAATAAAGTGAAACTTTAGTAAACACTTGTATTACTTAGAAAAGAGAGGAAGTGAGCGTAGAGAAGGCCTCTGCTCAGAGCATTAAAGGAGACATACCCTGGAGTTGGCTGGAAGGGCCGTCTGCGGTAGCACACATTGTAAAGAGGTGTGAAAGTAGAGAGCACAGTGCCGGCGATGTGTTGTTCGGTGACTGTGGAGAGCTGGCTAATCAGCAAGTGGTAAAGCAGAGGGAACGGAAATGGGGAAGTCTCATGTACACATTTTACCTCTGCTGGTTTTTAAGTTCTGGCAGGATTGACACATCCTTGCTACACACAGCAAGCATCCAGCTAAGAGCTCTGTACACCTAAGTGGCAGCCCGCTACTACCAGAGGTGGCCTCTTGACTCTGGCTACCAGGAGAGGCCAGATGCCCTGTTAAAGGGCTATCTGGAATGTGCTCCCCCCCCCCCTTTTTTTTTTTTTTTTTTGGTTTTTTGAGACAGGGTTTCTCTAGCTTTTTTAAAGCCTGTCCTGGAACTAGCTCTTGTAGACCAGGCTGGCCTCGAACTCACAGAGATCCGCCTGCCTCTGCCTCCCAAGTGCTGGGATTAAAGGCATGCGCCACCACCGCCCGGCTCATGTGCTCCCCTTTTAATGAATTCTTTATGCATAGTCTTACTCCAGAGCTGGCTTTGAGTTAGTCGTCAGTGGCTAGACCACAGTATAAGACCGTGTCTGTAGGAATCCTTCACAGCCTGCTTTTCTCCAGGTAAAATCCTGAGGAATTTGCCAATGCGCTGTTTTGCTATGTTTCGAAGCAGAGCATACAACCTCTCCTAGCTGCCCAGTGTCTACCCTAGCTGCTCTCCCACAGGTTTGCTTTAGGGACAGCAGATGTTCATTTTGAATGAAGGAAATTCCACTTCCTAAGCTTTCCTTGTCTTTTTATTTCCCCATCTCTAGGATCAGAATTCAGGCCATCAATGAGATTGGAGTCGGACCATTTAGTCAGTTCATTAAAGCAAAAACTCGGCCATTACCACCCTTGCCTCCTAGACTGGAATGTGCTGCCTCTGGTCCTCAGAGCCTGAAGCTCAAGTGGGGAGACAGTAACTCCAGGGCGCATGCCGCTGGTGACCTGGTGTACACGCTGCAGCTGGAGGACAGGAGCAAGAGGTGAGTGGAGCGCGTGCATTCCTGGCACATCCAACTTCGCTGTTCATCTCATACTCGTCTTCCTCTGAAACCCCTCCTCCTTGTGTACAGAAGGAACTCGGATGGGTGGCTCTTGCATGTTACCCAGCAGTGTGTTCTCCCTCTGGAGTTCTTACGCGTTTGAAACATCCCCGTCTCCCGACGTGAGAACAGATGCATGTTTTTCCCTTTGTAAAGGCTGATGATGGAGATACATTATCAAAACAGAAAATTGTCAGATTCAAGTCCCTACTGTCTAATAACATTATATTAGTCATAAGTGCTGAGGAAAATGGGACCTGGGAGAAATGGTACCTCTTTAAATATTCAGTAACCATTGGGACAAACATGTTTACCAATCTGGAATTGCTGTGGGTGATGTACAGATGGGGAATGTACTCTCCAACTATGGGTGCTGTGATATCAAATTAACCAGAGCAAATAAGAGATTTGTTTCTTATAAGACTTCCTGCCCAGAGGACACTTGGAGATGTTGAAATCAAATTCAGGCTTTCACATCATGCTTTCTTAACCTAGCTTTATCTCCTCAGAAAACAGCCAATCAGAAGACAGAAGTTAGTGGTCACAGAATAGTCTATTAGCAAAGGTCCTGATCAGAATCAGGCAGAAGGGAGGATTATCATAAAACCAAGGCAATGATGAACTATCAGCTGTGTTGACAATATGGCATGATGTTAGTATACAGATGCGTTGGGCCACATTCACAGCTGCCGTGGGGTGTACACACCTGAGTTAGACTGGGTGTTCCTGGAAGCGTGGGAGCATTGCTGCTGCGGCGGTTGCCCCTGTGTGTCTGTCTATAGGACCATGTTCTGTTCCAGTGCATGGGGTTTCCTCTCCCACACATTCTTGTGTATTCCCGCTGCTCTGCTGCAGTCAGGAGGTTAGACTGAGTTTACTGCCGTGGAGCTCTGTTGACCTTGAGTGGAAACCAAGATCCGGAGAAGTACCCTGGGTTCTGTGGAAATAATGTCAGGGCCGGTGACAACTGATAGGCAGTGAGTGGGTGCTTGGTTGAGGAAAAGCAACCACGCGAAGGCCAAGGAAACCCTGAGAAACCCGGGGCAAATACTGTCCTGTGTGTCTGCTGTGCAAGGTGCCGTGAGGAGCCTGGGGGAAAAGCACCTAGGACAAATTTAAGTTTACAGGAAAACTAATCAGGAAGTTCTGATTTTCCTCTCTCAACCCAAAGGGTTCCCATATTATCAATATAACATCTTTAATGTGGCATATTTGAGACCTCTCAGGATCATGTATTGATGTTACTAGTGACTGAAGCTCATTGTTTATGTTGCTACTCATTGTGTTGTATAGTTCCATAATTTTCATAAATGCATTATTAAAGCTCTTATACACTATGTGCAACAGTATATATACACTATATACAAGAGGATTTGTGTTGGTCAAGCATGAGAAGAAAGCAGCTTTCAGGACGTGATTGTCAATAAAGGTCTTGTTTATGTCATGAAGACCAGTGACAGTTGAGAAAAGAGAGTAAGTATATTGTTAGCAAATCAATGTTACTCTTGTATGAAGGATTTACTCAAACAGTTTAAGCGCGTCAACAAGGTTTAAGATTGTATGAAATCTCAAAGAATTAATGCCAGCATTATATTTTTTAAAAAGAAAAAAAAAGAAGTTGGCAGAGGTAAAGACCGTGTCTGCTAAGAAGAAAGAAATGTGTAAAAATGTGGTAAAGTTCCAGAGACCACAGTGCCTCTTTAGGCCTTCCTGTTCTGTTCTGAATGTCTTCACAGCCTTCCTGTCCACTGGTACTGTCCCAGGGACGCTGGAGACATGCAAACAGAAGATAGGGTGTGGGAACTGGTGTGGAGACTGAGAGCAAGGTCTTGGCCTTCAGCACAGTTAGCTCTACCAGGGAGTGTTAGCATCAAACAAACAAACAAAAACCGGGAGAGAGTTACAGCTGTTTTGTTGACATCCGAATGGAAATAAATACAATATTCATACAAAGAGGGGAAGAGGAAGGGAGAATGCACAAGTACATATCATTAACTCATGGAAAACCCTAGAATTTAGTGCCATGGGGAAAAGTGTTCTGGGAATTTGGACCATGTGCACACAGACCACACATTTGAACTTGGCTTGCCTTCCTAGGAAGATCAGGTGGAAAGAAAATAAAACAGCCATTGTCCTGCTGGAAGCATTACCAGCCCCAAAGCGCAGAGACAGCGAGCTTGATTTGATAAGTTCACTGGAGATCAAAATTATCTTTTACGTGCAAAAGCATTCATCCTGTTGAATATGTTTCTTTGGATCTGTTTTTTATTCTACCTTGAAGGAAGTTCTCAGCCACAGAGGACTAGCGAAATCAAGCATTCTGTACTAACAAAAGTCATGATATGTGTTTTTCAGTATTAAGGGATATTTCCAAATCTTTACATTTTTTCTTCTAGGCTTTTGCATCTGTTGACAATAGAAAGAACCTTCTTGGGGATATTATGTAGTTCTCTAAACACATAGCACAGAAGGGCTGGAGCCTGCACTGTCCTGCTCCACAAACCTGGAGAAGCTGGGAAGCAGGGAGACTCCCTGTTCTTCTGGAGTTCTGCCCTGGTGGGACAGCCACCCAAGGGTACATCGTGGAAACCGTGCAGATGGTGGTCAGCAGTGGCTCCTCTGCAGAGCAAAGGCTGTAGAGCATCTCTACAAATGAGTGTGGCTCACATGAGACACCTCCAGACGTCAAACAGACAAGACTGCAGAATCTGGGAGTCAGTGCATGCTTGCTCCTTGACAGAAGAGGTGGGGGAAGGAAGGAGGCAGAGAGATGCTAAGGCTTGCCTTGTTCATCAAATAAATCACTTGCCTAAATAGAACTGGCAATTTAAGAAATTTGACCATTAGGAACAATATTTTTCTTAATTTTATGAGCTGGAAGTCCACATTTATCTTTTCTAAATTAAATTTGTCAGTGCTCTCAGAAAGTTATTAAAATGATGTGAGTCCTGGGCATAATACATTCTTATTCTATTTGTGGAATGGTTTTCCTGAGATTTCACAGGATGAGGAAAGCCTGACTTTAGTTTGAAGATGACCTTCCTTAGTGTCTGAAAGTGAATGCTCGTGACTGGTCCAAGCCTTTAATGCCAGCTCTTGACTCAGCATCAAGGACAAAACGCTGGACTTGAATATGTCACAGTTCTGTTAGCTTAATGTCTGTCCTTCCTTCCTTCCTCCCTCCCTCCCTCTCTCTCTTCCTCCCTCCTTTTCTCTCTTCGAGATAGTTCCATGTATCCCAGGCTGATTTTCAGTTCACTGTGTAGCCAGGAAGAGCCTACACTTTTGATGTCCCTGCCTCAGTCTCCCATGAGCTGAGATTACAGGCATGCACACCACCCTTTCTCAGTCTCCCATGAGCTGAGATTACAGGCATGCACACCACCCTTTCTCAGTCTCCCATGAGCTGAGATTACAGGCATGCACACCACCCTGCCTCAGTTTTCCATGAGCTGAGATTATAGGCGTGCACACCACCCTGCCTCAGTCTTTTATGAGCTGAGATTATAGGCATGCACACCACACTTGATTTTATGCAGTATTGGGGTGGTGGAAGAATGAGGATCCCAAGAGGTCACTATCCAGCAAATCTAGCTTTGTCAGGTCCAAGTGGCAAGCCCTGTAGCAAAGAAAGGTTGACAGTTACCCTGAGGACACCACTGTTGACTTCTGGCCTCCACATGTGCCCACCCACACACCTATACTGATACACACACACACACGCATATAGGGATTCAATTATATACTTTAAGCTTTCTGAAGGAAAATTCTGTGTATCAAGAACATGCAAAGAGCATGCCAAGAACATGCCAAGCACTAGGAGCTTTGTTTACATTTAGTTCTTTGACTAAGAAGTGAAATATGCTAGTATATCTCCCTCCCTCCCTCCCTCCCTCCCTCCCTCCCTCCCTCCCTACCTCCCTCCTTCCCTCCCTCCCTCTCTTACTCTTTCCCTCCCCATTTGGGCTCCTTTCCTACAAACAGAAGGAATTGAACAGGCCAGCATGGCCCGAAACTTTGTCTCAGGGTAACTACATCAAGAATTCTTATAGCCCAGTTGACTGAGTTCGTTCCATTTTCATTAGGACACATATTTCCTGAGACTTCAGGGCTACGTTCATGGAGATGCATCGCAATCATGCTTCTCTCTAGAGGGCTAAGTTTATGCCTAGTGTTTGATTATGATTATTCAACTATCAGAATGTTTTCTTGAGTTACCATCGTGTGTTAGGCCTCATGAGGTATGTGGCAGATTTGGAAGAGCTGATCTTGCTGAGAAAATGAATTAGCATTAAACAGTGAACAGACAGTACAAGAGATTTTAATTTCAACAGAAAAGCAAAAATTAGATTAGTTTGGCCTTGTGGTGATTAGGTCTATTATTCTTAACAGATCCAGCATAGAAAAACTGAATGGTTCTGGTTTCCATGTTATGCAAGAAAAATACACACGCTGAGCAAATATTCTCATAAAGCCAAGTTCCCCTGATGCACTCGCTAGAGTAGCAGCTTCAGCTCGGAGGTTGAAGTCATAGCACTGTCCTGACAGTTCGGAAGATGCGTTTATCTGTGTTTATGAAATGAAATGGTGCCTGTTCTAATGGAATTGGAGCTGGTGTTGAGCCCAACCCTCATCTGGCCGTGTTCTTGGTAATTGTGCCCAGGACTGTAACAGGAGGGCTGTAGATTCCAGGAATATGTTTACTGTTAGTCTGATGCTCGGGTTTTGGTCAGACAGCCAGTGTTTTTCAAAGTGAGGCTCCAGGGAGATTAGACAGGGGAGAGGCATCTAGTGGAATGAATAGTCACGACTTACTCTCCCCATCAGGATCTGTAACTGTAACACTTCCCCTGACAGCCAGGGACTATGGAACTGTGTGATGCTTCTGGCATTGCTAGCTACTTACTGTTACCAAAAACAAACAATAACAAAAACAAACAAAATAAACCCTGCATCTTATGGCTTCAAGGTTTCTTTAAACTCCAGAAGAATACGCCATAGGGAACTAATGAAAAGGACAAGAGAGCTTAAATGATCTGTCTCAGTATGTCTCTGCTATGGAGCAGATTCTGGCTCCATTCTCAAACTACAATGCTGTTATAAATGACTGCTGGGAGATTCAGAGCCAACCATGCTCCCCATTCCTTTCCCTTGCTCTTCTGGTCCACATGATCATCCTCCGCGGGAAATGGCTTGTGTCTAACCAGCCTGTGTGCTCTCCATTTCCCCCCCCCCCCCGCCCCCGCGCCTGCACTTCCGGTCCACATGATCATCCTCCGTGAGGAATGGCTTGTGTCTCTTTCCTGAAATCCCAAGTAGCAGCTGCAGTCCTCAACACCCACGTCAGACCTCTGTCCTAACCCTAGACCTGCTCCTGACTTTTCAGATGAGCAGAGCTGTATGCCTCGACTGGTTTTTGCATGCGTTTTCCATGCTACAAAGTACACATAGTGATGCCTGGGACTCCAGTCCTTAATTAATAGAGGAAAAATGTTTTAGATACATTTTAGTTCTTAGGATCAAATCATAAAGATTCATCCTAAAAAATAAATTTTTTTTGCTAACTTGCTCAAGTTCAAGCCAAATGCCTTGGACCATTCAGGGTTGAAGGGTGGTAAAGGAACTATTTGAGATCTGATTGGATCCAAAGTCAAATCCAGATAATGTATTTTACCTCTGAATTGCTTTATAAATAAATAGAAGGAAAATGAATTGCATTTTCCTGCACTGAAGCAAGACTGCTGCAGCAGAAGTGGGCAGACATCTGGAAAGCTCTGGGACCCGTGTTCTCAGCTGTGAGACTCATTCATGTATTGGGAACCCACATAGAAAACTGGGGGTGTCAAGTATCTCAGAAGAACCTTAAAGTTGAGGGAGGGTGCTTTCTATGAATGTAAATGAATGGGGGAAGGGACTTCCTATGAACGCAAATTAATTTCTTTTTTGAATATATCAATGTCTAAAATGCAGTTTAGGCAATAAAATGTAAGCATAGACTTTCTGTACATGCCTTTACTTGTAAAAAGAGCTGGAAAGATGGCTCAGCAGTTAAAACCAGTGTCTCCTCTTTCAGAGGACCCAGGTTTGCTTCCCAGCACCCACATGGCAGTCTGCAACCGTCTGTAGTTCCATTTCCAGGGGATCTGGTGTCCTCTTCTGGACTCTGGATACCAAGCAAGCATGTAATATACGTTCATTTATGCAGCAAACATAAATCTGAAAAAGAGCTTAAATTGGTGTCATTATTAAGTATAATGAAATTTTATTTCTTGGGAAGAAGCATAGAAATCCAGCTCATTAACCAAAAAAAAAATTGTTATAGTGTATATAATTCACACATCAAAAGACCGGTAGACAACCGGAATCAGCAGGCAGAAAGGTCATTAATGCTTTTCCCGTTAGTCCTTTTGGGAATAGCTTCTGGCACTTTCATATAAACAGGGACTCTCATCATTGTCTGCATCCTTCTAGCAAATGGAGTCCCTGCCTGAGGTGTCCCCACCACTGCCATCTGTGCCCATCTGCTTCTGCATTGGAATGGTAGGACGCTGTGTTCCTGGCACAGTGGGGGCATTTACTGTCCACGTCCTTAGTCTCTTCTGTTTCCAAACACGATTTGAGTGAGACAGGAAACACACACGCACACACCCAACACCCACAGACACCCACACACCCTCCTTCCATGGAGCCCAGAGAAAATAAGGAAAAAGAGGGGAAAGACAGGACGCATTGCTGGCAATGAGGAGAGCTTCACAGCGCCGGCCAGCAGCTGTTGGGCTGTTGTGAAGTGTGCTGTGGAGGGTCACCACCTAGCAGGCTAGTCACGGTGAGTAGTTCATGTCTATGAACTGTGGAGAGCCTAAGGATGTCATGATCAGTGAGGCCGTAAGAACAAACCTTAGTATGAAGGCTGTTTTCACAAAGGATGTGATCAGCTATTCACAGCATTCTTGGATATTTTTTCCCAAAAGAAAATGGTTTTAAGAAAAAAAACTAAATTCTTTCTGTCTCATTTTCTCTTGCCCCCTAGTGATTTAAAATGAACAAACACATAAATACACGGTGTGGCTGAGCTGACTCCGCCAGTTGCACTTGATACAAACACATCACCTGTCTCAATGAATGGTAGAGACAGAACCCTCAGGGGACGAGTGTGGCTCTCTGGGGCTTTGCTGAGACTGTCCAGAATCTCTGGTTTGCTTCGTGAGGTGTTTTTGATCATAAAGTTTTCTTGATTCTTTCATTTAGATCTTTTTTTTTTTTCTCATGGTTTATTTTTTTTTATATTTAAAAATTTCCATCTCCTTCCCTCCTCCTCCCCCTCCCTCCCCTCCTCCTCCCCCTTCCCTCCCCTCCTTCTCCCCCTTCCCTCCCCTCCCCTCCACCCATACCTCCCCTCCCTCCCTCTCAAGGCCAAGGAGCCATCAGGGTTCCCCACTCTATGCTAAGACCAAGGTCCTCCCAACTCCCCCCAGGTCCAGGAAGGTGATCGACCAAGCTGAGAAGGCTCCCACAGAGCCCATCCATGCAGAAGAATCAGAGCCCAGAGCCATTGTCCTTTGCTTCTCAGTCAGCCCCCGCTGTTGGCCACATTCAGAGAGACGGGTTTGGTTGCATGATCCATCAGTCCCATTCCAACTGGAGTTGGTGATCTCCCATTAGTTCTGTCCCACCGTCTCCATGAGTGAACGCACCCCTCTCGTTCCTGACTTTCTCCCTCATGTTCTCGCTCCTTCTGCTCCTCATCAGGACCTTGGGAGCTCAGTCCAGTGCTCCAATGTGGGGCTCAGTCACCTTCCCCATCTGTCGCCAGATGGTTGTTCCCTCACGGTCCTGACTTTCTTTCTCATGTTCTCTCTCCTTCTGCTTCTCATCAGGACCTTGGGAGCTCAGTCCGGTGCTCCAATGTGGGGCTCTGTCATTTTCTTCATCTATCGTCAGGTAGAGGTTCTATGGTGATATGCAAGAAATTCATCAGTATGGCTATAGGAACTGGCCTTTTCAGGCTCCCTCTCCTCAGCTGCCCAAGGAACTAACTGGGGGCGTCTCCCTGGAAACCTGGGAACCCCTCTAGGGTCAAGTCTCTTGACAACCCTCAGGTAGCTCCTTAAATTAAGATATATGCTTCTCTGCTCCCATATCCACCCTTCCTATATCCCAAGCACCCCATTCCTCCGAGCTCCCCCCGTTCTCCCCTTCACACTTTTCTCTCCCCATCTTCCCTTGGCCCAGTCTTGCCCAACCCTCAAGTTCCCAATTTTGCCTGGCGATCGTGTCTACTTCCAATATCCAGGAGGATTACTATATCTTTTTTTGGGAGTTCACCTTCTTATTATCTTCTCAAGGATCCCAAATTTATAGGCTCGATGTTCTTTAATTATGGCTAGAAACCGATTATGAGTGAGTACATCCCATGTTCATCTTTTTGGGTCTGGGTTACCTCACTCAGAATAGTGTTTTCTATTTCCATCCATTTGCCTGCAAAATTCAAGATGTCATTGTTTTTTACCGCTGAGTAGTATTCTAGCATGTATATATTCCACAGTTTCTTCATCCATTCTTCCACTGAAGGGCATCTAGGTTGTTTCCAGGATCTGGCTATTACAAATAATGCTGCTATGAACATAGATGAGCATATGCTTTTGTTGTATGATTGGGCATCTCTTGGGTAGATTCCCAATAGTGGAATTGCTGGGTCCTGGGGTAGGTTGATCCCGAATTTCCTGAGAAACCGCCACACTGCTTTCCAAAGTGGTTGCACAAGTTTGCATTCCCACCAGCAATGGATGAGTGTACCCCTTACCCCACAACCTCTCCAGCAAAGGTTATTATTGGTGTTTTGGATTTTAGCCAATCTGACAGGTGTAAGATGATATCTCAAAGTTGTTTTGATTTGCATTTCCCTGATAGCTAGGGAGGTTGAGCATGACCTTAAGTGTCTTTTGGCCATTCGAACTTCTTCTGTTGAGAATTCTCTGTTCAGTTCAGCGCCCCATTTTTTAATTGGGTTAATTGGCATTTTACCGTCTAGTCTCTTGAGTTCCTTATATATTTTAGAGATCAGACCTTTGTCAGTTGCAGGGTTGGTGAAGATCTTTTCCCAGTCAGTAGGCTGCCTTTGTGTCTTAGTGACAATGTCCTTTGCTTTACAGAAGCTGCTCAACTTCAGGAGGTCCCATTTATTCAATGTTGCCCTTAAAGTCTGTGCAGCTGGGGTTATGCGTAGGAAACAGTTCCCTGTGCCCATTTGTTGTAGAGTACTTCCCACTTTCTCCTCTATCAAGCTCAATGTGTTCAAATTAATATTGAGGTCTTTAATCCATTTGGACTTGAGTTTTGTGCATGGTGATAGATATGGATCTACTTTCATTCTTCTACAGGTTGACATCCAGTTATGCCAGCACCATTTGTTGAAGATGCCCTCTTTCTTCCATTGTGTACTTTTGGCTCCTTTATCAAAAATCAGGTGTTCATAGGTTTGTGGTTTAAGATCCGGGTCTTCTATACGATTCCATTGGTCAACTTCTCTGTTTTTATGCCAATACCAAGCTGTTTTCAATACTGTAGCTTTGTAATAGAGTTTGAAGTTAGGGATGGTAATGCCTCCAGAAGAACCTTTATTGTATAAGATTTTTTTGGCTATCCTGGGTTTCTTGTTTTTCCATATAAAGTTGATTATTGTCCTCTCAATCTCTGTGAAGAATTTTAATGGGACCTTGATTGGGATTGCATTGAATCTATAGATTGCTTTTGGTAGAATTGCCATTTTTACTATGTTGATCCTCCCAATCCACGAGCAGGGGAGATCCTTCCATTTTCTGGTATCCTCTTCAATTTCTTTCTTCAAAGACTTAAAGTTCTTGTCAAATAAATCCTTCACTTCCTTGGTTAGAGATACTCCCAGATATCTTATGCTATTTGTGGCTATTGTGAAAGGTGATACTTCTCTGATTTCCCTCTCTGCTTCCTTATCCTTTGTGTATAGGAGGGCGACTGATTTTTTGGAGTTGATCTTGTAACCTGCCACGTTACTGAAGGCGTTTATCAGCTGTAGGAGTTCTTTGGTGGAGTTTTTGGGGTCGCTTATGTATACTATCATATCATCTGCAAATAATGAAAGTTTAACTTCTTCCTTTCCAAATTGAATCCCCTTGATTCCCTTATGTTGTCTTATTGCTATTGCTAGAACTTCAAGCACTATATTGAAGAGATAAGGAGAGAGTGGACACCCTTGTCGTGTTCCTGAATTTAGTGGGATAGCCTTGAGTTTCTCTCCGTTTAATTTGATGTTAGCTGTCGGCTTGCTGTAAATAGCTTTTATTATATTTAGGAATGACCCTTGTATCCCTAATCTCTCCAAGACCTTTATCATAAAAGGGTGCTGAATTTTGTCAAATGCTTTTTCAGCATCTAATGAGATGACCATATGGTTTTTTTCCTTCAGTTTAT
The DNA here is from genome assembly GCF_903992535.2 of Arvicola amphibius. Classification (NCBI taxonomy): domain Eukaryota; kingdom Metazoa; phylum Chordata; class Mammalia; order Rodentia; family Cricetidae; genus Arvicola; species Arvicola amphibius. The sequence goes on from NC_052057.2 coordinate 47,372,522, forward strand.
TTATATGATGGATTACATTGATAGATTTTCGTATGTTGAACCAGCCCTGCATCTCAGGGATGAAGCCTACTTGATCGTAATGGATAATTTTTCTAATGTGTTCTTGGATTCGGTTAGCCAGTATTTTATTGAGAATTTTTGTGTGAATGTTCATGAGTGAGATTGGCCTGTAATTCTCTTTCTTGGTTGAGTCTTTGTGTGGTTTAGGTATCAGGGTAACTGTAGCTTCATAGAAGGAATTTGGCAGTGACTCTTGTGTTTCTATATTATGAAATACCTTAAGGAGTATAGGTATTAGGTCTTCTTGGAAGTTCTGGTAGAATTCCGCATTGAAACCATCTGGTCCTGGGCTCTTTTTGGTAGGGAGGTTTCTGATAACAGTTTCTAATTCTTTGCGACTAACAGGACGATTTAGAGCATTTACCTGGTCCTGGTTTAACTTTGGTATATGGTATTTATCTAAAAAACTGTCCATTTCTTTTACATTTTCCAATTTTGTGGCATACAGGCTTTTGTAGTAAGATCTAATGATTCTCTGAATTTCCTCTGTGTCTGTGGTTATGTCCCCCTTTTCATTTCTGATCTTATTAATTTGCGTGTTCTCCCTCTGCCGTTTGATTAGTTTGGCTAAGGGTTTGTCAATCTTGTTGATTTTCTCCAAGAGCCAGCTTCTTGTTTCATTGATTCTTTGGATTGTTTTCTGTGTTTCTATTTTGTTGATTTCTGCCCTCAATTTGATTATTTCCAGTCTTCTACTTCTCCTAGGTGAGTCTGCTTCTTTTTTTTCCAGAGCTTTCAGGTGTGCTGTTAAGTCACCAATGAGCGCTTTCTCCGTTTTCTTTAAGTGGGCACTTAGTGCTATGAACTTTCCTCTTAGCACTGCTTTCATTGTGTCCCATAGGTTTGAGTATGTTGTGTCTTTGTTTTCATTAAATTCAAGAAAGACTTTAATTTCTTTCTTTATTTCTTCCTTGACCCAGGTGTGGGTCAGTAGTTGACTGTTCAGTTTCCATGAGTTTGTGGGCTTTCTGGGGGTAGCATTGTTGTTGAATTCTAATTTTAATCCATGGTGATCCGATAAGACACAGGTGGTTACTAATATTTTTTTGTAACTGTGGAAGTTTGCTTTGTTACCAAGTATATGGTCAATTTTCGAAAAGGTTCCATGAGCCGCAGAGAAGAAGGTATATTCTTTCCTATTTGGGTGGAATGTTCTATAGATGTCTGTTAAGTCCATTTGGTTCATTACCTCCATTAAGTCTTTCAATTCTCTGTTAGGTTTCTGTCTGATTGACCTGTCCATTGGTGAGAGAGGAGTGTTGAAGTCTCCAACTATTAGTGTGTGTGGTTTGATGGCTGCCTTGAGTTCTAGAAGTGTTTCTTTTACATAAGTGGGAGCTTTTATATTAGGGGCATAGATATTCAGGATTGAGACTTCATTCTGATGGATTTTTCCTGTTATGAGTATAAAGTGTCCCTTTCCGTCTCTTCTGATTGATTTTAGTTTGAAGTCAACTTTGTTGGAAATTAGTATGGCCACACCCGCTTGTTTCTTAGGGCCATTTGCTTGATAAACCTTTTCCCAACTCTTTACTCTGAGTAGGTGTCTGTCTTTGTGGTTGAGGTGTGTTTCTTGTAAACAGCAAAATGTTGGATTCTGTTTTCGTATCCAGTCTCTTAGCCTGTGCCTTTTTATAGGTGAAATGAGTCCATTGATATTAAGTGATATTAATGACCAGTGGTTGTTAACTTCAGTCATTTTTAGTAGTAGAGTTTGTGTGTTTCCCTTCTTCTAGTTGTGCTGGTGAAGGGTCACTATATGCCTGAGTTATTGTGGGCATTGTTGGACTCCTTGGTTTGTGATTTTCCTTCTATTACTTTCTGCAAGGCTGGATTTGTGGCTGCGTATTGTTTAAATCTGTTTTTGTCCTGGAATATCTTGTTTTCTCCATCAATGGTGAATGCAAGCTTTGCTGGGTATAATAGTCTAGGCTTGCATCCATGTTCCCTTAGTGTCTGTAGCACATCTATCCAAGCTCTTCTGGCTTTCATGGTTTCCATTGAGAAATCAGGTGTAATTCTGATAGGTTTCCCTTTATATGTTACTTGACCTTTTTCCTTTGCAGCTCTTAATATCTGTTCTTTATTCTGTATGTTTTGTGTTTTGATTATTATATGGCGTGTGGATGCTTTCTTTTGATCCAGTCTATTTGGTGTTCTGTAGGCTTCTTGTACCTTCATAGGAACATCCTTCTTTAGGTTGGGGAAGTTTTCTTCTATAATTTTGTTGAATATGTTTTCTGGGCCTTTGAGTTGTAATTCTTCTCCTTCTTCTACCCCAATTATTCTTAGGTTTGGTCTTTTCATGGTGTCCCAGATTTCCTGAATGTTTTGTGTTAAGAATTTGTTAGATTTGTTTAGTTCTTTAATCTGTGAGTTTATTTCCTCTATAGTATCTTCAGAGTCCGAGATTCTTTCTTCCATCTCTTGTATTCGGTTGGAAATACTTGTCTCTGAAGTTTCTGTTCGTTTACTCAGAGTTTCCATTTCCAGTCGTCCCTCAGATTGTGTTTTCTTCAATACCTCCATTTCATTTATCAGGTCTTGTACTGTTTCCCTTACCTGTTTGATTGCTTTTTCTTGTTTTTCTTGTTTTTCTTGGGTATCTTTGAGAGATTTATTTATTTCGTCTACCTTTTTGTTTGTCATCTCCATTTCTTTATGGCAGTTTTTTACCTCCTGTTTAAGGTCCTCTATTATTTTCATAAAGTACTGTTTAAGGTCGGTTTCTTCCATATCTTCTGGGGTAGGGTGTTCAATTCTTGTTGTTTCGGGATGTCTGGCTTGTGGTGATGTCATGTTGCCTTTCATGTTGTTGGAGGAGCTCCTGCATTGGCGCCTGCCCATCTCTTCCTTCAAAAGGAGCCCGGAGGCGTTTGGTGTCCTAGACCAATCTTTGCTGTGACTGAAACTGGTTGGATCTCCCCAGTGCCAGAGGAGGACCTATTCCTTGCGTCACAATCTGAAGAAGCCCGCAATCCCTTGCAGGAATCCTCAGACCTGCCTGGAGTCCAGAGTCTGACTCCTCTGGATGGATGGCCTTAGAACAGGAGCAGGACACCTGAGAACACTAGGGAAAGCTTGGGAGACACACAGGGAAGGGAGAAACCGACACAAGCCTGCAGAGGGAAGTGGGGGTAGGGGGTCTGTGCTCTCTTCCAGGGCAGGTTGCCCCAGGGTCCGCATTCACTCACCAGTTCAGAAGGAATGCCAGGGCACAGGATCAGGGATTCCAGGCAGCCCAGGGTCGCAGCCCAGACAAAAGGGCCAAGGTGGGGGCAGGGCGGGATGGAATACCACACAGCGAACCTGGCAGCACAATCTGAAGGAGCCCGCACCCCTCCGCAGGAATCCTCAGACCTGCCTGGAGGCCAGAGTCTGACCCCTTTGGGTGGATGGCCTTAGAACAGGAGCAGGACACCTGAGAACACTAGGGAAAACTTGGGAGACACAGGGACGGGAGAAAGGGACACAAGCCTGCAGAGGGAAGTGGGGGTAGGGGGTCTGTGCTCTCTTCCAGGGCAGGTTGCCCCAGGGTCCGCATTCACTCACCAGTTCAGATGGAATGTCAGGGCCTTTCATTTAGATCTTTTAAAAATTCCTGTCAAGTAAGCCCAATTGTTGGGACTTTGTGGAAATTGTACCTTTTGCCTGACTCTTTCAAGTCCATGGTGAAGGTCAGCAGTTCTGCGCTCAGGCCAGGGTTTCCACACACCACTGTGCTCCCAGCACAGCCATTCTCCCACCCTTGGCCCCTGGAGGACTGTGACAGGCCAATAAAACAAACAAAAATATCTTATATTCACAGAAGTGGGGACTTTCTCAGAGTACCTCTTTGTAGTCTTTATTTTTAGAACTGTTTTAGTGTCCCTGAAAAACTGAGAAGGTGGTGCAGAGATCTTCCAGACCCTCCTTCCCCACGTCCACAGCCGCCCCCATACAGTTGGCAGGCCACAGGAAGTCTAGCCTGCCTTGGGTCTAGCCTCGCTGTTGTTCACAAATCTCTCTGGGTAATAAATGAGGACACGTATTCACCAGTATATTACTGCAGAGTTGTCCCACGTGTGTTTGTTACCATCTAGCGACTGTATTACAAGAAGCCTGCATAGTCACACTGGCCCAGGCTGGAGACAGAACTACTGAGAATTTGTTTGTATAATGTTAACTACCCAACTAAACTGTTTGCTTTCCCAAATGTGTTTTTAATACAGGAGAGATTTCTACCCAGTTTTCTCCCTTCTCAGTCAAATTACCCAATCTTGGCATGTTATGTACATCTGTAATCCCAGCACTTGGGAGCCCAAAGTAGTAGGATCATAAAGACTGTACAGTGAGACCCTCTCTCAAAATGCTGAGGTGCCCCAAGATCCCACATAGTGTCTCTGGCTCTTGTCTTGGGTACTTTGTTTGAGCTGGCCAAGATTGGGTGCAAGGTGTTCACCTACTCCACTCCAGACAGTCTCGGAGCATTGAGATGACAGGAGGACCCTTGAAGGGACATCTTATGCTTCTCCAGCTTTGGAAAATGAGGTGACTCATTTATTAGCTTTGGTGTCTTGCTGCCAACAGTATTAGTATTGGTACTGTTACATAGTCTTCAGCGGTGTTTCAGTGACTCCTTCATGACGCGGGGCATGCTGTAACACAGTGTGTATTATGTCATGATGTGGGGCATGCTGTAATTCAGTATGTGTTATCTCATGACACGGGGCATGCTGTGTGTTGTGTCATGACGCGGGGCATGCTGTAACGCAGTGTGCGTTATCTCTTGGTATGGGGCATGCTGTAACACAGTGTGTGTTATCTCATGACGCGGGGCATGCTGTAACACAGTGTGTGTTATCTCATGACACGGGGCATGCTGTAACACAGTGTGTGTTATCTCATGACGCGGGGCATGCTGTAACACAGTGTGTGTTATCTCATGATGCGGGGCATGCTGTAACACAGTGTGTGTTATCTCATGATGCGGGGCATGCTGTAACACAGTGTGTGTTATCTCATTGACGCGGGGCATGCTGTAACACAGTGTGTGTTGTGTCACGACGCGGGGCATGCTGTACCGCAGTGTGCGTTATCTCATCTCTTGCTCACAGCAGCCCCACAAGATGAGTCCCTTTCCCAGAGGAGGAATAGTTTGCCTGGTTAGATAGCCGAAGTTGGTCAGCAGAACTCCACCTTTGCTATCCATTCTGCTTTACGGGGGCAGGACAGTTGGAGGGGGGGGAGAAGAGAGAGAGAGGAGAGAAAAGAAAGAGAGAAGACCCAACAGGCCGGCACAGCACTGTAGCAGTGGCCCACAAGTATTCCCACACTGACTGTGTTCCTGTTATCTCAAAAGCTGATGCCTGTCGGGGGGATTCATCAAGGCAACAAGGTCTGGCTGTGGAGTGAAGACCCCTTAGAGATCTGGCCAGTGTAGGACAAGGACTTCTGGGACATCTTTGAGGATCTGTGATACGGAAGCCGGTGCTTGGTCTATGAATGCCTCTACCATGATGGACAGCATCATGGAGACATACCACACTGCAGGAACTAGACCGCCTACTTACAGCTGGTTACGTTACATCTGAAAATGGGAAGGCTTAAGTCTTTTTATCTTGGGTTGTTTGCTGTGGTTAGTTCTATCCCAGAGGGACTCCGGCTTGTTTATCAGTGAAGTTGGCATTTTTTACAGGAAGAAATGGAAGAACGGCGAGGTCAGACTTTTAGAACAATATTTAGCAAGTATTTTAAATTTCTCCAAGAATGGTTCTAGCCATGGGCTTGATGTCCTGCCCTAACTTCAGCATGACCAGAAACACAGGGCCATATGTCCCTTTGTCCCCTGCCCCCTAGAGTGAGAAAATGAGAGAACCGGAGGTGATAGCAAGGCCACTGTTGCCTTTCGTGAGTTAGGTTATGTACTTCTTCCGGCCTGTTTGATGTTGGAGGAGTACAGGAAAGCAGAAGTTATTGTCAGCAGGAACATTTTATGCTAAGGTCTGCCAGGGGATGCTCAGCTCTGAGTGAGACACTTCCCTGAGGCCTGCTGTGCATCAGACTCAGGCACTGGATGTGGCTGCTCACGCTTCACGCTGTCACGGTGCCCCTGCCCACATCCCCTGGCAGGCCTGAGCCTCACTAATGAAGACGTGACCAGGGTCATGGGCTCCATGTGGTCATGTTAGCTGAGGCCAACACAGTAGCCTAGGTGAGAATTTCCTCTTCCCACGGTGTCAAGGTGTTCTTTCGGAAGACAGAATCTCAGGGCCATTTCCAAGTCCGTCTTGTAGTCCGGGGTTTCGCTCAGTGGTTAAGAGCCCCAGGTTTAGTCCCAGCACGAAAGAAAATGACTCAAACAAGAATCCCCGTCTTCTTATCCAAAGCAGCCGTAATGGTGAGCTCCAGGTTCGGTGAGGTGCCCTGCTGCAGAGTAAGGTTGAAAGCAACAGAGAGCCCCCAAAGTTGGCCTCTGGCATGTGTGGGAGGTACATGCACACACAGTTATGACTAACATGGGTGGACTGATGGTTACATAGCAAAACTAGTTTGAAAACTTCTCATAACACCACTTAAAGCTCACAGTAGCTGCGAGTTCGCCCTACCTTGCCTTGCAGATTAGAAGCTGAAACACACGAGGCTGCAGAGCTTGCGAGAGCGCAGGGTACGCAGGACCAGGTCTCATCCCACAGCCTGCGCTGGGTCCTCGCAAGTGCCTCCATCGTAGAGGTGTGAAGAGTGCAGCCATGTAACCCCTTTACAGGCTTTAAATTAAAACCCTTAAAAAGAATCAGATTGGCTGTGGTCACAGGAATACCGTATTTCCAGAACCAAACTCGAGAGGCAGGACTTTGGAGGACTGTATTTTCTGATGTCTGTGCTGACTCGGATGTGCACAAGAATGCATTCTTTAGTGAGTTTCTCTGTTGAAAGGAGGAATATGACATCTGTCATGAACAAATAGGACTTAGCAAGTGCTAGCATCCCTTCTTCCTTGCTGCTTACCCCCAGAGTCTCCTTCTTGCCGATCTGCCCCTACCTCTTTCTCCTTTGAGAGTAAGAAAGGGCTAGAGGAAGGAACCTGCAGAAAGAGGGATGTGTGGGCTTTTGGTGAAGAGAAAGCCCTGCCTGTGTTACATGTCCATGTGGCCACTCCTCCCCAGTGAAGTGAGGAAAGAATCCTTAGCAAGCATTGGCTGCCCCTTCATTCTTCATCAACCATGCCTCCCCACCTTGGATCTGTGTATCCCTCAGTGACTCTGACACCCAGAGGACAGGGCACGTCTGCTTTAATTGATCCTATGTGTGACACTGTTAATGTTGGAATTCCTGATGTCTCTCTACCCCCAGGTGTTGCCATTTCACTAAGTGTGGACTGTGTCCGCCATCTTCCCTCCCCTCACCACCTGCTCTGTAACTGGTTAAATGCATACCATAGGAACTAGATACCATCTAGTTCAGTCACTTCCATACACATTTTAAAAACTAAGAAAGGGAAGTCTTCCTCCTATAACATCTCCTTTACCCTTTTGTGGGGATGAAGAACACGCCAACTAAGACTTAACTGTTGCTGGGATGGCTCGAGTTAAAAGCAATGGCTGCTCTTCCAGGGGACCTGGGTTCAATTCCCAGCACCCACATCATAGCAGCTCACAATGGTCTGTAACTCTAGTTCCAGAGGATCTGACAGCCTTATACAGAAACAAATGCAGGCAAAACACCAATGCACATAAAACAAATCTTTAAAAAATGTTGGGTGTGGAGTTATGAAGGAAGAGCAGCCTGCTTTCCTGGCATTCCTGGCATTCCCTGCTCCTTCCATGGGGTGCTGTAAGCTGCCAGAACCCAGCTTGCCCTCCCAGGGGGACTGATGGTCCCAGGCTGGCCTCTTGTGGCTCCCTGATTCTGCCTTCACTACAGGTGCGATGCTTTAGCATTACACCTCCAGCAGTCAGCACTCCAGGTTAATGGCTTCCAACTGTCCTCACCCTGCAGTCTCTTTCTCTACACTAATTCAGCCTTTCTCACAAATGTGGGTAACACTGTCTCCAAACCTAAGAAAGTGCATTAATGACACATTTGTCAACCTGCCATTACTGTTAGCCCTTCCTGCGATGCTTTTTAATAAGTCGGAGTACCAGTTAAGTGCATGAGCAATACAAGAATGGACCAAATAGTCTAGAGTCAGCAAGTTTCTATGGTTTTGAGATTTATATGTGTTCTACTTATTCAGTTTGGATTGTAATATGAAGTCAGATTACTGAACTTGCTTCAGTGAGTTTCATAGTGACAGCGAGTGCTTCTACCTAGGTACGTGATTGGACCTTGGCACAAATGTGTGTCAAACGTCTTTTCTAAAGGAAATACCATCCTTGGAGTGTGGCAGGGCTGGAAGCAGTTCTACAGACAAACGCTGAGCTAGCAGGTCGCCATAATGAAGATTTAAAGTGTGGTTTCTGAGACCATGACTTCCATTTGTGATACAATTAAGGGCAATTACTCCCGCTGGCGATTCTAGCCCAGGTGAAGCTGAGTTAATAAGTAGCCATTTGCCTCTGCATTAGCTGGGGTGTCTTCATTAAGGCAGTAATGTGTTGAGTGTGCTAAGTAGGTTGCCATGGTTATTTGTGGGTTTCAACCTGGGCTCTGGCTTTCCTTGAAATTGAGGATGTTCAGCCTTCAATTAAAAAAAAAAAAACACTTCCTCCTGATCAAAACATGCAGAGCAGTAAGTGAACCTGCCAGGGCTCTGGAACTCCATTTCAAAGGCTGGTGCGTGCCTGGATGGATGGCATACACTGAGCATTGGTTAACAGGGTTTTTTAACTTCAGGTTGTTCGGTCTGTCCGAATCTCACTGCCCATGGATCCACCCACCCTCCCATCTAGGACTGTTTCACACAGAACGAAGTTGCTACTGCCCTCCAGAACTTCCTGCCCCCACACAGGGCCAACACCCTCAGGGTGTTTCTCGTTCAACCCCAGAGCCCAGCACACATCAAGCTGCTAAGAGTGACTGCGAAACAATTGTGAAAATCAAATCCTCCTCCCTGGGCCCAGCAAGCCCCAGTCAGACATTTTGAATGATGATTCTGCCTCACAGTGCCTTACAGTCGTTTCTGAAGACAGTGGGGTGTCCTTGACTGCTCAGGGAGCCCTGGGTGCCAGTAGCCAGGCATGGCCTCTGTGGGCCAGACCCTGAGTTTGGAGTTACTCAGTGTTGGTTCTCAGGGTGTTCCTGGGCCAATGATGTTTAGATACTGGAACTCTTTTTGGAAAAAATGCATTGTATTTCAGAATCATACAGTTATTAGGTGCTAAAAGTCGATGGATAGATCTAGGTAGTCCAGTTTCACTGGGGGAGGAGTTGAGTTTTCAAGATATGCTGAGAAAATACCTAAAGTACAAGGCATTGTTTTCTAATTCATACTTTATGTAATTACGTTGCATAGTAATAATAAGAGCAAGAAGATGGCTCAGTCGGGAGGTGTACTTGCTGAGCACACCTGCATAGAGGAAGGCATGAGAGCCGTCGGTACAGAATTAAGAAGTGTGCTTTCATTACACACACAAATAGCAAATTAAGATTTTTAAAAATATTTTAATTTAGCAGAAGTATAAAACAGTTTCAGACCAAATGGTAGAAGAAACCAGAATCTGTCAGGAAAAATTGCCCAGCTGGCTCGTGCCATTTTATGTGTTATTTCATTTACCCCAGTGATAATTCTGAACACAGTCCTTTCTGTCTTTTTGTGTATTTTCTCCAAGATACATAATCATGGATGTCTTTTTGCCAGCTTAGGAAAGGGCTTTGTGAGGTCTTGTATAAATGAAGATCAGCATTTAAATGATTTCCTAAACTTTTGTTATTTGAAAAATCTGAGTAAATAGACCTCTTATTTCTCAAGTGACCGTTGAACAGTGACTTCATTGCCGAGTAAATAATACGTGAGTTACCACTAACCACAAAGAAACACTTGAAAAGTCTGCTTTTATTAGTAAATAAAAACATGCATGACTAATGTTTCTGAAACTTGATTCTGCTCTTCACATGTGCTTTATTGTGTGTTTTCTTTTATACAAACATTCCTTGAACATTGAACTGAACCATTACATAGCAACCTGTCCCTTCAGATGGTGGGAGGCATTTATCAAGCTAGCTCTGATCTTTCCATGAGTCTGCCTCAGAATTTATCACCACAAGAAAATCAGCTGGCTAATGGCTTCTGCTTCTGCTCCTCTGTCCAGGTTTGTTTCCATCTACAGAGGACCCAGCCACACCTACAAGGTCCAGAGACTGACGGAGTCCACCTGCTACTCCTTCAGAATCCAGGCAGCGAGCGAGGCAGGGGAGGGACCTTTCTCAGAAACTTACACCTTCAGCACAACCAAAAGTGTCCCTCCCACCCTCAAAGGTGTGTGGAAATAGACCCTGCACTGCCCTGGGAAGGGAAAGATGCACTGACATCACACCTGCGAAGTTCAGATCGGAACAAATGCATTCTGAATATCTCTAATAACAAGATGAAATCAGAATTTCTCAAAAAAAAAGCTGTGTGGTAGTTATCTGGAGTAAATGCCTACATGTACAGACTACTGTATTCTGTATGCATGTTTATTGCAAATAATATAGTAGCATAATATATAAAGATATTCTAATTTCAAACATAATAGACAAGGAGCTGATGTGAATGACAGCTTTTGTGTTAGTGAGTGAGAGGTGGGTTAAGACAGATTGCTTCCTTTCCTGAAGACATTCAGAGGTTGGTATTGGCATGTGTAAGTGGATCCACGAGATAAAGGAGGTGTTGAATGTTTATTTGGGAACACTCACGAACAACAAGGTACAGAATCTCCGCTGTGGCCTGCTCTGTGGGCAGTGGGAACTGCGATCAGATCCCCAACCAGCACCCAAGAAAGCGAGTGAGCCCCTCCTCTCTCTTAAAAGTGATCATGTCCACAGACAGAAGGCTACACCCCTAAGTCCAGTATCCACCAGGGCTGTTGGCTGAATGAGTTTCCACAATACTTACCCCTTCAGTCTAAATAAGCGGGGACAGAGAATACTTCCCTTTACAGGTTGGCATTAATCTCTGGGTGATTTTGATGCCTGGAAATTAGAGCCTGATTCAGACAACACCAGCATTTCCTGTGGGCACATACCCTCTCCATAGAGGGTGCTGTTGAAAACCCATGGCAGTGACCATCAGTGTTTCTCCCGAAAGAAGAATCAGGTCCTGCAGAAGCACCAAGACAGCAAATATCTAAATCTCCCATCTTTCTCAAGGAGAGTAGATAGAGACACTCCTGCTGGGCCGAGGCTCCAAGTCTGCCATGTCCCTAGTCACAGAATTGTGGATGAGTCAGTGCCAGACTTGCATGGGAGGACTGGTGGTGACAAGAGCCTTGTCCCCATCACCAGATGTCACGTTCTCACACGGGTCCCTGGAACTTCTCCTTAGACAGAGCAGCATTGTTCCAGTGACCCTGCTGGTAGTGTGTGCTCCAGGGTGGGGTACTGACTATGGAGGCAGTCCCTCTGTATGTGCCCCTAGGACAGCTTCCATATGAAGGAGTTGAGGCCCCTACATCCGGAACGTAGTCAGTTACAGGAAGGAGGGGCTATCAGGACCTGGATCACTGTCTGGCTTAGGCTCTGCCAGGTTTGTTGTAACTATTTCCAGGGTTGTTTCAGGACACGTGCCTTCAACCTGCTTCCCGCCCCACAGGCACCTTGGCCACTTCTCTGTGTGTCATGTACCCTTTATATATGCTGTGCTGGGCTACTTTATTTCCACATCCCTAAAGTACCTGGCATATGAAAAGTGCTATAAACCTTGTGAAGCTGATCAACAGCCATGGGAGGGAGGGAGGGAGAAAGGGAGGGGGTTGGATGGATGAATAGATAGATGGATGGATGATAGGCAGGTAGGTAGATGGATGGATAGATAGATGGATGATAGATAGGTAGATGGATAGATGATAGGTAGGTAGGTAGGTAGATGGACGGATAGATATATGGATGATAGGTAGGTGGATGGATAGATAGATGGATGATAGGTGGGTAGATGGATAGATAGATGGATGATAGGTGGGTAGGTAGATGGATGAATAGATGGATGATAGGTAGGTAGATGGATAGATATATGGATATAGGTAGGTGGATAGATAGATAGATGGATGATAGGTGGGTAGGTAGATGGATGGAAAGATAGATGATGATAGGTAGATCAGTAGATAGATGGATAAATAAGTGAACTGAGACCCAGGCCACCAACTCATTAATGAGCTAGAGAGGAGATGTTCCATGAACAGGCCTCCTGGTCCTGGAGTAACTTCCCTTTCTTGAGGGTTACCTAGCAAGGTTAGCAGGAAGCTGCACAATAAAGCTCCCTCTCAGGGTGGACACAAGCACCGTTGCATTCTCCCAGGCTGAGTACTGGGATTGGGACTGCTCGCGTGAGACTGAGTTTTGACTTAGGTGTGTGGTTTTGTATTGCAGCACCTCGAGTGACACAATTAGAAGGAAACTCATGTGAAATCTTATGGGAGACGGTACCACCAATGAAAGGCGATCCTGTTAACTACATCCTGCAGGTATTGGTCGGAAGAGAATCTGAGTACAAACAGGTAAGGCCCAGTGTCCGTGCGTGCGCCACTCTTCTGCGTCAGGCTGGCTTTGTGCCCTGAGCGCAGCCCTGATTGATGCAGGGAGCTGAGGGTTTGTTAGGAGTCGGTGGTTGAGACGGCCTGACACCGGCTTATATCGTTTACATTTCCACAGATAGGGAACTATCTGTGGTGTTCTTCCTATCTTCTTAGTTCCCGGGGCATAGACTTGAGGGGTTTCAAGGAGTGTGTGTGTTTAGCAGCGTGAAATGTGCACAAATCAGTTTTCATGTGATTGGAAGCTGAAGTGGCCCCAGAGAGGAAGGCATCTTAACCTACCCTACAAATTCCGGGTCCTCTCTGCCTGTTACAGAAGTGACAGTGAGAGGGTGAGGGAGGTGACCTGACTCACGTTGGGCTGACTCTTGTCACCCTTAATATGCATATTCATCACATGGAGACCTGTTAGGGTCCAGATTCTGATTCGAGATGGCTCCTGGTGACATGACCATGTGTTGTGTCAGAGTAAATAGATCACCATCAAACCTATTCAACAGAAAACATGATCCTCATAGCCAGACCATGAATTTAGTTTTACTGTTTCTCGTACCTCGTGATCCTTAATACCTTACAGAATAACGCCTTATTGGGTCACTGACTGTACTGAGTTCGGCCCCCTGGAAGTCAGACTGGGTGGAACTGGGATGTGATTGTTTATTGCATCGGGGAAGTAAGGTCCATCTTCACTTGGAACTCTCCACGATCCATTTGTATTGAACTCCTAAGGTGAAGATCAGCGTTTCCTGCCCTGGGAAATGCTGGCATTGTTTGTAAAGGCTGCTGCCTTTAGCCTTTGAGTCTTCAAATGCACACACGAGAGGAAAATCTGATTCAGCATGTCGCCTAAAGTGCTTGCTGCTGTTTTATGTAGTAATTTTTTAAATGCTTGTAAATAAAATGTGCTTAAAATGTCAAAGAAGTTATTGGACATTTTGATACATTTGTTACTGTGAGCATCAGATAAGCTGAATATTTTAACCACATCTTGCACGAGCTTTATCTTTAGCCTGACATCTGCCGGTATCGATTCCTCTGAGGCGGTGACGTCACCAAAACCGCCATCATACCCTCACAAGGGAGCAAAGGCCCTGCCCCTTCACCTTCCTGTCCCCTTCTCATCCTGTTGCCATCTCAGAGCTGTTCAGGTCAGGTGTGCCATTGTTCAGCTTAGCAGAAAGGAGTTCTCTCCAGCTCGTTCTAGTTAAGCCTTGGCCATCCCACAGGGCCAAGGGTGCTGGGGATGCTCGCTCTTGTTTGACACTGAACAGCGGTTTGTTTCTCAACCAGACATTCATCACATGTTCGCTGCTATGGTTTTAAAACCTTTTGTTCCACGTACCATGCTTTTCCATGTATTCTTGAAAAAAACTCACTGGGTGCTGCTTGGTGCAGCACTGTGGGCTCCGTTTCTGCACATCCACCGTTGTCAGAGTGAAGACTAATCTCTGCAGGATTAGATTTGATCAGGTTAGCCTTTCTCAGGCCACCATTCAGTGCTAAGTCCTGATGTGATGTATAATCATGTGTTTGTCATAGAATATTTCCTTACCATCAATGCTATAACTGTTATTGATTATCGAGAATGTGGCATTTTAGAACAGCTTCATCAGTAGAGATGCCCACATGGTTCCTACCTTTACCAAGAAGTGAGTAAGGGCAGTCATGGTATGAGAAGCCGCAGTTGATACAGCTCATCAGGGACAGTTAGTCCTGGGCCTGGGGATTTCGTTGTTTTTATTTTCCTTTCCTTCCCCGATTCAGTAACCATTCGCTTGCTGTGGTGTTTTGAGTATTGCCTTTCCTTGTCCTGACATGAGAGGGAATGAAGGCCATATGTATTATGTGAGGGATAATAGACAAGCAGGCTTTGGATTCATAGCAGCAAAGCCAAAGCAGATGGGAGGTAATTGTTCCTACACAGCAGCCCAGCCAAGCCAGGACTCTCATGCTGCACTGCATAGACCCCATTACAGCACTAATCACACCATCCGCTAATAGGAGCGCTCGGCTGATTCAATTTGTTTTCTGAGTCTGGCACATACTCGGGCACTCAGCATGCTTCCTGCGTGCATGGAAGAGGCAGGATCCAGGGAGCTGGTAATTTACACCTGCAGTGGTGAGTTTGCTTTGTAGCAGGAAGAATAGTGATGCTGATTCCACTGGACAGGCGGGTCTGATGCTTTTCCTGTCTTGGGTTTGTTTTGGTTCTAGCATCCCTTTGGTTCAGTTCTCCTTTGCTATCATCATGGTGTGGCAGGCAGCCTGTTTTAAGGGCTACACAGGCATGCCTTAACTAGCTACCAAATTTTTCCTGACACTTCACTCCACATTCAAATGCATGTATATGTCTGTCTTTCGACCTCTTAAACATTCCAAGCTCAAAGTGGTTTTCAAGAATCTTAATCTTTTTTCCATGGCATTACTGCTAAAGCATTCTTGAAAGGGTGAAGATTTCTCTAGATACATGCGGCTTGCTTTTGCACAGCACACAAAAGAATAAGGCAGAAGTATACAGATCCCTCTTCAGACATCAGTAGTCTTTACCAAAAAATACTGAATATAAGCATTGAAAATAAGGATAGAGTTGACAAATAACAAGAAACCATTTCCTGTCAATTATTGCTCAGATTTATTGCAGTTAGGAAACCTCCAAGACATTAGAAATTCTGTGGAGCCCACCTTTGGTTAGTTGGCACGTCTCTGTTTGTTGACAGCACTGGGATAGATACTGATACTTCATGTTCTCACCAGGGGCTTGGTGAGGAAGCATCTTCTGTTTATTTTAAAGTCATTTTAAAGCAGATTCCAGAGCCAGCATGTCTCAGTGACTTTGAACACATAACTTAACTGCAAAGCTGTTTTAATCACTTAAAGTTTTCCATGTTTCAAATCCAAAGCAAGAACAAAATAGATCAAAATAGAAATCTTTCAAAGCTATCATTTATTTTACTAATTTTTAAGTTTACAGCTTCATATTTATATCTCATAAAGACCACTTCCCCTTAAACCAGAACAGTGCTTGTATAAAGATCTACTTGAAATGTCACGTAATCTGTATTTGTTCCATCTCCTGGGGTGCAGGTACCGAGCCCAGGTTGCAGCTCCTAGCTGCTTTGTATTGTGGAGGTGTCTCAGCAGAAGCAGTTCACACGTGTACGCCCAGCACCCTTGCTGTGCCTGTCTGCTGAACAGCGTAGGTGCTCACCCACCCCTAACCCTCCCAGGAGAGGTCTACAGGATAGCAGGCTCCCTCTTGAGTCAGGATGTCTGAGGACACACCTGCCTCCCATGATCCTAGGATTTGGGAGAATTAGTTCATTTTGCCAAGCCTCCGTGACTAACCCAGCAACTCAGACTGTTCCAGTGTGACTCATGTCAGTCCACTCGTGACAGGGAAACGTGTGGCTAAGCCATGAGGGAGAGGCAGCATTCGAGCAAACCCAGCGGTCTAGCTCGGCGTCCCTCTCCGAAAGCTACCGCTTAAGGGATTTCAGCCATGCAGCTTGTTAATCGGAAGTAAAACTCTTGGATTCTTCACTTCAGTTATCTGTGGGCTACTTCATGCCCCCCTGTTCAGAGTAAACACTTCAAAATGAGTTTAAAATATGGCACCAAATCAAGAACAAAAATAACTTTGTAAAAAAATAAATAATTCCACATCTATCCTTGCTTTTACAATATTATGATTGGTGACTTCAATAAGAAAATCTTAAATGGAGTGTCGCCTCCTAAATTGAGTTGAGGCAGGAGAAGAGGCTCATAATGAGGGCCTGTCAGAGCAAAGGGATATGAGGCATGACCAGTGCCACCTGTGTGGAGTCTCAGGGTCCCTTGGGAAATCACCCTGCACAGGCACAGCCTGAGGCCCCAGTGACTTTATGGCAGCTCATAAGAACTGCTGGCGTTGGTGCCCACAGACAGGCCCCACACACCAAGTTGGTGTCTCTGCGCTTTGCGTCAGCTGATTGCTGCAGGTGCTATAGACGAGATCCTCTAACGTTTCCAGCAGGGGAGATACAGGGTCAGCTAGGAAGGGGTCAGTTAGCACAGGTTTCTTAAATCACTCATTAGCCAAACATCACCGATTTGATTTAGTTGCAGGCCCTCCCATCTGTATTTGCTAAACCTAATGCAATCTATTAATTTTCATATAATTTTAGTGTATTGTTTCTTTGATATTTTCTTAGAATGGGTACCACACAAATGACTCTTCCTCAGCCTCCTGTGAGCTCGGCTGATTCAAAGTATGATCATTTCTAAGAAAAATGAGTTTCAAGTTCCTGAAATAGTCAGCCTCTCCATGATTGCATTAAGGGTCTAAGAGGCGGGACATATCTCAGAATCCCAGGTCCTTAATGCGAGAGAGCAGACTGGTTTTGCTCATAGACTACTAAAAGAACCCCTCGATCAGTTGCATGTATTTGTTTGTGTTTGGTTTGGTGGTTTTGTGAGTTAGCTAGTTAGTTAGTTAGTTAGTTAGTTAGTTAGTTAGTTAGTTTGAGACAGCCTATCCCTATGTAACTCTGGTGTCTGGAACTGGCTATGTAGATCATCAGATTGGCCTCAAACTCACAGAGATTCTCCCACCTGCCTCTGCCTCCTGGATGGATAGAATTAAAGGCATGTGGTACCACACCTAACTTCAATATTAGTTTTTCAATGTTGAATTGCATCATCAAAGAATCTCTTCAGATAGGCAAGCACAAAATTGCCAAGAATTAGATTTTCAAAGCACATAGCATTCGTTTCTTTTTTGTGAACATTTAGGTTTGGAGGTTTGGGGGTTTTGTTTTGTTTTTGATATTATGGTTGTTTTTTGTGTAGATCTGAGGATTGAAGTTTTTATTTTTTTCCTTAGATCTGATATTGAAAAAGTAGAAAGACTGGGTCTCAAAGCAGGTCTACTGTAACCATGGGAAAGACTAAGACCATGCACTCCCAGCACCAGGGCTCAGTGCCACCTTCCCTCGCTCCGGCATGCCCCTCACTACAGGGGCACCAGTGGTATCTCTGTATCTCCTATCCGCGGTACTCTGTACCCTTTCACATGTGTCAACGGCTCTTCTGTACAGAGATATGTGTGCCTTCCACTCTGATCTGTAGGCTCTCTCTGTGTGCATGTGTGAATTTATACCACAGACAAATGAAGTGGTGCTTACCTGGGCTGGGGTACCGTGACTGGGCTGCGTCTCATGCGTGAGCTGCAGATGAGGTGAGCCAGGGGCAGATGACAGCCAGGAATAAGATGCATCACAAGAGCACAAACTTTCTTAATATGAGAGAGTGTGGGAAGGTGGGTTTTTGTTTTGCTTTGTCTTTTGTGACTTTACTACATAGTTCTTACATGTGAACTTCATAGATAACATGTCACAGTATCAGAAGATTAGATGTGCCTGAAAGCCAATTGTCAAAAAAAAAACAAAAACAAAACAAAAAACTCGGTGCTTTGTTACCAGCATCAGCGGTTACTGCTCCAGTTTAAGCATTGTTGAGTCTGGAGATGAAAAGCCAGAGCTGGGTGCTAAGCCTCTTCTAATAAGCCGTCTGCACTATAGAAATGTAGCTCTGTATATCTGGATTACTTAACACATTAGCTACATCCACTTCTGGCAAAGTCATTGGATCTTATATTGCACTTTGTTCCAAGTAAGTTCCCAGGGTGATTTCATAAGAACGCATTGCTGCTGTTAAGGGTTTATCTGAACAGGTATCCATAAGGCTCCAGGTGTGCATGATATTTCCTGTGGCAACGACAAAGTTCTGACTTGCTCATCTACAACTTTTTCTTTTTCTGAAGGTGTACAAGGGAGAAGAAGCCACATTCCAAATCTCAGGCCTCCAGAACAACACAGACTACAGGTTCCGTGTGTGCGCATGCCGCCGCTGTGTGGATACCTCCCAGGAGCTCAGTGGAGCCTTCAGCCCCTCTGTGGCCTTTGTGTTACAACGACGTGAGGTCATGCTTACAGGAGATGTGGGGAGCATGGACGATCCCAAAATGAAGGGCATGATGCCTACTGATGAACAGTTTGCTGCCCTCATTGTGCTTGGCTTCGCAACCTTGTCCATTTTATTTGCCTTTATATTACAGTACTTCTTAATGAAGTAGACCTGCAGACTAGCGGTGTGGGTGGGGCGCCACCCATTGAATACACATTTACTCAGAGCCTTCCCTTTCAGCCTTGTTGTTCTTTGATTTATATACTTCTCTTGTTTTACAGATTTAGCTAGGAGAAACAGTCAGTGTTTGGATGCACCTATTTGAGATGCAAAACTAGGAAGAGGTTAAACTGGATTTTAAAAGAAATAAAGAAATAAATAAGAGGAGAAGGGAGCAGCAGGAAAGCACCAGTCACCAAGAGACAGTGTGCCCCGTGAGCACAGTGTGCCCAGTGAGCACGGTGTGCCCAGTGTGCCTAGTGAACACAGTGTACGCAGTGAGCATGGTGTGCCCAGTGTGCCCATTGAGCCCTGTGTGCCCAGTGAGCACCGTGTGCCCAGTGTGCCCAGTGAACGCGGTGTACACAGTGTGCCCAGTGAGCGCAGTGTGCCCAGTGATCTTACGTTTTCAAGCTGTCCAGTGTGCTTCTATTCTGTTTCCACTGAAGTCCTTCACAAGCCTTTGATTTTTTGTGTGTGTCCAGTTTAGTAATTTATATTCACAGTCTATATCTGTAAGCAGAATCACAGTGTATGGAGTTCAGGGCTGGGATTCGCTGTTGTCAGAGTAGTGCCACACGAGAACATACAGAGCATGTGTGCCTTCGGCTGAGGCCACCGAGACCATCTGCCGTCACTCAGTTCTTAACTGTGTAGCTCACTTAAGTCACACTGTGTACTTCATTCTAAATGTGTTACTACTCTGTACCCCTTATCATTTTAACACTATGAGTTGCCTGTCTAAGAAATCACATAACCAAATGCACCTGTCAAGAATGGAGCATTGTAGATTTCCACGTCGGTCCATAGCAGCAACTTTAAGAGGGCATTGTGCAATAGTTAGTTTTCCTGTTCAGCTACTTTAAAAGCTGCTTTAACTTGCCTGTCTGTCTGTGTATATAACTACTTCTAATCACTAGAGTTATTATATTCTGTTGTGTTTGACCAGAGCTACGTGATGAGAACTCATGGCAGTCGAATGCCTCACAGTTGTGGGCTGTCTTCTTACATGTTGGTCCATTAGTTTTGAAAGATTTGTCTTTGGCTCTCCCTTGGGGTATCAGTAAAGTGAATGAAGTCCAGTACCTGATTTCAGCACCCGGAAGACTAATGTAGCATAGACACAAGTCTTACTGATAAAGCCCACAAGGAACCATCTACACTTGCCCTGTTTCTGGGGGCTCCACCCGGCCACATGTAGAGAGGGAATGCTAAGTGGCTGGAAGCACAGTGTGTTTGCCGCCAAAGAGCCTCCAAGATTCTCTCCCTGGATCTGTCAATAACTTGCTTTGTGACCTCTCTGTGCCTGTTTTTCCATGCATAAGAAATCAAGTCAAATCAAATGGGGATTCAGTATCTGTAAGTGCTTTGAGATCTTAGATCCAGCGGTGCTATTGGAGTACAAATGTTATCTCGCACATTCATTTAGAGTCGTGATAATCAGTTCTAACCCAAAGTCATTGGATTACTCATATGAAGTCCACAATGTTCGAGTACCTCAGGGACACTTAAGAGTTGGAGGTGCAACTGTATTCCAAAAGGGTGCGACAGACACAGCCGATCCCCCGTTCCTGGTTTTTTGTATATTTTTGATCCTTGGTTTTTCTTGATCATAGCTGTTTTGTGCTTGGTCTATGTTGTCTATGCAGTAAGTACCCTGTACTAGCTTATAATATTCCCATACCAAAGTCATGGGGAAACCAACATTATTTTGTTTTGGGTTTATTTATACTATATTCTGCATACAGTACTTTAAATGCCAATTACAGTGCAATCTTTATTTATTGTAAAAATTTTTAAATGTACTTATGTACTAATTTGCCCTCATAGCATGTTATATTTTGTGTGTTTTATACTTTTGTAATTTTGAGTCAGTTTGTTCCTTGGCAGCATCTGTAGTATTAACCTTCTGACATTTCCTTGTGTTTTTAAAGATAAGAAGAGCATCTAACTCATTAAATGCCAAAAATCCCATTATCAGTGATTGAAAGGTTTACATGTACCCAGAAAACCGTAATCATCTCTCGGAAGAGTGCTAAGATCAATACATTATTGTGTGCCTATATCAATGTAGTTAAGTACTAGAGAGCTCTGTATTTTGTTATTGACTATAATAATTAGTGTAATTAGACTTGTAAACTGATGGTATCAAGGTAAATATATTTTTGCCAAAGCTCTGGCCTTCAGAAACTCATCATTTCATCGAGATGTGTCATCTGACCCACTGTGACATTACATCTGCATTTCCCGAGACAGGTGTAAGCGGGAGAGAGCAAACTCAGTGGGATCACTTTTAGAGCTATTTGTGGGGCGAGTCTTTTTTGAAACACTTCAGCACTGCTGCTGTAGAGAATCCTCTGAACTGGTTGAACGGTTTTAAAGGCAACAATGCTTCCAGCCAAAGTCTCTGAGCATCTTATCTTCTGGAGATTCCGTGCCCTGTGACCATCAGGGAGCTGAAGTGTGTGACTCTCAAGCGGACAGCACTTTATTCTATTGCTCTCCATTTTTTATTTTCATTATAATCTCTTCAGTCGGGAAATTATTTCTCTACATGGCACTATTTTCTATCGCAAGTCTATATATGTGCTATGGATATGTGCATATATATATTGTCATTACAAAGGAACAATATATATATATATATATGTGCATATATATTGTCATTACAAAGGAACAATAAGATGAAGTGTTCTGTTAATTTCCTCCTGCCCTTTACCAAGTGTAGGAGGAAGGGAGTGGCTTTCTGATGCTCTGAGGCTTCTCTGTATGTCACACGCATCCCTGACACAAGAAATTCCAGTCATCTGAAGCAAACTGCCCTTTGTCCTCAAAGAAAATGTTTAACAAGAAAACTTTTTTAAAGGCTATTTTGCATATTTTCTGCCTTGTTTTTATCAAACTTCAGATGTTGACATTTTCTAACCCTGTTTCTTCGGCTACAATCACTCAGTATTTGTGTCAAAATTGAAAAGTGCCCTAATAGAATGTGTCTGAATGTTATCCTTGCACAATTGTTTAAATTGAAAGGCGAAATGTTTTACCTCACTGTTGGACATACATTCCAAGCTTTTCGACTTTAGGAGAAAAAATAATCATATGTTTTCTTGTCTTGTAAATTTTAGATTATTTCATATACATTATATTAAAACTGCCATATCAATTTTAATGTATAGATTTTGCAAATACTATGCTATATGTAATACCTAACTGTATCTGTAGTGTATATGTAATATATTTATGCCCAATAAATGTTTTAATTCTTTCTGACTTAAGTAGGGTTCTTCAGCTTTGAATAGGATTACAGTTTAAGTGTCTTGAGCTGCCTGGCAGGTGGGGCTGTGCAGGTGACATAGTACATGATGCTTGCTGTCGCCTGTCTCATGATATTTGAGGTCTTGCCGGAGCACCCCCTTCAATCTCAGCAATGCTATTCCAAAGTAACTCAAATTCCAGGCTACTACTTTACTCAGTCTCTGTGTATAGTTAGTTATTAGCTTGATACCTTATCTGTTGCTGGAAGTCAGGCATGCAGGTCTCCCTGTGTCAATCATTACTGGGTGTTTCCTGTCCCATGATGCACTCATACAGTTTTGAACTCCTTCCTCCTTTGGGTGTCGCTCAGCAACAGCAAGAAACCAGTGTTCTCCTTCATGAGGCTGCAGGGAGGAAGAAACCGCAGTGGTTAAGGTTAGGCTGGTAAGGAGCAGAGCCCCGTGATTGATTCATTGTTTTGGTTAAGTTGTTTCACTAGTAAGCCTCCACCCCACCCCACGGGGAGAGTGTGTGCAAAGGTTGTTAGTAATCCAAACCTCCCTCTCTGTGTCATGACTGGACAAGTTGAACAAACATCAACGTGTACATGGACCTTATACTGCAGAAAATATAGCAAAGGATGGCTTTCCCATAAGAACAGAAACATGGATAAAAAGCTTATTATCACTAGAATTTTGGAAACCAGACCAGGGAATGCAAAATCTCTATTTGTCAAGATGGAAAATAATAACAACAATGCAAAATCGGTGCAGCATTCTCAATGCAGAAAGTCCTGGAGACCGAGAAACAGATGGCCGCGTCTCCCCCAGAAACAAGAGTGAAGAACAGAGCGGTTGAGGCTGTTTCGCCCTCCAATATCATCACCCCTTGTACATTGCCCCTCCTTACCCTCACCACAGCCTAGAAGTTTCTCCTAAGGAGACTAAACTTGGCATTCCCTGCCTGAGGAGTTGTGATGGGAGCTGAGGGGAGGATACCAAGCACAGTGAAACCCCGCGAGCAGAGCAGAGCCGTAGGGAGGGGGACAGAGTCTCTGGGACAGAGCTCTAAGCTCCTCAGTAAAATGGCTTTTAGATCTTAACCTGCATGATGACACTCCTGGGAAGCTTTTCAAGATCTCTGCACTCACAGACAAAAGGAAGAAGTCATGACCGGCTGCCAGGGGTTATTTTAATATTTTCAGCTGATTGCACTGCATGGCTGGGTGGAAACCCTCTTTTCTCATTTCAGCCACAGTTGTGCCTGCTGTAGTTCTCTGTCTTGACTTGAAGCTTGTCTAGAAGCTTCCAGCATGAATGAACAAACTCCCAAATAGTAACTCAGAAGAACCGATTAGGGAGAAGACTGAAAAACTAAATTACTGTCTCCAGAGAGGAGACATAGGAATGTCTGTAACAAAGATGAACAGCAGCAATAATGAGCTGAAGAACAAGAAAAATTTTGGAAACTAGAATTTCTGGAGGGAGAAAGCTGAAAGTGAAGACTTCAAAAAATAGAGCAAGAATCAGACCAAGACGTCCCAGGGGTGCACTTCAGAATCTCTGGGAATAGGAGTTGAAAGGGAAAGGTACTCCTTACATTGATTTCCAGAATGAGACATGATGCCTTCATCACAGCGACAAGGGAGGCTTCCATCAAACTATGGCAACCAGAGATTTCAAAACTCTAGAGCCAGAGTGATTTCCAGCAATGCAGAAAATCAGGCCACATGGAGAGATTATAGGAGCTCAGTAACTTTAGACTTCTCCAGAATCATGTTGGAAGATAGATGACAGAGCCACCATTACTTCAAGACTGTAGGATGTTCTGTCCCACCTTAACAAAACAGTATGAAGTGTAAAGATGACATTTTAGAAATGCAAGATCTCACAGATTGGTTTCCATTGTGCCCTTCCCCTGGGCATTTCCGCATCATATGCTCTGCCCTGTAATATAATAAAACAGGAAAAGGGGATCATGGGATCCCACCTCCACACTTCTCCTTAAGACTCGTATTTGGCTCTATGGCCTTTTCTGCAAATAGATTTATACAACTTTCACTCACCTACCCTAAGTACGGCTATAATGCCAACACTTTGACTTTAGAGTTGTAAGTTGGAGGGTCAGGGTCAGAGATTCCAGGCCATTGTAAGCCATGAGTGCCCTAAGAGCTGGGCAGGAGTACAGATGACAGGACATGAGTCCCCTGCTAGCTGCAGCAGCTGGCATGTTATCTGGCTAGGTAATAGAGGGCACAAGAGGCCTGCTGACTTGAATTCAGCAAATTTGATGGGAAGATTTGCATAGCAGTAACACGATCCATACATTTTTCTAATGTAGCCCTATTATTTTACCATGGTAAATTTATTTGGAGAGCTTGTTTTTTGTTTGTTTCAGTAAAAGGATTTTTTTCTTGAGTCTTTTTAGTGTAATTTCAGGTTTTGCTGAAGAAGAATGGATGTGTTAGTTACATGTCTCACCGCTATGATGAAATTCCTGATAAAAGCAAGTAGGAAAGAGGGGTGAAGACCCGACTTTAGCTCACATACCTAAAACAAGAGAAATTCCGTGGTAGCTGGGAAGGCGCGGTGGCAGGAGCACACATGGCGTCTGCAGTCCAGAAGCAGAGATGAAGGCTGGTGCTCAGCTCAGTTGGTCATTTTTATTTAGTCAGGGACTCCAGTGCATGGCATGGTGCTGTCCACATTAGGGCTAGGTCTTCCCTGCTCTGTTGAAACTCTCTGGAAACACCCTCAGAAACATATCCAAGGATTTACCTTTGGAGCGAGCCTGTCAACTTGACAATGAAGGTGATCCATCACAGAATAAATAGATGTTTTATTGTACATCTCCCAATGAAAGTTATGCTGTATTAATAGAACAAATGATCCCTTTAAAAACAAGTAATTCACAATAAAAATATTTACCAAGCTAGAAAAGCTTTATTCTCAACCTGGTAAAGAACATCTCATACCCATAATAAACATGGTACTAAAGAAAAAACTAAACCTCCCCACCATAAAAAGTCAGGTGTAATGATGCTTGCTTCCTATATGACGTTGCACAGTGTTCTGGTGTAGGCGACTAAATAATTAGAAGTAAAAGGCACGGGTTCAGCATGCCTGAGTTTAACCAGGAGCAGCACCAAAAAGGGGAAAGACTACAGATTTAAGAGAATACAGAGACCATTTACTGTTGACATGAACGCAGCAATTCCTAAAGAATGTACAAAAAAGTGCCAAACAAATTGTTCAAGGGTTCCAAGACAAGATATTGATAAAAAGAATTGCATTTCTCCAGGCTAGTAATAAGCTATACAAAAATATAAAGCTAAGGAAATAAATCCATTTACAACAGTGTGAAAGAATAAAATGCTCAGCAGCAAGTTAAATAAAAGAAATGCAATACTTCTATACCAAAACTGAGAAGAAAAATTCGAGCTCTATGGAAATAAAAATTTTTGTTCATAAGTTAGAAACCTTAAGATCACAAAGATACTTCCTAAATTGACTGAAACACAGTCACTGTGAGAATGCTAGGTACATGTGATAAATTGATAATCAGTTTTTAAAATTCTTGATAACCATGAACCTCAAAGCAGTCAAAAACATCTTGCAAGTCCAGTTGGAATGGAACTGATGGAACAGGGGACCAAACCGGGCTCTCTGAATGTGGCTGACGGTGGAGGAGGACTGAGAAACCAAGGACAACGGCAATGAATGTGAACTCTACAGCATGGACGGGCTCACTGTGAGCCTTAACCTTCACCTGGCGATGGATGGAGATAGAGACGGAGCCCCACATTGGAGCACCGGACTGAGCTCCCAAAGTTCTGATGAGGAGCGGATGGAGAGAGATCATGAGAAAGAAAGTCAGAACCAAGAGGGACGCGTTCACCCACTGAGACGGCAGGACAGAACTAATGGGAGACCACCAAGTCCACTTGGAATGGGACTGATGGAACATGCGACCAAATTGGACTCTCTGAGGGTGGCTGATGGTGGAGGCTGACCAAGGAGCCAAGGACAATGGCGATGGGCTTGGTCTCTACGACATGGACAGGCTCTGTGTGAGCCTTGTCAGTTCGGTTGCTCACCTTCCTGGACCTGGGGGGAGTTGGGAGGACCTTGGTCTCAACATAGTGTAGAGAACCCTGATGGCTGTTTGGCCTCAAGAGGGAGGGAGTGGGGGTGTGGGTGGAGGGGAGGGGAGGGAAGGGGGAGGAGGAGGGGAGGAGATGGCAATTTTTAATAAATAAATAAACTGGAAAAAAAAAGAAAAGAAAAAAAAAGAACAGTAAAGTTGGAAGAGTTACACTTCCTAATTTCACAACTCAATACAAACATACAATAATAGAGATAGCCTGATGCTATCATAAAAACAAAACCTTAGATAACTGGAATGGACCTGGGAGTCCAGAAATAAATCTGCATTTCCAACTGGTTTTTGATAAAGCTCTTAACAAGAGAAGTCACGGAAGAAGGACAGCTTTCAATGATGTTGGGTTGACCAGATGGCCATGTGCAAAAAAGATGAACCTCAATCCCTATTTTATAGCACAAACAAAACGTCAAAGTGGATCAAAGATGTCAATGCATGAACTAAAGTTCCAAAATATTTAATATTCAAACAGACAAAACTTGGTGAAAATGTGTATTAGCACTCTTCATTCCTTGTTAATAACAATTAACTTGTTAATAGAGCCACTGCTTTGGGAAATAAAGGAACAAATTTTCAAAATGTTAATCATGTGATTATATCACTCAGCCATTCCACTCCCAGATTTACCCCCAAAAGAGATCATCTATAAATTCAAAGTACATTAACAGACATAAAGAACAGTGTTCAGTCATAATACCCAAATGTCCATTAGCAGATGGACATAAACAAAATGGTGTATTTGTTGTATGAATGAGTACACCATATAACAAAGTACTATTACATGCTGCAGTGTAGGTGAATCGTGAAAACAGTATGCTAAATAAAAGAAGCTACATATTATGTCATATCTATATGATATGCTTAGAATGGGAAACTCAAGAAACAAAATGATAAGTTGCCAGCGACTTCATGGAGTTAAATTGAGAGTGAGTGCTAAGTGAGTTCATGGTTTCTTTGGGGGTGATAAAAATATTCAAGAATCAAATAAATGAGGATGGCTTCATGCCTTGTGGATATACTAAAAATCACAGAATCGTATATTTGTGTAATGAGTCTTTGTTTGTCCTGCCAACTCCCAAATAATGATACAGAGACTTCTTATTATGAAAGCTCAGCCTTAGTTTAGGCTAGTTTCTAACTTGTTCTTATAACTTAAATCAACCCATATCTATTTATGTACTTTTATGTGACTCAATTACCTTTACTCTGTATTCCTCATCCTGCTTCCTCTCCATCTAGCTGCTTTATCTGCCTTTCTTCTTCTCATAGTTCTCTGTCCCCAGAAGTCCTGCCTAACCTCTTCCTACCTAGGAAATGGCCATTCGGCTTTTAATTAAACCAATCACAGTGACACATCTTCACGCAGTGAAGGAATATTTCATTTTTCCCCCTTTTTCTCTAAATAAAAAGGAAAAGTTTTAACTCTAGCACAGTAAAACTATACAATAAGAACAATTATCGGGTATGAACTGTATTAACAATGTTCTGTCCATTTGTGTCTGGTAAATTCAGAGAAAATACTCCATTAACCATTCTCTCTTGTCACATCAAAGACCTGAGAAAGATGTAATATTACCTGAGAAGACAGGAAGTACAGGGCAAGCAACTTCCAAAACTAAGAAATGACAGAGACCTCTGGCTGCCTGGACAGTCACCCTAAGGTTCCTTTGTAACATTAGGACATCCATCTTCTTTGGGCCTAGAATATATGACAGACTTTTTTGTGAAAGAGGAATTTTTGAAGGCCTTTACTACCATGTCTTAGAAAAGTTCAGCCATCATTTACTTTTGTGTTCTGCTTGTCCAGTTTGGACAGCATAACTATCAGCAGTCAAGGCAAGGGCAGTTTCTTGCCCAAATAAATGGCTATCATTGACACATTGAAAGCAAACTCCATATGGAGATTCTTCAATGCCCATCATCCTTTTTTAAAAATAAATTGGTGCTTCCAGGAGCAGACATATCCCACTGTCATAAAAAGCCTTTTCATAACATTTTAAATGTCATCATCTGTAGGTCTTTGAAATGTTTGAAGATGACTTAATATAAAATACATCTTTGTATGACCTTGAAAACATACCTAACATGACAATAAGTTTGATTTTTGTAGATGACTATTAACCTGTATCTCTTTATTATCCTAAGTAATAGGATAATAAAGATTAAAATTTTACATTTTTTAGTGAACTGTATAGGTACAGTTCCTTAAACAAGATTAGAAACACACACATTTAATAAAAAAATAACCTTAAATTTGTATCAGTATACAAAAATCCATACCAATGTAAAATATTTGAGACTAGTGGTTGTTCAAAAGTAAACTCAACAATGCACCCTTTTATCCCATTGTTTCTATACTATATCCCCATTTTCCCTTCAGAAAGAGATCCCTGAATTTAATCTCCTTTGTTTAGCTTTCTCCCTGAACAAGACCAATTGTGACCAACCCCGTAAATGATGACAAACATCATCCGAAACACACCAAATGACCAAAAACCACCCAACCCACCTCGTGAGAATGTGGATATCATGTTCTCTAGATTACTTCCTATTGTCTGGGGCAATAACACCTTTAGGGGATCCTGAAAAAATTGGAATAGTGGTCAAGTCATGGCAGAGCTAGGACTTTTATTGCCCATTCTCTGTGCAATGGGAAAGGGCAAGGCTTATGTGTAGTTGTAGCTAGAATAGTCTGTGGGCTATTCTAATAGCCTGCTCAGCCAGCAGCCTCAGAGCTGCTCTGGATACAAAAGTTTGAGGAAACTGCACAGAGGCACTCTGAGAGGCTGAATCACCCGAGACACCTGTTTACATTGTCTGGTCCCCTTGCTCTGAAAACATGTAACTTTCAAAGATAACTTATATATTGTATTAACACAAGTATGGACTGTGTGATGTACACAGGTCAGCCAAACATGATGTTTTTGTTTTATATTTGAGCAAGTAAAATATACATTACCTGCCTACCTGTTTTTTACATTTATTTCTTTATGTCCAGGATTTTCATGGGGTCCCCCTGCCCCAAGCAAACATGATCCTCTTTAACCTTGAACAAATTCACAGCCTTTCATTTTCTGTGGAACCATAAGCATAACCTCTTCTGCAAAGCAATACATTTCTTAGTTCCATTTTAAAGTTGAGGTATTCCTAAAATATCTGGGCTGGTTTAATTCAGCAGTTCCTTCCACAGGCCAGTGTCTCTTGGCATTGTCAGCAAGACATCACATAGGCTCCAGACTCTGTATATTTTCCATATTTACATGGCTGATCTTTTTTACATTATTTGATTTTCTCTTTAAAGACTGTTGCAAGAGGAGACCACTTGTTTCTGGCTACCCTGCAACTTAGACCTGAAAATAATCACACAGAAACCATATTTAAATCACTGCTTGGCCCATTAACTCTAGCTTCTTATTGGCTAATTCTTACCTATTAAGTTAACCTACCACCTATTTTATTTAACCACGTGGCTGTGGCTTACCAGCTAAAGTTCTGACATCTGTCTCCGGTGGGTCTACATGGCTTCTTTCTGACTCTGCCTCCTTTCTCCTAGCATTCAGTTTAGTTTTCCCCACCTACCTGAGTTTTGCCCTACCAACAGGCCAAGGCAGTTTCTTTACTCACCAGTGGTAATTACAGCATAGAGGGAAATCCCACATCACTTACCTTTTTAATATTATTTTCTCTTTAAAGGCTTTATCTTGTTTAAACTTTGTTTTCTATGACTGTCTACACCCATTTTCTTTTTTAAGCCAATACACATTTTTAGAGTTTTTTTTTTTCTGCATCTGTCTTTACTGAGCATCTTCAGCATTTTCTGATCTAGGGAGACAAATCTTAAACTGCTCTGTCAGCTGCCTATGGCTCAGCTCAGCACATGGCGCCAGTGCATGGCAGTAGCAGCTGGCTCCAGCCCATAGGCAGGGGCCAGTAGCAATCAATACCTCTGCATACTGAGACCAGCCCGCCTGAGAGACTGCAGGGCTAGAAAGCCACATCTGGCTCCTTATCCACAACTTTTCCTAGCTTTCTCAGGCCCTGTGTTTGGATATTCAAATCCCATGTTGAATGCCATATATAAATGGATTTTTCTTTGGTCTGCCAGCTCACAAAATCATGAAATGGAGACTTATTGTTAATTATGAAAGCTCAATCTTAGCTTGGGCTTGTTCCCAAC
The DNA here is from genome assembly GCF_903992535.2 of Arvicola amphibius. NCBI lineage: Eukaryota > Metazoa > Chordata > Mammalia > Rodentia > Cricetidae > Arvicola > Arvicola amphibius. Next base: position 47,402,984 of record NC_052057.2, read on the forward strand.
TAGTTCTTAAAACTTAGATTAACCCATATCTATTTATCTACATACTTGTATGTGGCTCAGTTACCTTTACTCTGTACTCCCCACCCTGCTTCCTCTCCATCTGGCTGGCAACTCGACCTTTCTTCTTCCCAAAGCTCTTTGTCCCCAGAAGTCCCACCTAACCTAATCCTACTTAGCTAATGGCTATTTGTAGGAAGTTAAGGTCTACCAGGCCAAAAGGAGCCAACCTCTAGTCTGCCTGGAGCTGTCAAAGGGCCTGTCTTTGCCTAGCCAATAAGAAGCAAGCAAGCGGCCTTCTTCCTCGGCGCTACCTGCGAGGTGGCTGCCATCTCCTTTGTGGCATCATGGCTGCCCTCCGGCCTCTCGTGAAGCCCAAGATCGTCAAAAAGAGGACCAAGAAGTTCATCCGGCACCAGTCAGATCGATATGTCAAGATTAAGTGGAACTGGCAGAAACCCAGAGGTATTGACAACAGGGTGCAGAGAAGATTCAAAGGCCAGATCCTGATGCCCAACATTGGTTACGGGAGCAACAAGAAAACCAAGCACATGCTGCCTAGCGGCTTCCGGAAGTTTCTGGTCCACAGTGTCAAGGAGCTGGAGGTGCTGCTGATGTGCAACAAGTCTTACTGTGCTGAGATTGCTCACAATGTTTCCTCCAAGAACCGAAAAGCCATCATAGAAAGAGCAGCGCAGCTGGCCATCAGAGTCACCAATCCCAACTCCAGGCTGCGCAGCGAAGAGAATGTGTAGATGGCTCGCTTGCACGTTTTATTTGTGTTTAAATAAAACCACAAAAACTGCCAAAAAAACAAAAAAGAAGAAGCAACCAAGTGGTGTTTCCTGAGTTCCTAGCAACAGGTGCTGTCAGAGCTCCTGATCATGCCTAGCCAATGAGAGACAAACATGAAATGTCACCTGTCAATGGATCAGAATGTCTAGGTGCTGGGAGGGTATGTAAGCTTTTTCCCATTAAACAAGTCTGCTGTGAGCCTTCTACCTGACTCCCTGTGTCTGTTGTCATTGACTTTGCGCCTTTTCACACACACACACACACACACACACACACACACACGAAGACATTAGGACCCAAGAACAGCCATTCAGCTCTATTACACCAGTCACAGAGACATATCTTCACACGGTGTAAAGGAATATCCCACAACATACTTGTGTGGTACCAGATAAGCACAGAGTTAGACATAGCCAAGAAAAGAAACACCTCTGCCTTGGTGGCTGTATCTCCTGCAAGTCAGAATGCCCCTTTGTGGCTAAACATCGTTGGAGCCATAGTTGACACTCCATGTTAGAAATGAAAGTGTTGGGGCATTTTTCCAGTTGTGACACATATGTACTAATGAAGCATCTGTATCTTCAGGTGATGCAGACTTCATTATCAAATCTCATACATCGTAGCTTCAGCTCTGCCCCCTTGTAGACTTTTCTCGAAGATCATGGAAGGAAATGCCTTAAGGGGGAATTCAACCATGATTCAGGAGGAAAAGGAGCAAACCTTAACCCAGGAATATGCCACCCACTTCATAAATACTCCTGAAAACTTCTTTTAAATGCACAGCATAACCCACCAGGTTGTTCACCTCTCAGAGCAGCCAGAGTCTCCCTTGGAGTGCACACTTTCCTTTTCTGTGCTCACCAAATAACTTAGGTAAAGTCATTGTGTCTCTTGACTGAGTTTTCTGGAAGATGAGAACCAGAAGACTTGTGACATATTGAGGGTTGATTTCAAAGCCTGTTAGTTATACCTAAGGAAAAAGTTGGAAAATTAGATCATTTTTACCCAGTAGGAAATACATCCCAAACTATAAAATACTATAAAATGAAACAACTCCTAACACAGAAAGATAGGAAAGGATCATAAATCTGTCAGCATTTAGCCTCTCTCTAAGATAAGGTAGGGAAGAATATACTTCACTCTCCCATTTCTGTGACCACATTGTCTAGCAGGAACTATTCAATGGAGGGAAGGTTCGTTTTGTCTCATGATCTGGGGGTTTTAGTCTGGAATGGTGGAGATCATGGCAGCAAGCATGTGTGATAAAGACCCCTCATCACGGTGGACCAGGAAGCAAAGACAGAGAATGCCAGCAATCTCAGGCCTTCTCCTTTTCCCCTTCTATACCACCTTGGCCCCCCAGCCAACAGGGTGGTACTTGCCATATTCAAAGTAGGCCTTCCTACGAGTTAAATCTCTCTGAAGGTACCCCACAGGCATGCAGAAGAGTATTACCCCCTCACAGGCATGCAGAAGTGTATTATCCATCCTCACAGGCATGCAGAAGTGTATTACCCCCTCACAGGCATGTAGGAATATATTACCCTACCCTCACAGGCATACAGAAGTGTATTACCCCCTCACAGGTGTAGTGGGAACAGCAGGCTGCGTTTCTGCCGCCCGGCTCCCAGCTGCCTGGCTAGCTTATGCCCTGAAATAACAACACATAGATTGTATTCATTTAAACACTTCCTGGCCCATTAGTTCCAGCCTCTTATTGGCTAATTCTCACATCTTGATTAACCCATTTCTATTAATGTGTGTAGCACCACGAGGTGGTGGCTAACTGGGAAGATTCTAACCTACATCCATCTTGGGTGGGAGTTTCATGGCAACTGCCTCACTGCCTTCTATCCAGCATCCTGTATGTTTACTCCACCTACCTAATTTTCTGTCCTATCAAAGGGCCAAGGCAGTCTCGTTATTAACCAATGAAAATAACACATAGACAGAAAGCCCACCTACATCACACAGGCATGCAGAAGTATATTACCCCCTCACAGGCATGCAGAAGTGTATGTACCCCACTCATACCAAGGCTGTTCCCTAGGTGAGAAAAGACAAATACAGAAGCTGAAGAGGAAGACAAGATTGAAGAGAGGGTGTGGCTGCTTGGTGTTTAGACAGGAAACCAGGAAAGGAATAGGCATTTGGTAGACTCTTGTGGAGGCGGTTGAAGATGCAGAAGGAGGTTCAGTCTGTGCAGCTGTAGTCCAGAAAATGGAGCAAATGGGAACTGTGGAACAGCTGAAGAACTTAGCCTCAGAAACAGGTGAGAAAAAAACCATGGCTGCTGAACAAAGAAATGGAGAGAGAGAGAGAGAGAAAGAGAGAGAGAGAGAGAGAGAGAGAGAGAGAGAGAGAGAGAGATGAGAAATTCTGTGCCTAAAAGGACCTCCATTTTTTCAAGGAAGATAAGAAAGAGCTGTTGAGTAGCAAATGACTTTGAGGACCTAGAAGATGGTGGAGAGCTTGGGGAGAAAGGACAATGTTGACAAGCAGGGAAAGATGTCTTTGGAAGGATGGAGCAGCCTTTGATGGCATGACAATTCGCCATGGGCATTTGCCTTCAGTGTAGAAGAGGCTAGCAAGCAGGGTGAAAAGAAACAGTGTTTTGAGTGAGTGGCCAGGACTTGGGGAGGGGGTTGAGCATTATCAGAGGAGGAAAAAAAGCACCTCAAAAGATATGTAAGAAGCGGGGTCCAAGATTTATAATTTGAAGATCACAAACAGATCTGACATGATTTTGAATACCGTGCCTATAAAGTAGAAGCAAAGTAGGCTAGCAAACAATTTTTAAGGTACGTGTTGAATTTCCATGTAGCCACGCCTCTTGTGAGCATGATTTCATTTGTCATAGCAATCCTTTATAGCATGACTCTTCTCATAGACAGGGAAAGTGGTCTCCAGAGAACTTACTTCCTCCTGGTGTTTGCTTGTGAGTATGGCCTTTAGTGGCTGAGCTACCAGAGAAGTCATTTCCTCAAGGTCACTATGGCTTGTATTTCCCAGAGATGGCTGTGATACATTTCCTATCCTATCTTGCACAATATGGCCGCCCACTCTCGTCTCACAAAATAGCCAAAGTCCCCTTCATTCTAGGTGGAGTTGTAACTGCTTTAAGCAATAGAATATGTCCAAAATAATCCCTATGTTGTTTTTAAGACTGTCATGAAATGCCATGTGTTTCTGTTGGACATTTCTCTATCTTAAGATAACTACATATTGGAATTTTGGCATGCCTACAGCCACCATGATGAAGCCCAGCCTAAACAGGGGTATACATTTACTCCCATCTCTGGTTCAACCCAGCTGGACTTTCTTCCCAGTTTATGAAATCTGACTGTAGGCCCTGAAAGCCCCCCCCCACCAAGTAAAAATATCCCAGCTCAACCCATTCTGAGATTCAGATTGACATCATCAGAGAAATTTACTGGTCTTTACATTGATAGTGAATCTTCCCTGTCATCTAGACTGGCTCTAGAATCTCTTAGGAGACATACCTCTTGACATGGAAGGGACAGCATTTCAAGAAAGGTTTAGCTAACATGGTCAGACCTAGCCTGAATGTGGGCATCACCATTCCATGACCTCAGGGCTCATGTGGAATAAAAAGGAAAAGCCAAGATGAGCAGCAGTGTTCTCTGTGAATAAAATATGAGCAGCTGCCTGTGGCTTCTGCCAACACACAATATCTGCCATGATGCTCAAATCACGAGCCAACAGACAGCCTTCCTTCTTAGTTGACTTTTGTCTGGTATTTTTGCCACAACAGTAAAAAGTGTAACTAACACAAATATTTGGGGGTTATGTGTAACAGAGCAAATATGTGCGTAATTGCCTCATGCCAACAGAGAAGAAATATCCAAAGGCTGGCTGGCAAGATGGATCAGGGTACTGATCTGAGTTTGGTCCACAGCACCCATGTCAAGTGGCTCACAACCACCTGCTACTATGGCTCCAGGGAGATCTGATGCCTCCAAACTCCAAAGACACCTGCGCTGCTGTGCACTCATATATGTGTGCACCCACACACATATATGTGTGCTCAAGTACACATACTATGTGAAAGTAGAAATGATACAGATGAATAAATTTTTAAAAGATTAAACCAGGATCCATGAAAACCGTATCAGACCAGCTTTTTGTTTAAGGTTTATTTTTTTAAACTCTCTCTCTCTCTCTCTCTCTCTCTCTCTCTCTCTCTCTCTCTCTCTCTCTCTCTCTCTCTCTCTCTCTCTGTGTGTGTGTGCCCGTGGGTGGCAGAAGAGGGTGTCAGGTATGCAGTGACTCTCTGCACTGCTCTCTAGGATTTTCTGACAACCACATTAAGTTTGAAGAGGCCCAAACCACAACAGACTTTGAGAGCCCAAACAACCTGTCATATTTAGAAACTTGTGAATTAGAATTCAGAGTTTTGGTGTTCACAGAGCTAAACCTTCCATTCCTTCTGTACTTTGTCCCACTGTGACCTATTTAAATCAGAAGGCCCTACTCACCCAGAAAGCCATGTGACAACAGACAGAAGAGCATATTAGGAACCATGAAGCAAATTAAATGTCAAGCAGACACAAGTAGTGAGACCGTGTGTTTCATTAGCACTGTCCAGCGAAGTGGCACACCCCATCTGAATTGAAACCTAAGCCACCCCAAGCTCAAGAGGCCTGTGCCTGCCGGGTGTTTTCTTCCTGATTCTAAAGGACTGCACTGCTGTTATTGCTGAACTAATAAACAAGGCCATCCTCGGGCCACACTTGGCATTTAAGTGCCATTTGTAACAAACAGTGCTTGCTTGTTACTCCTTTGTCACTAGCTGGGTTAGCTTCTCACTGGCTCTGGACAAGTTTGTAGTAGGAGGAAGAAGAGGCTAGCACTCACAGTCTCTGTCTGAACACCATGGCACTACTAATTTTTTTCTGCAATGATTCTGAACCATATCCTAATCTTGACATCAGTAAGTGGCACAGTTCCCATAAAGCATCCTCTTTGACAGCATCGCCCGCTGGAGTCACTCTGTCAGCTTGGTATGGGCAGACATGGTGTGTTTTCTTTCCCACAGTAATTACTCCTTAAGAGATGAGGGTCTCTTGACCCCAGGAATCACTAGAAGCTGGGGAAATGGCCTTAGCAAGTCAGCCACAACATCCAGCTCCTGCCCACATCCTCCAAGTTTGTTCTTCCACTTTTCCTTCATCCAGTTTGTCCTCTGCTTTACTGAGTACCTTAAGATGAATAAAATAATAGATTCACCATGAGATAGTTTACAAGCAAACACCATGTGGTAACCATGTCAAACAACTGTAAATCTCACATTTTTATGATCCGATGTTTATTTTCCTGGCTGACGGGTTGGGGATTGAATTTCACAGCGTGAATTCTTCAGGGAAGGCTACCACACTCATTTCACTTATGTTGTGACCAGTCTTGTTCTTGCTTTTATTCCTCCCAAAGTGTTCTTGGTGGCTGCTTATAAAATTTTCTACTTAACTTCCGGGATTCTAGGTTTTAGGAGAATTGGGGGATGGTGAAAGGCCAGGCATGGAGGCACACCGCTCTGCCATTGCTGGATGTTCCTTGAGATGATGTCTTAGGGCAGACAGAGGCACACCAGTCCTGGTGCAGCTTCCTGACAACATTGGAAGTAGCTGGAGGTGGTGAGAAATGATGGGTCCCTGCCAGGCCTGGCAATGAAGTTTGCCATATTGGATCTCTTTGGTTGATGACTGCCTAAGAGGAGGAGGGTGTCCTGGAAAACCAGTTGCTCTCAGAAAGCAGCACCTCTGTATTATGTTTTAGAGGGTAGCCAGCAAGAACCACCTGAGTTGGGAAACAAGTGATAGGCTTTCATGAGGAAGCAGGAAAGTTTTATCCTAGCAAGCCATGGAGATGTGTGGGTGGCTGAAGACCCTCTGACGGTTCCTTTGCGTTCAGATAAAGGTAGTGGACATGCTAGCAGGTCAAGGCATGTGTTGTGCTGCAGAAGTAATGGTAGAAGGTAGGAGAGCCATCAGTGGCTCATGATCAACACAGAACAAGCATCCAAGGTGCACATGGTCAGCAGTGACAAGGGGTCCGATCTTGTCATTTCTACTGCTGGGAGGAGACAAAACCCATTCCTACAGTCCTCAGGGGACTTGAGAGTTGTGCATTGTTGTTATCTCATGATTGGTGATGTGATTCTTTTTAGAGATAAACCCACATTTTTAGGTTATTTTTCTTACTTTCTGAAGTTCTTTTGAGATCCATAGCCAGTTTAGGGACACTGACCAAATAAAAAATCTGGTCCCACAATTTTGAATAAATGTCAGTAAGATTTCTGAATAATTATATTAATGGTGCAACAAAGTTCACTTATATCAGCTGACAATTAGAATCCTAAGAATGCCTGATGTCGATTTCCAGATCCTAATTACAATGGTAGGGATAAATGAGAGTAGTTTTCCCGCATGGCAGTTGGGAGCGGAGGCATGAAAATTTTTGAGCTGTGCCTGTGAACTAGCACACACAACCTATATCATGCAGGCGTGGAGACCCTCCAAGCTTCCGTTTATCCTTCATGACATAGCCAAAGGACTTCTCCAACGTGACTTACATGGTCTCTTTTTCTTGCCCAGTTGTGATTCGGTTGCATGCTTGGTTGATTGGATGTTGGTTGGTTGGCTTTTGAGAACCTCTTTCTAACGATGTAATGAGACTAGACAATTCTTGCTCTGCTCTAGTACTGAGGGTTAATCATCAATATTCCACCAGAACCTTAAAGTCATACATAGGTTTTTCAAAGATAGGCTTTATAAAGTGGATAAAGTTCTCTTTTATTTATTTGTTTGTTTAATATGTGCTAAGATGATGATGGAGTTTTCCTTTTTTTAGGAAGGGTTTTCTATGTAACCCCAGCTGGCCTGGGCTCACTATGTAGACCAGACTGACCTCAGACTCACAGAGATATGCTTGATTCTGCCTTAGAGTGCTGGGATTAGTGTGTGCCACCAAACCCACCCCAGAGTTTTCTTGTTTTAGTTGGTTAACTTTTAAAGTCAATGTGACTTTGCAGTCTTCCAGATAGGTACCACCTGGTTGCAAATATGTTTTTATTGGACTCAACTTGTTGAAAACCAGGAATTTAGCAGCAATGTCAATAGTAGATATTGAGACGCAGGGATTTTGTTCTCTCTTGAAATACCTTTGCCTGCTGTTAGAATGGAGTAACACACACACACAAGGGTTGGAATTATTCTGTCCTCTTGTCCCTCTGGAAGAAACTGTACAAAAATGGTATTCGTTAAATATTATTTGTACCTGAAAATTTCTTTTTAAAGTAGCTTTTAATTCTAGTTTCCTTTGGAAATATGTGCCTGTCCTGCCTGTTTCTTATCCAGTCACCTTTAAGAAAGTGTCTTTCGAGAATTTTGTCTAATGTATCTAAGCTGAAGTTACTGGCATGAATAAATCATAATTTCTTGTTATTATCCAGTTAACTATAAAGGCTGTAATGATGCAATTTCTCTCCTTCACATTGGTAATTTATCCTCTCAGTTCTTTTCCTTCTAGTCAGCGTGGCCGGTAGCTTTTCAGTGTTTTTCTCAGTTTACCGTTTCTCTCACTTCCGTTTCATTGTTCTCTGTTAGGATCTTTTTTTTTTATGATTTCTTCTACTCTGGGTTCTAGTTTCCAAAGCAGAGGTTGTGATTTAGAATTCTGATTGTCTAGCCTATGACTTTTACTGACTTAGTTCTTCCCTGGGTACTACGATAATGGCACCCCAGAACCTTTAAATGTGCCTTGAATTTTTATTAAGAATTTATCCACTTTTATTTATGTGTATGGGTTTTTTGCCCGCATGTGTGTCTGTGTACCACACATGTGCCTGGTGCCCATGGAGGCCAAAAGGAGGAGTGGGAAGCCTGGCACTGGAGGTACGGGTGCTTTTGAGCCAGTCCTTTGCAAGAGCATCAGGTGCTCTTAATCACTGAGCCATGTCTCCTAAGTCCACTATGCCTTGGTTTTTATTTAGTTTAAGATATTTTGCTGATTTTCCTTTTGGCTTCTTTGAACTGTGAGTTATTCAGATGTATTTCTGAGTAGCCTTATGCAATGCTTCCTAATTTAATTTTATTATGATAGAGAACAGCCTCTGTACAACTTGAATTGTTCCCTAAATTGTGTTCTCATTTTCATTCATTTGCAAGGACATCCCTGTTTACTCTGTTTCTGTATTACTCTGTTTGCTTATTTAAGAATGTTCTATTTAATTTCCATGTTTTTGTGGGTTTCTCAAACTTCCTTGTAAGTCATGTTTGATTTCTCATTAATTTCATCATAGACAAATGACTTGCTTGTATTATGTCATTCCAATCTTGTCCTTTTTTTCCCCCTTCAGGACCTATTTTCATGAAGCCAGACATGTAGTGCCGCCATGTAGAAGGCTGAGGCAGAAGGATCTGGAGTTTAAGGCCAACCTGGGCTACAGTGTAATATGTAGCCCAGGTTGGTCTCAAATGCTCAGTTCTCTGTGCTTCTACCTTCCAGGTGCTAGGATTACAGCAAGTGTCACCATGTATACCACATATAGTTATCTAAAGCTGAATTATATAGTCTAATAATATAGAAGTGCCACAAGAACAGCGATGAAACATAGTTCTGATATACTCAGAACATTGCCTAGAACATAGTGGACACTCAGTAGCGAATGAGTAAGTAAATTTTTATATGATCACAATTCTTGTGTGATAATTCTTTTGCATCTAATTACCAACTATCTTTACTAAATATCGAGGTCCATGTTGGCAGAGCACGCTCCCTCAGCTTGTCTCAGTTCTAACCTAGGCTCTTGCATTGAGGGAGTAGCATCAAGGTGTACGGATTGGGTGAACTTGAACTACCACACAGTACTGCATAACTGGAACATCATTTGCTTCCTTCGTGGTGGATCACAGAGTTACAGGATCAGGAGGAAAGAATGGCACGGCAGTAACAGCAGCTTTCTCCCCTTGCTGTTGGTTCTTGTTTCTAGATTTCTCCCCCTGCCTGGGGTTGTTTTTCCCCCAAATAACCTGCTCCTAAGTCCATAAAACTGGTCCCAAGATGATGAGCGTCGTTCATCACAACTAAGCTCTAATCCCAGATTCTAATCCTGGTTCCTGGGTTACGCTCCTGTAGAATCCTGTCGCTCACCGTGCCTTACAGAGCTGTGCTGAGATTCATTTTCACTGGAAGGATGTGTCCTGCTTCACCAGGTCATTGTGGGACAGAGAGGAAGTGTGACAGTGTTGTGAAAGCGATGACATAGGTAGCAATACCCAATTTTTAATTAAGAGATGAAACTAGAGACTCATTCTTTATGAGATTTTAATTACAACAGTGATGGGCACCCATACAGGCAGTCTTAGACTGTGCAGCACAGGTCATCAGAGATATTGTTAAATTGTCTAAAAATCATGACATGGGGCTCGGTTGGGAGAGTGTCTACCTAGTATGCAGGAGACTCTAGGTTCAAATCTCAGTACCACATAAACAAGATATGAGACGTGATGGTGCATGCCTATAATCCACGTATTTCAGAAGGTACCAAAGGGTAAGAAGTTCAAAGACATCTTGGGCTACATAGTAAGCTCAAACCAGTCTGGGCTACGTAAGGTTCTGTCTTTAGGAAAAAAGTCATGACATCATAAGTATATGTTCCCTCAATCATTTCAGCAACAGAAGTGAAGCACTTTCATTGTACAAAGCACCATTCTTATTCCAGAAGAAAAATTAAGGAGGAGAACCCCTTGTCACATAGGTTCTCATTCTGGTGGTCCACCCAAACATGGAAGCCGATAACTACCTCTACCTGGTAAGTACAATGAGAAAGAAATTATCCAGAAATTTGTAGCATGGTATTTAGCATGAGTTGAGGAAAGTGGGTTGTAATGGGATTCTAGGAAGTAATAACTGAAGTGTGCCCAAAGGAATAAATAAAAACACAACTAGTAATGAAGGAGTGAATGGTGGGCCAATCCTTTCTACTTAACATTAAAGTCTCTGGAAGCTGAAGTTAAGCAAGGAATTGAGGAAGGAAAGGAAGTGCTCTGTAGAGGGATTAGCATCATTTGATTTTGAGGGTGCCAAGAAGAAATATGTCAAGAAAGGAGAGAACACAATAAAACTTACTCTGGGGATTTATATAGATAGACCCCCAACCCTAGTCCCCAACTTAAGATGTTTTCATGATCAACTAGGCTAGGGAAAAACAGGATATCTATGAGCGGCAGAAGCAGCCTTGAGACCAGTTGCACCTGCCAAGGGGACAAAACAGGATATCTGTGGGTGGCAGGAGCAGTCTTGAGAAAAACACCCAGTCCTTTGTGTATCAAAGCTCAGGAGGCAGAAACTGGCTGAAAACTGGCTTAATTTAGACTTGTTTTCGTTCTTAAGGTTCTGACAATTTGGTAACAGCTTTAAGTGCACAATCTATATAATTAATACAGGTTATATATGAACTATTAGGTATGCTGAACCAGAGAATACTGACAGCATACTGTACAATATCCTTACCAGTTAGTGCTGTGGACCATTTCTAACAAAAGGAAATGCAGTCGTTTTTATCCTGTTAGACTTGTTTTCGTCCTGTTAGACTTGTTTTCATCCTGATGTTGATTTCCCCCCCATATGTTAATTTGAGTTACCAATGATATTGCTGTTGCTATGTTTCCCTCTTATGTAACCCTGAGACCCTATAAATGCTTGCTGGAAAAATACCAAGGGAGTTCATTCTCACTGGAGTGGTGAGTCCCTTGTTGGCGCCTTTGACATTAAAGAATCCTCTTGCTGTTTGCATCCATTGGCGTGGCTTATTGAGTCTGGGAGATCCTTCCCTGAACCCTAGAAATTAGGGTCTTTAAATATAACCATTGTTATCCTGTGATTTGCTATGTAGTTGAAGCTGGCCATGAACTCACAGAGATCCACATTCCTTGGCCTGTGGAGTGTTGAGATTAAAGATGTGTGCTCTCATGCCCTGCCTTTTCCTGGCTTTTTGACACAGTCTGGTTATGTGGCCATGCTGACATTGAACCCTTGCTCTCCTGTCTCAGTGGCTGGGATTATAGGTGGGCTCACTCCTGAGCTGGATGTGTACTTATGAACCATCTTTCCCTATGGTTAATGGTTAGGTATGTGCTACTTATATGCACCCATATTCTGTTGTATTTAGTCATAATTTCTGCACGCTATAATTTGCCTTATACCTGTTTAAGTTTTTAACTTCACTCCTGGCAGACTGGATGTGATTTCAAACATCTAGTGTTCTTAATGCCAACTCATCTTGGTTTTTGAGTTTTACTAATTCAGTATCTCAAGAGTAATTGGCCCAAATCACACGTCTGCTCTTAAGTCAAATAATTATCTCTGTCTCATCTATCTGTAATTAGAAAGAAGAGATTCCCAATTCTTATTGTTTTTAGAGTGGTCTTTTGTTCAGGACAGTTCCTCCCTACTCAACACAGCAGATATCCCACGCCATGTTGTCTACATGCTTCATTTGAATTGTTTTCATGTTAAGAAAACTTGAATCATCTCCCAAGAAAAGTGTGGTTTTCTCCTTTTTGCATATTTATCAAAGTAGAATTATATAACAAATTGTCTCAAAGTGTACATTTCAATACTTCATACATTATAAGGTAGTATTTCTATACCTAAGTTAACAGGCAGACTTTCCGGTTTTTTCATTTTTCTCAAGAAATAAGTAATTGATGTAGTCTAAGAATCTAAATGAAAGTTAAAATAGATCAACTGTACTATACAAGTGCTTGTATCTTCAAAGAAGTTCAGTGTGAGATATTTCTGGTAGAATTAGTTATTCATCTAGGATTAGAAACTTTGACTGCATGAGAGAATCACTGGGTAGTGTTAGTACTGAAGCCCGGGCTCTGCCTCCAGAGATTGCACCTGGTTTGGGACATGACACTGCATCAAAGGCTTTGACTGGATCTCAAGGTGATGCCGATGTGATGCTGTGGCTGAAGCCCATAGCTGGAGACGAGGGTATTGTCATACGTGGGCTTCTAGAACAGACACGTAGGAGCAAACTCTGACCCAGAGACAGAAGCCACTTAATGCAACCTGGACTCTTTAAGGCAAAGGAAACACAGCAGTGCAGGGAGCTCTGGAGAAGGGAGAAAGGGACAAGGGACACCTCTGCTGCTTCCGAAGGATTCATGACCAGGAGTCTCAAGTAGCTCAAGGGTCTTGTTAGAAATGTGTGCTTTCTGGATGTCCCCAGACCTCATGACTACACTTAATAACACACCTACAGGCCGGGCTATGGTGGTGCACACCTTTAAGCCTAGCACTCAGGAGACAGAGGCAAATGGGTCTCTGTGAGTTTGAAGCCAGCCTGGTCTACAAGAACTAGTTCCAGGACAGGACCCAAAGCTACAGAGAAACCCTAACCTGAAAAAACAAAAACAAAAACAAAAAAACCCACACCCAAAAGCAAATTCCCTCCTGTCACTGGCAGAGGAAACCTGCTGTTACGAGTTCCACTGTCTGCCTTAACTCCTCCCCAAGCCTGCTCTGTGACTGTCCACATTTCTCCTCTGTGGTTTTGCTCTGTGGCTGTCCACATTCTCCTCAGTGGTTTTGCTCTGTGGCTGTCCATATACTCCTCAGTGGTTTCTCAGTCTGTGGTGACCTTCTACTCTTGACAGTCCTATAGCTTGAATTCTACTCTGTCAAGGTCTGTAGTTTGAAGAATGTAAACACAACAAGGGTACAGAAAGGGCTATAATTCCCCATGGTCCTCCAGGAAGGCTTTTCTTTTTCTATTTTTAAATAGGATATCAACAAATTATAACTACATATTAGACAAAGTGGTACTATGATACATGTATCAAGCCATACTATGATGTCTCAGTATAATTGGTTCTAGTATCTCTGAGGATACCCAAATCCAGAGGCCCAATTTCCTCATATAAAGTGATGCAGTTTGCAGAGAAGCCATGAATACTCACCCTATGCTCTAAACCAAATCCAGATTGGTTCTAACACTTCATGCAATGTGAGCTCTACGTTAGTATTTGCTACAGTCTTGCCTAGCATGCACAAAACTTTGAGTTTGGGCCCCAGCACCCACCCTCACACACACATAAAGGCACGCCCCACGCCATATAACTGGAAATGACCGTGAGCATCTGCTCTTCCTAGCTCCACCTCCCTATTTGCTTTTTTACTTGAATTTTTGAGGTCAAATCTTAAAACCTGTTTACCAGAGTACTGTGTATTTAGAGAAAGCTTTTCTTTCTATTAACTTTTTGAGTTACCTTTATTAAGCCAGGCATGGTGACACACATCCTTAATCTCAACATTCTGATGATAGAGTCAGGTAGATATCTCTGTGAGTTCAGGGCCAGCCTGGTCTACATAGCGAGTTCCAGGTCAGCCAAAGCTACATAGTGAGACTCTTTCTCAAAAACATTAAATAAATAAACTTTATCATTCAAGTATTTGGAAATTAAAAAAGAAAATCGCACACTGCACTTATCCAGATCTAAAGCCCATATGTCTATTCAGTTAGAACAGACATTTGTGATGGAAGCTGCGCAGCTTCACAATGGATTTGACACTATCATTATCAAATATATTTACATTCTCACCCACCACTGTGAGAGTTAGACCTAGAGAAACAATTAGGTTTATAACCTCTCTCATAGACTCCTGCCTGTTGGCCAGTCCTTCCCCATCTTCTGCTACTTAGCCTTTTTTGTTCTCCTTTCTACATGTCAGTCTGTCCCTACATGTGCATTTATTTGCATATAAGTGCACACTATTGACGACGTTCCACGTATGAGTGAGACCATGCAGGTTTTTCGTTTCGCAATTGTGTAAACTCTTAGTATTATACATTCTAACTCCATCTATTTTCCTGAAAATTCTGTGATTGTAATTTTTCATTCGAGGTGAATAGCATTCATATACATGGATATCAATGTTTCATTACCTGTTCATCGTCTTTTGGGCATCCAGGATGATTGCAGTTCCTCACCATGGTGAATGACGCGCCAATAAACAAAGGGGTATGGATATCTTTATAGTAGGGTGTGGAGTTCTCTGGGCATGTGGCCAGGGTTTAAATAGCTGGAGTTTATGGTAGTTCTATTTTTAGTTTTTTGAGAAATCTCCAGACGTTTTTGTAAGCTAGTATAAAAGTACTGGGTCTCCTCATGGAATCCTCACACAGAGGCGTCACTGTACTTAGCTCTTATTCTCTCCCGACTCAGCTGCCCTCTGTGCTCCCCTGCCTCGCCCGACTGCTCCCTTTCTTCCTGGTTAGTCACCTTCTGCTTGTCACATTTGGTCAATGAGCCACTCTATGTCCCTCATACTTTGAGATCACTACCTCCTTTCTCATTTTCTCTCTAGGTACATGACCTGCATGTGTACATGTAAAAACACACAGGTATGTAATTTTAGATCACAGTTCCATATGTGAGGGGAAGTTTTCAGTGTTTTGTTTCTAATTCTGTCTTATTTCTTTTCCTATGATTTCCATTTATACTCATTTTATAGTAAATGTGATTTCACTTTTCTTTTTGGCTCCAAAAATTCCGTTACATTTTTTTTTTGTATTTTTGTCATTGACTCATCAGTTGATGAACATCTAGGCTGCTTCTGCTTCCTCGCTACCATGAACAGAAGTGAAGCACACATGGGAGTGCAGGTATGGCGTCCTTTGGCGCATGCCCAGGAGTGATATGGCTGGGTCATACGATGGCCGCAGTTTTAGATTTTTGGGGAACCTCTACAATGATTTCCTCCTGAGGCTATACAAGTTTACCTTCCCACCGAGGGTAAATAATGGATCTTTGGCATAGCTTTTCTTATATTTGAACGCATACATAAAGCAAGTGAGGTAAAGGGCATATGAATATCTGTTTACAACTGAAAGAGCCCTCTCAGGTTGGGGAAAGAGATCAGGGAAGAAAATAATATACATGTTGTGGAATGGCGCAAGAGATACCTGGACAGTGAGGGTCAAGGGCCTCAGAGTGGGCAGGAGACAAATACGCCATGAAGACAGAGTTTATGTGGGAAGGGTAAAGGAGAGAGGAAGAGAGAGAGGAGAGAGAGAGAGAGAGAGAGAGAGAGAGAGAGAGAGGGAGAAGAAGGGGAGGAAGAGAAAAGGACCAGCCTGCCTCTTCAGGAGAGGAGCAGGGAAAGAGTAGGAAAAGGCAGAGGTTGTCTCTTAAGGACCTTTGCACCTGCGTACAGACTATTTAGTGACATAGCAGCCATATGACCCTGAGCTAGCCAGGGTACTACCTGAGTGCACTCAGCCTCTTCCAGGACTCCCATTTGCCTGGATGATAACATTCCTCTGAAGGTGCGTGGTTGATCGGCAGTTATGATTCACCAGACAAGCTTTAATATATATAAGTCAGTTTTAATAAAGGAAAGGAAAGGGAACTTACAAATCCAAGGTTCCAGCGAGGAGGGCAGGAAAACAAGAGCAGGCAGGGCCGCAGGCCCGCAAGATTTTATAAGTCAATATTAGCCTAAGGGGGACACGCCTAAGAGGGACACGAATAAGAGGGACACGCCTTTAGACCAAGGGGGACACGCCTTTAGACCAAGGGGGACACGCCTTACAAAACAAGGTTTTGGGCTAGGCTTCCCCTCATCTCCCCCTTTTGTCTAAATAAGACAGAACCAAACCAAATACAACTATATTCAATAGGAACAAATAATAAATATAAAATTACAAACAATATTAAGAAGAAACATATAACAAAGTTTTACTAAGCATTCTATTTCAAGGAGTCTAAATAATGTAGAGGGTAACTACAATTATCTAATCTTCAACCCCATCAAAGATCTGAGAAGGGAAGTAATATTACTTAAGCAACCAGGAAGTACAAACAAGAAACTTCCAAAATGTGCAACAAATGACAGAGACAACTAACTACCTGGGAAGTCACCCAAAGTTTCGTTTTGCAATGTTGAGGCAACCAACTTTGGCTAAGGCCTAACACAACTGACATAACATTTTTCAAAGGCAAGGAACTTTTTGTAGAACTGTCCAACCCTGTCTTGGCAAGATAAGACAATCCTGTTTTTATCCATTTACGGATACTCTGAAACTCTGTCAGTGGTCGACGTATGGGCTTTTTCTTTGCCTAAAGGCCACTTCTGCCAAGAAGAAGACAAGCTCCCAGTGGAGTGTCTTTGGTGCTCAACATTCTCTCGGGAGTAGAGTGGTGTTGCCAGGAGTGATTGTGTCTCATAAGTACCAAACTCTAGGTTAGATTAAAGGCCATGTTCTACAGCTCTTCAAAGAGGTCGAAGATTATACTATCTATACTAAATATAATTTCTATGTATCTAAAAAACCTGAAAAACAACTGTGCAATAAATGAGGACAATATCCCCAAACGTAAACAATGTCATTATACAAATAATATCAGAGGTAGAAATGTACATTGCAATATGATAAATATCTCAATATAACAATTGTTTTAAACAGAGGTAGAAGCATACTCTCATACAATAGAGGTAGAAGCATACTCATATACAATGTTCAATATACAAGAATCAACACCAATGCAATTTTCTAATAACAATAATTCACAAATACCAATCATCCCATCAAACCAGGTAATTCCCCCCCCCTTTTTTTTTTCATAAACACCCCTGAGTCCATATAATACTTCCCCCATCCCCTCAACCCTATACCAACTACTAAATGATGTCCCTAAACCAGAGGGCAAACTCTGTTGGGAGAGGGGGCGTCGTCCTCTAAGATTGCTTCTAGCTGACATGGGGGCGACGTTCTTCTCAGGGGGTTCCATGAAAGCAAATGATGGTAAAATTCCCAGAATAACATTTGATCGAGGAAATTGTAACTAGCCTCTGAGTGTTTTGAGGAGGTCCGGCCAGAGTGTTGTCAAATTGTACACCATTTGAAACTGTCTTGTGTAGTTGGTACCAAAAAAAAAAAAAAAAAACCAAAAAAAGGTCTAATTTTAGCGCTATTAAAAACATGACGTCATAGTAACAGGTGAAATTGATGTTGTGGGGCCCCCATCTTCATCCTGGAAACTTCCAACGATTACTGAAGGAAAATTTGTTGTTTGTTACAGGAAAGGTAAACATTATCTACAAAGACATATACAGACATATATATTCGATTGGAAGGTATAATAAAGACAGACAGATATGAGGAAAGGCAAAGAAAGTTTATCAAGTATCATCATCATCATCATCATTATCATTATTATATTATTATTATTCTATTACTATTATTATTATCTGTCCCATTTCATGGCTCCTGACCTGAGACAGAAACTCTGAGATATCTCTTTATAAACAGGCTTGGAATTGAAGAAGGACTGAGCCATAGTCCAACTCCAAAACCAGCTCTATATACATATAAATAAAGGCACAGTATATATGTAAAAAAATGTTTTATACTTACTAAACATATTCGGGTTCTGTGTTGATCCATATTAGGTTGTAACTAGTGTCCATGCATCAGTATTTAAATATCCAGGGTCCCTTAAGTTCTTTGAAGATGAGTGGTTTCCTGTGGAGATAAGAAAAGAACCCTGCCCCCAACCTATATGCTTTTCTTACCATCAGTATGATCATCATCCTTGTGAATGAATTATTTTTCTTTTCCAAGGGGCTTCTTCTCTTCAAACCGAACCTTTATTAATTTTGACGGTATCCACAATTTTTCCTCTCCTGTGGAGACAAGAGCAAAACCCCTTCCCCAACGCAGCACATCTCCTGGCTTCCACTGCGAGATCAGCACATCCTTGAAATAAACTGGTTGATTTAATTCAGCAGACTTTTCCATTATCCAATGTCTTTCTGCAGCCGTTGTCCCCTTCTCATTAGCGTTGAGAAAATTCAAGGTTAATAAAGCACTATGTAACCTATTTCTAGGGGTATTTTCCACCCCTTTCTGTTTGTTTAACATATCCTTTATAGTTCTATTTGATCTTTCTATGACTGCTTGACCTGTAGGATTGTATGGTATACCTGTAACATGCTTAATATTGTAATAAGCAAAAAACTGTTTCATTTTCCTAGAGACATAAAGCTGGACCATTATCCGTCTTTATTGTGTAGGTATACCCATGATGGCCATAACTTCTAATAAATGAGTGATTACTGAATCAGCTTTTTCTGAGCTTAAAGCAGTTGCCCATTGAAAACCTGAATAAGTGTCAATGGTGTGGTTGTACATATTTTAATTTGCCAAATTCTGCAAAGTGAAACACATCCATCTGCCAGATTTCATTCCTTTGAGTGCCCTTTGGATTAGCCCCTGCAGGCAGTGGTGTTTGGTTATAAAAAGAGCAAGTAGGGCATTTCTTTACAATTTCCTTAGCTTGTTGCCATGTAATAGAAAACTCTTTCTTCAAGCCTTTGCTATTGACATGATGTTTTTTTATGAAATTCAGAGGCCTGCAGCCACACTACCAATCAACAATTGATCAATTTCTGCATTACCTTTTGCTAGAGGACCTGGCAGACCCGTATGGGATCTGATGTGTGTTATATACATAGGCAAAGCCCTGTTCCTGATCATGTCTTGTACCTGGATAAACAATGAGGTTAGTTCTGTATCATCAGGTATAAATTCAGCAGTTTCAATATGTAAGATTACTCTTTCTGCATATTGTGAATCAGTAACTATATTAAGCGGTTCTTTAAAATCCCTTACCACCATAAGAATGGCATATAATTCTGCCTTCTGGACAGAATCATAAGGGCTTTGTTCCACCTTACTCAAATCTTCTGATTTGTAACCTGCTTTCCCTGATTTATTAGCATCAGTATAAAATGTACGTGCTCCAGTTATCGGAGCATCACGGATGATTCGAGGGAGAATCCAAGAAGTCTCTTTATAAAGTTAAGCCTCTTGCTTTTCGGATAGTTGTTATTGATTTCTCCCAAAAAATTAGCGCAAGCTCTTTGCCATGGTTCGTTATCTTCCCACAACTTTTTTAGTTCATCAGCAGTGAAGGAACTATAATTTCTGCTGGGTCTATGCCTGCTAGTTGACGAAGTCTCAATTTGCCTTTTATAATTAATTCAGAGACTTTTTCCACATAAGTTTTTATTTTCTTACTGGTTTATGTGGTAAAAGATCCATTCTAAGATAATATCATCTCTCTGCATTAAAATTCCTGTAGGAGAAATTTTGGAAGGCAATATGACGAGAATACAACTGAGCTTTGGATTCACCCTGTCCACATGTGTCTCTTGTAATTTCTCCTCAATCATCTCAAGCTCCTTTTCTGCTTCAGCTGTTAATTCTCTGGGACTGTTTAAGTCTTTTTCACATCCAAGGTTTTATTTAAATGAATTATCATATCAGGTGTTATGCCAACAGCTGGTCGTAAGCTGGAAATGTCTCCTAACAACCTTTGAAAGTCATTGAGAGTCCGTAACCGATCTCTCCTAATTTGTGCTTTTTGTGTCTTAATTTTTTGCAAACCTATTTTATAACCTAGATAATTAACAGAATTCCTCTCTGAATTTTTTCAGGAGCAATCTGCAATCCCCATTTAGGTAAAAGTATTTTTACTTCTTCAAACAGTCTTTCTAAAGTAGCCATGTTTGAATCAGATAACAGAATATCATCCATGTAATGATAAATTATCGACTTGGGAAATTGCTTGCGTATTATTTGCAATGGTTGATTTACAAAATATTGGCACAGGGTAGGAGAGTTCAACATGCCCTGTGGGAGGACGGTTCCCACTGGTATCTCCTTGTAGGTTGAGCGTTATTATAAGTAGGCACTGTGAAGGCAAACTTTTCTCTGTCTTTTCTTGTAAAAGGTATAGTGAAGAAACAATCCTTTAAATCATTACTATGAGAGGCCATCCTTTTGGTAATAAAGATGGCAGAGGAAGTCCAGATTGCAGAGAGCCCATAGGTTGAATAACCTTATTGATAGCCTGAGATCTGTCACCATTCTCCACTTACCAGATTTTTTTCTAACAACAAATACAGGAGAATTCCAAGGGCTGGTAGATTCTTCTATATGTCGAGCATCTAATTGCTCTTGTACCAGCTGTTCTAAAGCCTGCAACTTTTCCTCAGCTAAAGGCCATTGCTTTGTCCATATTGGTTTCTCAGTCAACCATTTTAGAGACAGTGCTGTTCGTATCTCTGAAGGGCCATCAATTGCTTTGCATTCTTGTACAGCCCGAACAGCCGGTTTCCGCCTTCTGTAATATCTTTTAATATTTCCCTCGGTGATATAGGCTCTAGAAGCAGCAGGAATGTTAATTTGGGTATTCCATTGCTGCAACAGGTCACGGCCCCATAAATTCACTTGCAATATTGGCTAACATATGGCCTTAATTTTCCTATTTGTCCTTCTGGCCCTATGCATTCAACCCATCTCGTGCTCTGCCTTACTTGAGATAGGGTTCCAATTCCCAGGAACTGAACATTTACATCCTGAAGAGGCCAATACGGATGCCAAGATTCTGGAGTAATGATACTTACATCCGCACCTGTGTCCAGTAGGCCAGTAATAAAAACGCCATTTACACACACTCTAACTTTGGTCTTTGTTCATTTATAAAAGTCTGCCAAAATACACGTAACTCATCTTTCGGGCCATTTTTGCTTTTAACAGCAGGCATGGGGCTTTCTAATTTTCTTGACGAGGCATGTTCTCGGCAGTAACCGGAAATGACTGGACCACATTCGCCATGGGGGACTGCGAGAGGCCCCCCATTGAGTTTCCCAGTGGCAACAGGTTGCCTTGTCTATCTCTTGTTGACCTGCACTCATTTGTCCATTGTCTGCCTTTTCCACATCTCCTACATATACCTGAAGGCTGAGTCCTCCTACGTCTGTTATTTCTAGAAGAGACATTATTATTATTATTGTTATTATTATTATTATTATTATTGTTATATTATTATTCTGAAAATCCGTTGTCTGCAATTCCTTTTAATATGTCCCATCTTGCCACAATTAAAACATTTGGTAACTTGATGTCTCCTTTTTTGCATTAGAAATTGCTTCTTCTACCCATGCTTCAGTGCCATAGTCAAATGATTCAACATTCATTGTATGTAAGACCCATTCGTCCAAGGGCGCTGATCTCATCTTTAAAGGCCCCAGGATCCTTTTACACTCCACATTGGCATTCTCATAAGCCAAAGACTCAATATTATACGTCTTGCTTCTGGGTCAGATATCCCTATCTGTACAGCTTTAGTTAGCCTTTGTAAAAAATCACTAAAGGGTTCTCTCTGACCCTGTTTAACTCTGATATATGATTCTAGTCTCTGTCCTGGGTCTTGAACCCTGTCCCAAGCCTTTAAGGCTGCTGTAGTACATATGGATAAGGTGTGTTCATCATAATTAAGCTTGTTCCAGAGGATCGGAGAAAAGTCCTTCACATAGAATTTGATCTAGGGAGATCTCAATTCCCTTTGCCTCTTCCTGCTGTTCTAAAAGTTTAGCCTCTTGTCTGAACATGCATTTCCAATTTAATTGTGACCCACTCTCTAGAACAGCTGATACTCATGTACCCAATCATGGGGCGTTGCCTTATTGCTTATAGACCCAAGTTTTGAGCATCTCTAAACAAAGGACGAATGTAGCCCAAAGTTCATAATGGCTTGTTTAATTTCTTTGAGATCATTCATACGGACGGGTCCCATTGTATATTCCTTGCTGACTTTAGGTTTTTGGAACCATTCACCTTTTCTGACGTTACCTATTGGAAAGGGCAGGTAGAACTTTATGGAAATTATCCTGGAGAGTTTTACTCATTGACGGAGTTAAATTTCGCCTTTGTACCGTTTGCTCCTGTTCATCATAGTCTATAATTTCCTCAATCTTTTCTAATCTGCTTACTATTGCCTTCTGTAAGGCCTGGATCTCCTGTCCAGAATATGCTCCAAGGCCTTCATGGAGGATTCCAAAACATGAAGTTGTCCAGTAGAGTTAGTATCTCATCCTTGGATAGAATTTTCATGGCATGAATTGTGCCTTCTTGTATTGACAATCTGTCAGCCAATCTGTCATATCCTTTAGACAAGTCCGATTTTCACATTCAGCAGTTTTAATTCTCCTCTGATATGTTTCAGACAGGGACTGAAGTTTACGATCCAAATCAGCCTGTTTCTCTCCTCCAGCAGCAATGAAGTCTTCTCCTTAAATATCAGACTGTAAGGTTTTTCTAAAATTTTGCTTCATTTGACCGGAGAGTCCATATCAGACAAAAGCCCTATTTCCCCTTCTGCAGACCTTCAAACTCTTTCTTGGTGTCCAGTCTGTAATGTTTTTTTTGCAAATACCTCGAGCCGACTTAAAGTTGTCACTCAAAACAGGTGTGTGCCCTTCTTAAGCATTCAACCTCTGTCCTAAGAATCCTGGTTCATTCTGTAAGGACTTTATCATTTTTCTATTTTCAAACCATGTAAGGGAGAAACCAAATACGAGAAAAATTGCAAGCCCTATAAACATCCAAGTTATGGGAATATCATATGTATCCTGTAATATTTCTACCATAGTATAATTAAATAGATTGCAGAAGCTTTCAACGGTGATATGGTCAGACATTTTTTTTTTTTTAATCAAAAGAAATTTTACCTGAAATGACCGTTCCCTGCCAGTAGGTCGCTAGGGCAATAACCGCTCGGCCAAACCGAGCCTGCAGTACCGGCGGAGCTCAAATGTTGGGACTCCGGCAGTAACTGCTAGTCTCCGGCAGGTCAGGGCCCAGGCCGAACTCAGCCGGGACTGGTGCTGCCTGAGGGGTTAGCGAGCTCGGACTGAGTCACCCGAGCACACACACGTCCTTTGCTCCGTACAAGCGGGGCTGGGACAGGCTAGTCTGGGAAACTGCTCTGTAGCAATCAAGAGCCCAAGGCCGAATCCCTGCCACGCAGTGTGGGAACTGGAGCTGAAGGCTCCCAAATGCCCGAGTTGGACGCCAAATGAAGGTGCGTGGTTGATCGGCAGTTATGATTCACCAGACAAGCTTTAATATATATAAGTCAGTTTTAATAAAGGAAAGGAAAGGGAACTTACAAATCCAAGGTTCCAGCGAGGAGGGCAGGAAAACAAAGAGCAGGCAGGCCGCAGGCCTGCAAGATTTTATAAGTCAATATTAGCCTAAGGGGGACACGCCTAAGAGGGACACGCCTAAGAGGGACACGCCTTTAGACCAAGGGGGACACGCCTTTAGACCAAGGGGGACACGCCTTACAAAACAAGGTTTTGGGCTAGGCTTCCCCTTCATTCCTCCCTTCTTTGCTTTTATTTTAAAAAAGGTAAAAAGTTAGGTGTGGCAGGCTAGAGAAATGAGGGCCTTGAGATCTCAAGACTACTTCCTGCTGACCTGAGGCATTGACCATCCTTGAATGACCTGAAAAGCTAGGATGCTGGCCATGTCTAGGGTAGCTGGCTCACTGTCCAGGCTCTATGGAACTCTCTGGCACCTCCTAAAACTGACAAGATGTTTGCAGAGCATAGGACAAGGTTAAATTTAGGGGAAAAAGTTCTTAAGGTCCTGGTGATTGAGTGGGAGGGTGTCAGGACCAAGGAAAGGAGGACTTAGGCTCTTAGGGCTTGGTAATTGAGGGAGTTGACTCCCTGGAATTTACAAGAATTCTTTGAGTTTGAGAAAGTATAAGTTTTATTCCTTTTTAAAAATTTTATTTATTTTATATATAGTATTCTGACGGCATGCATGCTTACAGGCCAGAAGGAAACACCAGATCTCATTACAGATGGTTGTAAGACACCATGTGGTTGCTGGGAATTGAACTCAGGACCTTTAGAAAAGCAGGCAGTGTTCTTAACCACTGAGCCATCTCTCCATGCCAGTTTTACTATTTTTACGAGGCTACAATTACCCTGATACCCAAATCATAGAAATGCATTACTAAGAAGGAGAATTACAGACCAATCTCACTCATGAACACTGATGCAAAAATACTAAATAAAATACTGACATACCGAATTCAAGAACATATCAGAACCATCATCCACCATTATCAAGTCGGCTTCATCCCAGAGATGCAAGGATGGTTCAACATACAAAAATCTGTCTATATAATCCACCATATAAACAAACTGAAAACAAAAACCATATGATCATCTCATTAGATACTGAAAAAGCCTTCAACAAAATACATCACCCTTCATGATAAAGGTCTTGGAGAGAGCAGGGGTACAAGAAACATACTTAAACATTATTAAAACAACATACAGCAAAGCTAACAGCCAACATCAAATTAAATGGAAAGAAATTCAAAGCAATCCCACTGAAATCAGGAAATAGATGAGGTTGTCCACTTTCTCCATATATATTCAATATAATTCTTGAGGTCCTAGCTAGAGCAATAAGACAAGATCAAGGGGATACAAATAAGAAAAGAAATCAAACTCTCACTACTTGCTAATAATATAATAGTTTATGTAAGTGACCCCAAAAATTCTACCAAAGAACTTCTACAACTCATAAACACCTTCAGTTAGTAATGTAGCAGGATACAAGATTAACTAAAAACCAAATCAGTAAGCCCTCCTTTACACAGATGATAAATGGGCTGAGAAGAAATCAGAGAAACATCACCCTTCACAATAGCCACAAACAGCATAAAATATCTCAAAATAACTCTTACAAAACAAGTAGAAGAACTGTATGACAAGAACTTTAAATCTTTGGAGAAAGAAATTGAATAAAGATACCAGAAAATGGAAAGATCTCCCATGCTCTTAGGTAGGTATAACTAATATAGTAAAAATGGCAATCCTACCAAAAGCAATCTACATATTCAATGCAATGCCCATCAAAATCCTAGCAAAATTCTTCACAGACCTTAAAAGAACAGTACTCAACCTCATATGGAAAGCAAAAACCCAAGATAACCAAAAACAATCCTGTACAATAAAGAAACTCTGGAAGTCATAACAATCCCTGACTTTAAACTCTACTATAGAGCTACAGTACTGAAAACAGCCTGGTATTGGTATAAAAAACAGATAGAAGGACCAATGGAACTGAATCGAAGACCCAGATATCAATCCACATACCTACGAACACCTGATTTTTGACAAAGAAGCAAAAAATATAAAATGAAAAAAGAAAGAATTTTCAACTAATGGTTCTGACATAACTGGATATCAACAAATAGAAGAATAAAAATGAATCCATATCTATTGGCATGCACAAAACTCAGGTCCAGATGGATCAAAGACCTCAACATAAAACCAACCACAGTGAACCTCATAGAAGAGAAAGTGGGAAGTACACTTGAACTCATTAGCACAGTAGACTACTTCCTAAATATAACCCCAGTAGCACAGACACTGAGAGAAACAATTAATAAACCAGACCTCCTGAAACTGAGAAGATTCTATAAAGAAAAGGACATGGTCAACAAGACAAAATGGCAGCCTACAGAATGGGAAAAGACCTTCACCAATCCCACATCAGACAGAAGACTAATCTCCAAAATATACAAAGAACTCAAGAAATTGGTCATCAAAAGAACAAATGATCCAATAAAAAATGGGGGTACAGACCTAAACAGAGAACTTTTAACAGATGAATCTAAAATGGCTGAAAGACACTTAAGGAAATGCTCAACATTCTTAGCCATCAGAAAAATGCAAATCAAAACAACTCTGAGATGCCATCTTATACCTGTAAGAATGTTCAAGATCAAAAACACTGATGACAGCCTATGCTCGAGAGGATATGGGGCAAAGGAAACACTCTTCCATTGCTGGTGGGAGTAAAAACTGATACAGCCACTTTGGAAATCAGTACGGCACTTTCTCAGAAACTTAGGAAACAACGTACCTCCAGATCCAGCAATACCACTTTGGGTATATACCCAAAGGATCCTCAATCATATCACAAGCACGTGTGTTCAACTATGTTCATAGCAACATTGTTTGTCATAGCCAGAACGTGGAAACAAACTAAATGCCCTTCGACCAAAGAATGGATAAGGAAATGTGGTACATTTGCACAAAGGAATACTACACAGCAGAAAAACATAATGACATCTTGAAATTTTCGGGCAAATCAATAAATCTAGAAAACATCATATTGAGTGAGGTAATCCAGAATCAGAAAGTCAAATATTGTATGTACTCACTCATACGTGGTTTTTAAACATAAAGCAAAGAAAACAAGTCTATAATCCCCAATCCCAGAGAACCTAAACAACAAAGAACACTCTAATCTACATGGGAAGTAGAAAAAGGCAAGATCTTCTGAGTAAATTGGGAGCATGGGGACCAGGGGAGAGGGTAAAAGCGGAGGGAAGAGGAGAAAAATATTTAGTTCAATAAAAACAATAAAAGAAAATATGTTTTAGACACATTGGCATTTTCACTGTTTATAATCTGTACTGAAATTTACAATGTATAAATAGCAGTGTATTTATGCCAGAAATGACTGTGACAGATGTTTCTTGCACAATGAAAAGTATCTTTGAAGTCTATCGCTAGGAAGCCATCAAAGGGAATGTAAAATTTTAAGCTTGTGGCTATGATGATATTGTATAGTATGGTGTTTAGTACTCTGTCTGAGTTGGACTAATAGCTTATTAGAACTTTATTGATTAATGTCATGACTATGAACAGTAGCATGATGAGAAAGAGATCTGATAACTTGCATTTGTACACCTTAAGTTACTTTCTTATCCCCCGAAGCACTCTTAGATCCTCACACCCTAAACGCTCATCTTTACATAAATAAACCTTAGGATACCTGTTCTCTTCCATCATCACGGCACCACCCAATGCTCACTGACGGCAGGCACTGTAGAGTAAGTTCCTCTAAATGAAGAAATGGGAAGAAGTCATCCTGAAATCTGATGTGTGGCTTTAGCTCTGTTTTTAGGAGGTCAGCTGTGCCTAGACTTAGCCTTGATTCCTGTTGTTAAGCTGGCAACGCTATCGGTCATCAAACTGCATCATAAGGATAAATTTGACCTCAGTTAATGCTTACAAAATGACAGCGACTTCCTTACCTGCCCCATGGACAGCCAGTCTCCAGGGTCCCCCATAGGGCAGAGGTCTCAGGGCAACATCATCTTCGACCTGCAGAGGGCTAGGCCTGCCAGGCTTCAGAAGATCCTGTGGATTAGGAGTTTGTAGGAAGACCAGCCTACCTTGTCCTAGGCAACTTGAGGCAGTCGACTCCTCAGGGTCCTGTTTTCCACAGGGTGAAGTGGTCTTTGCAGCAGCTGAGGTGAAAGGCAGGTTTTCTCGGTGGCTGGCGCTGCCATTTATGGAGCAAGTTGTGGATGGAGTTTCTTCTGTACCCTACCATCTTCTTTGGAGGAAATAGGAGTGCCACAGGAGCTGGTATGTCTCTCTATTACAAAAAGCTTTTTAATAATAAAACATTTTAAATGCCATATTCTCCAGATCTCTGAGCATTTGAGGGCTGTCTATTGGGTATATCTGAGTTATGGCTACAGAATAGGGTCCCCCTGGAGAGCTGGATCCAAACTCAGAGGTCTCTATGTCAGCTTTGGTAATCTGAAATAGATCCTTATACCTTACATTTTTATCATTATCATTTAAAAGTACATACCAGTTTAGAATATTGAGACTTTTGTTTTAGTCTAGAAGGAGATACAGTGAACAGAGCTCATTAGGACTGTTTAAAGCATTTTTCTTAGACAGTAGCTACACACACACACACACACACACACACACACACACACACATGCAAAACAGGAACTGAGTAAACAAGAAGAAAGGGAAAACCAGCGTTGTGAGTGAGAACAAAGCTTACTTCTCCATCTGACTCCCGTGTTGCAGACCCGGCTGCCAGGACTGAATGAAAGACAAGGTGGAAGAGAGCTGTGACAGGTAGGTGGGGTCCTGTGCGAAATAAACTCCTCAGCAGGCTCTGCCAAGGCAAACCATCATGCAAACCTGCCACATGCAACAGAATATGTAAGAGGAATTTTATTTATTTATTTGAAGGTTGTAATTATATTTATGTACAGAAAACCCAGCAGTCCATTTAACCCAGTTTAGTGGCGAGTTCTTTGGCCTTTGCCCTTTTCCAGCTTGGCAATTCGTGGCAGATTTAGGACCCAGGACGTTGCCTCCCCAGTGGCTGCGGATCTCATTGTATCTGTCATTGTAATTGGTCCTAATAGCTCCCACCAGCTTAGGCAGAGCACCCTTGCCTTCTCAGTTAACCCTGTGTTAGACAACAGCTGGTGCACATCTTCCTGGGGACCAGCCACCCCAACCTGGCCTTTCCCTTGATGATGCAGTACGGGGACCCCCATCTTCCCAAAACAGGGCAGGCAGGAAGATCACCAGGCTCAGTGAGGTCTACACCAGCTGAAGCCTTCTTGTTCTCCACCAAGGCGGTGACTGTATTGACCCCGGCTCGAAGGACAGGCGGGTCTCTTAGTTGGGATGTCCCCTTTGCCAGCAGCTTTCTTCTCAGCACGGGCCAGGGAGCCGTTGCTTCTTCCTCCTGCTTTGTCTCCGGCCTGTAGTCGTGTGCAAGCTTAAGGAGCTGAGTAGCTGTTGGCCTGTCCAGGTCCTGTGGGAACTGGTCAGTGGCAGGAGAACTTTGAGCAGCTATAGAGGTATGGCCCTCTGCCGCTGCAACCTAATGTAACAGTGTCATTTGACGAAGCATGTGAAATCTCTCTTGGGCTGGATGTCCTGCCCAGTGCCAAAGGGCTTAGGCCTTCTCTCAAACAAAGGATTCACCACCTTTCTGCCTCCTGTTCCTCTTCACGATGGCGGTGTTGTGTGTGTGTGTGTGTGTGTGTGTGTGTGTATGTGTGTGTGTGTGTGTGTGTGTGTGTGTGTGCGCCCTCTGCGGAACCGTGGCCTCCCTTCCCTTGGGCTCTCGCTTATCTGGAAGAGGAATTTTTGAAAGCTTAGCTATGGTGTAAAGGCAGCTGACAAGTGATGTAACTGCTCTGGCAGGTGGGGGACAGCTGCTGCCCACTTGGTGAGGGCAGGGGTGCCTAAGTCTGAGGCTTCCAGTTGCCTCCTGCCTCCGGGGGCTGACTGATGCAGGGGTGGCTGTCACGTGACCACTCTTAGTAAAGATGTCTGGTCGGTCATCTGACCTGTCCTTAGTGGAGATGGTGCCTGCCCACTTGTTACAAGGCACTGAAAACCACGTGTTTTTTTTTGTTTGTTTGTTTGTTTTGATTTGTTGTTTTTAAAGAGCAGTGGTGTATATTTTAAACGACCCAGCTAACAAGACAGACACACAGGGCATTCATAAGACAACGCATGTTGCCACACCATTCACAGATATCTTTCACACATGTGGAGTCAGACAGGAGACATCCTAAGCATATGCTACTATCTCATACCAGCCCTGGAAGAGGGACCGCCCCCACAGAGGGTGGGGCGGTGTGGGGTGGTGGCAGGAAGAGAAAAGAGGGAAAAGAACAAAGGCAGCTGGGGCAGAGAACATTGAGTATAGGGAAAGGAGCAGTCTCTTTCCATCTACTGGATGGCTGGCAGGAGTTGTGAAGGTCCCGGGAAACGCCGCCGTATAGAGCGCCAGTAGCTTGCCGCTTGATATCTGAGAGGAGAATTGGGGGTAGGCACAGTTTCCGTGAGTGAGAGTAGAAGGCCCGGAGCTGGACCCCAGTGTCCCAGAAATTCAGCGTGGGATCACAGCGCAAGCTGGCCTTGGGTATGTCACTGCAAGGTCCAGGGCCTGTAGCAAGTGGGTGGGCACAAGCTGCAACCCAGCGCCATCATTGGGTACAGGGGCCCAAAGGACTCTGAGCCCAAAAGACACATAGCTGCCCAGTACTGGGATTTCGGACACATAGTTGCCTGGTACTGGGACTTTGAACGGGAGCCAAAAGGCGAGAAACCACAGTCACAAGATGAATCCTCAGTCATGGGAAACATGATAAGAGGTTGGGGGGAGGGGGACTATCATTACTGCTAATTTTGCCTGTGTTGGGTGTAGAATTCCAGCCATCCTTAGTTGGAAAAGCAACCGGATTGAAGTGTTCCAGGATTCTCCCCGGTGCTCCTAAGACTGCCAGCAAGCAAAGAAGGAGCTGCAAGGGGGGCCATGCAGCAGGTGAGAACCCACGGTGGGTGAGGGACAGATTTGCCTTGCAGGAAGAGCTTACGTGGAAGTTTTATTGAGATAAAATGAACTGGGGGAGGGAAAAACAGAGATACAGAGAGGAAGAGGAAAAGGAAGAGGAAGAGGGAAGATGAAGAAGAGGCAAAGATCAGCCTGCCTCTTCAGAAGAGCAGCAGGAAGAGTGGGAGTGGGTGGAGCCTGTTTCTTAGAAGGACTTTTTGCAGCTGCATACAGACTAGGAATGTTGAAGCAGCCTAGGTCTCTGCACTGACCAGGGTACTGCTGAAGTGCTTACTGGGGTTGCCACTCTGCTTCTGCCAGGCCCCAAGGGGCGGGGCCAGGTTTGTGTTTGCCTGGATGATAACAATACAGGCTTATCAGAGAAGGTTAAGTACATTTTAGTCAATGAATTTACAAGATAAATATTTTTGGCATAGCTTAATTTCTGAAAGAACTCAGACACTAAGGGAATATTTCCTTAGTAACTTCTTGAGTTGAAACAGGTAATTGTACGCTTTTATTGATATAAACATATGTGTGGAGGGGAAATAGAAAGATAGATAGATAGATAGATAGATAGATGATAGATAGATAGATAGATAGATAAGTAGGTAGGTAGGTAGGTAGATATCTGGAATGGTGGTTGCAGAACCTTCACAATGGTGGTTTTTCAGATATACACTAAAATACATGTAACTGTGTGGTATGTATTGCTGTTCCCAGCACAATATGAATGCTATAAAAACGGAAACTTAATTTTGCTCATGACTTTATTCCTATCTAGAGGAGCATTCACTGCTCAATATGTGTGAAGTGAATGAGCAAAAGAAAGAAACGCAGTGGAGCCGTGGTAGCACACCGCCTTTAAATCCCAGCGTTAGGTATTTCTCTTAGATGAACCTCTCCACAGATGTAAATAATTCCAATTAAACTGAATTAAAAGACGCCCGTGTTTAATAGATTACCCTTGCTCCCGGAGACCCTCAGGGGCAGTTTAAACAGGAGTGGTCTCAACCTTCCCTGGGGAGGGAGGGGTTACCATGGGGTGGGCTTTCTTGACTCTCCCTTGGGAGGGGTCACTGTTTGGTGGGCTTTAGACTGAGGCAACTCCCAGGGGAGGGAACTTATTCCAGGAGCTGGGTTGAAGCTCCCAGCCAAACAATTGGGACTTTTTGTATAAAGGGGTGTTAGGGAGCTAAGATGATGCTTTAGATGAAACATTCCAGGCTTTTTGGATAAAGGGGTGCCAGTGAGCTGAGGTGAAGCCTCTCAAACAAACACCCAGCACTTGGGAGACAGAGGCAGGCGAATTTCTGTGAGTTCGAGGCCAGCCTGGTCTACAGAGCCAGTTCCAGGACAGCCAATGCCACTACACAGAGAAACCCTGTCTTCGAAAACCAAACAGAAAAAAAAAAGAAAAAAAAAGAAAAAAGAAAGGAAGGAAGGGAGGAAGAAAGAAGAAGAAAAAGAAAAAAGAGAGAGAGAAAAGAGAGAGGAGAAAGAGAGAGAGAGAGAGAGAGAGAGAGAGAGAGAGAGAGAGAGAACAGCGTCTATGCAGGACTAAGCCATAGTTCAGATCTATGGGGTCAGGGGTTGCCGAGGGAGCAGGTCACTTGAGCAGATGTGAATGCACACAGCCTTGAGTCTCAGCATTCTTCAATACCCAGGTAGCCACCGCTTATGATGACAGTAGATGATGAATGGCCTGTGATTTCACACTGCTTTAGAGCCTAGAGGATGCTTTCTCCACTGTTCACTGCAATAACTGCAATAGAAAACAATGATAGTGCTCTCCATGAACAAACAAGACATGCAGGCACCTTCCCGTAGGCTCCTATTGAAAGGTTTTAAACCAGCTAAGACTCTAGGGAAGAAGTTCTCAACCTGTGGGTCATGACCTGTAATTATTCAGCCACAAATAAGGCTGCACTTCCAGGTTTTAAAGCCATGCACATGTAGACAAGACAGACAAGCCCTCAGTCATAGGACCCCGTGTGACCCCGTGCGCGCATGCGTGAGTCCATCATCTGTGTCATCTTCATTTGACATAGTCACACCAGCTCCCTGTGTGCATGCGCTAGGCAGCTTTTAAAAAGCGGGATGTGCCCCCCCCCTCCCTCTCTCCCTCTCCACACCGATTCCATATGCCTGTAACATGCCCCCTAATAACTCCTAAGCGGGTTCATTGCATGTTCCGTGTTTCCTTCTCACTCGCGCCCAGGTAATTTCATGACCCCTTGGGGTCAAACCACCCTTTCACAGATATTTATACTTTGACCGACGACAGCAACAAAACCACAGTTATGAATTAGCCATGAAGTAATTTTGTGGTTGGGGGTCACCACAACGCAAGGAGCTATGTTAAAGGGTTACAAGCATTAGGAAGGCTGAGAAGGCTGCTATAGGGTTCAAGCTCACTTGTGGTTGACAAGGCCCAGAAAACAGAGCAGAAAAGCTTCCACTTTCCCTTTCCAATCTGTGTGCCACCATCTGCTGTGCTGACTCCTTGGGGGGGGTGGTGACTGCCATGGGGGAAAGATACAATAAGGATAGCCCAGGAAGCAAGAGACTCATTGATACCAACGCAAGAGAGATACTGAGACCCTGACTGAGAGGAATCCTCTCTCATCATTTGTCTTCAGCAAGCTGGGGGCACTCTTCAGGCTGAATACTCATGTATCCTTTGCCTAACCATCTGGTCAGATGTGATATTGTTGTCTCAAAGACTTCTCTAGAGAAGCCCTTAATTACTGTTGATGAGGCTTTTTATCTCTGCTTCACTCTTTTCAACCCACCCCACTGACAGGGGAGCCTTTATATGCAAACGTTACCTCTTGACTCCTATTCCAGCCTTTGTTGGCTCTACACTGATCTTAAGATAATGACCAGACCAGGTATGGTGACGCACACCATAGTCCAGCAAATGGGAGCAGAGGAAGGGGGACATGTCTGTAAGTTGAGGTCTTTCTGGTCTAAGTGGAATTTACAGTCCATGCAAGGGACTAACATAGTGATATCCAGTCTCAAAAGGAAAATAAATAAAGAAAAGAGAGATAATGACCAAAGTCATAGCAATATCTTTTGGGCCCCACACTGGGCCACTCCCACCTTGCTCCAGCCTTCCTGAGACGTCTCAACAAACTCAGACGTATACTCCATTCCAACTCACATACCTTTCACTCTGTAGGTCCGCTCTGGAAGTGCTTCCCTCCCTCGGTGGTCACTCATTCCTTCACAACTGTGGTCGAGTGTCACGGCTCAAGACCCTTGCTCTGTCCTGTGCTGTAAGCTGCGTTGTAAGGTAGCTCCCTATTGCTGTGCTGTAAGCTGTGTTGTAAGGTAGCTTCCCTATTGGCTGTGGCTGTAAGCTGCGTTTAAGGTAGCTTCCTATTGCTGTGATGAAAGGCCGTGACCAAAAGCCTTGGAAGGAAAGGGTTCATTTGGCTTACATTGCCACATCTTACTCCGTCAACTGCAGCAAATCAGGACAGGAACTCAAGCAGGGCAGGAACCTGGAGGCAGGAGCTGATGCAGAGGCCATGGAAGGGTGCTGCTTCCTGGCTTACTCCTCATGGCTTGCTCAACCTGCTTTCTTATAGAACCCAGGACCACCAGCCCAGGGATGGCACCGACTCACAATGGGCTCGGCCCTCCCCCATCAGTTACTAATTAAGAAAAATGCCTCCAGGCTTGCCTACAGCCACATGTTATGTTATGGAGTCATTTTTAAATTGAGGCTCCCTCCTCTCTGATAACTCTACCTTGTGTCAAGTTGACATAAAAGTAGCCAGCACACTGGGTAGATGTAGGAGTTTCTCAATATATCACCTAGCTCTTCTCTATTATGGCACACAATTCCATTAAATTTAATAAGTATTGAGCAATTATTTGTGTAACCTTAGCTTTCCTCATTGGACAGACCGCATCTGTTATGATAAGGCGCGAGATGGATCTTGGCAGGTGGGTCAGTGAGAGACAGAGATGCCATGCAGACCGCATTTACTTGGAGTTCTACTGGGGGAAGGGACGCGAGTGGAAAGAGAGAAAGGGAATTCAGAGTGGCCTCCTGGGAAGCGAGAAAGAGGAGAGACTGACAGACAGAGAGACAGAGAGAGGGGGGACAAAGAAAGGCAGGAAGTCAAAGAGAGAGATGAGTGGGAGAGAGAGAAGAAAGGAAGGAGTAGACAGAGTTCTGCCTTTTAAAGGGATGGGGCACAGCACATGTGCACAGAGACCACGCAGCAGGCCAGGGCACTGCCTGCCATGTGCCCAGGGGTGACACATTCTGCCAGATCCCCCAGGGACAGGGAAGGTGGTCTTGGATGCTACATCAGTCACAGCACTGTGATGCTGGTATGACCTACATTTTCTTCTTTAGGACAGTTTAAAAATTGGGGGAATTATATGTGTGTAGCATGAAAGAGGAGACTGCATATCTCAACTGGCTTGTTTATAAAGGATAACAAGAACTAGAGGCAGAAGTCGGAGGGATTTGTGGGTATAACTGGCAAGCTGTGCTTATGGTACTGAATAACAAGGCTGACTGGATCAACCACAGGAATATGGGTCTCAGTCTTGAGGCCATATGGTCCTAGACTACAATGCTGGTGTGACTGGCCACCAGAAGAGGGTTTTTTTTAGGTTGTTTAGATGATCCCTTGCTTATTGTGTCCCCTCAGTTTGGAAGGGGGGCTCTGGTCTTTTCATTTTTTGAGGGGGCAGTGCTGAATTACATGATTTTGTGTATGTCTGTTTGCACATGTGCACACACGTGATCAAGCAGTCAGAGGACAGCTTACGGGAGTCGGTTTTCTACCACCATGTGGGCCCCAGGGATCTAACACAAGCTGCCAGGCTTAGCAGCAGTGCCTTTATCCACTAAATCATCTTGCCTGTCCTGTCCTCCTTTTCTTATCAATGATGGCACAATCCTACCACGTGAGCCCTATCCTCATGACCTCATCTAAGCTTAATTACCACCTCACACTCACATTTCTAAATGACATTGGAGGCTAGAACTTCATATATAACACAGGTAGGATGTCCTGGTACAACTCAGTCCACAGCAGGGCTATAAAAAAAGATTTCTTATGGTGTGAAGTCCTGAGTAGGGCTTCAACACTGTTGGTTGATCCCATGAGAAAAAGGGCAATATAAAAATGCCAGAAGAGAGGGGGTAATCGCCACGAGTCCAAAGGAGAAAGAAGGCAGCACCTCCTTGGGAAACACTATGATGTGGGCATAAGATAGCAACTGCCATTTTAGGTCAGAGTGGCATTGATGGCCCATAGGAGACCCTCACAGATTGGGCCTGTTGATGGTCCCTCGCAGAAGGCAGGAGAGTCATTAGAGTATCATCTGACAGTTACACTAATAACAACCTTCTGTATACATACCCCAGCTCTGTCCAATCCTCCGAGCAGCTCTTGGCTCAGGAATTGTCATTTCAGAGACACTGCTCCCAGATGAGAGAGAAACAAAGGACATGATCAGCTCCCTGTGAATGTTTCCACACAGCAGCAACAAGCTCAGAGGCTCCCAACTGAGGATTTCAGGCCACAAAGAGCCAGCTTATTCCTCTCTTTTACCACCCTGGAGCTGAGAGGAGACTTAGCTCATAGGAAAGAAGTAAAGAGACTGAAGGACTTCTATGTGGAAGGAATGACAATTGAAAGCTCTAGAAAATTCTAGATTTCTCCGGATTGAGAGAAAGCTGTGGTCTTAGAACGGGATATGAAAATGCCAGCATTCAGAAGAGCTGCTTCTGATAAAGCTCCTGTGCATCACACAGGCATGAGTAGCTGACATACAGTGGAGGGGAAGTGTCTGGAAACAGAAAACATTAATCTGCTAATCTGCCTCAAGGCTCTAGCTATTCAGGCATGTCCAACCTACCTGCATCTCAGGACAGCTATGAATGTAGCCTTAGCACACGTGTGGAGGACAACGTTATGTCTTACTCTCAAGAGGCCGGACACATCCTAGTAGTGATTAGAATGTGGTGAGCCTGGCATGATTATAATATAATCTCTTATAATTCTGTGTCTTAACAGGGCTGAGTCTCTCACTCAGGGCTTCTGGTGCCCCAGCACCGATTGCCTTTTAGCTCTCAGAAGTGCCGTGGAAAATGGCCGGTTTCTCACTCTTCTTCTCTCTCTGCTCCTACCAAGGCTTCATATCTGGAAGCTGTTTGGGACAGATACAAAGTTTAAAAAGATAGGGAAAACAAGAAATGATAATGAGTCATCACAGAAGCCCCTGGAATCACAGGTGACAGCTGGCATTTATCTGATATCCGAGGCTTGCTCTTGCTCGGGAGACTAAGTGGAAATCTTTGCTTTGTAACACCCATGTTAGGGAAAAATGGCCGTGGGAGCCAACCACTGCCAGCACTGCCTCATGAATGTTTTTCCTAAAGAAGAGGTTGCAATTAATAATTGTAGTAAGTAGTATCCTTTTAAAGAACTGCGAAATTAGGAAACACTCCATCAGTCAGAGACGACAGCACTAATAGATTGGTGGCGGAGGTGGTGGTGGTAGAGGTGGTGGTGGTGGTGGTGGTGGTGATAATGGAGGAAAAAGACTATCATTATGTAACCGTAAGACATTTCTAGGCCTGCTGAAACATCTGCTCTTAAGGCTGCCGTAGATTGGCCCGGGTGCTGCAGCTCCCAGACATCCGACAGGTGTTTCAGTCCCCTGCTTCTGTTGCTCCCTCTGTCTTCTGCCTATGTCTCCTTTGTCTCCAGAGTCTAACAACTGTGATGGCTTCACTTATGAAGATAGATGACCACTTTCATATAAATACACAACTTTTATTCTCTTTAGATGGCCTTTCTTAGTCCCGCGGCTTCTCCTGCACACCCTGTTAAATTCTCAGCATTCCCACCACAGATTAGAACATTAACACACCTTCTCATATGTCTTCCTTTCTGTCTACTGTTAGCTAAATGGCTGAGGTTGCATCTTGCACACTGTTTGATTCCCATAACACTCAGTCTGTGATTAATAAAGTCAGGAGCATCCTCCAAGTCCCATCTTTTCTCATATCTCGCCTCCAAGTCTCAGGCAGGTGGTACTCAAGGATTTGTCTCTGTGTTCGGCCAGGGAGCAATAATTAGCTCAGATGCCTTTTCAAATTCATGCATACTCTGCCTTTTAAGAATTTTCCCCAAGTGTTGGAGGATAGAGGTGTCTTCTAGTAGGCTGAGTTTGCATGCTAGTGTCCAGTGACTTTCCTTTTGGTGTCCACTTTAAGCTGCCCTGTTTGCAACAGGGAAGCAGGATAGTCAAAGCATTGAGATCTAGTTAAATCTCTGCTACACTGCAATCTCTAGCTATTAGAGCTTTGGACAACTCAAAATTTGTTTCCTCAAATTCACCTGTTAAATGGATTAGTAATTCCCCACTAACACTCTTGCAATCCCTAACCCCTGTAGTGAGGGGCTGTGGGCCGCTTCCCGCCGCCTGACTCCCAGCCGCCTGGCTCCCTCACAGCTAGCTTTACACGCGAAATAACAAGACGCAAACTATATTCATTTAAACACTGCCTGGCCCATTCGTTTCAGCCTCTTACTCACATCTTGATTAACCCATATCTAATAATCTGTGTGGCACCACGAAGTGGTGCCTTCCCGGGAAGATTCTAGCGTACGTCCATCTTAGGCCGGAGCTTCATGGAGTCTGACCCAGAGAGGAGAGGCATGATGATTGCCTGAAGTGGCTGACTAACTTCCCTTCCCAGCATTCTGTTCTATCTACTCCACCCACCTAAGGGCCGGCCTATCAAATGAGCCAGGCAGTTTCTTTATTAACCAATGGAATCAACTCAAACAGAAGACCGTCCCACATCAAACCCCAAGTAGGAATTGAAGATCCCTTCCACTTTATCAAGGAATTAGGACACACTAAGCAGTTTCTGACCTTGTGAGTCCTGTACTATATTTAACCGAGTACCATAGCCATCTGGTTTCTTCTGTCTTGTCCCTTTCAAGTCCTCTCCCTGTGCTTTTTCTTGGTTTTTGCCTCTACAAAATATTAGTTCCATGAGGGCAAAGCTTTTATTTCTTTGAGGTGGGAAGCCAAAGCACCTAGCGCTGTATAAGTCAGGCCTTCTCCATAAATATTTGCTGACCTTTGTACAGTGTGAAAAGAAAAAATATAGTTTTGAAATAATAGAAATATAAACAAATGGGCCTACAATGGATGATTTCCAATTCCGTTTTTTAAAATACCATATTATAATAAAAACTTAAATTCACTGTGGCCCAGAAGCAGCTGGGGTCTGTGTTGATGTCTGTGGCCCTGGTTGCCTCTAGGACCCACACCAAGACCGGGGATCTGGGCCAGAGCCTGTGGCTTGGTTGGAATCGGGGTCCACGCCACAGCAGGGACCATACAGATATCTGTGGCCTGTGCTGCCACCTGGGGCCGTGGGTGATGCCGAGGGCCATGTCTGGGCCATGTGACCCTACAGCGGCCAGGACTTGGATTGATGTGTATGTGGCTCCCGTTGTCACTGAGGGCCATAAGGATGCCCAGGGTCAGATCAGCCACCTGAGTCCAGGTTGGTGTCCAACGGCCAGGATACATCCAAATCTGTGTGGCTACTCCATGCCACAGTGACATTGGGACCAGAGCTGCAGCTGAGGGCCATGTCAGGGTCTGTGGCCCTATGGCAGCCAGGGTCTGTACTGATGGCTGAGGCTCCTGTTACCATTGAAGGCTGGCAGACACCCGAGATTGAGGACCATGATAGTGTCTGAGGGACCTGTGCCAATCTGGGTGGCCTGCACTGCCACCTGGGACAGTGGTGACATCCAGACCCAGTTGTTGTCAAAGACCATATCTGGGTTCATGGTCCTACTATGTCTGGGGTCTGTGCTGAAGTCTGAGTCCCTTAATGCCACCAAAGGTCACACCGGGGGTTGTGGCCACAGTCTGAGGCCTTGGTGGTGTCCGACAGTCACATGGCTGCCAAAACCACCCAAACCTGCATGGGCACTTGATGGAAGAGAGTTATCTGTCTATGTTACTTTCATTGGTTAATTAATAAAGAAAACTGCCTTGGCCCTTTAAGAGAACAGAAAATTAGGTAGGCGAAGTAGACAGAACAGAATGCTGGGTAGCAGGAGTGGGGAGATGCTTCAGGCAGTCTCCATAGTGAGTCGCCATGATTCTCCTCTCTGAGATGGACGCAGGTTAAGATCTCTCCTGGTAAGCCACACCTCATGGTGCTACACGGATTACTAAATATGGGTTAAAGGAAGATGCGAGAATTAACCAATAAGAGGCTGAAACTATGGGCCAGGCAGTGTTTTAAAAGAATACAGTTTCCGTGTAATTATTTTGGGTGTAAAGCTAGCCAGCGGCCGGGTGGTGGGACACAGCCCCGCCGCTTCATTCTACAGATTGGTGCTCCAACGTGGTGACTAAATCCACTTAAAAACCTGAGAGAGC
Organism: Arvicola amphibius; assembly: GCF_903992535.2. Taxonomy (NCBI): domain Eukaryota; kingdom Metazoa; phylum Chordata; class Mammalia; order Rodentia; family Cricetidae; genus Arvicola; species Arvicola amphibius. The sequence continues at coordinate 47,443,326 of NC_052057.2, forward strand.
TTTAAATAAAGGAGAGAGAGAGTTTAACACAGCGTTTTGCTGTTTGCCTGGACGTGCTGTAGAGAGATTTCCTGTTTCGGCAATAGCAGCAGAGAAAAAGCTGAGTCATTTTAAAATGCGGCTTCCTGGTGCTGTGCCGCCAGTGCAAACTCTGGCTATAAAGCATTTCAGTGGCTTTTATGGGCCTGGATATTTGTGTTCCCGCTTGGGATAGGAAGGAGAGTGCACTGAGACAATGCCAATGGCTCAGAGCTCCCCGCCTGCACCTGGGCAGATGGCTGAATCAGGCTTAGGCAGGCAGAAGAACATGGCGGATTCCTGCCACCATATAGAGAGACGTTTTTCAGACTGCGCAGTGCTCTGTGTATCAGATTTGGCTGTAACTTGGATGAAAAGAGTTTCTGTGCTGCACGCTCAGTCTCAGAATTAAACTGCTGAATGCGGCTCCAATGTCGACTGCTGTGTGCCTGGAACTGTGTGCGGCTCAGGGGCACCAAATGACTGAGGCAGGAGCGGCTCTGGCTCTGCTCTGCCATGCTGAACTGTGCTGACCTCAGGCAGGAACTATCTATTGTAATTACCATGATAACAGCGCAGTTAAGGTTTAGACTTGGCTGAAAACAGGCGGTACCGTATTATCTCTACATGGCGCAACTTAAGTTTTTAAGAAGTGCTTAACCTTTTAAGAAGTGCTCCTGGATAGTAAAAAAAAATTACAGATTCATAATAGGAAAGATTCAGACATAGAAGGCCTTTAAATGAGTCACAATGTTGGATGAGTGTACATAGGCTTGAGAGAGAAGATAAAAATATAGAGAATAAAGTTAATGCCTTAAAAAAGGGTAAAGTCTTTAAAGAGACAGAATAAAGTAAAGTGATAGAGTAAAAATAAGCCACGTAAAAATGGAAAATTCACAGAGAGTCTGGATGATGTATTTTATTGTGTTTTCTTTGAAATTTTTGACTGTAAAGGAGCTAAGTACAGAGAGACATTTCATTATATGGGCTGCCAGGCTAGACCAGAATGGACATCTTAATGGTATGACTTCAGAATTTGGATCTAAGAACATGATGCTTTGGAAAAGAGGGTCTTCTTTTGTTTTCACAGAGGATGACACAGTGTGGATTGCTTCTATCCCAATATGGTATGATAGACCACGCCCTCCTGAAAAGTTGCTGTGAACACCCTCAAAAAATTACTTCACTCAACTGCCGACTGAGATGAATGTAGCAGACAGGTTATACCATGAAAGACCTAAATAACAGCGCCTCCATTCAGCAGGAAGCAGTTTGGAGAGAAAAAACTGCGCCCATTTTCCCAAATATTGTTTATAAATGTTCTTTTACATTTAAAGGGGGAGATGATATAGATATGAATAATTTGCATTGGTATGGATTTTAAGGTCAATTTTGTTATATGTATATGTATTTCTGATCTTGATTAAGCTATTTTGATTGTATAGTTAATTTTAAAAACTGTAATGTATAATTAGGAAATATAGGTTGTTAATGGATAATCATCAATAATAGTCAAGTTTGTAGTCATGATAGTTAGATTTTCTAGATGTGCATAGATATATTTCAGATAGGCATTCTTCATATCTTTCAAAGACTGCAGAATATGGCATTTAATGTTTTAATAACTTGGGGTTTTCATGACAATGAGACACATCTGCTCCTGGCAGCACCAATCTACTTCGAGAGGAAGATGGGCATCGAAGAGGCTACTTACGGGGTTTGATAGCCATTTGGGCAAGAAACTGCTCTTGCCTGGACTGTTGCATAAACTGGACACAGAGAACCCACAGAGAGAGGACTGCTGAACTTGCCTAAAGGTGAGATGGTCCTTCGGGGTTCCTGATTCATGAAAGAGTCTGTGAGATGTTCTGCAGGACACAGCAGAAAGTGACTGAACTGTCTTTGGAATTTCCTGTTTCATGGAAATGTCTGCTGGACACTATGGGCCTGAAGGCCGAAGATGGATGCCCCAATGGTACAGAGGAACTTTGGGTGACTGTCCAGGCAGCGAGTTGTCTCTGTCATTTCTACAGTTTGAAAGTTGCATATGACTTGTTTACTTAGGTAATATTATATCCTTCTGGAGTCTTTGATGGAGTTGAAGAATAAATAGATAGTTATAGCTTTCCTTAGTTATGATAAAAGATAAAATAGATATAAATATTGTAACTGTAATACTTGCTTGATAACTGTTTTGTTATATGTAATTTTGCTATGTTAAAGTTGAAGCCTTTCTTTTTTGTTTAAACAGAAAAAGGGGAAATGATGGAGGAGAGTTATCTGTCTATGTTACTTTCATTGGTTAATTAATAAAGAAAACTGCCTTGGCCCTTTAAGAGAACAGAAAATTAGGTAGGCGGAGTAGACAGAACAGAATGCTGGGTAGCAGGAGTGGGGAGATGCTTCAGGCAGTCTCCATAGTGAGTCACCATGATTCTCCTCTCTGAGATGGACGCAGGTTAAGATCTCTCCTGGTAAGCCACACCTCATGGTGCTACACGGATTACTAAATATGGGTTAAAGGAAGATGCGAGAATTAACCAATAAGAGGCTGAAACTATGGGCCAGGCAGTGTTTTAAAAGAATACAGTTTCCGTGTAATTATTTTGGGTGTAAAGCTAGCCAGCGGCCGGATGGCGGGACACAGCCCTGCCGCTTCATTCTACAGGCACTGCTCCCTCCTAGAGCCAGGATGACTGGGCCCAATCTGCTGCTGAGAGCCATGTCTGGGTCATAGATCCAGCTGCTGCTGGGTTCTATATTGATGTCTGTGGCCTGTGTCACCTCAGAAGGTCTTAGGAACAATGAGAGATGAAATCAGAGGGTCATGCTGAGCTGGCCTGGCCCTTCGCTTGCCCTGGGAAAGCTGGTCATCTCTCTCACTGGACACAGCAGCAAGAGAGGTGGCCCCTGCACTCAGAAGAGATGGCCCCACCCCTCAGCACAGGCTAGGGTAAACCAACCCTGAGGGGATGGGTTTGGGGGAGCTGACTCCGCCCCCTCACCTGAGGCAGGTGGCCCCAGTGGCCTGGATTGAGCAGCATAGATAGCTACCACCAGGCCTACAGCTGGGCCTTGGGTTGACCCACCCTAACATCTACCCCATCTAGGACCTGCTGTGGCTCATGAAGGGACCAACCAGTATTGTGGAACAGTATCCACAAGATGAGTCAGGGGATGTCCCAGAGGAGTCCCTGTGAGAATCCAGTGATAGTGGTATACCAGAAACCAGAGGCCTTGAACCGGACCAGTGACTCATTGCAATGAACCTTTGCTGGTAAAGCTGACAGGACAAAAGGGTGCTCTGTGTGACACACCAAGGTCCCCAATGCCACCAGGAGGAATGAAGAAGTGTTGGAGAGGAAGGAAAGGAGAAGCAAAGAGGGTTTTTGTTTTGGATTTTTTTTAGTGTTTGGCTGTTTGCTGGTAAGCAACTTTGGTTTCTTTTGTCAGGAATGCTGCAGGGTAAGGGGAAGATAACAGGAGACTGAGAAGCTAGCAAAATTGGGACCAGTGTTGTGAACCTCCCAAAGAATCATGAGGAAGTTAAAAAATAAAAAGAAATTCCACCTCTATGAATATACCTCTTATCTTCTCATTGTTACCCGAAGTTCAACCAATAATACCAACTACTTAACCTTCCCAGCTTTGGATACATACTGTCAAGACTTAAATTTTGACTGCCATTTATTTCAAGGTATTGACATTCTCTCTATGCATGTGTTTCATCTCTACAATAAGACTATGAATAGTGTCTAACAGTATTGAGAATATTAAATGATGTAATACTTAAAAAAATAAATAAAAAGAAAGAAAATTCCTGATGTGACCGCTCTTCTTGGTTGTCAACTTGCCAAATAGCTGGGTACCCATGTGAAGGGTATTTTTCTCGACAGACTCATGAGAGATGGGAAGACCCACCCTGAATCCAGATCTTTTACAGTGAGAGGATACACCTTGAATCGGACCACACGTCCTCCTGGCAGCCTGTATACAGGACAGGGAAGAAGGTGCTCTTTGCCTGGTTCCCCTTACTCTGACAGGAAAGTCCATTCCTTCACCGACATTAGAGCCTACTTTGGGACTCCAGGATATACTGAAATCAACCTGAGGCATTGGGCCTCAGGGACTCAAAATCTATTCAATTGGATTTCCATCAGAAGACAGCCATTGTTAGAGTAGTCAGACATTAACCTACAGACCATTCTAATACACTATGAATATATATATATATATATATGTATGTATATATGTATATATATTCTGCCCATTCAGTTACTCTAGAGAACTCTGAATAATATACATGTTATGAATTATGCAGGCTCTCTCTATTAATTTTCAAGATCTGCTGTCTATTCCATGAGATTCAAAATCCAGTAAGAACACCGTTTTTACCTTTGTCTGTATGTCCAACCAAAAAATTTTTGTATTATCACCCCAGAAAAATGCATTTAACTTTAATGGAGAACTTTTTATCCAGAATTACTACGTTATCAATCATGTAAAGTACTTCACTATAGCAGAACCACCTCACTATGGCATGAACTTTCCAAATGTTTGCTTCCATTCCATCAGTTAGATGGAAAAACTAGAAGCCCCAGCCCATTAGTGACATCAGCTGATCTGTTATTGAACTGTGTCTGATGGCACTGATACAAAATTGGCCCCAACCATCTCCAAGATCTTCTAACAATGGGGCCAGTACAGCAGCAGCCGCATGGACTCTGTATAGGTGTGGATACCCAAAATCAGCAAAATTAGTTTGAAAGGACAATTGCTTACTTAAGAAAAAAAAAATATGGCATGCTGGATTGAAAACTCCCTCCATGGTAAATGGCCATCTCAAAGCATAGTTTTCTTAAAAGGATTATTAAAATGCCGGGTGTGGCACACGCCTTTCATCCCAGCACTCTGGAGGCAGAGGCAGGTGGACCTCTGTGAGCTCGAGGCCAGCCTGGTCTACAGAGAGAGTTCCAGGACAGTTGGAACTGTTACACAGAGAAACTCTGTCTCAGAAAAAAAACAAAGAGAGATGATTAGATTTATCAGGAAAATTAAAAGCCTGTTGCCATTGTAACAGATTTTCCTCCCGAGGAAGGCTGTCCAACTTCTATTGCCTGCCATTACTCCATAGATATCCAAGCTATAATTTTCTGTTTCCCATTGACCCTGATGTCTGCCAGCCTGGTGACATCATCCTGTCTTAAAGGGAGCAATGACAACGGCCACGCAGGCAGAGAGGGCAATAAGCACCTACCCCACCTGAGATGAAGTGAGCAGGGCCCGGCCAGTGTGTCAGAGTCACTTGTAAGTGCCTCCCCTGTCTTTCTAGAAAAAGACTTAATTTCCCTGAGACACAGAGAGAAGAGTTCAGCTGGCGGGCTAAAGGGAGAGCTCTGTTCCCTGAGCATGAGCGAATCTGTCATGTGACTAGCTGTGCTGTGGGGTATTCACCAGAGAAGGCTGCTTTGACACAGGTGAAGTCAACAGTCAGCCTTCATTAGCAAGCCAGCGACTACACCGGGTGCTTGGGATCCAGTGGAGCACTAAGCCTTTCTCAGGATGAGCTTTTAAGCACAAAATCCATGTTCTGGGTTGATACACTTCAGTTAACAAGAATAGTTAGCTAGAATTGGAACTACAGAAGCTAAGAAGTAAAGTTAATACATTTTGAGACATTCCTAAAACTATGGGTTTTGATGGATTGGGTCTTTGTTTTAGTTTTGGCAGGTGGTGCTGTCTGCGTGCTGAGTTTTACAGCCTGAATGGCACTTCCATCATGGAGTCAGTGGTGCTAAGGTCTGGGGCTCTGTAACACACGAAGCTGAAGCCGGAAACAACCTAGTCATGACATAATGGAATCACCCCAGCTTACTTCTGATTGATGCTCTGTCCTGGAAAATCTAGAGGGTTCAAGCCCAATGCAAACTGGATGAGGTGCCTGCACATCAAGGGTCCCCTGCCACATGTGGACTGGATTCAGTGTCAACCTGTTAGAAACTGTCTCAGCTCAGCATGTCCAAGAGCCAGCTCACAGGAACCAACCCATGTATGAAGCTGCCAAAGCTTCTGGTGAACCCAGGCAGTCTCTAACACTTATAAATATTTTTATTTTCTTTCTTTGTTTTCATTTTTAAAAGACATGTTCTCATGAAACTCAAGCTGGCCTCAAACCTACCGTGTATCCCGAAATGACCTTGAACTTCTGTTCCTCCGGCCTCTGCCACCCCTGTACTGGGATCACAGGTGAGCAGCCACCAAGGCCGTTGTGTGCAGCAGTGGGTACCAAATCCAGAGCGTTTTCCCAGCTAGACAAACAATCTACCAACTGAGCTGTTTCCAGTGCCAGGTTTACTCTTTTTGACAATGTTACCTGTTGCTATTTTTAGTTGGCATGCAAGAATTGTACATATTGATGGGGTGCAGCATTACCTTCAGATGCATGTATGCAACATGTAATAACCAGATTGGCCTAAGTAGCATTTCTCTCTTCTTGCAAATACCATCTCTGTGTTGGAAAGCTTCACACTCCTCCCTTCAAGCCTTTATAAAATATATAATAGTTTGTTATGGACTTGGATTTATTCCCTTTCGAGAGATCAACAATTCTCTGGTCTAAGTGCTCGTGCATAGGGGTGAGAAGTTCTCTGAAGCAGATGACTGGGGTTCAACACTTTCTGTTCAGCATCTCAGGGACTCTGAGAGATGTTCAGGCCAAACTATGCCATGTGTCACACAAGTCCACACTATAACACGTCCAAACACTTCTGCTCCTACGATCTGTGTTAGCCAAACTATGCTCTTTATTGTAACTACTTACTTAAAATGTACCTGAATTGACTGTAATTGCAACACAAAATTAAGTTTTCTCACAACTATGCTGAATTCTTTGGAAAGAGTCCACAAAGACAGCCAGTGAATAGTTCCCTGACAGATGGAGGTGAAGTTGCTATCAACATTGGGATGAAATTTTGCATTCAGGCCTCATCACATATCACTTAGAGTTTTGATCTTCAAGAAAGAAGATCAAAATTTCAAACTGACTCAGTATGCTGGTGTATTCCTGTAGTCCTGGAACTTAGGAGGCTGGGTTTGAGGTCAATGTGGGTTACATAGTGAGACTGTCTCAAAACAAAGCAAAACACTGAAAATAGTATATTGGAGACAACTTAATAAATGTGTTAGCAAAGACAGTCAGCATGGGCATGACTAGATTTTTGGATTAAGACGCTTGATTCTGTTAACAATGACAAAGAGAAGGCACTTGTGTTCCTACGGCGCACTCAAGTGATCTGGGGCATGGGGAGTCTGGTATTAAGTCATTGTCTAGTGTCTGAGACTGGTTGGTCAGTAGTGAGGCTGCACATAACATCAACTGTTGGCTTCCAAGTCAATGCTTCCCACATGAGCCTTCTTTCTGGAGTTCAGACTCCAAGTGGAAGAAGCTGTTGAACGCAGGTTCTAAAGCACTGATCAGGCCTGGGTAGTGAGCAAGGGGAAGTGCACAGAGATATGCCGCCAGGGATGCTCACTAGGTTCCATCTCCTTCCGCATCCTCCTGAGCCTAAAATTACATTTTCATCCAAAAATAAAGGTAATTGTGTCTGCTGGGAGAGGATGCAATGGGTTTCTGCAAGGTATGTCTGTACACAAGTACATGTGTACCACTATCTCTGTGTGTGTGTGTGTCTCTCTGTCACCTCTCTGTCTCTCTCTCTGTGCATGTGCGTGTGCGTGCGCGTGCGCGTGCGTGTGCGTGTGTGTGTGTGTGTGTGTGTGTGTGTGTGTGTAGGTCCGAGGTCAGTCCCAGGTATCATTCTTCAGGTGTCATGTACCTTGCTTTTTGATAGAGGTTCTCTCATTGGCCTGGAGCTTGCTGATTCATCTACACTGGCTAGTCAGGGAGCCCACGGAGCCCTCTGTCTCCACCTTCTCTATCTGCTGAATTTTGGTGAACTAGCCAGTACGTGGTCAATATCTCAGACAGAGCAATTGCCGAGCCTGGCTGAGCTGCAGCTGCTTTCACTCGCCTCTCTCACCTTCCACAACCCATCAATAAAGTGACCAGAAAGTCTCTGCCTGGCTGGGGTCAGGGGAAAAACCAGATGCCAAGTGAAATCCTCTAGGTACCAGAGCGTGGACAGGGATAGGGCTCGAATGGGGCTACTTTGTCTATTGCTAAGTGACAAAATAGTAACTGTGAGCATGAAATGAGCCCCTGATAGGTGGCTACTGCTTCTGTGAGTAGCAGAAGGTTAAGGAGCTTGCTGGAGCTGTACAGTGTGTGTGTGTGTGAGAGAGAGAGAGAAAGAGAGAGAGAGATTGACTATCCTCTGAGCCTCCCACTGATCATGAAGTTTGCTGTTTTGGTCTGGGCTGGTTGACCAGCAAGCTCCTAGGATCTGCTTGTCTTTGCCCTCAACTTTTTGTTACGCATGCATGTGTCCATGGCTGGCTTTTAAGTGGGTGCTGGGGACTTGAACTTAGGTCTTCTTGCCTTCACAGCAAGCATCTCAGCCACTGAATCATTCCTTATTGTATTAGTTAGGGTTTCTATTGCTGTGATGAAACACCATGACCAAAGAAACTTGAGGAGGAGAGGGGCTTTTTGGCTTATGTTTCCATATCTCTGTTTATCATTGAGAAGTCAGGACAGGAACTCAAACAGGGTAAGAACCTGGAGGCGGGAACTGATGCAGAGGCCTTGGAGGAAGTCTGTCCTCTGGTTTTCCAGGCTGCTTTCTCAGACAATCTCAGACCACCAGCCCAGAGTGATACCATCCACAGTGGGTTAGGCGCTCTCCCATCAATCACTAATTAATAAAATGCCCTCCAGGTTTGCCTATGACTAGATCTATGGAGTTGAAGCTCCTTCCTCTCTGTTGATTCTAGATTATGTCAGCACACGGGGTCATTTTCCTTTTACTTCCACATCACAGTACAGCATCCAGAGAAGTCAGGGCAGGAGCTCGAGGCAGGAGCCTGGAAGCAGGAGCTGATACAGAGGCCGTGGAGAAGTGCTGCTTTCTGACTTGTTCAGCCTGCTTTCTCGTAGACCCCAGGACCATCATCAGCTCAGAGGTGGCACAGCCCATAGTGACGTAGGCCCTCCTGCACTAATTATCAAACAAGAAAATAAATACCTTACAAACTTGCCTGCAGGCCAGTCTTCTGGAGACATTTTTCTCAACTAAGATTCCTTTTTCGAGATGGCCGTAGTTTACGTAAAGTTGATATAAAAGCTAGCCAGTACACCTAGTCTCCCAAATTTAGTTTTAAAGACCCTGAATTCATGATGGGGGGGGGACAAGAAAAAATGTTGGTAACCATGGAAAAACAAAAGAAATTTTCCACTAAATCTCATATTTTTCTGGTCCTTTTACTCCTTAAACATATTTTTCTTTAAGATGAGACAATATGCTTGACCATGTTGTGAAAACTATTTTACAGTATCATTTTTGTTTGATTTCATGTCTATGAGATACTCTAACCCAGAGACATGATGTGCTGAAGAGATAGATGTCTCAGCAGTTAGGACTGCTTGTGGCCCTTTCAGAGGATGTAAGTTCAGTTCCCAGCATGCAGAGAGAGCTCACAACTGCTTGCAAGTCCAGCTCTAGGGGATCTGACACCTGCTTTTGGCCTCCATGGCAACCTGCACTTGAGTGCATATACCCACTCCCACACAGATACGGGCATAAATAAAAATAAATTTAAATAAAATGATATGGGGGGATGGAGGGGACTCAAGCCTTACCAATCTGGGGTCAAATTGCAGATCTGATACACTGCTACTCGTGGCAACGCCAAAACTTCTCTGTCTCAGTGTCTGCAGTCCCACCTGTTCCAATCTCAACCTCAGCCTTCTCTCTCCCTTCTCTTCTCCCTTCATTTCTCCTCCCACTCCTCCCCTCTCCCTCCCCCTCCTCCCCTCTCTCTCCCCATCTTCCCCTCTCCCTCCCCCTCCTCCCCTCTCCCTCCCCCTCCTCCCCTCTCCCTCCCCCTCCTCCCCACTCCTTCCCTCTCCCTCTCCCTCCTCCCCTCTCTCTCCCCCTCCTCCCCTCTCCCTCCCACTCCTTCCCTCTCCCTCCCCCTCCTCCTCACTCCTTCCCTCTCCCTCCCCCTCCTCCCCTCTCTCTCCCCCTCTTCCCCTGCTACTCTCCTCCCCTCTCCCTCCCTCTCCTCCCCTCTCCCTTCCCCTCCTCTCCTCTCCCTCCCCCCTCCTGCTCCCCTTTCCCTCCCCCTCTTCCCTTCCCCCTCCCCCTCCTCCCCTCCTCCTCCTCCCCTCCCTCTTCTTCTGGGAGTGATAAGAGAAGAATTTCTTCATGGGTACGTTGGAGAAATTATAAGAAAATTACTTGCAGGCCTTTTGCATGGTGTGTCATAAATGGTGACCTTCATCATTGCTCTAAACTGTTGATTCCGGTTGGCACACAGATTGGCTTTCCAGCTACTCGGATGCATTCACTGTCTGCTTCCTCCATAGATTACCTCTGTGTTTCTCCACAATTGCGTGTTGATGAGAAAATGGTCGTTGGAAGATATGCACAATTTGGAAGCTTGTTGCACAGACTCTCCAGCTGTTCTTGGAGTTGTGCACTGATTTGTGATGTGTATTATGACTCCTTGAAGGAAACTAGTTATGAAGTCATGAACTACGATCTGGCAAATGAGGGGTGCTTGAGTGCTTGATACTGGCAGACCACCCCGAGACTGCTCTGGAGAGAGACCGAAACTAAGGACGGTCATGCCGGGGTAGTAGGCTACTCCAACACCTTTTAATTAGCAAATGAAAGTTGGCAGTGTTAATTAGATATAATTTTAGCTCTGTCTGGAATTCAGTGCCTGGCTGGTGCATATTCAGCCTTTGAATTCCCATATGACCAACGTAAGTGAGTAGCTGCTGAGTGAAGGGGCTTCGTCCCTGCCTGGAAGGGCTCACAGGTCAAGCTGCACAGGGCATGTGACTTTGGGGGACAGGCTGGAAGAGTCCAAAAAGTGGCATGGGCAGAACCACAGTCCTTTACAAGGTCCTGTGCTCTTCTGAATATTTACACACATCGGGGCCAAGACTTCTTATCAAACACTGAAACCCTGGGAGAAACAGACAGTACAACAGACAGCTCCTGAAGTTGCCGACGTGGGGATGTAAAGGACCAAGCAGAACTAAACCCGGACCAGAGGGCAGGAGAGTAACCCACAGACTCATACCGTTAACAAGCATACTACACACTTTGAAAAGATATTTATTAAGCAATTGTTGGTTATTACACCCAAGGAAAGGGAATACATATTCTGTGAGACAGGTATATGAGAGCCACAGCAAAGTCTTAGTTAACGTGTACAAATCCTTCCAAGAAAGAAGCCAAAATACCTCCAGTCACATTCTAACACACTATGGTGATGTACATGGACCAGCTGCAGAAGTGCTTAGGACTCCATATTTTAGCGATGGCACTACAGTGTTTAACGATATTCACATGAATGAATGTTCTGTTGTACATTAAATCCACGACATGAAATGTGAAGAATATAAATATTTTTGTCAATTGAGCTGCATATGTGATTTGAGTTTGAATTGTGAAGACCATGGACATATTTTTAAGCTGTTTCCCCCTGGGCTCTCTGTTCTGGGGGAAGAGAGGGTCCTAAAGAGGACATCTGTGACAATTTTGAAAGAACTTTCTGGCCATCTTCATGAGGAATGTTTTCTGAAAGTAGAAGGTTTATCTTTTCTTTTTTGCCGGTTTCGAGAGTAGCTGGCAGTCCTTTGAGAAAAGGTCTGCACAGTAAAGGCAAGAAGTAGTCATGGCAATGCCAGGCTAACAACAGCAGGGACAAACACACAGCATTTAGAAAACAAGACGATGTTGTTGGCCTAATTAACTGCTTCCAGCATCCCAAAAAGGTTGTCATTCAGAAAGAAAACCACAAAAATGAGCCCCACCAGAACCTTCCTCCTCAGCTACTCCACATTTGTATAAGAGCTGGCTGACTGGATCTGAGGAACCCGAATTGGTCAGTGGCACGAGCTTCATGTTGGGAGTCTGTGTCCACCACCAGACTATGGAGCTTTCTGCTGATTTTGAATAGTAGTTTGTTTTCTGCTAAAAATGGATCAATAAATAAGAATGAGTTCCCACTCTCTGAACTCTGTTTGTCACTGGTCCTCTGTGCAGCTCGCTGCTGTCCTATCTGGCTACTGTTACAGTTTATGTCCCAGAGAAATCACAGGCCACCCACAGCTAGCACAGTGTGTCTTCAAGGACATCACTTCTTTCTCTGAACACTGTTATTTACACTAGATACAGTGTTTCTGAAAACAGAATGACTCTATTAGCTTACACATCAAGAACACTTTGTATATCTAAATATTATGCAATATTTTAAAGAGGTACACACTGTTCTTTAAAAGACGAAAGAGTGTAGGCACCAGTCTTGCACAAAATCTCAGTTTTCCTTTTTAAAATATTTAATTTAAAAAATTTAATATTTTTAAAAAAATATTAAATTCAAGTATAAGGATAAATGAAAAAGACAAAATGAGCTAAACTGTTCACGCTGAACCCAAAATTGTAACTATCTTGGGTAGTTAAAAGAAAGTATTTGCATGAAAAACAAAACTAGACTTGAGTCTAATCTCACCTCAGCCTTTTCTGCAGCCAGGTCACTGCAAATGGTTTTCCTTGAGTGTTTCTAAATTTCCTCGTCACAGATTTTTAACATGTTTGTTTGTTGAAATGGAGTTTCACTCTGCATCCCAGGCTGCGATGGAACTCACTAGACGCCTCAGTCAGCCCTTGAACTAATGGTAATCCTCCTGCCTCAACTTCCAAAGACTGGGGTAACAAGTATGCATCATCATACCCAGCTAGATTTTCCAATTTAAAATAATTAAAAGGCATAAATGATTATTTTAAAAGCTCCTCTTCATATAACAGTGTCTTCCTCTACGGAAGACGATGACCTTGACTTTATCAGTGCTTAAGCTTTGATGGGACCCTGACTGCTGACAATCAGGGCAAGGGAAACAGGGACTATAGGGAGAAGTTGGCTTCTTCCCTTTACGAATGCCCTCAATGTGATTCCCACTAACAGACACGTTAACTCTGTCTACAAATATTGTAATGGCAGCCCATTCAAACATATTTGGAGTCAAGAAAACAATGCCCAAGTGGGATAAATGGCCCATTGCAGTCCTGTGGTGGGGACATTTGATATTTGCCTACTAGAGACATCTGCTTCAGAATTCGAAATCTTTATCCACTACCCACAGCAACACAACATGCAGATGATTGTGAGATCACTACGAAGAAAACGTCTTTGGCTTGTTAATCAATTTCTCAGCACTCAGAACATAGCAGGTACATACCAAATATTGAGGAATGGTGGACTTTCCCACACAGTTTCCTTCAGGGTAATTTTCTTTAGCCCTGAGTCTTAAATGATACGCAGAATGCAATAACATAAAGAACTTGCAATAAATAAAGGAGGAACGGTTGGAGAGGACAAATTAAAGAGTCCTTTCTCTAAACATACCCTTTCACTTCCCAGGTCAGCCACTGGGAAACTCGGAGGCCCTTACTCTGCTGTCCATTCTCCAGATGTGAGTTCAGGACTGTTGGCATGGACCACAGAGATGGGCCCACTGCAGAAATTAAGCAACTTATCAGAAGTTAGGCTTGTTTCTTTCTGAAACAGTGATACACATTATCTTTTGAAAACTTGTTTCCTCTCAAGTGTGGTGTATTTATAGAGAAAACTTATCAAGAAGCTGAATTCCCTCTTTTTAATTTCTGAGCACTTTTGGGGAGATGGACATGCTGAATGCACTATTGACATTTCGTGGGACTGAACGCCTCAGTGTACTTTGCTGATACACTCTGGGAATTAACCGAACATTGGGTGGTTAGAGGGAGCTTCATGTCCACATGCATTCCAGAAATATTTCTTTAAAGGTAATTCTCATTATGCTTGTTTTTTGATGTTTCCAAAGCAAGTAGGCAATCCACTACTTCAGCATAATAACCTTCCCTTAAATAGTTTAACCAGTCTTTTCTGCAGGAGCTGCTTACTTGAATTAGTACACAGAAGAATGGAAACAATCATTTTGGAAAGATAGATTTAGATCATGCAGTTGAACATACAGAAAGTAGTGCCTTTACAAATGAAAATTTGGTCTTTATAGCTCAAATGCAGGATATTGATTGACAGGTGTACTCGTTCATAATTATGACTGAGAGACTATGAGAGCAGAAACCCACTGACTGTGCCTATCACTGAGCAACGAGGTATGAATAGCAAGACTACCTTGCTATTCACATGGCAGGGACAAGTAGAGATAAATTATTAAAACTTTTGAAGTTTTGGATAACATAGGGCATAAATGTTGGGGAAAGCATGAGCCTGCCTTCACCGTTTGTAACTTTCTGATATTCTTTAGGTTGCTCTAGGCTGGCCAGAATAAATAATAACTACCTATCCACAAATGAAAGGCTCATGATTAGCTAATATGTTAAGTCACTGAAGGCAGTCTGTGTCGTTTACAATGTTTCACTGCCTGAATTGGTGCATGCAACTAAACTGGGTTATTTTCAGATGCAGTTTGCTCTCATCCACCGTGAAGAGGGAGCATTAGGTGTGACCTTGGCATCTGTTGCTCTAAAACCCTGCAATGCTATTACACTACTAAAAATCATTTGGAAGGAACAGGTGCTTATTTTTAAACATTTTGTGTGAGATTAATAATTATTTCTCATGCACTCTGGAGTGTCTGCTTGCTATGATAACCACCAATCACATTTGTTTGTTGAACACTTGAAATGTACCTGCTACAACTTAGAAGAAGTGAATCGCTTATTTTAGGTAACTTTGAATTTTAAAAATTAATAAACTATGTTACTTAAGTTTTGTGTACTCATGAAATTTAAGCTGTTGAATCTATTTTTTTCATGATCAAGTTAAATGTGTCAACTATTACTAACGAAACTAACTGTCCAACTTCAAGTTGGCTGCCTGTGTAAGGAACATACTAGGTTTCAGAATTACTGTGGGGAGAGGAAAGGGGACTTATCAGTAATTTCATATTGATTACATATGTGCTGTACATTACGGTGCATTTGGGTGAATGCTGTGGGGTGTTATGGAGATTGCTAGCTTTGAGAAGTCATGTCTTAAGTTGTCTGTAATGTTATTTCATTTTTATTACGATGAGAAAAGCAAATGGGGTTTAGTGTTTGCTCATCAAGAAGGAAAGCCGTTGCTCAGCCTCTGTCTCCTCCTTCCTCCGAGTGGCAAAGCTGTCAGTAGCTCCGAATGCAAAACCAAGGGGACATGCAGGGATGGCGCAAGAGCGCTCTGATGTGTGCACAGTCTCACCAAACTGCACAGACCCCACCCATCCGGCTGTACCCCCGCCCCCAGTTGTCTCCAGATCCCTTTGTCTCTAATCCTAACCTGCCTTTCTGCTTCCTCCCAAGTTCTGCTTGGCTTATGGCTTCTGGTGTGGAGCAGTGAGAGATGACTGGGTGCTGCCATGTGCTGTCATGTGTTGATGCTCGACTTGGTCCAGGCCCGAGAGCTTTCATCCTTCAGAGTGGAGAGCTTTCTCTGGGAGAATGATTCGAACCCTAGAAGTTTGAAAACGGCCACGCGGTACTTCTTGGACATGATGTTGTACAGAATGGGGTTGATGGCAGCACTGAGGTAGAAGAGAACGAAAGACACGAGGTTGCAGTACTGGCTAATCTGCGCAATCTCCAGGGAGCCGGGCTCGAAGGACTTGGAAAACAGGTATCTTCCCACGTGGAAGGGAAGCCAGCAGAGGATGAAAGCGAACACCACTGCAGCTGGAGGAACAGAGCAGGAGAGGCTGTCAGTGTGAGGCATGTCACAAACCACTGTATCATCAGTGCAAGGTACGTCACAAATCACTGCACGTTTTTTAAGTCTGGCTTTGTTTATTCCACGAGTGACAGGTCCACTGACAAACATTGTACTACTCTTAATGTGGGAAACACGAAATCCTGCTCTTCACATAAATATAGCTCTGCCCCCATCTCGTCGATCCTGCCGCGTTTACGTGCAGTGAGTGGGCCAGACCAACAGTTGAACAATCTGCTCCCATCTTCCCAGTCTTCCTACTTGGTAACTGCTCGACTTTGTAGTTGACTTGCCATAAGGACTCAATTAAACAACTGATTAATGATTATCCTCCGTTTAAATGCGTTACACAGAATGCAAATACAAATGAGGCAAGGTGTTTGTACTCTACCACAGCAGTGGGTCAGAATTCCCAGGGCACTCCTCCTGCTCCATGCTGGGGCTAAGCATGCCCAGTAGGCACTCTAACACTAAACAATAGCCCCAGCACCCTCTTGGGCATGCAGGTTCCTCTACTAAAATAGACTCATTAACTTAAATTATCTAGGGAAGGGAAGGGGAAACACCTTCGTTTTCTTTTCCTGTCTTCCTCTTTCTTTTCTCCGATTTTAGGACAGGGTTTTGTGGACTACTGTGCCCAGATGTTTCAAGTAAGTTTTACAGGGGACTGGATATGCAATAGGGATTAGTAACAACTGAAAAGACCATTCTATGTCACCTACAATAGAAATAAATAAAGTATAAGGAGTTGTTAAACCAGCCAACATTAATTACCACTTATTCAAGGCTTCATATTGCACATATGAAAGATACTTTCTTCAAGAATTCTAAATTTTTAGATTGAGTTTTTAAAACGCAGAAATGAGAGAAAAGTAATGTTCTGGTTCCTATTCTGCTTTAATGATCCCTTCAAATTGTAAAGGAAGCGGACAGTGGACACGGGCATTGAGATGCCAATGGGGAAACATCGGCATTTGTAGCTTACAAAACTGGAGGCAATTAGCAATTCCTCCTTCTCACTAAGTCATGTAAGAAGTGCTGCCATGCCACGGCAGCACTGTGCCCCTCTCTCCAGGGAGAGAACTGGAGAACTGATGGTCCCATGGAGGACATGGGGATGGGGGAGCTTACTGACAATTTCTCCCTCCTATCAGGGCCATCCTGGTCTGGGAAACAACTTTTGACATCCCCAGGGGACTCTCTAACATTTTGATATGCAAAATTTGAGTGTAATAAAGTTGCAAATAGAAAACCATCCTGCAAAAACTAAGAAGTATTAAATATTAAATGCCAATAGGCATGGAATGTCTTGAGAAAGGGAGCTCGTCTGCTCCTCTTGGATATGAGCACGGTCTTCATAACTTTGCTGGACATGCATGTCACAGGCCTCTAAGGAGGAGGACTCTATGCAGTAACCGTCAGTGCACCCAACTGTGACCCTGTCCCCAGAGGTTCCTGAGCACAGGTAAGATAGCTTTTCTACCCTTCCATGAAATATGCTAGTGGGGAGACAGGTAATCAGGAAAATAGCCACAGACCACTCCCACATTCCACCTTACAAAGCCTTATATAGGCTGAATAAATAGTGTAGCTGTGATTACCTGTGAAAAATACACAGGGCAGACAAAAAAACAATATTGAAAGCAAACCAAATTCATTCATAAACAGTCTTCAACTGAGTGATCCAACTTTTTGGTTAAATTTACCACGGGGTAATTTCTCAGTCCTATGCCTTTCTGCTTGTAATGTTACTTTGATGGCCACAAATTCTATATGAGTCAGGAAGCTGAACCTCTCCATTAAGGACCTCAAAAAAATCATGATGAGATATTTCCATCTTAAAGCAAGTTTCCCAAGAGATATTCATTTTATGGAATTACCAATATGAAAGGCTTTGTCGTGGAGAAGAGAAGATACAGGAAGGGACAAAGAAAGAAAGGGAAAAGCAGTAACTGAGAACAAGAACTGGGGGAAGGCAGAAAGAGAGACTCCAGAGGCATGGGGAACACAAAGACGGCTAGACACAAAAAATTGAGGGCCCTAGAGAAAGAAAGGCAGGGGAAGAAGAAAGGCTGCCTGGCGCAAGACTCACCAAGCATCTTCACCGTCTGCTTGTGATTCTGGTCCCTGAGAGAGGAGCCCACCGCCGCGTCTCCGCGCCTCCGCCACAGCTTCCTCCCAATGAGACTGTAGAGCACGGTGAGGCAGAAGACCGGGAGGAAGAAGAAGATACTGGACACCCACACCATGACCGTCAGCAGCCCAGAGCGCACTGCGAACTCGGTGGCGCGGCACTCGTTGGTGTCCCGAGGATCGGTCCCGTTCTCGTGCTCCACGCCCACCAGCACGAAGATGGGCCCCGCGCTGCAGAAGGCCACGGCCCAGATGACAAGGATGACCAGCTTCACGCGGCCCTTGGTGACCACCACCTTGGCCCGCAGCGGGAAGCAGATGGCGAAGTAGCGCTCGACACTCAGCGCGGTGATGGTGAGGACCGTGGCATAGGTGCAGCTCTCGCTGACGAACTGGAAGAGTTTGCAGAGCAGGTCGCCAAAGTTCCAAGGCCGGTACTGCCAGAGACGAAAGAGGTCCAGCGGCATGCACAGGAAGATGAGCAGGTCTGAGAAGGCCATGCTGGACAGGTAGAGGTTGGTGGTGGTGCGCAGCTCGCGGAAGCGGGACACTACCAGCATGGTTAGCAGGTTGCCCGAGATGCCCACCACAAAGAGCGCCACGCAGGTGGCGGTGACACCCGCCAGCAACGGCGCGGGGAACAGCGGCAGTAGCTCGTCCGTCAGCGAGTCGTTGCCTGGGGAAGCGTCCCAGTCCAAGTCCAGAGTGACATTAGGCTCTGGCTCCTCGCTGGGCGTCGCGTTCCACATGTTGCTAGGCTTGGGGTCGCAACCGCACGGAGATCTGCTCCTCCCGAAAAGGTCCCCTTAGCGCGCGGGAGAGTGCGAGGTAGAAATAGGCTCCCGGTGGCAGGAAAGATGTTTGGAGAGGAAAGAGAGAATGAAAAGCCTAGGGAGAAGGTGGAATGAGGTGATGGTGAAGGGATTAGAGGTGAAAGGAAGAAAGTGACCCATTGCGCGCCTCTCCCACTTTCCCTCCCTTCCTGGCTCTCTCCCTCCCTCCCTCCTTCCCTTCACTCCTTCCCCACCTCTCTTTCCTTCCCCTTCCCACTCTTCCCCATAGTCCTTGTCTCCCAAACCAGTCTGAGACCGCTCACACAGTCACTTACCCCTCACCTTGTCACCCGAGCAGAGCCAGCAGCTTTGCCTGGCAATGGAGATCTCGCCCCAGTCGCATGTCGTACTCCCCACTGCGTCCGAGTACGTGGGCTCTACAGAAGGCAGGCGCTGCAAAGTGAGGGTGTGAGGACTCCTCTCCCTAGTCTTGGGCGCTAGGGTGGCCGGGAAGGACTGGTCATTCGGGTAGAGTAGGGAAGGGTGGAGGAGATGGTAGTGGCGTAGTGGCGTAGAAGACGAAGCCTTCAGCAGCGGGATGGGGATCAAGCCCTTTCTCCGCAGGGGTCGAACAGGTTCCGCTCCTGGCAGGGTGAAAAAGGGAGCGTGCCTCTCGGTGGGGAAAGAAGGGTAGAGGGAAAAACAGGAGCTATTTGTATTCAAATCAGAAGAGGCAGTGCACACCTGGGAAGAATCCCACTCGCAATCTTAGAATACACCTTCGTGCTCGCCCGGATTTTAAAACCAGAATCATGTTTCCCTAGTCTGAAGTAACAGAACAAGAATGGAGCTGGTTCACTCCACAGTGTGCAAAAGTCGCGGTTCTGAATCCTAGCCCTGTGAGTGGGTGTGGGGAAGGGGCATGCTGGATGAGCCCGAGTTGTCACCTTTACCAGATGTAAACTACAGGCCGGATGGGAATGCCACGGAACAGGGCACAGGGAAAAGCAGGTGGCAAGTGCAGGAGCGGAAGCAGCCAGTGCTGCAAGGCTGGCACACGTCGAGGATGCGCAGTAAACTTACATGATGTTTTTAAAGCAATACTTGGAGAGATCAGTTGTTTAGAAGCTGTGATTTTTTTTTTTCTGGCAAGATCTCCAACCTTCTGAACTTTAGTTTGTTGTTGTTTCTTTGTAAAATTACAGACACCTTGAGGGTCATTGTGGGTGGAAGCCAAGCTTTAGAGATACGTGAACCATTCAATAAGTTAATAAAGGCTGCATTGCTTCAAGGTTGTTGGTAAGGGGTGGGGAAATCTCATTCAGTGGAAATAAATTTCAAGGAATCACTATAGTATCAAGGGTCTCTGAGAACGGCCCCGTGCATCTGATGTTCAGGTCTCGAAACCCCTCCACACACACACACACACACACACACACACACACACACACACACACACACACACACACACACACACAAAACTCACCACCAGCAGCAACAACAAAACTGAGAAGACATTTTGAGAGCCTAGAAACCCCTCTGGCTGCTTTCCACGCACTTAAGGGAGCCTTTTCAGCACCTCGGCCAGCACCCGGGCCCTCCTGTCTGCACCCTCAAGCCCGAAGCCTTTTCCAATAGCTCAGTCCTACAACCTGGGTGAGGAGGGAGAGAGACCACCCACCAAAATACAGATCAACCATTAAGTTCCTACCTAACCGCATTCCTCTACTCCTAGATAAAAGGATCCATTAACTACCATTGAGAGTATTTTTGCATATCAGAGTGATACTGCATGTATTGACAAATCCAGAGCCAACAAGATAGCTTAGTGAGTAAAAGAGCTTGCCTCCAAAGCTGAAGACCAGAGTTCCAGCCTCAGAACCCACATGATGGTGAGAGAACAGACCATGGAGTGGTGTCCTCTGACTTCCACATGTGCATGTGAGTAATTCCACAGGACACGCAATAAAAATAAAAAAATAAACACAAGTAAAAGACAATCTGGATTGTGTTATCAAGAAGCAGCACAAGATTTTATTGAAACTGATCCATTTCTTCACAATGATAACCTACATAACACTTTTTTTAGATACTTATCAAACATTGCTAGAAACAACATAGATACAACCCAGACAGTTTCTGCATGTATAAAACTCTAATCTAGAGATGAAAACACAGTTAGGCAAGACATCCAAGTACAGCAATGACAGGTGTATCTAAAAGGCATCTACAGGAGTCTACAATAAAGAGAATCAGTGTCTGCCTCCTCAGACTTTTAGGCATCTGAAAAGAATCTTGAAGAGGTTGAGTTCTTCTGGAAAAGCAATCCTTGCTCAACTGTTCAGGAAAGGGGGCACAAAGCTAGTTGGATCTCAGACAGTGCCCCATCTGTTGTGTTGGGCTGGAGGAGGAGGGATGTTATGGGCCTAGGATATCTATAGTCAGTGAACAGTGGGAAACCCCAGGTCAGTTGTGACATGCGAACTGACCTGATGGGTTCTTCTTCACCTGGGTTCAAGTTTTCCTTCCATGGCTCAGATTTTGAGAACTGTGTTGTGGTTATGGATCATCAGAAGCGGGATCTCACCTTGTAAAATTTTCTCTAGATGGGAAGATAACAGTACTCAAAAGTTCTCTGGTACTTGTAGTGGGGAGGGGAAATTGGGGCTCTATTTGGACAGGAGGAGTCATTTCTACTGCTCCAGAACCTTATGAACTAGCACTTTCTGCAGAGAAGCGTATAAATACACATGTGGATATATGTGTACTTCATATTCATATTAATTCAAAATCTTAATGCAGTCACAAGGAAACCTCAAATAAACTTCCTCAAAGACTGAGTTACATAAGACAAAGTAAAGATGAAGCTCTGCCTTTCATAAGCACTGACACACAGCAAACAGTGTATGCAGGGAGCGGATCATTCTTGGCCATCATTGTGAATCAGAAAATGCGCGGGATCCAGGGGCATAGGGACTCAGTGCTGCTCCTTGTTTGCCACAGAATCCAAACCACCTGAGTGGACAGTCTTGAGCCAGCTGACACACTTAGATACAGATAGTAGATCAAACACAATGATTAGACTAACATCAAATTTCTGAGCAGGGTAGCTTTACGGAAAAGAATAATTTGATGCTTAGAAGTACACGCTCAACTGTGATATAAGCAACTTACCTTCAACTGTTAAAGAAAAATTGTGTGTGCACACACACTCGACGCCACACTTGTGTGTGTGTCCCCATTTGTGGATAGATAGAGCAAATGATAAGGCATAGAGGTGCAAAATGTTAATGGCAACTGAATCTGGGACTTGAGATGATCAGTGAGTACCAGTGATTGCTCAGCAGTTGTGGAGACGTGAGTTCGAATCTCTAGCATCTAATTAAGAAGTCGAGCCCTTCTGTACACATCTGTGGGATGGAAACAGGCAGATCTCAAGAGCTCACTAACCAGAAAGCCTGACATAAAAGGCAAGCTTGCAGCTCAGTGAGAGAACCTATCATGAGGAAATAAGGCAGACATCTTGCTCTGGCCTGCACATGCGCATCCAGAGACATGTGCACAAACCTGCACACTCAAGTGAGTATACCACACAAACATACAACAGGCACACACACACAATTAGTCGGGAAAATGATATAATTAGCTTTCTTTGTATTTT
Organism: Arvicola amphibius; assembly: GCF_903992535.2. NCBI lineage: Eukaryota > Metazoa > Chordata > Mammalia > Rodentia > Cricetidae > Arvicola > Arvicola amphibius. Next base: position 47,465,793 of record NC_052057.2, read on the forward strand.
CTTACAGCTTTTCTGTAAGTTTGAAATCATATAAGACGTGTGAGTGCCATGTTTTTGTAGATACTCTCAGTTCAACTTGCAGTTAGAAATCTAGCTTCAACAGCTTGCTTCCTAACAACATAAACATAACTATTTAACTTAATAATATCATACTCAATCTATTTCAGCCTACTAACATTAAAATCACTACTAATAAAACTGATAATTAAGCTTGGGATTTTCTTGCAATTCTCTTTTATCCTTATAATAAATATACCCTGTGTGTGCAATTCCTGTGCTCTACAGTTACCTTGGTTAAAGCTCTGGCATGCGTTACCTTAACAATTTAGTACATGATGCACCTCCCAGTTATCTCCAAGTTCAGCAGCTATTTTTAACTTTATTTCTTTTTTTTTTTTTTTTGGTTTTTCAAGACAGGGTTTCTCTGCAGCTTTTTTAGAGTCTGTCCTGGAACTAGCTCTTGTAGACCAGGCTGGCCTCGAACTCACAGAGATCCGCCTGCCTCTGCCTCCCGAGTGCTGGGATTAAAGGCGTGTGCCACCACCGCCCGGCTTTAACTTTGACTTTGTCTTCAAATACACAGTGCACTTGTGTATTCAAGAGAATTTTTAATTAATTTATTTATTTTATGTGTGTGGGTGTTTTGTCTGCTTGTGTGTCTGTGTTGCATGTGTGTGCAGTGCCCATGGAGGCCAAAAGAGGGAGTGAGATGTCCTGGCGCTGGAGCTAGAGATGGCTATGAGCCATCATGTGGCTTCTGTGAATAGAGATGGGTCCTCTGGAAGAGCAACTGGGGCTCTGAACTGCTGAGCCATTTCTTCAGTCTCTTAATTGGATCTTAAAACACAGCATGGTTCAAATGTAAAACTCTAAAATAAAACATACCCAGGAAAATGTTTCTTTTCATACTCCCCAATAGATTGACTTAAAAAACTTTATGCTTAAAGTGACGGCACATGCCTTTAATCTCAGCATTCTGGAGACCCAGAATATCACTAAAAAAATCCTTGAGGGGAAATAGACAGCAAAACATAACACATAAATAAATCCAAAAGCATTGTGTTACCAGACCTTAGGACAAACTCTGGGGACTGTGGGTGGAATTGGTGGTGGAGAACTTGTCTAGCATGCACGAGGCTCTGGGTTGACTCCCAGCACCTCAAACCAAACCAAAAGCCAAACAGAATACTACAAACCGACAGCAGTTCAAGCGTTGACACCAGACTAGTGGAATGAAACGAAGCCACTAGCCAGGGACACAGAGCAGAGAAAGAACAGTACAGTGTCATTTCTGAGGACTAAAACTAGATCCCGGCCTCTTCTACTCACAAAATTCAATTCAAAATGCATGAAACATGAAACTACAAAATTACTACACATGCAGACAAAGAATTTTTGGACAATATCTCCTTTCATCCATCCACCCCCCCCCAAAGGCAACAAAAATGAAAATAGTCAAACGAAATTCTACTAAAGAAAACTGCTTTTTATCGAAGAAAGGTGGGATGGGAAGTGTCTAAAGATGAGAGGACTCGTGGGTTCCCATACAGAGTTCACATGCAAAAGGTGACATCCAGAATGTATAAGGAACACTGAAAATTTTACATCAAAGAACCCCCACCCATAATCCAATTAAATGGACTACAGACAGGATACATCCAGTCCTGCTAATCATAATCCTTGCAAATCAAAAGCATGAGCTATTGTATCACAGCAGGTAAGATAGCTATCATCCAAAAGTTAACTATGACAAATGTTGTCAAGAAAAGGTGTAGAGAAACAGGAACTCATACACTGCTGGTGGACACATAGGTTAGCAGTCATAATGGAAACCAATGTGGAGACGCCTCAAAAATGAAAATGGAGCCAGAAAGATGGTTTGGTGAACAAGAGTACAAGCCTAAGGGTGAGAGTTTGGATCCTAGTGATCACATAACAAGTCAAGCATGATCCTGCTCTCCCTGTGACCCCAGCAATGAGAGGGGTGCATACAGGACTGCTGGGGCTCACCAGCCACCGGCAAATGTAGCTCTAGGTTAAGGGAGAAAGCCTGACTCAAAATAGTTCCATAGAGAGTGATAGAGGAAGACAAGCAAATGCCCCGTTAGCTTCTGTGTACACACAGGCATACACACAGGCATGTGACCTCCACACACATGCACACACATCATATACATATGTCACACTCACACGCATGCACAGTCTTAAAAGAGAGCGGCCCTGTAACCCAGCAATTCCACTGCTGGCACATGGCAATTACAATTCATTAAACAGTATACATCCAGAGCAAATAAAGTAATTATATCAGAGGCATTTGCAGTCCCTAGCATTCTTATTTACCACAACACTCTTCGTAACATCCAAGATATAAAATCAAGGGAGGTATCCATTGGCTGCAGAATATATAAAGGAAATGTGGCACAAACAATACATGATGGAATGCTACTCATCCACAGAAAGGGCTACGTGTTTTTATTTGCAGCCAGTTTGGTAGAACCAGAGGTCATTGAGTTAAGTGAAATAAGCCAGGCACAGGAAATCAAGGTGCAGCGTGTTCTTACTTGTTTTCAGAAACAGAAGTTGCTCTCATAGGACAGCAAAGGAGAAGAGTGATCACTGGAGACTGGGAAGGGCCAGGAGAGGAGGGTCAGAAAGCTTTCCAACACGGTCATTAAAACACAGACTCTAAAACTGCAGCGAAACCCTGTTTCAAAAAACCAAAAAATAAAAAAAAAAACCCATACACACAGAAAGGAAGAATTGTTTCACTATTGGTCACAACAAACTAGGATGTACTTTATTTTAAGTTTTTAAATTTTAGGTATTATGTGAGTGTGAATGCATGATTGTGTGTGTGAGTGCAAGCATACACATGCCATGGTGTGTATATGGAGGGCAGAGAACATCTTCCAGGACTCCGTTGTCTCCTCCCACCTAGGGTTCCAGGGACTGAAGTATGTGGCCAGGCTTGTGTAGTGGGGTCTTTTACCCATTGAACCAGTCATCAGCATGCTAGACTTCAAAATGACTAGAAAAAGATAAAATTGCTCAACACGCAGAAAGAATTAAATGTTTGAAGAGAGAAAAATGTGCATTATTCTGATTTGATCATTTGATATTGTATATGCTCATAGCTTTATCATGTGATGTGTGCCTTGAACTCATAACAACATCAAAAATCAGCAATGAAAAAATACATAAAATAAAATTGACCCAACCTGCATGTATTCTGGGCCACATAAAAATGAGTACATCCTTCCCTCCACATCTGCAGGTTTTATATGGGTAATTTCAATCAATTTTTTAAAATGTAATTGTATAGAGCATCTAAGATATTTTTTCTTATCAGTGTTCCCAACACGATTCTGTGTAGTAATAGTATTCAATATTGTAAATAATATAGAAATGATTCACTGCACACAGGAGGGTGCACACACATTATGCACAGATCCTGTGCTCATTTATGAAAGGGACTTGAGCATCTACAAGTTTTGCTTATGTGAGGTCTTGAAAAAACCACTCGTGGTCAAGGGGTGACTGTATACACTATATTGTAGCCTTTCTGGTGTCCTTTAAATTTAATAGTATTTCCTGGAATCTCTTATGTTAATATTCCTTTTTAAAAGTTTTATTGACTTCCACCCACAGAAAGTTACAGGGCTTCCTCTGTGGCTTTACTTCTGGCTAAAACATCTTCGATAAATTATCTTTTAAAAAATTTTATTTCAGTTATTATTGTTGCACCCATGAGTGTCTATGTACACATGTGTAAGCATGGGCATGCGCTGAGTGTTTTAATAATCTTTTACTGCTGCCTGTGATCATTTCTACATGTGCGGATAGAGTGAAATAACAGTAAGAATTCAACAATGACAAGGTTGGCATCTTTCATACTGCACAGATAAGGCCAGGTAAGACATGAAGTGCCGGGGGGCTAACGGTAAGCAGTAAGAACATTTAAGCAAATGGAGTGAAAAGCAACAGGCAGGACCCACATTATATACTGAGGAGGAAGACTGGTGAATCACAGGGTAACAGCCAACCAGCTAGAGTTGCATTGCACGTTTCTCTGTGTCAGAGTACATCTTTTAGGTAGTGACGCCTATGAGAACAGAGCTGTCAATGCTTGAATTTTTGCCACTTTGATAGATAAAACACAAATTTTTGTGTGTTTCAAATATGATTTCTTTTAGTTTGAGTGAGACGGAACACAATTTCATGTATTTGAGAGAAATTTACTGATTATCGTATAAGCCACTGGGTGATGATGTCACCCTGTTTTCCCATGGGGCTATTGTTCTTCTTGGCTGAATTTTTAAGAGCCTTGTGTTGAGGAGCTTCCTGGAAATGTGGCTATTAAAAATATTTTTCCAAGTTCTATTTGTTTTATTATTTCAGTTCTGCTTATACTCTTTTAACCTCTTTATTGACATGCAAATGTCTTCATGCCTATTTCGCCATGCTTGTTGTGACTCTGGACTGTATCCACATTTGTGGACGCTATGATCCTTGGCAGTTTACAAAGAAATCCAATTCTATTATTTTGATGTTTTATTTTTGACACATGTCTGAATCTACTTGCAGTTTATCTTGGTATATGATGTGTCGGATGGGTCCAATTTTATTTTTTCCCTACTGGCTATCCAGTTGTTTCAACATCATTTATTTAAACACTCATTTTTTCTTCTGTTAATTAGAGCTGTTTTTTGTCATTTATCTAATTTCTATATTTCCAATTTCAACCCTTGGGCTCTACATTTTACTTCTGCAGCATTTATTTATGCGTTCAATGAACTGTTTGCTCTTGGGTGACATTTCTTCCACTAAATGCTAATTACTAAATGCTAATTACAGGCTGGGGAAACAGCTCAGTGCCTTGCAGGAGGACCTGAGTTTGATGCCTAGACCCCACTTTTAAAGAGGCAGGCACAGTGGCATACACATGTAATCCCAGAGCTGGGAATACAGAAACAGGCAGCTTTCTGGGCCTCGCCAGCCAGCCAGCCAGCCCAGGTGAATTGGCAACTTCCAGGTCAATGAGAGACTTTGTCCCAAAAATTATCCCAAGCGAGTGGACCCTGAGAAACGACACCCGAAGTTAACCTCTAACCCCCATATACATGTGCATATGTGTTTGTACACATGCAAAATTGCTAATTCTATTTTTTTTTTTTGGTTTGTCGAGACAGGGTTTCTCTGTGGCTTTGGAGCCTGTCCTGGAACTAGCTCTGTAGACCAATCTGGTCTCAAACTCACAGAGATCCGCCTGCCTCTGCCTCCCGAGTGCTGGGATTAAAGGCGTGCGCCACCATTGCCCGGCAATTCTATTTTTAAATAGTTATTTTATTCTTATTTAGGTGTGTGTATGTGTGTGTGTGTGTGTGTGTGTGGTGTGTATGTGCACCCATGCAGGTGCCTTTAGATGCCAGAAGAGGATCTCCTCTAGCAGGAGTTGCAGACAGTCATGAGCCATCCAGTGTGGGCCCTAGGAACCAAACTCTGGCCTTTTAAAGAGCCGCAAACACTTTCAACTGCTGAGCCATCGCTTCAGTACCCCAAATACTAATTACCTTTCACTTCATTTTTTTAACCTTTCTATTCATTCATTATATATCCCATATTAATAAGGAGTAGGAGTGAACAAAACCCCACAAAATCTGAAAAGAGACAGAAACAAGACAAAAGTTTCTCAATTAGAAAATAGAATATTCCTGGCTGATACTAAGAACCCATGGTTCCTTTGTCTTTCTATTCTGCTAACCCTCATGAGTGGCTTACACATCAAATTTGCTTTATGGCTCAAGGCTGATACTAGGAGATCTAGTCATCCAAATAAATTCTGAGCAAGGAGCAGAATACGATGTTCTTAAGATGTAGCTCAAATCTCTCACCTTTATTGCATTAGCCAAGCACATATCTCTGAGAGACAAGGAAGTTGTTGTATGGACTCTTTTCCTGTGAGCATAACACCATCTTGGACTTTCTTGTGGCCATGGCAACCAAAGCAGAACAAGACAGTGGTACCAGGTCTATGACAACGGTAACAGCAATGAAGCTAATGACACTCATGCTGAAGATTAGGAGACCCTCGCCTGGGATTCCAGCAATTATCCCCTCCCCGTGTGCAAGTGATCTTGGGAGATGCTGGGGTATAGAAGGAAAAGGTTGGTTAAAGGTGGGACTCTATGATGCAGCTCCTATGAGGCTGTCATCATGGTGGAGTGGGATCTGGCATTGATGAAGCTGTTTGGGAGGTCACCTACTCATGTAAGTGTGACCTCATCCATGCTCTGTACATGAGTCCAATGAACCCATCAATCTCACCAAGTTGGACTTTGGTGAAATTGTACTTTAGTCTACCTCTGGTGATTAGCCATTAACAACAGATGTATACCAGGTACTGAGGGTCCCTATGCTGTGGCAGGGCATAAGATTGCTTCCAGGGTTCTAAAGTAGGAAAAAAAACAAGTTGCATTCTTTGCTATGCTCCTTCCAGCCAGGTTGCAAATGATTTAAAAGCAAAGATATTTTGTGAAATTACATGACCCATGAGACCTATTACAGTGTGTGTGAAGGCAATGGAGTACCCACAAGAAACATTCACTAACTTGATTACATTTATCTTTCATTTAAATTACATGTTTAAACATAGGACACTTAATTTAATTTAAGCATTGTTTTGTGTCTCCCATAAATACATCATTTACTTTAATGTTCGAGTCAAGCTTAGGACATAATGTACTAACACATTTGGCTTGGCCTCTTGTACTCCTTCTACCATATCTTAGAGCCTCATTTAAATAATCTCATGCACATATTTTAAAGTAAAAATGTGCACACATCTTTCTTTCCAGACGAGGAAGTTGTAAGAATCCAAATTTAATATTAAGTACATCAATACAAGATTATATTTATAGAAAGAAATCATTCCTAGTATCCAAGACAAGTGTTGTTATTTAACAAATAAGATGTATTATCATTGGCAAATATTTTGAATAATTAAGTACACAGCTTAGAAATTCATTTAAAAATATTAAGAGATTCTCTAATCAAAAAAGTAGCATGTTCCTTAAAAATTCAGCATATTGGAGCCTAGGGAGAAGGCACAGCGGTTTTAGTACTTGGCAAGCATAGAGACTGGAGTTTGGATTCCCCAGAACCCAAGTAAATTCAGGGTGGGCACGGTGGCCAACCTGCAATTCCAGCTTCAGAAGGTGGAAACAGGTGTCCTAAAACAAGGTGGCTAGGGAGACTCAAGGTTTGATTCAGATCCTCTGCCTCAACAAATGGAGTGGAAGAGGGATAAAGACATTCTTGTCACTAAGGAAGAAGAGACGAATGAATGCTGGTTTAGCTTGTTTTTCTCTTTCCACTCTTTCTCAGCCTGGGATTGCAGATGCTGTCACACATCCACGTAGGCCTTCCATTCTCAGATCAAGCTCTCTGGAAAGAGCCTCACACACATGTCCAGAAGTGTGTCTCTTAGGTGATGCTGAATCTTGTAAATGAACTGTGAAGATTAACCACTATGGTCACTTTGATTAATAACCTTAATTTTCTGTTAATAGTTATCCATTAAAAGCTACATACAGGGCTGAAAAGATGGCTCAGAGGTTAATAACACGCTGCTCTGACAGGGGACCTAAATTTGGTTTTCAGCCCCCAAGTTAGGTGGCTCACAACCACCTGTGCCAACAAACTCCAGAACATTGATGCTGTCTTCTGGCTTCCATGGGCACTCACATACATGTGCACACTCACACCACACACATAAACATTAAAGATTAAATATTTAAAATATATGACTAGGTTTATAATTTCATATAGATAAATTGGCTTATTAAATAATTGTGAGACTGGTTTATTTGTTATTATCTTTTGACAGGTATAAATAATAGAAGTTTTAATTTTCTTGCTTTTGAGGGGTGGGTTTCAAGACAGGGTTTCTTTGTGTATAGCCCTGACTGTACTGGAACTAGCTCTGTAGACCAGGCTGGCATTGTACTCCAAGAGATCTGCCTGCCTCTGCCTCCCGAGCGCTGGGATTAGAAGAATGAGCCACCACCTCTCAGGTTCTTTTGTACCCTTGATCCATGCATCACCATATGCAGGTGTGCACATCCCCACAGGAAGGTGTGCACACACATATGCAGGTGTGCACATCCCCATATGAAGGTATTCACATCACCATTTGAAGGTGTGCACATCCCCATAGGAAAGTGTGCGCATCACCATAGGAAGATGTTCACATCACCATAGGAAAGTATGCGCATCACCATAGGAAGGTGTGCACATCACCATATACAGGTATATACATCATCATATACATTTGTGCACATTACCATATACAGGTGTGCACATTATGATATGCAGGTGTGTGTATCACCATATACAGGTGTGCACATCACCATATGCAGGTGTGTGCACTCATGTAGGTGCACATGTCCTCTTCCATCATGTTCCAGAGAAACTATACTGTGAATTCAGACCAGAGTGACTCTTAACATTTCATACCATTGTGAATCTCAGTATATCCAGATTACATACTATAAGGTGGTGACATTTTCCTTTCCTGGAATACTTTTTTTTTATTAAAACAATCTCCTTAGATGGTTTATCTGATTTCCAGGCAATTCACAATCTCAGTGAACTCTTCTGTGTCTTCCTCAAGTTATATTAAATATTTGATGGATCAGGTCAGTGATATGGCTCAGGGATAAAAACACAAGCCTGGTGACCTGAATTCAATTGTTGGGGTCCCGGTGGAAGGAAAGAACTGGCTCACAGAAATTGTCCTCTGACTTCCACCTGTGTGCCCTGGCACATGCATATAAACACACACAAATACAGACATACACACACACACACACACACACACACACACACACACACACACACACACACAAATGGATGGATGAATGAATGAATGAATGTAATTTTTAGGAAAGAGAATGCTGTTTTGTGGACACAGCCACTCTCTGCCTCCCTTCTTCACAGCTTAGTATTTCCTTTCCCTTTCCTTCATAGCTTAGGTATTTCCTTTGCCCAGCAGTTTTACTGAGATATTATTTTCTCTTTGAGCCTTTTTCTTCCTTGGCTTGTCCTCAGTTAGGAAGAATGCATTCTTCAATACCTTCCCAAGCAAAGATATATGGAAGGTGCAATTTTGAGATTCTTAGGTCCTCACCTTTGTGATAACAGCATACTGAATCAGGTGTCTGCTTCCTTGTTTTAAAACCATCTTTGTCTTTTTGGAATACTGTAACAGAGAACCACAGACAAGGTGCCTTTACAGATAACAGAAGTTCATTCCTCACAGTTTTGGATGCTGTGAATTCCCAGATCAGGGCAAATTTGATGCCAGGTGAGGGTCCACCGTCTCATCCTAGGCTGTGTTCTTGCTGTGCCCTCAATAGCAGAAAGGGGCGAGGAAGCTATTTGGGGGCCCCTTTAAAGAACACCGCCTCCTTCATGAAGGTCAAACTCTCACCACCAGCTGAGATGCTCAGATTCCTGCTATTCATTAATTGTATAAATGGGGTGGTAAAGAAAAAGTCTATAACTACATAATTTTAGTTCAAGCATCAATTTTCCATTCCTGTCCCATGTCCCTATGACTGATATAGAACTCATTATACTGCCCATTCTGGCTTCAAATTCACAAATTTTCCTGTTTCAACCTCCTAAATGCTGGTATTACAAGTGTTTGTCACCCTGCTCAGCTTTACCCCAACAGAAATTTAAAGGAATTGTTCCATGGCATTTATTAGTGAAAAGTATGAACATTTACACAAAGTACCCAGGAAAGATGACTTTTCAGAAAGCTCTTGAAGAATATGTGAATACTGGCAGTGAGGGTGATTACTTGCAGGGCAGGCAAAACAAATACAGAGGCAGTGAGGGAGGTGGGGGCTTTGTACTGGGCCAGCCTAGCAGAGCTGTTTCCAGACAGCTGCCTCATGTGGCCTTGTATAGGCTTGGACAGGAGAAAATTGTATAAAATTGGTGATGGTTGCATGAAGTAGCAGTCATTTTTTGTTCAAAAAAAGCTCCCAAGGTTGGTGATATACAGTTACCAAAGATCTTTGGGGCATCTCTGTCGAGGCAGCAGCCGAGTCCTGTGAGATGAAGGCCTTCATCTTCTCTGATTGCTCAGCCAGACCCCCATTTGCTCCACAGGGATGAGCACCAGCTTCTCCTGAAGCCCGAGGCTAGAGCCTGGAGGGATGTGAGACCACTCTCTGCTCTGAAGAAAGACCCTGGGCTCCAGCCTGCCATTGATTTCAGCTCCTCATCAAAGGCTCCAGGTTATATTCCATATCCTCTGCTCTCTATCTGTCGGTCTTTTAACCCTCCCACCCTGCTGACTTTACACTTAGCACCATGTGCAAAAGCGAAGCCATTGGTAGACTGGAGGGTAGGATGATAACCGCAGGCTCAGAAAGCTGGAAACCAGAACCACACTTCCTGCTCCAGGTCACCACTAGTGAGTGCTCCCGCTTCTTAGATCAAGCCTGACAGCGTGGGAGAACGTGACAGAGAAGGAGTAAGGAATCCAGCACAGCCTCCGTAGCGCGATCAAACGGGAGAATGACAGGACCTGCAAAAAGAGCGGCGGGCATGATCCAATGGGTTTGAGGGTCACAGCTGTTTGTTATTTTCCTCTTATGGACATGGAAAACTACTGGATGGTAACAGAATGAGGCATGATCTGATTTACATTGTAGCATTGTAACGCTGGGGGTCATTTCAGGAGTTGGAAAGGGTGGAGGCATGGAGGCCTCTTAAGTGATTTTAAAAGGCAAGATATTATGGTAATAGGAGGAATCGATGATTTGCTTCAGGGTGGTGTTATGGAGGTGATGGAGAAAATCACTGGCGTTTGTATTTCTGAAGGGTAGAACCCATGTGCTACGTCTATGTCCCAGCTATGTGAGTCTTTTGGCCTTTGCAACCAAGGATGAACTCACCATTAACACGGGAAGCAGAAAAGAGCTTAAGTTCAGAGGTATTAAATTAGAGTCTTAGAAAGAGAACTTGGGAAGGCAGCTGCATATACTACCATTGAGGGCAAAGCTAGAGATTGAACCCTGGAGTGGTCGGCTATGGATACGCATATCTGGATGCCAGTTTAGATGACCGAGCAAGTGGGTACAGCTGGAAAGGAAAAGTGACCCAAAGGCCTTGAGATTTGAAAGCTATTCACACCTAAAGTTCAGATGAGGGGCACAAGCTGTCAGTAGAGTAGAAGCAATGCCAGGAGAGTGTGATGTGCTCAAGCCCAGCTCAGGAGGGGTAGCAGTCAAACCCGATCTACCAGATGGTATACCAAGAGCAGACCGGCCATGTCTGATTGCTCTGTGGCAGAAAGCCCACCTGATCCTGCTACTGTCAGGAAGATGCATGGTAACCTTCAAAGCTACGTGCAGGAAGTTACTGATGATCATGGTGGCGTGATGGATGTTAACCTCATTTCAGCGTAGAAGCAGCCAGTTTGACGGCTGGGCAGAGACAACAGTGAGGCAGTAACTAGAGAAGGCTGTGGAGCTGGAGCTGGAGCCGGAATTGACAGCGAGACAGACGGGGATGCTGCGGTAATATTCTTACAGAGCAGGCTGACGGCTGACGTGACCTAAAGCACGGGAGAAGATGACTCTGTGGGCAAAGGGATAGGAGAATGGCAGAAGCAGCACACTAGGCTTGTGGGAATTCTCTCTGGGGGCTTTTGTTTTCTTAGCAGTATAGGAAGCCGAGGCTGTGATGGGGGAATTTGGAGGATAAAAACACTGTGAAATTGGGGGCGGCCAGGAAGTGAGGCTAATTGCCAGGCAGCAGAATGGCCCACCTGAAGTTAATGATCATGTGTTTAAAATAGCACCAGCTGGTAGGACGATTACTTTGTTTTTAGGTTCTGTTGTGCAGATGTGGAAACGGAGGGGAAAGGACATGGAAAGGGTTCTAATCTCCCTTAGAAGAGACAACAACGTGTAAGAGGGACGCAGACGCAAAGGTTATATCAAGGGAATAATTAGATTCTTGAGCATTGAGTTTAGACTGGAGAATGCAGGGGAGACCACAGGGAAGGTGAGGAGCCCAGGAAAGATGCTGAGGTCGAGGAGCTTCACTTAGCTTCTGATGGTCCCTGCATCACCAGACGACCCCGGGAGTCTCTTCTTCTCCCACATGTATTGTTCGAGACTTTTTGACTTTCAAGTGATGTCCTTTCATACCAGGAAGTGTAGCTGAATTGTGTCTCTGCTAGCACACACATGCACTTGCATACACGTGTGCACACACATACGCACGTAACATGCATATGCTTACATGCATGCATCATAACACACTAATAATAAATAAAATTTAAAATAGCAAATAAATTAAAAATTAAAGACAAATTTTAAAGAGGAAGAATGATGTTATCCGCTACCTTTATGTTTTCCAAGGCTTACAGTTCATGACGGAACATAACGTCTCATGGAAGGGAAGGTGGATGGCGAAAACCAATCTAGCTTGGGGCGGCTGTTCACATTGCATCTATAATATACGTATGTGCCATGGCCTATGGTGGAACTGTGTTTTCTCCTTCCTCCTTTACTTGGTTTCAGAGACTGAACTCAGGTTATGACCAAACTTAAGTCTCAGGTGCACACTTGGCTGAGCCATCTTGCCCACCCCTCCCACATTTTAAATTTCGCCTGCCATTGCGCACCCAATAGATACACTCTTTCAACTGAGTCCTTCCTGTCTGTCTTAAAAATATTTTCAAGACTTTCCCATTTAAAAATAAACAAATGACTCTTCCTTCCCTCTTTACCTATACCACCCCTTCCCGCGAAATCTGCCGACACTCGGTCTGTCCCGACCTCACCTCTGCCTGAATCTTCACTCAGTTCTCCCTCGAGTTCGCCACTTCCCGGGACACTTCACCTTCTTCACACAGCGAGTCTCAGCTCCTCATTTCTGAACTCGCTTGGCTTCTGTGAACAGCACTCAGTTTTTACATTAACTGTCCATTTTTTTCTTGTGAATCCTCTCTCATCTTAAAGGGTTATATATCTATTATAGTAATAACCAAGCCTGGGGTCTTGCACCTGCTAAGGAAGTTCTCTGACACTGAGCTACACCCCCAGCTACAACTTAGCTAAAACAGCTGATCTTTAAATGATAGACTTCTTTTATTTTAAAGATTGTTTTTAAATTATGTGTACACGTGAATACCATGTGTACGAGTGAGCGCAGGTGTCTGCAGGTCCTTGGGAGCTACTTAGCCAGGTTCCTCAGCAAGAGCAGCATCTGCTGAGCCCTCTAGCTCCCAGATGATGACTTTTTCTTCCTTATTCATCTGCTTCTCCTCCTCTTCCTTTTCTTCTAATTTGTTTTTAATGTTAGGGCCTTAGTTTCTTTTCTTGTTGCTGTGATACAGAATCTTGAAGGAGGAGAAACAATGAAAAAGAATGGGGCTGTTTGGGCTCAGAGTTTAAGGATCCAGTCCATCAAGGTAGGGAAATCAAGACAGTAGGAGTTTGAAGAAGCTGGTCATGTCACATCCACATTCAGGAAGCAGAGAGCAATACTTCCTCTTTTTCTTTTTCTCAGTCCAGTACCCCAGACTTTAGAAAGGTGACACATATCTTAAGGATGTATCTTCTCATCTCAGTTAGCCTAATCAACACAACCCCTCATATTTCTCAGAGACTACACAGCCCTCACTCCTCAGAGACTACACAGCCCTCACTCCTCAGAGACTGCACAGCCCCTCAGACTCCTCAGAGACTACACAGACCCTCAGACTCCTCAGAGACTACACAACCCCTTAGACTCCTCAGAGACTACACAGCCCCTTACTCCTCAGAGACTACACAGCCCCTCACACTCCTCAGAGGCTACACAGCCCCTCACTCCTCAGGGACTACACAGCCCTTCAAGCTCCTCAGAGATTACACAACCCCTCACTCCTCAGAGATTACACAGCCCCTCACACTCCTCAGCGGCTACACAGCCCCTCACTCCTCAGAGACTACACAGCCCCTCACACTCCTCAGAGGCTACACAGCCCCTCACTCCTCAGAGACTACACAACCCCTCACTCCTCAGAGACTACACAACCCCTCACTCCTCAGAGATTACACAGCCCCTCACTCCTCAGAGACTACACAGCCCCTCACACTCCTCAGAGACTACACAGCCCTTCAGACTCCTCAGAGATTACACAGCCCCTCACTCCTCAGAGACTACACAGCCCCTCAGACTTCTCAGAGACTACACAGCCCCTCACAGGTACCTGGAGGTTTGTCTCCTGGGTGACTTCAGATCCTGTCAATTTGACAGTGAATGTGAACCACACAGTTGCAAGCACATGGGCTTTGCTGTGCTATTTCCATACATGTGCTTAGTTCCCTTCTCTCGTACCTCGCCCTACTCCAGCTATTTCCCTCACAGTTCATCTGCGCATCATCACACTTCATTCCTTACTGTTCTCCCTTCCTCTCACAAAGTTTCCTGCCCTGTATCCTCACATGTAAATACATCACACACGCATACTCACACGCACGCACACACACACACACGCACACACCCTTTAAATCTAGGTTCTACCTAAGAAAAGGCTATGCTTTTTTTTTTTGCCTTTTCTGTATCTGTCTACTTTGGTTAACAGTAACTTTCATTTCTATGCATTTTCAAACAAATGTCGTGACTTCACTTCCCTTATCAAGTTCTATTGTGTTTATGGACCATATTCCTCCACTCATCGGCTAGTGCTCACTTAGGCTAGGTCAAGGCTTACAGGGTGTTCAGTGCTGGGGATTGAACTCAGAGCGGCACTCATGCTAAGCAGCCGTTAAACCCCCGACCACGCCCTTCGCTGTTAGAATTCTTTTCCCGGGTTCTCTTTCTCCACTGGCTCACCTCTTAGCAGATGGTCTCCTTACACATGGAGTTCCTCACAAACACGCATGGGTTGTTAGAGCTCTTCTGAGTGCGAATAGTATAAAAACGTCATTGTTTGTGCTTCCCAAAGACACCCAAACAACATTTCCCGAACTGAACTGGTGATCTGCGTAAATAAACCATAAAATCGCAGGCCTCCAAGCTGAACTATGATGTCTCCCTGCCTCTGTGATAGCACTAGCCATCCAGATGGGCAAGCCAAAGATGAAGGACTCATCTTTTGCACCTGCCTCCCTTTTCCCACTAAAATACCACATTTAACACATCACCAACATGTGCTGACAGGGCCCTACACACACTCTGAATTGCTTAACTTCTTTTCCACTGCCCACCGCTAACACCACTACCCACCCAGGGCCTTCCCTTCACTCTGAACTCTAGCTGTTTGCTCTGCGTATGGCAGGCAGAATGAACTGGACCCTGTCAGGCCTCCACCCAACCCCAGCGCACTCAGTGGCTCTGCGTTACTCTTGTAAGAAAGAAAGGACCTCAAATCTCAAGGCGCCCTGTAAAAAAAAGAAGCCACTTACATGGCCTCTGTTATATCTGTCGCCTTATGGCACAGCATGCTGGCCATTTAATTCCTTGAAGGGTTCTTGGCATTGGCCCAAAGCCATTTCCTCTGTGTGGGAAGGCCAGTAGCCCTGCCTCATCACTCAGCCGCTCTCCTCCACTGGCCCCATGCTGCGTTGGTCCCCAGTCTCACGAAGAAGCCTGTTGTGTCTCAGTCAAGTGAACCCACACTTTCTGTGCAAGTGTTCACTCAGGGTCTTCTGTGGTTAACGCCTGGCTTGCATCAGCTCCTACTAAATTTAGCCTCTGCACTACCCTGGACACAGAGTGTGTACTGGGTGCATGTTGGCTGAAGGAATCCATGATCAGTGCTTGCATTTTTTTCTATAACTCCAACATGGGCAGTTTAACTTTATCAATATTGTGATGTGTTCTCCATTCTCTAACTGTGGAGAGTATGTCGGGAATGCTGCGGTAAAAGGCCTGTGTGAGAGACCTCCATTAAACGCATCTGGGGCTGGTAAAGGTGTTTGGTTCCAAATCCATCAACATGTGTTTGATCCCCAGAACCTGCATAAAGGGGCAAAGAGAGAAGCAGTTCCACTAACCTGTCTTCTGACCTCTACACGAACACACATACACCATAATAAACAACAGAGAGATGGAAAATTATACCTTTGCAATCTTAGACCACACCTTCACATGAAAAATGGAGCAAATACCATATTTTTTGCCATGCGTGACCACTCAGTGCTTTTTGGGGCTCCGCACTCTGCTATTTTGTCTTGTCAGCCAGCTGATACCTTTGTTCCAGTTTTCATTTGATGCCTGTCTGAGAACAGAGTCAAGGAAATGAAAACTTCATTACAATGCAGATGATCATCGTACGGTTTATAACAACCTTCAGAATGTGTCAACTTATCAGTTCTTAACAAATGTAACTGCAGCTGATAGAATCCAAAGACGAATGTGTTTATTATTGAACCTGCTGTGGTGGCACTACCCGCAGTACCAACATTTGTGAGACAGAAAGAACAGAAATTCAAGGCCCAGCTTAGGCTACATGTGACATAAAAATAAATAAACAAATTAATTAACATAAAGTATTAAAAAGGACAACTTGTAGGATTTCCTGAAAGCAGGAAAACCCAGGTTGGAAATGAGGATCCTGCGGGAACACTGTGGTCAATACTGGGCCCCTGGGGTCTGGTTAGTCAGGCATTGCCATTGCTGCTGCCCTATCTGGCCACACAGATGGATGACCTGGCTGCCCTTGGACGCGGATTTGGCTACAGATCCCGCCATTGAGGTTTGACATCATCACACTTCTTTGGGTCTAAAGAACTACAAACTCTGACACATTCTGGAATAGGTATTTTGTATTTACAGGGAATTTATCTTTCCTCCAACTACAAGGAGCCTGGAGAACAGAGGTTTGGACTCTTCTCTGTCTCGGACAGAAGAACCTTCCTCCTGTCATGGTTCAGCTGAGGTGGAATGCCCACAGCACAGGAAGCGTTAGATAGTACATATCCTCACCAGTTAAATAATAGGAAACCATTATATAAATCATGCTGCCACCATGTCAGGAAATCCTGTAACTACTAAAAAAAAAATACCTTTGGGGAAGAAAAGAGGAAAAAAAACCCAAGAAGTTGGGAGAAAGCTGTGTTGGGAGAGGGGGAAATCCAGAGGGGGTTGGATGTAGGGTAGTGGAAGGAAGTTGTGATAAAAATACATTGTTTGAATGTATGAAAATTTCATAGAATAAATAAAATTATTTTGTTTTGAAAAACAAAATAACCAAAGGACAGGTTATGAGCTTGACTCCTCATTCTGAAGAGGAGTTCACAGTGATCCAGAGGTGTGATGCCCCAAGCCAATATGTTGGACTTAGTGCAGAGAAGGTGGCAATGCCATTCCTAAGCACACACCAGCCTCCCACATGGGTGTACGTGGCCTGGGTCACATTCTTAAGCACACACCAGCCTCCCACATGAATACATGTGGCCAGGGTACCATTCCTGAGCACACATCAGCCTGGGACCATATCTGTGTCTGTGGTCCTATCATAGTCGGGGGCTGTGATGTCCATGGTTAGTGGCCCATGGTGCCACTATGGCTACAGGGATGTCCAGGGTCTAGGCCACATTCTGTGGCCATATTGGTGGTGTTCAAGGTTCATGTTGCCACTGGCGTCATGGTGTTGTCTGGGCCAGGGCTCCTGCCGAGTCCATTACCCTACCATAGCCAGGTCTATGTTGATGTCTGTGGCTCCTGATGCCATGGACGCAATGGGAATGCCAGGTGTCAGGGCCTCCACCTATGGTGATGTTGGTATGCAATGGCCTCGCTGTCACAGGGCCAGCCTGATGGAGGATTCTCATTGGTTAATTAATAAAGAAACTGCTTGGCCTGATTGGTTAGAACATAGGTGGGTGGAGTAGACAGAACAGAATGCTGGGAAGGAGGGAAGTTAGTCAGATGCCTCAAGCAGTTGTCATGACTCTCCTCTCCAAGATGGATGCAGGCTGAATCTTTCCCGGTAAGACACCACTCGTGGTGTTACATAGATTATTAGATATGTGTTAGTCAAGATGTGAGTAAGAGGCTGAAGCTAATGGGCCAAGCAATGTTTAAAAGAATACAATTTGTGTGTTGTTATTTCGGGGCATAAGCTAGCCGGTGGAGCAGGGCGGCAGGAACGCAGCCCGCAGCTCCATACTACACCAGCCTGGGATGCTGCTGTGTGCCATGCCTGGGTCCATGGCCCAACAACAGCCTGGGTCTGGGCTAATGTCAATGGCTTGTATTGGTGTCATAGGAACAATCTGTATTAAAATCTGAGGGCTATGCTGAGTTGGCCCTGTTCCTCACTGGCCCCAGGATAGCTGGCCCTGCCCCTCACTGCACACTGCAGCAGGAGAGTTGGTGCCACCCTCCCCCAAAGGTAGAGCTCACTTCAGGACTCAGAAGAGCTGGCCCCATCCCTCACCACAGGCATGGGAAAGCTGGCTCTGATGTCATGGACCTTGGATAGCTGGCTTTGCTTCTCACCTAAGGGGGCGATTCCAATGGACTACCAGCTCAGCTACTACCCAGGCCCACACCCTGGGCCTTGGGTTGGCCCACCCTAACATCTACCCCATCTGTGACCTGCTGGAGTGTGTAAAGGGACAATAACCACAGGATCTCCAGGACTCAGGGCCACATATGATATCTGAGAAGAGTTTCCCCGAGGGTCAGTAATGGCAGTGTGCCAGAGGCCAGCAGCCTTGACCAGACCAATGACTCATTACAATGAGCCTTTTTTTGGGTGGGGCTGATTGGGCAGAAGGGTAGACTGTGTGACACACTGCAGACTGTGGCTCCCACTGCCACTAGGATGAATGATGTGGTTTTGCAAAGATGGAACAGTGAGGTGGGTTTTTCTTTGTTTTATTTTTTTAAATTAATTTGGGGAGCATACTTCAGGGGTCGGGGCAGATATGGAGGGACTAGGAAATGAGCAGGATTGGGGTGCATGATGTAAAATTTCCAAGAGTCAATAAAGAATTGTGTTAAAAATTGTAAATAAATTTTATCTTTAATATTTTAGGATCCACTATGCAGTCTTTCAGATTGGACAACTCGATATCCCCAACAACGGTATCCAGGGGTCAAGTTTCTCCAGTGTCTCCAACACTTGTTATTGTTTAGTTTTTCTCAGAACAACAGCCATCCTAACAGGTGTGAGGTGGTATCACACTGTGGTCTTAATTTGCATTCCCATGATGCCTAGTGAGGCTGAGCATCTTTCCGGGGACTTATTGGCCATTCATATGTTTTTGGAAGAATTTCATGTAAGATCTTTGTTCATTTTCAAAAATCAAGTTGTTTGTTTTGTCATTTAGCTTGTTTGGTGTTTGAGATCATTTTTTTTCTTCATCAATTTATTTTAATGACTTTGAAAACACACACACACACAAAATACAAAGGGAAGTTAGTCAAAAGTGGTATTTCAGTTTAGTGGATGCAGTCATTACATCTGTCTACGTAGGCAAGGCAATTGAGACTGCCCAACAGATGGTGCGGAGACAATGAGCTTCGCTGATAGAATCACATCACATTCCATTCAATTAAAACTTCCACTTAGCAGATGCCGTCAACAGTTGGTGTCCTGCGATGCTAATCTGCAGCGGAGACATTATTCTCTTCTATTCGTCATCGGTAGCATGTTTGGGTCTTTGGAACTTGAGACGTTTGATAAAGTACGACAAGAAGACCTTGAACTTTGATTCTCCAGCCTCCACTTCCTGAGTGCTGGCATCACAAGCATTTGCTGTCATAGACCTTATTTCTGTAGCCCTGGGAATCAAACCAGAGCGTCATGCATGCTAGACAAGCACTCTGCCAACTGAGTTGCATCTCCAGACTAGGGTCAACATTGCTTTAAATCATTATTATCTAGGTCTTATAGACTCTTAATAGACATTTGTTAACCAAATAAACTCACTTTGGATATGAAGAAGTCTCTCAGAGCCTGGGTCTTCCTCGAAGATCTCAGGGAACACTGCTTCCCACCTGCAAAACCGTATGAGAATTCAAAATGCTGGAGTATTGTATGTAATAGATATGCCCCGCCTTATCCATACACAAGTGCTTTCCACAAGTCACAGGCTATAAATACGCTTGCCATCTCAGCTAGTACAAGGGTTAGACCTTTTTCTCTTGTTGATTTCACCTCTATAATCTGAGATAAATATTTAACCTCTAAGAAACTTAGATAAGCAAAACATAAATTGGGTTACTTTACAGAAAAATGGATTTCCCAGACCAGCCATTTTAGACTGAAAATTCATTGTGAGCCTCTGACGTATTTTGACTCTGCTCCGATGCTGTGCAGATGTTGTCTCTTATGCAGGCAAACAACAGCACAGGTATGCAAGGTATTAGTAATCCCTGAAGCCATGGTAGATGGGAGACATTAACTGTGTTTTCAAAGGAAAAAGAAACATGATTGTGTGATGTAACAACTTCCAAAACCACTGGTCCCCAGAGGCTACTCCAAGGCTCCCAGAGGCGGCACTGGAAGACATTGCAGACAAGCCTTGTGAGTGTCAGCTCTAGCTGCACGGGCCCTGCACTTGCTGGAGCACTGTAGAGGAAGCGTGAATCCCCTGGAGAAGCAGAGTGACTTGTCTTCATGGAGGTATCCCACCCTGTCTAGACTAGGTTTCCTCAGTTTGGGAAAGCTCTAGAGAAATAGGCAGACCATATCTAATCACACATGGTGGTAAATGGAAGACTGGTTGCCTCCAATAATAATAAAGTCAAAACACCTGTTTCAAGAAGGCAATTAAAGGTAAATAAAAGAAATGCTTAACTACTACACCACTACCCGTGTGTGTGTGTGTGTGTGTGTGTGTGTGTGTGTGTGTGTGTGTATGTGTGTGTGAAAATGTTTCCTGTAAAGGCTCAAATACACAATTCCTTATGCTGAGCAGGTCATTCGTTACTGTGAGGCACAGCTGCTTAGTTCTGCCATGGTAGAGAAAAGCAGCCATGATGGTTGTGTGCCTGCAATCCCAGCACTCCAAAAGCGGAAGTAGGATTATCGCACCAAATTCCAGGCTAGCCTGGTCTACTTGGTGAGTTCTGGCTTAGTCATTGAGTTCTTGACTTAAAAACAAATAACCAATGAAATGGATAATTCTGCGTCCTAGTAGACCTTGTTTACAACGCCATGTGCTGATGGAATCAGCCCAGACGTCCAGCAACAAAGGAACGGATAACATATACATGTAAGATATGTTTGAGGAAATATTCTTCAGCCATAAGGAATGAAACCATGTTGTTTGCAAAAAAAAAGTATAAAGGCAAATTAAACCAGTCCTTTAAAAAGACTCATTTGTTGTTGCTAGATTTTATATAGACACGTAAAGTCGTGTGTGCATGCGTGTGTGTGTGTGTGTGTGTGTGTGTGTGTGTGTGTGTGTGAATGCAGCATGATTAATAACAACCCAGAGATGGATACTGAACGTCAGAAAAGCAAAACAGCCAGCTACTGGGTCTTACCTCTGCCTTAGTCCAAAATGGCAATCCTGCTTCTAGGAATCTCAGAATGAGACTGTGCCTGAGAGCTGTCTCCTGCCGTCTTATATCCTCTCTAGCGCTGGGATTAAAGGTGTGCACCACTACCACCTGGTTTCTATGGCAAACTAGTGTGGTCACTGGAATTAAAGGTATGTATTACCACTGCCTGGTCTCTAAGGCTGATGAGTGGGCCATTTACTCTCTGATCTTCAGACAAGCTTTATTTATTAAAATACAAATGAAATGTCACTACATTGCCCCTTTTGGTCTAATACAAACATGGAAGGCTATAACTAATATAAGAAAAAGTATATACAATAAGGACAATGACTATACAATATCTATAGGCAGTAAGTACATCAACAATGCCCAGTCCATTTGCATTTAACAAATTTAAAGAAAATATTCCATATCTATCTTATCTTGGTGAGACCAAAGTCTTATACCTAATTTACTATCTATCTTAACTTGCTTTCTGTGTCTGGTAAACTATAACTACCTAATCTTCAACTCCCTCAGAGACCCAAGAAAGAAATAATATTAGCTGAGTAAGTAGGAAGTGTGAGCAATCAACTTCTAAAAAGTGTGAGAAATGACAGAAACAGCTGACTGCCTAGACAGTTACCCAAGTTTCCTCTGTGACATTGGGTTATCTATCTTTAGGCTACAGGCCTAGTATATTGGAAAGACTTTTCTGTGAAGCGGGATATTCTGAAGGGCTGTTCCTCCTGTCTTGACAAGGTTTGGCAGTCACTTTATTTTGTGTCCTCCTTGTCCAATTAGGACAGCATACTGTCAACAGTCAAGGCAAGAGCATTTTCTTGCCCAGCAACTGACTTTTGCCACAAAGAAATTAAACTCCAAGTGGAGTTTCTTCAGTCTCCATTATCTTATCTGAAGTAGATTAGTGCTGCCAAGAGCAGACATGTCTCACTGTCATAAAGAACCTAGGTTATTTTTTTCCATTTATACTTTTTTTAATTTATTTTTTTATATTTAAAAATTTCCATCTCCTCCCCTCCTCTTCCCCCTTCCCTCCCCTCCCCTCCACCCATACCCCCCTCCCTCCCTCTCCAGGCCAAGGAGCCATCAGGGTTCCCTACTCCAGGTTAAGACCAAGGTCCTCCCAACTCCCCCCAGGTCCAGGAAGGTGATCAACCAAGCAGACAAGGCTCCCACAGAGCCCGTCCATGCAGAAGAATCAAAGCCCAGCGCCACTGTTCTTGGCTTCTCAGTCAGCCTCCACCATCGGCCACATTCAGAGAGTCCGGTTTGGTCGCATGTTCCATCAGTCCCATTCCAACTGGAGTTGGTGATCGCCTGTTAGTTCTGTCCCACCGTCTCCATGGGTGAATGCACCCCTCATGCTCCTGACTTTCTTTCTCATGTTCTCCCTCCTTCTGCTCCTCATCAGGCCCTTGGGAGCTCAGTCCGGTGCTCCAATGTGGGGCTCAGTCATTTTCTTCATCTATTGCCAGGTGGAGGTTCTTCTTATTATCTTCTCAAGGATCCCGGATTATAGGCTCAATGTCCTTTAATTATGGCTAGAAACCGATTATGAGTGAGTACATCCCATGTTCATCTTTTTGGGTCTGGGTTACCTCACTCAGAATAGTGTTTTCTATTTCCATCCATTTGCATGCAAAATTCAAGATGTCATTGTTTTTTACCGCTGTGTAGTATTCTAACATGTATATATTCCAGTTTCTTCATCCATTCTTCCACTGAAGGGCATCTAGGTTGTTTCCAGGATCTGGCTATTACAAATAATGCTGCTATGAACATAGTTGAGCAAATGCTTTTGTAGTATGATTGGGCTTCTCTTGGTTAAATTCCCAAGAGTGGAATTACTGGGTCCTGGGGTAGGTTGATCCCGAATTCCCTGAGAAACCGCCACACTGCTTTCCAAAGTGGTTGCACAAATGTGCATTCCCACCAGCAATGGATGAGTGTACCCCTTACCCCACAACCTCTCCAGCAAAGGTTATTATTGGTGTTTTGGATTTTAGCCAATCTGACAGGTGTAAGATGGTATCTCAAAGTTGTTTTGATTTGCATTTCCCTGATAGCTAAGGAGTTTGAGCATGACCTTAAGTGTCTTTTGGCCATTTGAACTTCTTCTGTTGAGAATTCTCTGTTCAGTTCAGAGCCCTATTTTTAATTGGGTTAATTAGCATTTTAAAGTCTAGTCTCTTGAGTTCCTTATAGTTCCTTAGAGATCAGACCTTTGTCAGTTGCAGGGTTGGTGAAGATCTTTTCCCAGTCAGTAGGCTGCCTTGTGTCTTAGTGACAGTGTCCTTTGCTTTACAGAAGCTGCTCAGCTTCAGGAGGTCCCATTTATTCAATGTTGCCCTTAATGTCTGTGCAGCTGGGGTTATACGTAGGAAACGGTTTCCTGTGCCCATTTGTTGTAGAGTACTTCCCAATTTCTCCTCTATCAAGCTCAGTGTGTTCAGATTAATACTGAGGTCTTTAATCCATTTGGACTTGAGTTTTGTGCATGGTGATAGATATGGATCTACTTTCATTCTTCTACAGGTTGACATCCAGTTATGCCAACACCATTTGTTGAAGATGCCCTCTTTCTTCCATTGTGTACTTTTGGCTCCTTTATCAAAAATCAGGTGTTCATAGGTTTGTGGTTTAAGATCCGAGTTTTCTATACGATTCCATTGGTCAACTTCTCTGTTTTTATGCCAATACCAAGCTGTTTTCAATACTGTAGCTCTGTAATAGAGTTTGAAGTCAGGGATGGTCATGCCTCCAGAAGTACCTTTATTGTATAAGATTGTTTGGGCTATCCTGGGTTTCTTGTTTTTCCATATAAAGTTGATTATTGTCCTCTCAATCTCTGTGAAGAATTTTGATGGGACCTTGATGGGGATTGCATTGAATCTATAGATTGCTTTTGGTAGAATTGCCATTTTTACTATGTTGTTCCTCCCAATCCAAGAGCAAGGGAGATCCTTCCATTTTCTGGTATCCTCTTCAATTTTTTCTTCAAAGACTTAAAATTCTTGTCAAATAGATCTTTCACTTCCTTGGTTAGAGTTACTCCAAGATATTTTATGCTATTTGTGGCTATTGTGAAAGGTGATACTTCTCTGATTTCCCTCTCTGCTTCCTTATCCTTTGTGTATAGGAGGGCAACTGATAT
Organism: Arvicola amphibius; assembly: GCF_903992535.2. Lineage (NCBI taxonomy): Eukaryota > Metazoa > Chordata > Mammalia > Rodentia > Cricetidae > Arvicola > Arvicola amphibius. Next base: position 47,490,487 of record NC_052057.2, read on the forward strand.
TTTGGAGTTGATCTTATATCCTGCCACATTAATGAAGGAGTTTATCAGCTGTAGGAGTTCTTTGGTGGAGTTTTTGGGGTCGCTTATGTACACTATCATATCATCTGCAAATAACGAAAGTTTAACTTCTTCCTTTCCAAATCGAATCCCCTTGATTCCTTTATGTTGTCTTATTGCTATTGCTAGAACTTCAAGCACTATATTGAAGAGATAAGGAGAGAGTGGACAGCCTTGTCGTGTTCCTGAATTTAGTGGGATGGCCTTGAGTTTCTCTCCATTTAATTTGATGTTAGCTGTCGGCTTGCTGTAAATAGCCTTTATTATATTTAGGAATGACCCTTGTATCCCTAATCTCTCCAAGACCTTTATCATAAAGGGGTGCTGAATTTTGTCAAATGATTTTTCAGCATCTAATGAGATGATCATATGGTTTTTTCCTTCAGTTTATTTATATGATGGATTACATTGATAGATTTTCGTATGTTGAACCAGCCCTGCATCTTTGGGATGAAGCCTACTTGATCGTAGTGGATAATTTTTCTAATGTGTTCTTGGATTTGGTTTGCCAGTATTTTATTGAGAATTTTTGTGTCAATGTTCATGAGTGAGATTGGCCTGTAATTCTCTTTCTTGGTTGAGTCTTTGTGTGGTTTAGGTATCAGGGTAACTGTAGCTTCATAGAAGGAATTTGGCAGTGACTCTTGTGTTTCTATATTATGAAATACCTTAAGGAGTATAGGTATTAGGTCTTCTTGGAAGTTCTGGTAGAATTCCGCATTGAAACCATCTGGCCCTGGGCTCTTTTTGGTAGGGAGGTTTCTGATAACAGTTTCTAATTCTTTGCCACTAACAGGACTATTTAGAGCATTTACCTGGTCCTGGTTTAACTTTGGTATATGGTATTTATCTTAAAAAATGTCCACTTCTTTTACATTTTCCAATTTTTTGGCATACAGTCTTTTGTAGTAAGATCTAATGATTCGCCGGGTGGTGGTGGCGCACGCCTTTAATCCCAGCACTCGGGAGGCAGAAGCAGGCGGATCTCTGAGTTCGAGGCCAGCCTGGTCTACAAGAGCTAGTTCCAGGACAGGCTCTAGAAACTACAGGGAAACCCTGTCTCGAAAAACCAAAAAAAAAAAAAAAAAAAAAAAAGATCTAATGATTCTCTGAATTTCCTCTATGTCTGTGGTTATGTCCCCCTTTGCAATTCTGATCTTATTAATTTGCGTGTTCTCTCTCTGCCATTTGATTAGTTTGGCTAAGGGTTTGTCAATCTGGTTGATTTTCTCCAAGAACCAGCTTTTTGTTTCATTGATTCTTTGGATTGTTTTCTGTGTTTCTATTTTGTTGATTTCTGCCCTCAGTTTGATTATTTCCAGTCTTCTACTCCTCCTAGGTGAGTCTGCTTCTTTTTTTTCCAGAGCTCTCAGGTGTGCTGTTAAGTCACCAATGAGTGCTTTCTCCGTTTTCTTTAAGTGGGCACTTAGTGCTATGAACTTTCCTCTTAGCACTGTTTTCATTGTGTCCCATAGGTTTGAGTATGTTGTGTCTTTGTTTTCATTAAATTCAAGAAAGACTTTAATTTCTTTCTTTATTTCTTCCTTGACCCAGCTGTGGTTCAGTAGTTGACTGTTCAGTTTCCATGAGTTTGTGGGCTTTCTGGGTGTAGCATTGTTGTTGAATTCTAATTTTAATCCATGGTGATCCGATAAGACACAGGTGGTTACTAATATTTTTTTTTGTAACTGTGGAAGTTTGCTTTGTTACCAAGTATATGGTCAATTTTCGAAAAGGTTCCATGAGCCTCAGAGAAGAAGGTATATTCTTTCCTATTTGGGTGGAATGTTCTATAGATGTCTTTTGAGTCCATTTGGTTCATTACCTCCATTAAGTCTTTCAATTCTCTGTTAGGCTTCTGTCTGATTGACCTGTCCATTGGTGAGAGAGGAGTGTTGAAGTCTCCAACTATTAGTGTGTGTGGTTTGATGGCTGCCTTGAGTTCTAGAAGTGTTTCTTTTACATAAGTGGGAGCTTTTATATTAGGGGCATAGATATTCAGGATTGAGACTTCATTCTGAAGGATTTTTCCTGTTATGAGTATAAAGTGTCCCTTTCCATCTCTTCTGATTGATTTTAGTTTGAAGTCAACTTTGTTAGAAATTAGTATGGCCCCACCGGCTGTTTCTTAGGTCCATTTGCTTGATAAACCTTTTTCCAACCCTTTACTCTGAGTAGGTGTCTGTCTTTGTGGTTGAGGTGTGTTTCTTGTAAACAGCAGAATGTTCGATCCTGTTTTCGTATCCAATCTCTTAGCCTGTGCCTTTTTATAGGTGAATTGAGTCCATTGATATTAAGTGATATTAATGACCAGTGGTTGTTAACTCCAGTTATTTCTTTGTAGTAGAGTTTGTGTGTTTCCCTTCTTCTAGTTGTGCTGATGAAGGGTCGCTAGATGCCTGAGTTATTGTGGGCGTTGTTGGACTCCTTGGTTTGTGATTTTCCTTCTATTACTTTCTGCAAGGCTGGATTTGTGGCTACGTATTGTTTAAATCTGTTTTTGTCCTGGAATATCTTGTTTTCTCCATTGATGGTGAATGCTAGCTTTGCTGGGTATAGTAGTTTGGGCTTGCGTCCATATTAGTGTCTGTAGCACATCTATCCAAGACCTTCTGGCTTTCATGGTTTCCAGTGAGAAGTCAGGTGTAATTCTGATAGGTTTCCCTTTGTGTGTTACTTGACTTTTTTTCCTTTGCAGCTCTTAATATCTGTTCTTTATTCTATATGTTTTCTGTTTTGATTATTATATGGCACGGGGATGCTTTCTTTTATCCAGTCTATTTGGTTTCCTGTAGGCTTCTTGTACCTTCATAGGAATATCCTTCTTTAGGTTGGGGAAATTTTCTTATATAATTTTGTTTAATATATTTTCTGGGCCTTTGAGTTGTAATTCTTCTCTTTCTTCTACCCCAATTATTCTTAGGTTTGGTCTTTTCATGGTGTCCCAGATTTCCTGAATGTTTTGTGTTAAGAATTTGTTAGATTTGTTTAGTTCTTTAATCTGTGAATTTATTTTCTCTATAGTATCTTCAGAGTCTGAGATTCTTTCTTCCATCTCTTGTATTCGGTTGGAAATACTTGTCTCAGAAGTTTCTGTTCGTTTACTCAGAGTTTCCATTTCCAGTCGTCCCTCGGATTGTGTTTTCTTCAATACCTCCATTTCATTTTTCAGGTCTTGTACTGTTTCCCTTACCTGTTTGATTGCTTTTTCTTGTTTTTCTTGTTTTTCTTGGGTATCTTTGAGAGCTTTATTTATTTCGTCTACTTTTTTGTTTGTCATCTCCATTTCTTTATGGCAGTTTTTTACCTCCTGTTTAAGGTCCTCTATTATTTTCATGAAGTACTGTTTAAGGTCGATTTCTTCTATTTCTTCTGGAGTAGGGTGTTCAATTCTTGTTGTTTCGGGATGACTGGATTCTGGTGATGACATGTTGCCTTTCGGGTTGTTGGAGGAGTTCTTGCATTGGCGCCTGCTCATCTCTTCCTTCAAATGGAGCTAGGAGAGACTTGGTGACTTGTTCCAATCCTTGCTCTGACTGAATCTGGGTGGATCTCCTCAGTGCAAGAGCAGGAGCTATTCCTTGTAGCACAATCTGAAGGAGCCCGCACTCCCTTGCCGGGCTCCTCAGACCTGCCTGGAGGGCAGCCTCTTCCCCCTCTGGTTAGGTGGCCTTGGGACAGGGTCAGGAGACTTGAATACACTAGGGAAGGCCATCCAGATGGGACTACACAGCACTGAATCAGGGATTCCTGGTAGCTGAGGGACGCCTCCCAGATGTGTCTTCCGGTTTTAAGATCTGGTGTCTTTGCTCCCAGATGTGTCTTCTGGTACAAATATCCGGTGTCTTTGCTCCCAGATGAGTCTTCTGGTCCTCCTAGATGTGTCTTCTGATCCTCCCAGATGTGTCTTCTGTTCTTAATATCCAGTGTCTTTGCTCCCAGATGTGTTTTCTGGTCCTAATATCCAGTGTCTTTGCTCAAGAACCTAGGTTATTAAAAACATCTTAAATGCCATATTCTATAGATCTCCTAAGCGTTTGAACATGACCTATTTAAAATATATCTTTGTTTGACCTTGAAAACATACTTAATGCAACTACAAGTTTGATTATACCACGTAATTAACTACTAACCTGCATTTCCTTATTATCCAAAACAGCTGGTAATAATAATTTTCAAGGACTACAAATTTGCATCACATCATTAAATAAGTTGTATAGGTGTAATACCTTGAACAAGAGTAGAAACATATGTACCGTAGTTCTAACAAAATTAATCTCAATATACAAAATTTGTATACAATATACAAAAGTCCAATACAATGTAAAACATTTAAAACTAATAGTTACTTTTTAAAAATAGATTCAATGTTCTACCTCTTGTCTCATCATATCTATATCCTCCCACTTTTCAGAGTAGGTTCAACCATCTACCCTTTTGTCCTATCATATCTGTATCCCCCCTTTTTTCTTTTCAAAATAAGAATCTTGAATCTAATCTCTTTTATCTAGATTTTTTTCTGACTATTATCCATAACAACTTGTAACCAACACTCTAAACAAAGGCAAACATCCATAATCCATTTTGGGGGAATGTGAGCATAATTTTCTAGGCCACTTCCTGCTTACTGGGGGCACTGATATTCTTATGGGGACTCAAAATTTAGGATTATGGTCAAGACCTGACTCGGGTATTCTGTGAAGCTGGATCATCTCAGTCAGCAGGCTTGAAGCTGTTCTGAATGTAGAACTCAGAGAACTGCAACAGAGGTGCTCAAAACATTGGATCATCTGGGCCATCCACTCCTTTGGGGAATTTTTCAGGGGTCTTCCTTGATCAAGCCTTATTTTTCTTAACCCAGAATGAACCCACAGCCTCTCTATTGATCGCAATGATGTGAGTTTAAGAAATAAGAAGACATGGTCACAGCAGTCACCATAACAAGTCTCAGTCAGAACTCTCCCATAGGAGGTGTTTACTAAATCACCTGTCTGTGCACAGACCCACTGAAGAACGGGCACATGGCTCAGTTCTGGCCTGAGATGCAATGAAGGAGCCTGTTGGGAAGGCCCTCCCACTCTAATGGGTTGGTGGCACACCCCTTTGGGGGCAGTGTCTTGAGTGGTTGTGGTAATCGGAGTGACTTCAGCCACCAATTGGCTCAAATGGAGCCAATCTGAGGAAGGTGGGGCAAGAGATGGAAGAGCAGAATCAGTTCTGGGAACCATTCTCTGTCTGCATTCCCTGTGACTAATGATGAACCGTCTGATCATGAGGCAAGCGGAGATGGAGCTTCTGTGAACTGTGAATCGTCTGACCATGAGGCAAGTTGAGATGGAGCTTCTGTGAACTGGAGCTGAGAACATCGAGTTGCTTTAATTAATTATATTTACTCCAAAATTGCTTTGAGTTACAAATATAATGCAGAATTTACTCTGTCTTCCAGGTAGAGTTTCCTGTCTCTCTTAAGGGACATCATAATTCTATTTAACCTTTCCTTGAAAATGTATCAGGGTTGAAGCTGCTGTAGCAATTCAGAAAATAAAAGGGATCTCTGTTCCTAACTTGATTCTCTTCCACAAAGCAGATGATCAGAAGTGGCGCCCTACTTTGGGGACCACTTCCGCTTTGGCTTCCCTCTGACTTAGGGAGCACAGTCATGCAAACACTCCATCCATTATCTTTTCTGCAACCAGAGTCCTGAGTTAGGTCTTTATTGAGACGATGCACACTTGTGATGGATAGTGTTAATTGCCCACTTGACGTGACCTAGAAACTTCTGGAGTCTCAGTGAGAGGTAGCTTAGATCAGGTCAGCTTGTGGGTATGTCCGTGGGGACTGTCTTGGTTACCATAACTAAGGTGGGAAAACCCAGCCTGAGAGTACACAGCACCATTTCCTGGTGTAGGGCTCCAGACTGTATGAGGAGAGAACACTAGTTGACTGCTAAGCATGCATACATTCATTCTCTCTGCTCTTGAATATGGACAGGATATGGCCAACCGTCTTACGTTCCTTCCATCTTAGCATCCTGCTGTGGTGAGCTGTATCCTGCAATTGTGAGCTAAGATATCCCTGCTCTTGGATAGTGTTCCTGCTATGGTAAGCTGTAACCTGAAATTGTGAGCTGAGATATCCCTGCTCTTGGATAGTGTTCCTGCTGTGGTGAGCTGTAACCTGCAATTGTGAGCTGAGATATCCCTGCTCTTGGATAGTGTTCCTGCTGTGGTGAGCTGTAACCTGCAATTGTGAGCTGAGTTATCCCCTTCTCTCTAAGTCTCTTTGTCACAGCATCAGAAAGGAGCTGCGACAGCACTTCAGAATTGCTTGGCTCCCTCCCCTGCCTGAGGAAGGGTCATCTTGATTCGTCTAAGCCCCTTTCAATGCCACTCTCCTTGCCAATGAGAGGTTAGGACGGGAGTGTCTATAATCCTGAATTGCAGCTGTTGGTGAAGGTTTTCTCCTTCGCAGAAACATATATAATTTTTTTTTTTTTTAGTATTGAAGTGCTGGAAGCCATTGCCATCATCCTGCCATTAAAAGCAAGCAGAGAGCAACATGCATGGGGAAATGAGGGGTGCCTGCCTCGAGCCTGGCAAGGAGCCCCAATGTAATGAAACCAGCTGCCCTACCTTGGACTTTCTGTGCTATTAGTGCCAGCTGAGTTAGACTTTGTGCTCGTTATGCTGGAATAACACCAACTGGACACTTAGTCCTTAGCTGCTGTGGGCAGATGGCACCAGGGCCCTCTACCTGTCTGAGTGGGCTAAGGACAAACAGCGTGATGACTGTAATTCTGGGCTTTTAACAGTCTTGGCAGGAATGAAGACATTCTAAAGAGAACACTAAAGGTAGACACCCTTAACCTTTGACAGTCACAGGATAGAGAAAATGAACCCCAAGACAGTGGAATTTCCCAGAAAACCCACGCTGGGAAAAGGAAGACCTGGGAGCCCAATATTACCCAGAGGAGGAGCTTGTCTTTGGGGAAGAGCGTTTATACCTTCCAACTCTATCTGTCACTGCAGGAGACTCTGGAACCTAGACAGTGATGATGGTCAGGACCTCAGCTTCACCAGGATTGCATAGTCATGCATAATTCTTGCTCTCTAAATTAAACCCCTCTAGGCCCCCCCCAAAGATGAATACCTTCTCCTCTTCTCGAAGTGGCCATATTGAATAAACCTGCTTTTTCTAGTGCTCTTCTCTTGGCTATGGAGGAGGGGGCAGTCTAGCTTGATAAAGGGGGTAGGGGAGAGAAAGCCTTGATACTAACAACTTTGGTAACTGTCTCTCATCTCTCTCCACGTACAGTGCACAGGGGACTAACTATGGAATTTTACGGAAGACCCGATGGCTACAGAATGACTTTGAGGTATCAGGCACAATTCATGAGCAAGCAGATGTTTTATACAAGTAGCAAAAATTAGCTATAGATTGTTAAATAAATCAGTTTAAAACTTGAACCAAGGATCGTTAAAAATATAGTTTATAGTCCTGGCCCTTGGGAATTTGCAGCAGAACAGTTGAGCCCGCCTGGGTCACATGAGACTTGGTTTCAATACCCACTCCCCACCCAATTGATTTAGTTTGATTTAATTAAGTAAAATGCCATAACCAGTTCTAGGTTAAATGGCTCATTCTTTGTGCCTCATCTTCACAAACAGAAAGTATTTAAAGTATTAGCACGTTAAATAAGTCTGCAATGATGGCACGCCGTGAGCTAGATGCTTGCCGTGCAAGCCTGACAGCCTAAGTTCTGGCTCTGGAAGCCACAGTGAAAGCAGGGGACTGACTCGAGCCAACAAAGGGCTTGGGCTGGACACGGTGCTGCACACTTCTAATCCCAGCACTTAACTGAAAAGGCAAGTACATGGATCACTTTGAGTTCATGCCTGGACTGGTCCACATAGAGAGTTTCTATCCCCAAACAAAAAATGTCTCTATATTAAAGAAGGCCAATTTATTGTGTTTTTGTAAAATATACCTTTGAGTCTCCCAGATTATTATATTATCCATAATATATATCTGTTTATACTACTCATAACATATATTATAGAAAATTATTGTAATTTTTATCATATTATTACAAAGATTAGTGTGTTTATTGTCTCACGAAGTGTGAAGATTATAAAAAACCATCTTCCAGCTGAGTGGTGGTGGTGCATGCCTTTAAATCCAGCACTTGGGAGGCAGAGGCAGGTGGATCTCTGTGAGTTCGAGACCAGCCTGGTCTACAAGAGCTAGTTCCAGGACAAGTTCTACAGAGAAACCCTGTCTTGAAAAGCAAAAAAAAAAAAAAAAAAAATTCCTTAATTTCCCAACAAATACTGTCTGCATTTCATTAATACTAATTTAAGGAAACTTAGAGACATGTATTAATACTTAGAGTATGTTTTAATACTTCTTTGGTTTAGTACTTTAAGGAGCCCCTGGGAGCAAAGGGGATTTAGAAAATACTCAAATTCCATTTCACTTAAAAACAAAAAGAAACAAAAAACTCAAACAGGCAAACAAATAAACACCTCAAATTCTTAATACAGAAACTAAACTTAACTCTTGCAGGAAGCCTGTGGTGAAACATTCTTCAAAATATCATTTTAAATCTAGAGGTTATATTTGGTGACCTCAGGTGTTTTATGCACTGGTTTTTCACAAAATAAGGAGAGTCGGAACCCATTTCTGCCCCGTATCAGTTATAACTAGATCGTTTTCAGTGTCAACACCGTATGACTTTCAAGATGAAAGGCCAATATGACCTACAACTTGACATAAAAGCAATCAGAACTAGGTATGGTGGCCCTCACCTTCAATCCCAGCACTCAAAAGTCAGAGGCAGATTGGTTTTAGCCTAGGAAGCTCTACCTTGTCCCTCACAGACACATCCTCCATGTGGAGTTCCATCAGGCAACACAAGCTTATTTCCTGTCATTGCTTATGGTCCAAAGGTAAGCCACCTAAACCGGAGAACTTGAAGATGTTTATACTCACATCCTCAAAGGGATAAATACCTTGAGGAAATTAAGGGAACTTCGCCAGCTGGTGGCACTCATGGCGTGCAACAATAAGGTGACCCCTTCGGCGTGAAGACCAAGTCTGCAAAGCTGACTTCTCTCTGGGGTCATCACCGCTGAAAATGCTGTGCTTTTTCTAGGTCCCCCAGTCTGATTAAGCTGAGTGGCTGTTTCCAAGGTTTGCTGGGCTGGAACTCAGCAAGAAACAGACAATCCCTGCCCCCTCGCCCTGAATTTACTTCCTTTTCAAACAGATAAGTATACATGACTTTTTTAAAAAAAGGACTCATGATCGTCCAGGAAGTTGTCATTCTGGAATATTCTCCCCACTGTTGCTTCCTGCGTCATAGGCTTTAGAGTGCAGCCAAGGAAAGAATATGTAGGTATGCTTCTTTAAATAACTCATGGAGTTTAATATCGCGCATGAATTAGATCTTTGAACATCTAATCATGAGTGTCTGGGTATGATGCATTTTCAAATATTTAATTTCTAAATCACAGCACTTGACATTTTGGTAAATATGTGTCCTGCAGGCTGCCTGCTAATTACTTGAGAAAATTAAAATGCACACACAAAAAAATCCCCGGGCACCACTCCAAGAGTTTGATCTTGTTGGCTTGTGGTTGAATTTAGTCACAAGCCTTATAAAACAATCCCCAGGAAACGATGCTGCAGAATGACCCTAGGGGCCATAGCTTGCAAACCATGTGGAAATAGCAAAGAGTGTCTTTGTTGAACACGAACATTAGAACTCACCAGCCTGGCGAACAAGAGGGAATGCTGGGAATGCTCCCCTTGGTGGAGACTTGGGGAGCAGGATTAAAGCAGTGCTCAGCTGTTTCTGCCACCTAAACACCAAGGCTGGGGTGTTGCTCAGTGTTAGGGCACATGCCTACTTGGAGGAACACCTTGGGTTTAGTTCTCAGTCCTGCTTTTTCCCAAAGTTAAATCAGCTCAGTTAATCCAACTTAGGACTCAAAACACAAGGACCGGTGACAGAGAAGTTCATTGTCATTCGCAGTGGCAAATGACAGGAAGCAGTCTGGGGGTGAGATCTAGTTACTGGATACACACTGCCATGTTTTCATTATTTTAAACGATTTTTGTACATCCTGTGAATTTTATTGTTAATTGATGTTTTAAATTAATGTGCGAAGTAATGGATTTCATATGACACCTTCTTACATATCATTGTAGTTGTTATGGTTTTGGCCCCTTAAGGGGCAAGCGACGCCCATTCCCGGCTACCTCTGACCTTTCGTGGCCATCTTGGATCTCTTTCTTACTGTTCCCCTCCTGGCACGCATGTGTTCTCTCTCTCTCTCTGTCTCTCTGTCTCTCTCTCTGTCTCTCTCTCTCTGTCTCTCTGTCTCTCTCTGTCTCTCTGTCTCTCTCTCTGTCTCTCTCTGTCTCTCTCTCTCTGTCTCTCTCTGTCTCTCTCTGTGTCTCTCTCTGTCTCTCTCTGTGTCTCTCTCTGTGTCTCTCTCTGTCTCTCTGTCTCTCTCTGTCTCTCTCTGTCTCTCTCTGTCTCTCTCTGTCTCTCTCTGTCTCTCTCTCTGTCTCTCTCTCTCTGTCTCTCTCTGTCTCTCTCTCTCTCTCTCTCTCTCTCTCTCTCTCTCTCTCTCTCTCTCTGTCTCTCTCTCTGTCTCTCTCTCTGTCTCTCTCTCTGTCTCTCTCTCTGTCTCTCTCTCTGTCTCTCTCTGTCTCTCTCTGTCTCTCTCTCTGTCTGTCTCTCTCTCTGTCTCTCTCTGTCTCTCTCTGTCTCTCTGTCTCTCTCTCTGTCTCTCTCTGTCTCTCTCTCTGTCTGTCTCTCTGTCTCTGTCTGTCTCTGTCTCTGTCTCTCTGTCTCTCTCTCTCTCTCTCTAATAAATGTCCAGTTCTACGCCTGTGTCTATGTGCCTTTTACCCGCCGCATGTCCAAACCCGCCACCACGAGCTATCTCTCCCTGCTCGCCAGATGGCGGGATCAGCTTGCCCGGGATGAGCCACCCGCAGCGACCCGCCCGGGGATCTTGGGCGACCTGCTCGGGACCCACAAGTCTCTGCCTTGGGACTGGCTGCTCCCAGAGTCCGCTGCCTGCCTACAGCTGCCACATTTTTAAAAGAACAACAGTAGTGCCCTCCACTTTCCTGTTCCTGCCCCTCGTCTTACTGGTCCCCTTTCTCCCTACAATTGTCCTTTCTCTGCTTTCATACGTATGTAAAGTCCGATGGCATTTGAGAGAAAGGGTGTTTTATCACTTCCTCCTTTCTTGTTCTTCTTTCCCCCATCTTTCCTCTCTCTCCATTCTCTTCCTTTTATCTTCATATATGGAGTGTGTGTGTGTGTGTGTGTGTGTGTGTGTGTGTGTGTTTATTTGCTACCGTGCATGTATAGAGATCAGAGGACAACTTGTAAGAATGGGATCGCACCTTCCACTATGTAAGTTGTTGGGATCAAACTCAGGTTGTCAAGGTTTTTGGCAAGTGCCTTTATCTTCTACCTTAAGTTTTCAGATTTTCTCTATTATTATTTCTCATTAACTTTTCCTATACAGCTAGTTATTAATTCTGTTATTAATTTACCAATTAATGCATTAATATATTTAATGCAGACATTCTTTACATACAAATACTTTGCTAAATACTAGGGATATAGTTGTAGGCAACACTGAATGTGTTTTGTTTTTACAATGCTTATAGTCTAGAGAGATGAAGAAAAACTTTAAAACGGAAGATACAACATCCATTCGCTCTGGTTTGTAAGGGCTTGACTAGTGTCATGAAAAAAAGCTGTCAGAAGTGACAACTGTCCGTAACCTTAAATTCAAATAAGTTTTTTGAAGGCATGCTTATGTGTATGGGTTTTTCTCTTAGATCATCTGTCTGTGAACACATGAATGCATTGCCTGCAGAGGCCAGAAGAGGGTGTCAGGTCCCCTGGAACAGTAATTACTGTTGCTAGCTGTCATGTGAGGGCTGAGAATTGAACCTGAGTCCCCTGGAAAAGCAATCAGCGCTCATTATATCTGATCATCTCCAGCACCCACATAGGCCTAAAAGCAAACAAACAAACAAACAAACAAACAAAAACCTGCTTTATGAAAAACACATCATGTGGGGGGTTAGTTTGGAGTTAGTTAGGGTTAGTTGGGGACTAGTTGGGGTTAGTTTGGGGTTAGTTGGGGTTAGTTGGGGTTAGTTTGGGGTTAGTTGAGGTTAGTTTGGGGTTAGTTGGGGTTAGTTTGGGTTTGCTGTTATTTGGTTTTTAGTCAGTTTTCTGTCCCTGTCCTGAAACTCCAAGCACAGACATCTTGAAAGACCGTCTGTAACAGGTCCCTACACCTAAGGTTCAGGAAACATGTTGGAAGAAGAGGTGGAAGATGTAAGAGCTAGAGGACTGGGGACAGTTACTTTCTGGAAAATACAAGCATATTGAGACTGGCTCAAACAGTCTCCTGAGACTCAAGGCAAATGCTTATTTATTTATTTATTTATTTAAATTGTTTTTATTGAGCTATATATTTTTCTCCTCTCCCCCACTTTCTTCTTCCCTCCCCTCCTACCCTCTCCCATGGTCCCATGCTCCCAATCTACTCAGGGGATCTTGTCTTTTTTCTACTTCCCATGTAGATTAGATCCATGTCTCTTTTAGGATCCTCTTTGTTGTCTAGGTTCTCTGGAAATGTGAATTTTAGGCTTTTTTGTTTTGCTTTGTTTTATTTTGTTTTATTTTTTGTTTTATCTCTAAAAACCACTTATGAGTGAGTACATATGATAATTGTCTTTCTCTGTTTGGGTTACCTCACTCAATATGATGTTTTCCAGATCCATCTGTTTGCCTGCAAATTTCACGATGTTATTATTATTATTATTATTATTATTATTATTATTATTGCTGTGTAATACTCCATTGTGTAAATGTACCACATTTTACTTATCCATTCTTCGGTTGAGGGGTATTTAGGTTGTTTCCAGGTCCTGGCTATGACAAACATTGTTGTCATGAACATAGTTGAGCACATGTTATTGTATGGTTGAGCATCCTTTGGGTATATACCCAAAAGTAATATTGCTGAGTCTTGAGGTAGGTTCTTTCCTAATTTTCTGAGAAATGACCATACTGAAATCAAAAAAAGGCTGTACCAGCTTGCATTCCCACCAGCAATGCAGAAGTGTTTCCTTTTCCCCACAACCTCTCCAGCATAAGTTGTCATCAGTGTTTTTGATCTTGGCCATTCTTACAGGTGCAAGATGGAATCTCAAGAGTTGTTTTGATTTGCATTTCTCTGATGACTAAGGATGTTGAGCATTCCCTTAAGTGTCTCTTAGCCATTTTAGATTCCTCTGTTGACAGTTCTCTGTTTAGGTCTATACCCTACTTTTTTTTATTGGATTATTTTTTTTTGATGATCAATTTCTTGAGTTCTTTGTATATTTTGAAGATCAGACCCCTGTTGGATGTGGGATTGGTGAAGATCTTTTCCCATTCTGTAGGCTGTCAAGGCAAATTCTTATCTGAATGTTTTCTGTCTGTTTATTTGCTTTACTCTTTGGGGTCTCACCAACCAGCTCCCAAATAAATACAGAGAGATTTATTCTTACTTATACATGCCTGGCCTTAGCTTGTTGCCTTGTTTCTTGCCAGCTTTTCTAACTTAAATTATCCTGTTTAACTACATTTTGCCTCTGGGCTTTTTACCTTTCTTTATTCTGTCTTTCTTTCCTTCTTCCTTGGTGGCTGGCTGAGTGGCTGGGTGGCCGGTCGCTGGTGTCCTCCTCTCTTCCTTTTCTAGCTACTCACTCTTCTTCTCCTATTTATTGTCTCTGCCGGCCAGGCCCACTCATCCCTTTCCTGCCTAGTTATTGGCCGTTCTGCTCTTTATTACATTAATTAGGTGTTTTAGGCAGATATAGTAACACAGCTTTACAGACTTAAACAAATGCAGCATAAAAGAATGAACACATCTCTGGATCATTAAGCAAATATTCCACAGCATAAATGAATGTAACATATCTTAAATTGATATTATACAATTTCAGAATGTCTGAATGTTACATACTTCCAAATTATAGGGGCACAAAGTAAGCATTTTCATTCAGAAAGGGAAAGAATGGGGACTTGGCGATAGCTCAGTGGTAGAGTGGTTTCTGTTATACGTAGCCCATAACATACCATGGTGGAGAGAAACAACACTATTGGTTCCAAAGATTTTAATAATTCACCACATAAGGGGTCACTGATTGATGAGGGCTGCAGGACAAGGACTTGGGAGCCTTGTTTCTCCTGACAGCCTGATGGAGGAGAGTCATCTGTCTATGTGCTACTTTCATTGGTTAATAAAGAAACTGCCTTGGCTCTTTAATAGAACAGAAAATTAGGTAGGCGGAGTAGACAGGAATTGTGGGAAAAAGAAGGCAGATGCTTCAGGCAGTCGTGGGGCCTCTCCTCTCTGAGTTGGACGCAAGTTAAAGATCTCTCCTAGTAAGCCACCACTTCATGGTGCTACACAGATTACTAAATATGGGTTAGCCAAGATGTGAGAATTAGCCAATAAGAGGCTAAAACTAATGGGCCAAGCAGTATTTAAATGAATACAGTTTCCATGAAATTATTTTGGATAAAGCTAGCCGGGTGGTAGGACACAGCCTGCTGTTGCCATTCAACAACAGCCCCAAGCAGGGCCAGAAGCAAGGGTTTATAAGTAGAAAATTCTCAAACATTTATTGCCAAGTTACAGTTACAATTTTCATCTATCACAATTTAGAGATTAGGGACTTCCTTGAATGTGCCATTACTGTCAACTGGTATAAAATGCAGGTCTTTCAGTCCAAGCAATCTGATTCATTTGTTCCTTCTGTTGTTGGAAACAGTCATAATGTTTCTAAAGAACTAAAGAGGCAGAAGGACTTTATCTACAGTTTAGAAAGGAGGTTGGGCCAGGCAGTGGTGGCACATGCCTTTAATCCCAGCACTCAGGAGGTAGAGGCAGGCAGATCTCTGAGTTCAAGGCCAGCCTAGTCTACAAGAGCTAGTTCCAGGATAGGCTCTAAAACTACAGCGAAACCCTGTCTCGGAAAACAAAAGAAAGAAAGAAAGGAAGGAAGGAAGGAAGGAAGGAAGGAAGGAAGGAAAGAAAGAAAGAAAGAAAGAAAGAAAGCAAAAAGAAAGAAAAGCGTTTGGCTAGCCATTGGAAAAGTCTCATTTTCCCTAAGGCTTGGGAACCTGAACTTTATTTCACCCTACAGGTAATGGAGTCTGAAGTTAAGACAGTCCAAGGTGCTTTTGCCTGTTCCCTTCAGTTACCCAATATATGAGATCAGCTCTGCATAAACCAGGCAGGGTGATGTGTGCCTATAATTCAGCATATCCTAGAAGCAAGAGGTTGCACAATTAAAGATCACCCTTGTCTACATATTATCTTTTTTTTTTTTTTTTGGTTTTTCGAGACAGGGTTTCTCTGTGGCTTTGGAGCCTGTCCTGGAACTAGCTCTTGTAGACCAGGCTGGTCTCGAACTCACAGAGATCCGCCTGCCTCTGCCTCCCGAGTGCTGGGATTAAAGGCGTGCGCCACCACCGCCCGGCTTCTACATATTATCTTGAGGCCAGCCTGGGATACATGATATCCTGTCTCATGACAAATGAACAAGCAAAGGAGGACTGAGAGCCTATCAGAAAGGAAGGCACCCAAATAAGACAGAGACCAACAGGGCAACCCTCCTCCAACTCTACATCTGGGACCAGGTCTGAGCCAGCAGCCTCCTCCCGAGCAGGCCCAAGCCAGCGACCTCCACAGGAGCAGACCCAAGCCAACCATCTCCATGGGACCAGGCCTGAGCCAGCAACCTCCATAGAAACAGGCCCAAGCAAGTGACCTCTGTGGGAGCAGGCCCAAACAACCTTTGGAATTGCAGAGCAACCTCTGGGAGTGCTGAGTGACCTCAGGAATGCCAAATAACCTCCAGGGTGACTGGAACTGTGGCCCTGACTCCACCATCAGGAACAACTATCTGAGCCTTGGATCCACTGGCACCTGGAAGATTGATCACTGGAGACATGACCCCAACTACACTAATCAGAGGAAAAGATGGGTAGATAAAGCAATACCACACTCAATACCACAAAGAGCAACATGACACCAACAAAAATTAGTGGCTCTAAAACAGCAATGTGGTTCTCTGTCTCTATCTCCATCCATTGCCAGATGAAGGTTCTATGGTAATATGCAAGATATTCATCAGTGTGCCTATGGGATAAGGCCAGTTCAGGCGCCCTCTCCACATAATAGAAACAGAAGAGTCATTGCCAAATACTTTTTATGAAGCTATAGTTACCTTGATACCAAAACCACACAAAGACTCAACCAAGAAAGAGAATTATAGACCAATCTCATTCATGAACATCGGTGCAAAAATTCTCAATAAAATGCTGGCAAACCGAATCCAAGAACACATCAAAAAAATCATCCATTATGCTCAAGTAAGCTTCATCCCAAAGATGCAGGGCTGGTTCAACATATGAAAATCTATCAATGTAATCCATCATATAAATAAACTGATAGAAAAAAACCATATGATCATTTCATTAGCTGCCAAAAAAGCATTTGACAAAATTCAACACCCTTTATGATAAAGGTCATGGAGAGATTAGGGATACAAGGATAATATCTAAATATAGTAAAAGCAATATACAGCAAGCCAGCAGCTGAAGGGGAACCTCAGCCAATCACCTTGTTTGTGGGGTGTGTTCCCCTTAGGCTAAGATATACTTATAAAACTTGCAGGTGAGCTTCCCGCATCCTCTTTTTGTTTCTTCTGCGCTCCTCGCTGGAACCTTGGCTTTTGTAAGGTCCCTTTTCTTTCCTTTATTAAAGCTAAATATTATATATTAAAGCTAGTCTGGTTAATTATAACTGCCAATCGACCATGCCCCTTCATTTGGCGTCCAACTCGGGGCATTTGGGAGCCTTTAGCTCCGGTTCCCACGCTGTGCCACCACAGGCCAAGCAGTTTTCTTTATTAATTAACCAATGTAACAACAGATATACAGATGACCCTCCTCCATCAGACAGCTAACATCAAATTAAGTAGAATGAAACTCAAAGCCATTCCACTAAAATCAGGAACAAGACAAGGATGTCCACTCTCTCCATATCTCTTCAACATAGTGCTTGAAGTTCTAGCAATAGCAATAAGACAACATCAGGAGATCAAGGGGATTTGAATTGGTAAGGAAGAAGTCAAACTTTTGTTATTTGCAGATGATATGATAGTGTATATAAGTGACCCCCAAAAACTCTACCAGAGAATCCTACAGCTGATAAATACCTTCAGTGAGGTGGCAGGATACAAGATCAACTCAAAAATATCAGTAGCCCTCCTATACACAAAGGATAAAGAAGCTGGGAGGAAAATCAGAGGAATTTCACCTTTCACAATAGCCACAAATACCTTACCACAATTTTTAAGAACTTCAGTGCCTTCCTGTCTAGGCTGTTAGCAGTTTTTAGGGGTTGTCAGAGAAGCCCTCTGTGACTCTCAGCTGTGTGTCTGCAGTCATCAATACCACCTTTCCCCTTACAGTCAACAGAAGCATGGAGCATTGACTTCCACATGGTATCTTGTGACAACCTGAGTCCCGGACATCACCCTAGGTGACTGGGCATAGAATTCTGTCTGATCTTTGCAGATCATTTAATTAATTAAAAAGACTCCAAAGAAACTGGCTTCTTGGTCCAGGTCCATCAAATGCTCATTTGTCACCGTGACAAAAATCCTGTCGTTTTCTTTAAGCTCAAACAGCCCCCCTTGATAAATGGAGTACAGCCCGTACTCTGCGTCCCTGGACCAGCAGCTGTTTCTGGCACTCTTCATCAGCAGAATGGGGTCTGGGTAGCTGGTGTATTTGTAGATGTACTGCACCAGTTGTTTGCTAGTCCCTCTCTGCCTTGAGACTGTCTTGGAATCAACTTCATTCTCTTGGAACCGGAAGTATGTCTGGCAATAGACGAAATAAAGGCCCTGTTTCTGGATGACCAGCTCTCCTTTTCTCAGGTGCACATAGTTGAGGAACGAGTGCCCTTTCCTCGATGACTCCCAGGATTCTATCTTCCGACCCAAGGTCTTTCCATCCTTGGACACTACGTGAAAATGAGAGAAACAGCAGGAGGGAGCTTGCGTCAAAGCGAGGTTGCCAGTTGCTCGGCGCAGTCTGTATATTCACTGAGCTTGCACACTGTGTCGATCAAAACCAATGTCTTACCCTTCCAGTCTGACATGGATTACAAAGACTTTTGTAATCCCATTGGAACTGGAACACCCCTGTACCATTTTGATCTGCTGTAAGTGTCTCACTTTTCAGTATCTCATTTGCCAGCCACGTCACACCCCACACACCAAAGGTTGGCACTTCCCTGTGGTTCTAAAGTGTCCCTGTGGCGGGAGATCCCAGTGCCCCGAGGAGAAAAGAAGTGCTGTGCATTTGAACTTTTGAGGAGAAGGAAGAGTTTTGAGAGACAGACAGAGAGAGAGAGAGAGAGAGAGAGAGAGAGAGAGAGAGAGAGAGAGAGAGAGAGAGAGACTTTTAAGATGAAGAAAAAACCTGGGTGTGGTGGTGGTATGTATTATCCCAGTCCTTGGGGGCCTAAGACAAAAAGATCTGGAGTTCAAAGCCAACCTAGGCTCCATGAACCACTGTTTCAGTGAAAAAAAAGCAGTGGGGGAAATAGGAGGGGAGGGAGAGACACAAGAAGTAAGGGCAGCAGGGAAGGTGGCCCAATGGGAGTCTGGGAGCAATGTTCTCTCTCACACACTTGTCCTAAGGCCAGCTAGAGTTACCTAAGTTTCCTAAGGCAGGAGAGTTATCAGACTCTTTGTGTGACAGCCCCAGTCCCAGCCCACCGCCTGCCAGCTCCAGCCCTTATGATCTTACTTGGCATTAAGGCTGAGTAGCTCTTCCGACTGATCCCAGTAATGTGAGCTGCCACTCGCTGAGGTTTTCCACTTCCATATGGATGGCTAATACTTAGCTGCTTTTCTGAAAGACACAAGACAGAGAAACATTAGCACTTGTCAAAAGAGTTTTAAATACGCTACTCTGCTTACACAGCTGTGTCTGATCAGGTGACCTGAGCACATTGTCTCCCCAACTGATCCTGTCGTTTCAAAAGACAGTCCATTTAGTGGGGCTGGAAAGGTGGCTCGGTGTGAAGAACACTGGCCTGGGTTTGAACCCACGCCCACATGGCAGCTCATATGTAACTCCAGTTTTAGGGCAAGTATGAGGATCTGAGTTTGGGCTCTCAGCCCCCACCTAAAGGCCCAGGTACCGCCACACACCTGTATCCCCAGG
Source organism: Arvicola amphibius (assembly GCF_903992535.2). Classification (NCBI taxonomy): domain Eukaryota; kingdom Metazoa; phylum Chordata; class Mammalia; order Rodentia; family Cricetidae; genus Arvicola; species Arvicola amphibius. Next base: position 47,509,889 of record NC_052057.2, read on the forward strand.
GGAGCGCAGTGGGAAGGAGTGAATGGTGACAAAGAGGTGACTGAGGTTGCCTGGCTGCCAGCCAGCCTAGGGTCATTCTGTGGGAACATATCTAAAGGGAATAGCAGAGACTGCTAGAGAAGGACATGTGACAGCCTCTCCTGGCCTTCCAAGGCAGGAACACACCTGCACACACATAATAGAAATCCTATATGATCATGTCTTTTAAAAATTAGCTTCAAAACCCCATTTCTGCTTACATTTGGTTAAGACAAATTATATTCTATCAACAAACAAATATTGGCAAGGATCAAAATTATACCACACTATATAGAGCTATATAGATTAACCATTGATTCCGGTAAGTCCTCGAGGAACTTGCTATATTTTATGAGAGATTCCTTGAGGAACTTGATATATTTTGAGAGATACCAATCATAAAATAAAATAATTAACTATGAGAAGTAGGGATGGGGGTAACATGTAAGAGGAGGAGGGAGGGACAGAGTCCTATTTGTTGGAGATTATCAGGGACGATTTGCTGAGGATTCAATGTAAAGACCTTTGCGGTCAGCTATCCCTGTAAGCCTAGACGCTCACCACATCTGCTCCGGCATCCTTCTAGGGACAAGGAGGGAGGGCACAAATAATCAGGAAACAGAGGCACTCAGAAGGTAGGGAGGGAACAGAGCTATATCCAGAGAGCTAAAGCTGAGACCCAGGGCAGAAGACAGGCCAGTGGGATATACAGGTCTGATGTGAAGGAAACAGAACACAAGGTGTGACATTCGTCTGCCTTTAAAGAGAGAACACTGGATAGTACAAAGAGATGTGTGTGCTTCGTGCCAACTTATGTCAAGGTCTGGTGTGATGGGCAGAGGACGTGGCGGCTTACGAGGTTGAAAGCACTGGTGCAGCTCCCAGGTCACAAGCCCGGGAGCAGAACCAGGCAATACAATTCCACAGCTAGGCAGTGGATGAAGAGGGGGAACCACTTGTGAAATCTGGTAGTGGTCATCAATCACAATTGGTATTGTTCTTGTTGTTGTAGGAAGACAAGTTGTGTTCTGGAAGCAAAAAAAAGTCTCCTGAGATCTTGCAAGGAACTTGATAAACTATGTGAGGTCTTGGAATGAGCAAGGTGGAGAGGCACAGATGCGTGGCACGTGGGTGGGAGGATGGACCGTGGCTGTGCAGGGAGAGTCACTGCAGAGCAGATCTCCTGCGGAGTAGAGAACAGGATGGATGCTCTCTGCCTCTGCTGCTCCCTTCACCCAGATCCCAGAGGCCTAGAACCTGGGCAGATTTCTTCCTTTTCTTCCACTGTATGAGCATATACACAAAGTGTGTGTTTCGGTGTAATATTTTGTCTTTTTTTCTTCTCATTTTAATTGTTTGGATAAGAATGTTATACGTTCCCCCCTCAGCATGTTGTCTTCTGGTCATGTTTGCTCCCTTCACCTTCTGCTACCCCTCCCTCCCCTGCAAACCCTCCCTCTCTTTGCAAATAGCCCCCTACTTCTTGTATTTTTATCGGCGTATATTAATTGTATAAAGTAACAAGTTCCATTATGACACTTATTTTCAGTGATATAACTTAATGTTTATTAGAGAAAATTAGTAAGCAGCACAAATTGGGTCATGTGGTCTGCTAAACTCAGTGCTACCCGAGTCCTGTGTTCTACTATACATGCTTCAATCACACTCTCCACAAAAACATACCCAGGCAAACGCAACAGTATCCTGAAGACAACAGTTTACCAAATCTTATGACCTGAATACCCCCTGACTCTTTCAGGGTTCTCATATACTGAGTAGCACTAAAGCCACAGGAACCAATTTCTAACTACCAAAGCATTAGGACCCAAAGGAACAGCTTCCAATGTGCTGGAGTCGAATGCTCTACGGTCAAAGCTGAGGTACCATTCACCACTCGCCTCAGCTGTTACGTAATGTATGATTACCAGCACCTACCTTTTGGAACTTTGCTTTTCAATATTTAATAGACAAGTCCAGTTTGCATCTGAGAACATTTCAAGACTATAGAGATTTGGAAGCAAAACTTTTAACCTTTAATTTTCTTATTTTTGTATATGCATTTTTCATGGTGCATGGCTTTGTGTTCAGTAACAACATTTTCATACAGATAAACACTATACACTGAACAGACCCCTCCCCTTCTTCCTGCTTTCTGCTAATGCCTTTGTTCCATAGAGCTTCAGCTGCATTTTCATGTCATATGTGCATACATAATTTTGTTTACTTATGTAAAATGTAGGATCTACACATAAGAGAAAGCATGTAGCAATTGTCTTTGGGGGTGGGCTTAATTCACTTTATATCTCTAACGGCATCTATTTGCCTTCAAATGATGTAACTTCATTCTTCATAGTTGGAAACATTGCCTGACAGTTTGCCCTCCATTCCTCTGTCATAGGACACCCAGATTACTGCCACATTTACCTATTTTAAATAGAGCTACCCAGGCAAGTGTTTCTGTGGTGTCATGATTTTGTGTCCTTTATACAAACACTGGCTCGTGTAGAGGGTTAGTTTTCAGTGCTTTGAGGACCCCCGTGCTTCTTTCTGGATTGGCTGGACCATTCTCCATTTCCACCAGCAGAGGATAAGAGAGCCTTTCGTCCACATCTCCAGCAGTGCTTTACTTGTTTTCTTAACGCCAACTGCCATTTTGACTGCGGTGAGATGGGATGGCGGTGTTTTCATTTACGTTTCTCTGATGGCTAGTGAGGTTGGACATTTATTTCCTGTGTAATTGGAAGTCGTGGTTCATTTGAGAACTGTCTATTCATTTATTGATCAGGTTATATGAGCTCTTGTTCTGTGCTCTGAGGTTGTGTTTGTGTGTGTGTGTGTGTGTGTATGTGTGCGCACGCACGCGAGTGCATTCTAGATACTAATCATCTGTCATATGTGTAACTAGCATTCTGTAGGCTGTCCATCCCTTTGGTAAATTATATTCTTTGCTGTACAGAAGAGCTTTAATTTCATGAAGGCCACGTTGTCAGTGGTGGCATCTTCGTGACTGGAGTTCTCTCCAGAAAGTCCATACCCGTGTCTGTACCTTCTTTTTTCTGAGAGTTTCAGAGTTTCAAGTTTTTCATCAAGGCCTTCAATCCATTCTGAGCTGTTTGTCTAGTTCCATTCTTCTTTGTGTGGATATGCACATCATTTGGTGAAGAGAATTTTATCCAAAGTGCATTTTCGACATCTTTATCAAAAATCAAGTATCTGTAGCTCTGTGTATCTGACAGTATCTGACAGCTTCCTTTGTCCCAGCTCAGTGAGCTCCATGTCTGCGTTTGCATCAGAGTCAGTCTGGTTTGCTCTTATGGTTCTGTAGTAGAACCAGAGGCCACCACCAGCAACACTCTTCACGCTCAGGATTGCTTTGACTATCCAGGATCTTACATGCTTCAATAGGAATTTTAAGATCGTCCTTTCTCTGATGTGAAGAATGCCGTTAAGATTTGGCAAATATTTTCTTTACAGTTATCTCAATGTGGTAAAAGAGAAGACAGTACATGGATAAAATTATATATAAGAATGCAAAGAGACGATCAAGGGAAGTGTGATGGGAATAACAAGATGCAGGGGAACTGACTTAGAAATGGTCCGAGAAAGGAAATCTGTGAGCAAAAGAGCCATGAAGTAGTGAGGGGAGTCGTGGCCAGGAGAGGTGGGGGGGTGCAGATGGAAGGTTGGAGAAGCCAGCCTGGGGAGGGTGCAGTGACTGACTGGGAGGAAGGGGGTGCAGATGGAAGGTTGCAGAAGCCAGCCTGCGGAGGATTCAGTGACTGACCAGGAGGAGAGGGGGTGCAGATGGAAGGTTAAAGAAGCCAGCCTGGGGAGGGTGCAGTGACTGACCAGGAGAGGGGGCAGATGGAAGGTTGGAGAAGCCAGCCTGGGGAGGGTGCAATGACTGACTGGGAGGAAAAGGGGGCAGATGGAAGGTTAGAGAAGCCAGCCTGGGGAGGGTGCAGTGGCTGACCAGGAGGAGAGGGGGTGCAGATGGAAGGTTAGAGAAGCCATTCTGCGGAGGGTGCAGCGAGAACTGGTATGGAGTCTGCTGGTCATTGGCAGGATGGTGAGCTTGTGGTCTCCAGCAGAAACCACAGCTGAGATCACAGGTAGGGAGAGTTTGCTGGGGAAGGAGTGAGGCCGTGAGGGGCTTTAGGGTGAGGAAAGGCATTGTGGTCAGAGGCAGAAAATATGAGTAATCTTTGGGGGATTTTGTCTATTTTACTTCCTGCCAAGTTCTAGATGATACTGAACCTGGTTTATTTATAGCATACGAGATGGCCAAATAATTAAAGAATTTAAATAAGTGAAGAAACTGAAGTAAAATGACACCTCCTATGAAAAAAATAAGATAAAGAACAGAGTTGTGACCGTGCGTAGATCATGAAGGTAATCCCAAGCTTTCCAGTCCTTGCTATGGAGAGGGAAAGAGAATCAATAAAGAGATGAAGACAGTGGGCAGAGAGGCCCTAATTGATTTGTATGGATGGGAGCAAGGAGGGACTGGAGAGCTATTTAGCTTGTGACATAGACATTATCAAGTAAAAGTAACAACAAAATTTTAACTACCTTGAGTTGTAGAAACAGTTTCTGCAAAGGTTCTCAAAGACACCTGCAAACAGCAGTGAATACAGCTTGTTAAGGCTTCGACAAGTTGAACAGAATACACACGCTTCTAGATTCTCTTTCCGACACGGGACAGGATAGTTATACAGTCATATCCATACAGAACTTCTTTTACCCAAGCATAGGTGTCTTTGGGGGATCAGGGGTGGATCATGACCAAAGGACAGTCTGAAAGTTCTGATTGACACTTGGAGCAGTTGAGAAAAAAGGGCACAGCTCCTACTTAGGTCAGTCATATCTCCAGGCCTCCAGGAAGCTGACGATAACCCTGTCCCTTCACACTGTGTGGAGCGTGTGTGCATGGATGTTTGCATGTAGGAGGGAGGGGCAGGGGAGACAGAGACAGAGTCCAGAAGCTGGAAATAATCAGATACGTCTGAACCACAGGGTGTAAGCAAGGCATAAGGCCCAGATGCCCACAGACATGCTTGCTCTGTGGATGTCTGATTGGCACCACCCTGTTGTTCTCTACTGTTGATAATGTTAAGTTCATGCTCCAAGAAATGATATCGAAGTCCCATACCTTGCTGGACATCTCATGACACCCCTTTCATTTATGGAAACTAGTGGAGAAAGCCAGTATAAAAGGGACAACTGCCTCATTCTGTTTGGGGAGCAGAGCCTGGTTTGAGTCATTATGACCTCTGAACTCTCATTTATCCCTTGTCACTCTTGATGTCTATGCCATCCCTGTCTCATCACTGCAAATGTCAGGCACATCAGTTGTGCGCATGTGCCAGAAAGTAGAGGCTCTCCGTCTCTCCCTCTCCTTAGACCTCGTTGTGAGCCTTTACTGGCATTGGTCCCAAGGGCTCTGGAGAAGGGACAAAGAGTAAAGTGGATTTGAAAACTCACGCTCTTTTTCCTGTTTCTCTTCCCTTTTCTTATTCTAGGACAGGAAGCAAGGAAGGAGGAAGAAGAGAGAAAAAGGAGCAAGAGAGACAGCGGAGAAAAGGAAAGGGAGGTAGGGACAGAGAGAAGACAGCAAGTAACGGAGAAAGGGTCATTCTACAGGAAAGACTGCAGGCAGGTCAGGTGACCATGAGTCAAGCCCGCTCTGCAGCTCTTTAAGAAGACTTAACTAACTTAACTGATCTGACCTGGGATGGCTTTCTCTGTTTGAAAATGTGTTTAAAAGCACAACAATTATTCCTTCCTTGGGCTGCCCCCAGGATTCAATGGAATGCTATCCGAAATGGGCATATATTTAGAGGAAATGGAAGACTCATCATGCCTACGCAGAACAGGGAGTCCTCTTCTCACTTACACACTCACATCCACCTGCTCCGTCCTCTCCCTCCCAGTTTCTCTTTACTCTGGTCCCTCAGGATGAGTCTGGGAGGATGAGAGGGAATTAGTGGAGAGTGATGTGGAAAATCCATCATCACCTTTCCCTTACCGCCTGTGCACGCTTCGCCCTTGTGTCTGCTAGCACCCCAGCCTCCAGACCTTGCGCCCTCTAGCACCCCTGCCTCCAGACCTTGCGCCCTCTAGCACCCCAGCCTCAAGACATTGCGCCCTCTAGCACTCCAGATTCCAGACATCGCACCTTCTAACACCCCAGATTCCAGACATCACACCCTCTAGCACCCAGATTCCAGACATTGCGCCCTCTAACACCTTGGCCTCTAGACCAGTTCAAGTCTCTTTTCTTGATGACCCATTGAACCCCTAAAGTCATGGGCTTTTGAAGTTCCATGTCTGAAGCTCCTCCAGAGCTGTCCAAAGCCCGGGCTTTTGCTAGACCTCCTGTGTAGTCACCTTCATAGCTGTCCCTGCACGTTTGTTGACAATGGCATCCAGCCTGGGAGTGCTCACAGAAAACCCAGGTGGAAGCCCAATTCATTTGGCTTAGAAGCCACATTCCAGGTGATGGCCGGACTCTGCATCTCTACTGTGAATACCACTCAAGTCACACACTGGAGCCCTGACCACCCTGACAGCACTGTGTCCATGAAACAAGCAATAGACTCCCAAGGTTGTCTGGCATACAGCCTCTTCCCACCATAACCTTAGACATCTTAGTGTCTTGTATGGGGTCTCTTAGTGTGCAGAATATTTTTAATATTGGTGCCTCCATCTGACCTTCTCAGAAAGGCAGAAGGCAAATATTTGTAAATGCTAGCTTCCTAAGAAGGAAGCAGGCAGTGAAGAAATTGACTGACTTAATCTAAAAGTAAAATCAGTTAACCACATTCTGCAAAATGAACTGTTAGTCAACCCGAGCTTTCTGCCAGAGATTCCAGTAAAGCGGCTTTGTATCAACAGATGCATCTTCAAACTTGTCATTTGTTGACAATAAATTGAGATAACCTCACCTCCACTTTCTCAAAGTATCCTATTTTATATGAACACACACACAAAAATAAAAGGTTTTTTTTTTAATTCTAGAGATCACCCTTGTGGAATGAATAGAAAACACCATCATTTGGCCTCGTTTGTCTTCTGAATGAAAGTAATAAAAACAAAAAACACTGGGCAGGGATGTGGTAGCAGGGATAGGAACACTGAGAATGTGCTATCTGTGTGTGTGCTCCCAGAATAAGATGCAAAACTCCAGGAGGCAGCTGGCTAACGTCAGCCAGGGCTTTCTGCATCATCCGGTACCAGTCAGGTGTTGCACCATATTGGGGGAAATCATTCAAACCCTCTGGGACTCGGTTTCTTCGTTTGCAAATTTCCACATTTTGAAAAGCCTGTGCCATCTGACTTTGTGTTCCTGCTGAGCACTTACCTCTTCAATGACCTGGTACAGTTGCCTCTTAGCCTGCAAGCAGTGCCTGGTCTCTTCCTCAGTGGAGTCCCAAGGATCATCGCCGTCCCTTAACATACAGGACAGTCCACTCCTAGAGCACTTGGCCTGCAGCTGGGTGGAGATAGGATATAGCTGTGTGATGAACACATCCTGTTTCTTTTTACCCGTTCAGAAGCTAAAAGAACAAAGAGTGATGGAAATCGACAGGCGTTTGGGAGCCACGAGTAGTTTGTGGTTTCAATGAAAGCAGGCATGCATGCTGCGCATTGTCCACTGATAGCGACCAAGCCGTCGGAGGTGGTAGCAGGGATAGGAACAGCGCCGCACCCTGGCTTACGGTGCCCTTCGCTGACCCATCCCTGGCAGCCCTGTGTCATTCTTTCTTTTCCTCACTTGCATTTGCTTCTCATTAGGTGTTTACGGTAGTGACTAAGGCTCCTTCCAGCTCTGAGCTAATGTGGCTCTCCCTCCAAAGCTGGAACGGCCTATGTTCAAAGTTGGGAGAGGAATCCACTTAAACACTCAGATCCTTAACAAAAGCAACCAATCATCTGGTATATGGCAATGTTCTGCCCCTTCACCATAGCCCCACATCTGAGTAGATTGTAGTTATTGCATGGTCTCTAATCTGGATGGACCCTTGATACCCCTAGGAAACTGTACCCTTCCTCATCGATTCTTCTCAAAGCCTATGAACTGATGTAAGGAGACTGTGCACCATTGAAGGTATTTGCCAGGACTGGAAGTCAGTGTTTATAATAGCCTCATAATTGCCAACAAAGTCCTTACCCCATGTCCACCACATAGCTCCCATGAGCCATCCAGAGCATACTCATACCTCAGGCTGCTGCCAAATCAGAAGGGGAGGGGGAGGAAGGAAGAGGAGGAAATAAAGGATCCAAAGGAGGTGGAGGAAGAAGTCCTCACAGATTTTTTTTCTTCATTCCCTTTTGGTTTTGTTTTCCTAACAACTTGGCTTTGCAACATGTTATTTCTCAATGCCTGTTGACTTAGGCCTGTAAACTCAGCTTACTGGGAGGCTAAAGCAGGAGGATTACTGGTGTGGGAGGTCCTTCTGTATATGTGTTGCTTTTATTGGTTAATGAATAAAAAAAAACTGCCTTAGCCTGTGATAGAGCAAAAGAGTAGAGCTCGGCAGGGAAAACTAAACTGAATGCTTGGAGAAAGAAGGCGGAGTCAGGAGACGTCGTGTAGCCATGACCAGGGACAGATGCACTGGAAACTTGCCAGTAAACCATGAACCTCATGGTAAAATACGAAATAATAGAAATGGGTTAAATTAAGATGTAAGTGCTAGCCAATAAGAAGCTAGAGCTAGTAGGCCAAGCAGTGATTTAATTAATACGGTTTCTGTGTGATTATTTCAATTCTGGGCAGCGAGGAACAAACGAGCAGCCTCCCTACAACAGATTACAAGTTTAAGGTTTGCCTAAGCTACAGAGTACATTCAAGGCCATTCTGCACAAATCAAACACGACAGCAGAAAACAAAAATAGAGGGTGGGGTATAGCTTACTGGTAAAGTGCTTGTCTAGCATGCGTGACTCTGGGTTATAACCCTGTCACTACAAAGAAAAAAACAACATGTTTCTTATCTTAGAACATCTGTCAATTTGCCTTTAACTGGGATAACATTGCAAAATCATCTTTTTGTTGTTTTTTTGAGACATAGTCTCACTATGTAGCCCTGGCTGACCTGAAACTCACTATAAAGAGCAAGCTGAGCTCCAACCCAGAGATCCACCTGCCTCTGCCTTCTGAGTACTGGGATTAGAGGTGTGACCCACCATGCCTAGCCTAAACATAATAATTTTTATCTATTATTTAAACTTGGTGTACTGCAAAGTTAGGAGTAGTTGTAAATTTAACAATCCACACTTCCTATAGAAAACCAACCTGCTGACTGAGAGACTGATTGACGGAGACAAGTTCATACAGTCCGGACCAGCCTCACACTCCCTCCTCTGGTCCTCCCTCAGTACCTCCCAAGCTCTAGGATTACCTGTATTCAATAATCCTCCTCATTTTATAAGGTGCTGTGGACTGAACCAGAGCTTCGTACTTGCTAGGCAAGGACTCTACCATCTGAGCTACACTCCCAGCCCAAGCCATCTCATAAAAAAATTCTATTATTCGACTTCGACTGCATGGTGGTGGCACATGCCTTTAATCCCAGCACTTGGGAGGTAGAGGTAGACAAGTCTGGTCTACAGAGTGAGCTCCAGGACAAGTTTCAAAGCTATAGAGAAACCCTGTCTTGTAAAAAAAAAAAAAAAAGAATTCTATTATCTGTTATTTATAAGAGGTCCTGCCCAAAATCACAGTTAATCAGCAACAAACCTGAGTTGATGGATTACTTCTACATGTCTTCAAATAGACTGTACATCCATTGTTTAAACCAGACTAGCAGCCCCAGAAACCTCCGTTGCCTATTGGAACACTACTGTCCTCAGAGACCTCCGTGGCCTATCGGAACACTAATGTCCTCAGAGACCTCCGTGGCCTATTGGAACACTAATGTCCTCAGAGACCTCCATGGCCTATCGGAACACTAATGTCCTCAGAGACCTCCGTGGCCTATCGGAACACTAATGTCCTCAGAGACCTCCGTGGCCTATTGGAACACTAATGTCCTCAGAGACCTTGTCGCCTTCTTTCCTAGCAATGAGTTATCTCAATGGCAAAAGGTTAAGAGCCTGGAAGACTAGAGCCCAGGGCAGGAAGGAGCTGCTGTGGCTCTCTGCTCAAACAAAATGGTGGTGTCTAACTGTCCTGTATAAAGTGAAATGGAGGGTGAGAAGGACAAAGGACCTAAAAAGATAAATCAGCCCAGCCTATAGCAAGCAGTTGGCTGTTGCCCAGAACACCTTCTGGGACTTTCCAGAAACCTTTCCAGGATGTGGGAGGGGAAATCTTGGTTGAGTGCGGTTCTGAGTGAAGCTATACAAGTTAATGAGATTAAATTTTAACACCAATGGCAATGGAGCTGGGGGTGGGGCTCAATGGTAGCAATAAAAATAAAACAAAATGACTTAGGGAAACCTAGATTCATTCGGAAGACACGGGAAAGTAAGGGACATTTTCATAAAGGTAAATACAAATTCTCTCCCCCAACTAATCGCACTCTTGAGACAAACCGAAATCCACGCTGAAAACAACAGCCCCATATCCACCTCACCTCGGCTTGACCTCTGTATGGAGACAAGATTTGGCATGGCGCTATGTGTATTTTCTCTTAAGATTATTTAGGAGTGGCACATCCTTGAATTCAAAAGTCACAGACTGAATGACACCTGCAGACGCTGACCCAGTGCAGGTCAGAGAAGGAATGACTAATGACGAGCACTTTACCGTCTTTCTCGGTCCACATAACTGCCACAGTCTCTCTCCTCCCACAGCCTCACTCAGCCATATCCTTTCTTCCTTAGGAAGCATGCCTAAAACAAAGGCTCTAAGCTATATTTGAAATTGGTGCAACTTGGGGGACAGAGTTTTGGAAATCTTAATCATACAATCAGATAACTACATGGGTCAACAAAAGATCGGGTCAGTCTTAAAATAAACCCTGCTTGTAACGTGTGCCAATTGATGGAGACACATGTGCACAGAGATACGGTCTTGCTCTGTTTATATCTTAAAGTTAACAAACCTTAGGGTATGCTGCCACAAAAGAGTAAACACAGCTACGCTCCAATTTCTTACACAAACTTAGAACTAAAACATGATTATAGGTATACCTTTCTTCTTCTCAGAAAGACACTAGCTTGAGGCCAGCAAGATAACCCAAAAGACCAAGGTATCTGTCACTAAGCCTGATGACCTGGCCTCTGTTCCCAGGACCTACAACGTAGAAGGAGAAAACTAATTCTTCCATGTTGTCCCCTGGTACTCCCACATGACACAACATGTGACCCCACGCACAACACATGGAAGTAAAAATAAAAATAAATGTAATTTCAAAACATTTCTCAAAGAAAGAAGCATGCAAACTTAGGATAGGAAAATGGCTTGGTCAGCACAGGGCATGTCAGACACGCATGAGAGCTTGGGTCCAATCTCCGAGACCCAGATAAAAAAAAGTCAGGCCTGGAGACCCAGGGCTGGAGTGGAGAGAGAGCTGGAGTGCTGGGTGGCTGCTTACAGACTACTGGGTGAGGGTGAGGTCGTAGTGAATCCGAGAGCCTTCTCAGAAAACACAAAAGGAGGGAGGAAAAGAAGGAGGAAAAGGTGGATGGCATCCAAGAAGTGACAACTGGGGTCATCCTCTGGCCTGTAGGCAAATACCTAAGCACAGGCATATTTACCGACACCACGCGCGCGCACACACACACACACACAGAGAGAGAGAGAGAGAGAGAGAGAGGGAGAGAGAGAGAGAGAGAGAGAGAGAGAGACTCTTATAAGCATGTCCTATAATAAAAATATCAATATAATCCATAACTTTCAAAATTATTTTCAAATAAAAGGAGAGTCTGCCTTATTCCCTTTGAAAATTTTTGAACTGACTGAGATGATCAAATTCATATTCCCTAGGGTACACAAACCGTGTCTCCCCGACAGACCACTGCTACTCTACGAGTTTTGCATAGTTTATTTTCTCTGAGGCTCTCCCTTGGCCTCGCACTTTCAAACAAGACACCAAGTTGGATAGAGCAGGGCATCCTGGGATTGACAACGCACAGATGTTCACACTCCATGCCTGCCACAGTGGGGAGGAAGACCTGTACCTGGCACGCACAGCCCTGGGTACTAGCCCTACCTTGGCTCCATAGCCCTGTCTGAGCTCAAGTTCTAGACCGGGTTGGCGGGGGGGGGGTGCTCACAGCCTTCCAGTTCCCTGTTCTCTAGAACATACACTTGCTCCAGTGGGCATAGGAAACCTAAAGCCGAGCTGTTATTCCCATCAGTGTTGTATGCGTAGTCTGGGGGGCTTTCCATGACTGGGAAATGCACAGGCTAAGAAGGCACCAACTCTCATGCTCTGTACTCTGTCTGTATCTGGGTTCCACTTGGCATAAAGTCCAACTGCTTTCTCGTGAGTAGTTCAGTCTAGGTAAGTCCCTTATTATAGACCATTAGTCACGACACGCCTACATCCAAGGGAAAGAAAGACTGAAATCAGACCACTGTGTTCTCGTCAAGACCGGATTCCGTAGCTCTAAAACCAAAACAATTTTCTTTTAAAAAATGAAATAGTGTGTGTTTGTGTGTGTGTGTGAGTGAGTGAGTGTTTCCAAGAGTCACTTCCAGTACTGTCTCTCAAGAGCTATACCTCTTTTTTTTTTTTTTAAATGAAGGGTCTTTCACTGGGACCAGGAGTTCACCAGACTAGATTCCCCAAGTCATCAAGCCCCAGGGATTCTCCTGTGTCATGTGTGCCCCACCACCAACAGCACTGGGATTACAGGTGCATGCTGGGTAATTAGGATCAAACTCAGTTCTCACACTTACACAGTAAACACTCACTGAACCCCCCAAACATATTTCAAATATCTGGTTAACATCCACCCTACCTTAGCCTTGTTAGACTGAGAAATGTGATATTTAAAACTTCTGTTCTGATTTTAGTTCTGATACATACTGTTCTACTTGCCAGCTTTTCAAAGTCTGACTTGTTGTGAGAACTTTTCCCTTACTTAATTAAAACATGCAAAAGAAAGTTGTGGGAGCAGAGGGCTCCCCCATACAGTAGAAGGCACTGTCATTGCTCTCGGTTGCCCACCAACACTTGGTACTAAGGCTGATGGCTGAAGACACCATACAGGTGGGCACAGGACATGAAGAAATCAAGCAGGTAGTGAATAGATGTGTCATGCCTGAGTGTTAAGGGGAAACCAACTTCTTCCTTATTAGAGGCAAGTCCCACTTCGCAAGTGGAAACCTGTCTGATACTCTAACTCTTGCAAAGAATCCACGGCCAGGGAGCTCACAGGACCTAGGGGAACACCTGCTACGATTTTGCTAAATAAACATTGAATCAAACTGTCATCTAAACACGTATTTCTGTATCGATAGGTTATTTCAGCTCTCATCCGTTCCTCGTCAGATATATGGTCTCAGCAGTTATTGCAAGGACTCACACTGGCCGAAACAGTGGAGCACTCGGACATACATGGGTGATCCACATCGCTCCCTCACCTCAAGGGTCAGACAGCTCTAGAGCAGGGGGCTAGGGGATAGCTCGGTCAGTCTCCAGAACCCCAGGGCTTTCTGACAGGCCAGTCTAGTCAAGTCACAGAGTTCAAGGCTCAGTGAGAGACCCTGCCTCAGGAAAGTAAGATAGAGGGTAACTGAGCAAGAAACTCGACACTAACCTCTGACCTCCACATCATAGGCTTCTCTCTCTTCTCTCTTCCTCTCTCCCTCCCTCTCTCTCTGGCTCCATTTTTTTAGATTTATCCTTTTTTTAGATTTATTTATTTATTTTTGTATACAGTTGTTCTGCCTGCAGGCCAGAAAAGGGCCCAGATCTTATCACAGAAGGTTGTGAGCCACCATGTGGTTGCTGGGAATTGAACTCAGGACCTCTGGAAGAACAGCGAGTGCTCTTAACCACTGAGCCATCTCTCCAGCCCCCATCTCTTCTTCCCTCCCTCTCTCCCTCCCTTCCTCCCTCCCTCCCTCCCTCCCTCCCTTTCTCCCTCCCTTCCTCCCTCCCTCTCTTTCTGTCTCTTCCTCTCCCTCTTTCCCTCCCTCTTTCCCTCCCTCCCTCCCTTCCTCTCCTTTTCTCCCTCCTTTTCCATCTCTCCCTCCCTCCCTCTCTCTCCCCAATCTCTTCCTCTCTCCCTCCCTCTCTCCCTTCCTCCCTCCCTTTTTCCCTCCCTCATTCCCTCCCTCCCTCCCTCCCTCTCTCTCTCTTCCTCTCTCTCTTCTTCCCTCCCTTTTTTTCTCTCTCACCCACAAAACAAACTCCAGAGCACTTCTCAGAAAGCATTTGTGCAGGTAAGGGCGCTAACATCGTGAAGTAGAGACAGTTCTGAAAGTTCAGACTTCCTCAGGAGTGCTGTTCCACCCACCGGTAGCATCTGGAGCCTGCTCTGGAACTCTACCTATCTGGATGCCTTTCAAACGTGCACCTTTATACAGCCCTCTCAGCATGAGTAGTTGGAGTTTGTAACTGGAAAGGGCACATTTTAATCCTCAGCTAAGTTTCAAAGAGGAGTTGAGAGGCAAAGCAGAGAGACCAGTGTGGCTGAGAGCACCTGGCTACTAACCTGTTTCATCTCATTAGTGAAGTACATGTAAGTCACGGCCACAGACAGGGCTTGCAGGAGCATCTGCAAGAGCACCGTGCAGATCACTATCGTCCTGAAGTGCTGACCAAAGCTGGGGTCCTTTAGGGTCCTCGTGGAGGCCATGGTCCTGTCTGGGTCTGTTCCCCTGAGCAGCTGTGCAACCCAGCAGCCGGCAACTGCAGAACCAACTACCTATAGTTTCTTTTATTCGTGGAAAGCAAAACTGAAACTGAGTTTACTGCACGCAGAGCAAGTCGGAACAGATTGTATCTGTTAGGAAGTAGCACACTCACAAATCCCTTAGCTCCTTCCCCAACATCTGTGACCCTGACTCTGGAACAGGCATGGCTTCTGTCAACAGAGTCAATTCCTATGAAACATCTTTCAGGTGGGTATCCCATTATAGGGAGCAAAAGGGGGTCCACTTGTGACGTGATTCAAATTCTCTCTGGTCTGAAGATGCAGGCAGCCAGGCTTTGGCGGTTACTTAACTAGAAAGCCATCACTACCTGGCAGGATAGGGCTGTCACGGGTTAAGAAACCTCTGTGACTTGAGTTTCAGGCAAAACCCGGAGGTCCTCAGTCTACCTGGAGTCTGTCTCTGCCCTTCCCTCCTAGTGCCGCTCTGCCAGACTAAGGACTTTGGTCTCAGGCTTTGTTTGACACTGGAGTGTTTCCAGGAGGATGAAATGAATAATTCACGTCTGGCTCTCAGGAGCTGACCAGTAAATACAGACAAGGGGGCGGAGCCACAGCCTGCTCACAGAGCTAAGATTTGATGGACAGTAGGTATGGAACTCCAAAAGAAAAAGAAGTGCATCTGAGTGAATGAGAGGAACTATACCCACTCCCAAGCTATGACCAGACAAGAAAGGAAAACCATTCCGGGGGCCAGAGAGATGGCTCTGCTGCCAAAAGCACCGTGATGCCAGCCTGGCCACCTGAGAGCCACCCCTAGGACCCACTGTAGGAGGAGGAGACTGACTCCCAGAAGTTGTCCTCTGACCTCCACACATACAACGGTGTGCCCAAGCCTGCACACAGACACATTTAAGAGTATTCACCATAGCCCATGATGGACAGAAAAAGCCAATAAATGTCCTGGTCAGAGTAAGAACAACCAGAAACAAGTGGCTTTAATCTTAATAATATATGTAATTCAATATATTCAAAATACTATGAATGTCAGCATGTAACTAATATATGTTTTCATATAATGAGGGTTGGGAATGTTGTATGAGGTCCTGGGTTTAATCCCATGGATTACAAAATAAATACAAATAATAAACAGAAATATATATATATTTATACATTTGCTTTTATTTTACACTTCAGTTATGTATATCTTGACAATAACTCTTCATGTGAAACACTTGATCCGCATTTAGACTGTTTGACTTTCATTCCTTATTTGTGGCACATTCCAAACAATTTCCATCAACTACATCAAATATGAGCCTTTAAATTAAAATCGAACCTGGAGCATCAGAAGTTAAAGTTCCTCCGAGGCCACATAGCAAGTTCAAAGCAAGTCTAGGATACATGGCTAACTACCTCCAAATTTTTTTTAATTGAATAAAACTAAAAAATTAGTCCCTTAGCCGTCTTATCCACATCTCAAGTGCTCGACACCTACCTGTGACAAATACAGGCTGTTTGCACAGTAAGTAGGAAGGCTAAGCTTAGCTTAGCCCAGTGAGGGAGGAGTCGGGAGCCTTGAGAAATCGCTCTCCGTTGTGGTTCTAAAACTAAGCTTCCACCTTTCTTTTGAGACAGTCTCTCACTGAAGCTGGAGCCTGCCGCAGGTGGGTATCTTCCTGTCTCTGCCTCCCCAGCCTTGTGGGTACACAACAAACACTTCACCAACCCAGCTATCTCCCCAGCCCCTCTCAGGAGTTTACAATATGTTTCCATTTTGCTTTTGATTTGTACACTTTTCAATTAATTTTTAAAAGGAAATAAAGCGTAACTTTTGTGACATGTAAAAATAACAAACCAAGTCACATTCCTGTGCTTGTGTGTTACTAGTCATATTTGCTTTTCTTTCTTTTATATTTTTTCTTCTTTTTTCTTTCTCATGGTTTATTTTTTTTATATTTAAAAATTTCCATCTCCTTCCCTCCTCCTCCCCCTCCCTCCCCTCCTCCTCCCCCTTCCCTCCCCTCCTTCTCCCCCTTCCTTCCCCTCCCCTCCACCCATACCTCCCCTCCCTCCCTCTCAAGGCCAAGGAGCCATCAGGGTTCCCCACTCTATGCTAAGACCAAGGTCCTCCCAACTCCCCCCAGGTCCAGGAAGGTGATCGACCAAGCTGAGAAGGCTCCCACAGAGCCCGTCCATGCAGAAGAATCAGAGCCCAGAGCCATTGTCCTTTGCTTCTCAGTCAGCCCCCACTGTTGGCCACATTCAGAGAGACGGGTTTGGTCGCATGATCCATCAGTCCCATTCCAACTGGAGTTGGTGATCTCCCATTAGTTCTGTCCCACCGTCTCCATGAGTGAACGCACCCCTCTCGTTCCTGACTTTCTCCCTCATGTTCTCGCTCCTTCTGCTCCTCATCAGGACCTTGGGAGCTCAGTCCAGTGCTCCAATGTGGGGCTCAGTCACCTTCCCCATCTGTCGCCAGCTGGAGGTTCCCTCACGGTCCTGACTTTCTTTCTCATGTTCTCTCTCCTTCTGCTCCTCATCAGGACCTTGGGAGCTCAGTCCGGTGCTCCAATGTGGGGCTCTGTCATTTTCTTCATCTATCGCCAGGTGGAGGTTCTAAGGTGATATGCAAGAAATTCATCAGTATGGCTATAGGAACTGGCCTTTTCAGGCTCCCTCTCCTCAGCTGCCCAAGGAACTAACTGGGGGCGTCTCCCTGGAAACCTGGGAACCCCTCTAGGGTCAAGTCTCTTGACAACCCTCAGGTAGCTCCTTAAATTAAGATATATGCTTCCTTGCTCCCATATCCACCCTTCCTATATCCCAAGCACCCCATTCCTCCGAGCTCCCCCCGTTCTCCCCTTCACACTTTTCTCTCCCCATCTTCCCTTGGCCCAGTCTTGCCCAACCCTCAAGTTCCCAATTTTGCCTGGCGATCGTGTCTACTTCCAATATCCGGGAGGATTACTATATCTCTTTTTGGGAGTTCACCTTCTTATTATCTTCTCAAGGATCCCAAATTTATAGGCTCGATGTCCTTTAATTATGGCTACAAGCCGATTATGAGTGAGTACATCCCATGTTCATCTTTTGGGGTCTGGGTTACCTCACTCAGAATAGTGTTTTCTATTTCCATCCATTTGCCTGCAAAATTCAAGATGTCATTGTTTTTTACCGCTGAGTAGTATTCTAGCATGTATATATTCCACAGTTTCTTCATCCATTCTTCCACTGAAGGGCATCTAGGTTGTTTCCAGGATCTGGCTATTACAAATAATGCTGCTATGAACATAGATGAGCATATGCTTTTGTTGTATGATTGGGCATCTCTTGGGTAGATTCCCAATAGTGGAATTGCTGGGTCCTGGGGTAGGTTGATCCCGAATTTCCTGAGAAACCGCCACACTGCTTTCCAAAGTGGTTGCACAAGTGTGCATTCCCACCAGCAATGGATGAGTGTACCCCTTACCCCACAACCTCTCCAGCAAAGGTTATTATTGGTGTTTTGGATTTTAGCCAATCTGACAGGTGTAAGATGATATCTCAAAGTTGTTTTGATTTGCATTTCCCTGATAGCTAGGGAGGTTGAGCATGCCCTTAAGTGTCTTTTGGCCATTCGAACTTCTTCTGTTGAGAATTCTCTGTTCAGTTCAGCGCCCCATTTTTTAATTGGGTTAATTGGCATTTTACCGTCTAGTCTCTTGAGTTCCTTATATATTTTAGAGATCAGACCTTTGTCAATTGCAGGGTTGGTGAAGATCTTTTCCCAGTCAGTAGGCTGCCTTTGTGTCTTAGTGACAATGTCCTTTGCTTTACAGAAGCTGCTCAACTTCAGGAGGTCCCATTTATTCAATGTTGCCCTTAATGTCTGTGCAGCTGGGGTTATGCGTAGGAAACGGTTCCCTGTGCCCATTTGTTGTAGAGTACTTCCCACTTTCTCCTCTGTCAAGCTCAATGTGTTCAAATTAATATTGAGGTCTTTAATCCATTTGGACTTGAGTTTTGTGCAAGGTGATAGATATGGATCTACTTTCATTCTTCTACAGGTTGACATCCAGTTATGCCAACACCATTTGTTGAAGATGCCCTCTTTCTTCCATTGTGTACTTTTGGCTCCTTTATCAAAAATCAGGTGTTCATAGGTTTGTGGTTTAAGATCCGGGTCTTCTATACGATTCCATTGGTCAACTTCTCTGTTTTTATGCCAATACCAAGCTGTTTTCAATACTGTAGCTTTGTAATAGAGTTTGAAGTCAGGGATGGTAATGCCTCCAGAAGAACCTTTATTGTATAAGATTTTTTTGGCTATCCTGGGTTTCTTGTTTTTCCATACAAAGTTGATTATTGTCCTCTCAATCTCTGTGAAGAATTTTAATGGGACCTTGATTGGGATTGCATTGAATCTATAGATTGCTTTTGGTAGAATTGCCATTTTTACTATGTTGATCCTCCCAATCCACGAGCAGGGGAGATCCTTCCATTTTCTGGTATCCTCTTCAATTTCTTTCTTCAAAGACTTAAAGTTCTTGTCAAATAAATCCTTCACTTCCTTGGTTAGAGATACTCCCAGATATCTTATGCTATTTGTGGCTATTGTGAAAGGTGATACTTCTCTGATTTCCCTCTCTGCTTCCTTATCCTTTGTGTATAGGAGGGCGACTGATTTTTTGGAGTTGATCTTGTAACCTGCCACGTTACTGAAGGAGTTTATCAGCTGTAGGAGTTCTTTGGTGGAGTTTTTGGGGTCGCTTATGTATACTATCATATCATCTGCAAATAATGAAAGTTTAACTTCTTCCTTTCCAAATTGAATCCCCTTGATTCCCTTATGTTGTCTTATTGCTATTGCTAGAACTTCAAGCACTATATTGAAGAGATAGGGAGAGAGTGGACAGCCTTGTCGTGTTCCTGAATTTAGTGGGATAGCCTTGAGTTTCTCTCCGTTTAATTTGATGTTAGCTGTTGGCTTGCTGTAAATAGCCTTTATTATATTTAGGAATGACCCTTGTATCCCTAATCTCTCCAAGACCTTTATCATAAAAGGGTGCTGAATTTTGTCAAATGCTTTTTCAGCATCTAATGATATGACCATATGGTTTTTTTCCTTCAGTTTATTTATATGATGGATTACATTGATAGATTTTCGTATGTTGAACCAGCCCTGCATCTCTGGGATGAAGCCTACTTGATCGTAATGGATAATTTTTCTAATGTGTTCTTGGATTCGGTTTGCCAGTATTTTATTGAGAATTTTTGCGTCAATGTTCATGAGTGAGATTGGCCTGTAATTCTCTTTCTTGGTTGAGTCTTTGTGTGGTTTAGGTATCAGGGTAACTGTAGCTTCATAGAAGGAATTTGGCAGTGACTCTTGTGTTTCTATATTATGAAATACCTTAAGGAGTATAGGTATTAGGTCTTCTTGGAAGTTCTGGTAGAATTCCGCATTAAAACCATCTGGTCCTGGGCTCTTTTTGGTAGGGAGGTTTCTGATAACAGTTTCTAATTCTTCGCGACTAACAGGACGATTTAGAGCATTTACCTGGTCCTGGTTTAACTTTGGTATATGGTATTTA
This sequence comes from Arvicola amphibius, assembly GCF_903992535.2. Taxonomy (NCBI): domain Eukaryota; kingdom Metazoa; phylum Chordata; class Mammalia; order Rodentia; family Cricetidae; genus Arvicola; species Arvicola amphibius. The sequence goes on from NC_052057.2 coordinate 47,530,263, forward strand.
TCTAAAAAACTGTCCATTTCTTTTACATTTTCCAATTTTGTGGCATACAGCCTTTTGTAGTAAGATCTAATGATTTTCTGAATTTCCTCTGTGTCTGTGGTTATGTCCCCCTTTTCATTTCTGATCTTATTAATTTGCGTGTTCTCCCTCTGCCGTTTGATTAGTTTGGCTAAGGGTTTGTCAATCTTGTTGATTTTCTCCAAGAGCCAGCTTCTTGTTTCATTGATTCTTTGGATTGTTTTCTGTGTTTCTATTTTGTTGATTTCTGCCTTCAGTTTGATTATTTCCAGTCTTCTACTTCTCCTAGGTGAGTCTGCTTCTTTTTTTTCCAGAGCTTTCAGGTGTGCTGTTAAGTCACCATTGAGTGCTTTCTCCATTTTCTTTAAGTGGGCACTTAGTGCTATGAACTTTCCTCTTAGCACTGCTTTCATTGTGTCCCATAGGTTTGAGTATGTTGTGTCTTTGTTTTCATTAAATTCAAGAAAGACTTTAATTTCTTTCTTTATTTCTTCCTTGACCCAGGTGTGGGTCAGTAGTTGACTGTTCAGTTTCCATGAGTTTGTGGGCTTTCTGGGGGTAGCATTGTTGTTGAATTCTAATTTTAATCCATGGTGATCCGATAAGACACAGGTGGTTACTAATATTTTTTTGTAACTGTGGAAGTTTGCTTTGTTACCAAGTATATGGTCAATTTTCGAAAAGGTTCCATGAGCCGCAGAGAAGAAGGTATATTCTTTCCTATTTGGGTGGAATGTTCTATAGATGTCTGTTAAGTCCATTTGGTTCATTACCTCCATTAAGTCTTTCAATTCTCTGTTAGGTTTCTGTCTGATTGACCTGTCCATTGGTGAGAGAGGAGTGTTGAAGTCTCCAAATATTAGTGTGTGTGGTTTGATGGCTGCCTTGAGTTCTAGAAGTGTTTCTTTTACATAAGTGGGAGCTTTTATATTAGGGGCATAGATATTCAGGATTGAGACTTCATTCTGATGGATTTTTCCTGTTATGAGTATAAAGTGTCCCTTTCCATCTCTTCTGATTGATTTTAGTTTGAAGTCAACTTTGTTGGAAATTAGTATGGCCACACCCGCTTGTTTCTTAGGGCCATTTGCTTGATAAACCTTTTCCCAACCCTTTACTCTGAGTAGGTGTCTGTCTTTGTGGTTGAGGTGTGTTTCTTGTAAACAGCAAAATGTTGGATTCTGTTTTCGTATCCAGTCTCTTAGCCTGTGCCTTTTTATAGGTGAATTGAGTCCATTGATATTAAGTGATATTAATGACCAGTGGTTGTTAACTTCAGTCATTTTTAGTAGTAGAGTTTGTGTGTTTCCCTTCTTCTAGTTGTGCTGGTGAAGGGTCGCTAGATGCCTGAGTTATTGTGGGCGTTGTTGGACTCCTTGGTTTGTGATTTTCCTTCTATTACTTTCTGCAAGGCTGGATTTGTGGCTGCATATTGTTTAAATCTGTTTTTGTCCTGGAATATCTTGTTTTCTCCATCAATGGTGAATGCAAGCTTTGCTGGGTATAGTTGTCTAGGCTTGCATCCATGTTCCCTTAGTGTCTGTAGCACATCTATCCAAGCTCTTCTGGCTTTCATGGTTTCCATTGAGAAATCAGGTGTAATTCTGATAGGTTTCCCTTTATATGTTATTTGACCTTTTTCCTTTGCAGCTCTTAATATCTGTTCTTTATTCTGTATGTTTTGTGTTTTGATTATTATATGGCGTGGGGATGCTTTCTTTTGATCCAGTCTATTTGGTGTTCTGTAGGCTTCTTGTACCTTCATAGGAACATCCTTCTTTAGGTTGGGGAAGTTTTCTTCTATAATTTTGTTGAATATGTTTTCTGGGCCTTTGAGTTGTAATTCTTCTCCTTCTTCTACCCCAATTATTCTTAGGTTTGGTCTTTTCATGGTGTCCCAGATTTCCTGAATGTTTTGTGTTAAGAATTTGTTAGATTTGTTTAGTTCTTTAATCTGTGAGTTTATTTCCTCTATAGTACCTTCAGAGTCCGAGATTCTTTCTTCCATCTCTTGTATTTGGTTAGAAATACTTGTCTCTGAAGTTTCTGTTCGTTTACTCAGAGTTTCCATTTCCAGTCGTCCCTCAGATTGTGTTTTCTTCAATACCTCCATTTCATTTTTCAGGTCTTGTACTGTTTCCCTTACCTGTTTGATTGCTTTTTCTTGTTTTTCTTGTTTTTCTTGGGTATCTTTGAGAGATTTATTTATTTCGTCTACCTTTTTGTTTGTCATCTCCATTTCTTTATGGCAGTTTTTTACCTCCTGTTTAAGGTCCTCTATTATTTTCATAAAGTACTGTTTAATGTCGGTTTCTTCTATATCTTCTGGGGTAGGGTGTTCAGTTCTTGTTGTTTCGGGATGTCTGGCTTGTGGTGAGGTCATGTTGCCTTTCATGTTGTTGGAGGAGCTCCTGCATTGGCGCCTGCCCATCTCTTCCTTCAAAAGGAGCCCGGAGGCGTTTGGCGTCCTAGACCAATCTTTGCTGTGACTGAAACTGGTTGGAATTCCCCAGTGCCAGAGGAGGACCTATTCCTTGCGTCACAATCTGAAGAAGCCCGCACTCCCTTGCAGGAATCCTCAGACCTGCCTGGAGGCCAGAGTCTGACTCCTCTGGGTGGATGGCCTTAGAACAGGAGCAGGACACCAGTTCAGGTGGAATTGAACTGGTGGAATACCACACAGCGAACCTGGCAGCACAGTCTGAAGGAGCCCGCACCCCTCCGCAGGAATCCTCAGACCTGCCTGGAGGCCAGAGTCTGACCCCTTTGGGTGGATGGCCTTAGAACAGGAGCAGGACACCTGAGAACACTAGGGAAAGCTTGGGAGACACTGGGACGGGAGAAACCGACACAAGCCTGTAGAGGGAAGTGGGGGTAGGGGGTCTGTGCTCTCTTCCAGGGCAGGTTGCCCCAGGGTCCGCATTCACTCACCAGTTCAGATGGAATCTTCTTTCTTTTATAATAGTATTTTCTATTCTTTGACAGTTTATACAATGGAATAGTCAATTCTAGTTGTCAACTTGACGTCCCTGAAAGAGCTGTTTCCATTGGACTAGCTTCTGCAAATATTTGTGTGGTATTTTCTTGATTGCTAATTGACATGGAAGGACCGAGGCCACTGTGGGCAGCACCATTCCTAGGCTGGAGAATCTGGACTGCATAAGAAAGGAAGTTGAGCAAGCTAGGGAAGCAAGCCAATAAGCAATCTCCTTCCACGGTCTGTGCTTCAGTTCCTGCCGTGGCTTTCCTCAGAGATTGACTTCAACCATAAGTCAGATAAATTCTTTTTCCCCAAGCTCGCTTTGGTCAGTGTTTTATCACAGTCGGGAAAGCAAACCAGGACAGACAAAAAATACTGTGTCCATCTGCCCCTGCCTCTCCAGCTCCCTCTAGTGCCACCACCTCCCTTTCAGCTTCATGTCCTCTTTTGATATTTTATTAAAAACCCTCTGAGTCCAATAAGCACACGAGTGTGTGGCCATCCCATCCACTGGGTCATGAGCAACCTGGCAATAACCACAGCTCCCAAAGAGAGGAACTCTCCCTTCCTTGGCAGGCGCCAACTGCCAATAGCTTTTCTGATAGGGGTGGGATTCAGAAGGCCCGGTCCCCTCTAGCCTGGAATTTTTTTCAACATGATATTTTTATTGAGTATTTGGGAACTTCACATCATCCACCAGGATCACCCTCACTTCCCTGTCCTCCCAGGTCCTTCCTCACCCACGTGACCCCTCTCCGCCATAAAAACAAACAGAAGTCTAACTTGTGTTGCCCATATACTCACGGGATCATATCCAAAATCCCAGTGGCCATTCCCTTATAGGAAATGGAGTCCTCCCAACCCCCAGCCCTGCCAGAAGCTGCCAGTTATGGAGCTGCGCTTCAGCACCCTTACATACTTATTACAAATTTCGGGGGAGGGGTTCAATTTTCTTTGTGTAGCCATGGCTGTTCTAGAACTCACTCTGTGCCTACACGTTTTGCAAGCATTCTGGCTTCCATAACCAAATGTAATGGGTTTGATCTTGGTGCTTACAAAGCCAAAAGAGCATGACCAAGACTCAAGAGTGGAGAGGAGTCCATTGTCTGCCACACATGTATAAAACCCCAGCTCCAAAGAACTCATGTAACAAGTCAGACACACACATGTCTAAAACCACAGCTCCAAGACACCCATGTAACAGGTCAGACATTCACACACACGTCTAAAACCGCAGCTCCAAGGCACCCATGTAGAAAGTCAGGCATCCTGCCTGTGCTATAACCCCACCCCCAGGAAGAACAGTGATAGAGGGAACAGTGCTGGGGCTTTTTGCTCCCAGACTAGCTGAGAAAATGAGTCCTGGGTTTAGGGAGAGACCTTGCCACAAGGGAAGAGATGAGGATAAAGGCACACACATCCACACATCATTTTGCTTTTATTTTGTGTTCTTGAGGCAAAATCTCACTGTGTACCCCAGGCTAGGCTCACACTTCCAGTCCTCCTGTCACAGGTTCCCTAATTCTGGGATTACAAACACGTGCCTGCACACTGCAAGTTCTGTAACCTTCTGGGTAGCTCCTCTATCAAGACTTTCCGAAGCACTCAGCTTTGTGCTTTGAGAAACAGCCCCGTTTCACTCACTGGTTGCCATAAGATTTAACTGAATCACGTGACGCTATCAACCAGCATATTCAGTGTTGGGAATCCTTTAACTCTTGTTAGAAGTGTAGGTAGGACGATCTTGTCAACTTTCAATATCCAGGAGGATAAATATATGTTTTTCTTTGGGTTCACCTTCTTATTTAGCTTCTCTAGGATCACGAACTATAGGCTCAATGTCCTTTGTTTATGGCTAGAATCCACTTATGAGTGAGTACATACCATATTCCTCTTTCTGGGTCTGGGTTATCTCACTCAGTAAAGTGTTTTCTATTTCCATCCATTTGCATGCAGACTTCAAGATATCATTGTTTTTTACTGCTGAGTAGAACTCTAAAGTGTATATTGCCACACCTTCTTTATCCATTCTTCTATTGAGGGGCACCTAGGTTGTTTCCAGGTTCTGGCTATTACAAATAGTGCTGCTATGAACATAGTTGAACAAATGCCTTTGGATCGCGAGAGGTGCGTCCACCCACTGAGACAATGGGACTGATCTAATGGGAGCTCACCAAGGCCAGCTGGACTGGGACTGATGGAATATGTGATCAAACCTGACTCTCTAGATATGGCTGACAATGAGGGCTGACTGAGAAGCCAAGGACAATGGCACTGAGTTTTTGATTCTACTGCATGGACTGGCCTTGTGGGAGACTAGTCTGTTTGGATGCTCACCTTCCTAGACCTGGATGGAGGGAGGAGGATCTTGGACTTCCCACAGGGCAGGGAACCCTGACTGCTCTTAGGACTTGTGGGGGGAGGGAGTGGGGGGAGTGGGAGGGAAATGGGAGGAGGGGAGGAGGTGGAAATTTTTAATAAATAAAAAAAAGAAGTGTAGGTAGGAACAGAAGGACATTTGCGTCTAGAGGGTGGTATTCAGACTTTAGCCTGTATACTGTGCAAAGGTAAAAGAACTAATTATTGTAATTCAGCTTACCGGAAGTTAGAATGGAGACCTGTTAGCATAGTCTATGCCCCTTGGATACCCTGTCATGAGAATGTAAGTGGCATGAAGGGATGACGCTCTTGTCACATATGCCATGGGTACCGCCTTCCCTGTGCACACCGAATGTCTCCACACACGAATAGACACAAGATGATCTGGAATCTCCAGCTCATTCTCTGGCAAGTTAGTCATCTGCAAGTGGTCACAAACATGGCTTTGTAACACACCTTAAAATGTAACACACCTTAAAAATCATATTCTACAACACAGAGCTACACAAAAAAACCCTGTCTTGAAACAGCATCAAAAAAAAAGAAATAAAAAGAATGTATCCCTTTGAAAAGAATGTTGCTTTCTATACTATTATTTATTTTAATATTTTTATTTCTCTGTCTGTGTATGTATGCACGTGGCTGCCCTTGGAGGCCTGAAGAGGTATTGGATCCTCAGGAGGTAGTGTAACAGGTAGTTGTGAACCACCCAGCATGGGTGCTGGAAGACAGATCACATCAAATTGACAATTAAAACTGCCACACTCAGCTACATATAGAATGTAAGGCCAACCTGGGTTACATAAAATTTGAAGAAGCAAAAACTGAGGAGGAAGAGAAAGAGGGAAAAGAGGTAAAGAAAGGAGAGGTGGGGGAAGGGGGACCAGTGCTGGGTCAGGGATAGAGGTGGGTGCACATATAACATCTGATAGATCCATGGGGTCCATCGTCTTTCTATCTGCCTATTTATTAATTTCTTTTTATTTGTTTCTTTCTTTTCTTTCATTTCTTTTTCTGAACTTGCTCTGTAGACCAGGATGGGCCTCAAACTCACAGAGATCTGCCTGCCTCTGCCTCTGCCTCCTGAGTACTTTGATGATGGGATTAAAGGCGCACACCACTACTATGCTTGGCTATCTGCCCATTTCTTGTTCTGTGTCAGAGTCCGCTGGTCTGAGATAATGTTCTGTGGAATCCCTTTATGGTAGACTAGCTGTTGGGCAGTCATGTTGATTGTCACTATAGGCAAAAAAAAAAAAAAGCAAATGCTTACCCAGAAAGAACAGAACATTGTCTTCGCAGGGTGAAGGGATCTCATCTATTCAATTTGTCTATGCAGTAATTTGTATACTCTGGAGAATGGTGCCCTGTCATTCCTAATGTATATTTGGGTGTTCTTGTTGGTGGTGGTGGTTTTTATTGTTCTTGGTGGTGAGTTTTGTTGTTATTGTTGTTGGTTTTTGTTGTTGTTGGGAGGGGCTCCCTACCATACAAATATTCTCCTTTTTTGGGAGGACTCGACCAACAGTAGCGGTCAGGCTTCAATTCCTGTTATAGATGCCAAGGAGAAGAGTATTAGTCATTGTAGCTATAGCTATGGAGTCAAGATCCCAGAATTCAATGTTGGGAGAGTTCTGCAGCTTAGCAACAGTGAGAACACAGTTGATTAGCGGTGTGTAACCATGGCAACAGCATCCATGTTTAAAGTCTTCTCTTGCTTCCTGCTGGGATTGTTGGCTATTATTATTATTTTTTGCATGTGTGTGGCTTGCTTTTGTATTTCTTTTGTTTTAAGACAGGGTCTTACTATATAGCCCAGACTCACAAAAGTCCTCTTGCCTGGGCCTCCTAAATTCTGGGATTACGCTCATGCCCCATACTTCTCCTCTGGAGTTTAGGTCTCTAGCGGTTTTTATTCTAACACTTCCAATGACTCTTTTCTCTAAGTTGTACAGGGTCAGTGTTTGGTCCCAATATTACAGAATCTGAACTAATGTATACCGTTCTTTCAATGCTACTCAAGCAGTTGGCTTGGTAGGTAGTGCCAGGCAACAGGCAGACAAAGCTATTGACCATTGTTCTAGAAAGACAAATACCCAGGCAAAGCCCGAGTAAGTAGTATGAGAAATTCACTCACAGGATAACATACACATAGCCTGGCCAGTTGGGGAAGCTCCTCGCTGAATGAGAGGCCATTAAGGCTCACACAATCCACTAACCTGGGCTCAGAGGAGATCCCAGAGACCGACAACCAGAGAGCCTGCGTGAGACTGACCTAGGCTCTCTGCATACATGTTACAGTTGTGTAGCCTGATCCTCTTGTGTGACTCCTAACAGCAGGGACAGGAGCTGTCTCTGATTGTTTTTTGGAACCCTACTTCTCATACTGGGTCACTTTGCCCAGTCTTAACACAAGGGGAAGTGCTTAGTCTTATTGCAACTTGATATGCCATGTTTTATTGACACTCATAGGAGACCTGCCCTTTCCTGGATGGAGAGAAGAGAGGAAGGGATTGGGGAGTGGGAGAGGGGAATAAGGAAGAGGGACTGGAAAGGGAGGATTGGTGGGGGGAGGTTGTGACCAAAATGTAAAATAAATAGATGAATTAAAGAAAAAAAGAGAGGCCTTGAATTATGTCAGAGGAAGCTGGTATGGATATTGTGGTAACCAAACAAGTACCATATTTGCCCCACTTATATTTTGTTTGTGAACTCCAGGGAGCATGGTCTATCTAATGGGAGTGCTGTGCTCATTCTGCCACCTGACTGTCGCTCTTCCTCCTGAGGAGAAGCAATAATGACAGCTGCACTGCTGTGTTCCCTCCTCTCTCCTTACCTTTCTTCCCCTAACTCTTCCCTCCTCCTTCCCTCCCTCCTTCCCCCTTTCCCCTCCCTCTTCCTTTCCTCCTTCCCCCTCCATCCATCCTCCCTCCCTCCTCCTTCCCCCTCCCTCCTCCTTCCCCCTCCCTCCTCCTTCCCCCTCCCTCCTCCTTCCCCCCTCCCTCCCGTCCTCTCTCCTCTCCTTCCCCCCTCCCTCCCGTCCTCTCTCCTCTCCTTCCCCCTCCCTCCTCCTTCCCCCTCCCTCCTCCTTCCCCCTCCCTCCCGTCCTCTCTCCTCTCCTTCCATCCTTACCCTATCACAACTTTCACTTTATGAAAGCCCATACACATATTATACACACACACACACACACACACACACACACACACACACACACACATATAATCTTAGAGGAATTAAATGTGACAGAGAGAGAAATATAAAAGACAGAAGCAATGATTTCAAGAATCATTATGTAAAATATTTTTAGTTCTATTTTATGCCCATTGAAGTCTATGCTAACAAACTGATAGTCCAAGAGGTCTGTACTGTGCACATTTGTGCTATGTACCCTGCTTACCCATTCAACATTTTCTTAAATTTCTCTAAACATAACATTTTATGACAATCACATTCTATCAGCTAGCATTTTACCATTCTTATGAAATTTAGATTGTGTCCAAATAATGCCCCAATCAAAACAAAAGTATGGCAACTCTTTTCTCATATACCTAATTGTGTTTGTAGTTTAGTAGAACTAAGTTAAAAGACATAAAAATAAGATTATTAGTCTATTAAAAGCCCGTTTTGGGGACTGGCTGGTTTGCTCAGCAGATCTCAGCACTTGCCACTCTTCCAGAAGACCCATGTTGGGTGACTCCCAACCACTGGTAACTTAGCTCAGTGGATTGGGCACACTCTGCTGGCCTCATTGAACACCAGCATACACAGAGATTCAATCACAGAAACACATACACATAAGAGTACATTCACAATCTTAAAACATCTTTAAAAGCGTATTTGGAACTTGCTTTTGGAGGGGTTTTACTAGCTCACACTTCCAACTTGATTTTTGCAGCAAAAGATGAGCAAGTGTGCTAGCTCACACTCAGCAGCCTTTGCACAGGTCGGCCTCACTACTGCACTTGGGAAAGGCCTTAGCTGGCCTGGTGGCTATTATCTCAGTGCCATTAACCTATTTAAGTTGTAAATCCTGGCTGGAGAGACGGTCGGTTGGTACGTGGGTACCGTGCAAGCATGAAGATCCAGCTTCTGTCCCCTTCAGACTACGTGTTCTGGCTGATTTTGTGTCAGCTTGACACAATCTAGAGTCATCAGACTCCCTGGTTGTTGGCTCAGTCTCTGTGAGCCTAGGTTAGTTGATTGTGTTAGCCTTCCTCTGGTGTCCTTGACCGCTCTGACTCCTATAATTCTTTCTCCTTACCCTCCACAGGATTCCTGAGCTCTGCCAATGTTTGGTTCTCAGCATCCACCTCCAACATTTGCTGGATGACGCCGCTCTGATGACAACTGGACCAGGTTCCAATCTGGTTACGGGAGACGAATTCAGTCTACTCAGCAACATTACTGCTAGGAGTCTAAGCTGGGTTCCTCCCCATAGACTCCTGGGAGATTCCCCTGCATGGGACTTCCGCCCTACCTGATATGCCCCCTAGCAGGCCCCTCAGCACTGTCCCCCTCCGTGTGCCCCCCAACCTGATCACTTATGTTCCCATCCCCACCGCCCTCAGTCCACTCAAAATCCTGCCATGAACTCTCCTTGTTACCTCATCTCTCTGTAGACCCAGGTTTTTTCAATCAAGTTTATGACCCATTGTGGCTGATTCTTGTTATTTTTTTAAGTGTTTTTAGATCTTGGTGCTTTGACATCTCATCATTGCTATGGAAGAGTGAATTTCAGGACCACCTCACAGTATATGCATGGTCCTGCACACATATGCCCCACCGTGTCTCCTCATTTTTCCTTTGCTATGCCCCTTCCCTCTCCATGGTGCTGGGATCACACTTTATCCCTGCAGGTTAATTAAGGATTTAGTAAGGCTGTTCACAGACAAAAATTATGCTCTATGAAATAAAAATTGAGCACTTCACTAAGAAGGTAATAAAAGCCACATGATTTTTATAGCGTTAACACAAACGTTGGCTGAGCAGAATAATGGAGTTAAGGTCAACAGCTGGACCTGAAAGAGTCTCCAGGTCAGTGTTATCCAGATGAGAAATTGGCATCATGCATCAAAGCCGTAAAAATGCCCATCCTTGTTGGACCAGCAGTTCCAACTGCTAGGAATTCATCCCGAGAAAACAACTACTATTGCAGAAAGATTTATGTGCAAGATATTCATTGTATCCTTGTCTACAAAATTAAAAAAAAAAAGAAATAAGCCAAGAACCCAGGAATAGAAAGATATCAGACTGAAGCACATAAAACTGATTGCATTCAACTCCTTCAGTGCCCATGGAGCATTACATTACACAGACTGGACATGATTTATAAATCAGGTTCATGGATAAAAGAATCATGGGGGAAGAGAAGATTTAATGGAGTGGAAAAAAGTCACACTGTATTGGTTAGAGAGCAAATCAGGGTCTGGCAGAGCAGTGGATAAAATGTCCATGCAGCGCCAATCAGACACTCCTGTGTGATGACTCAATTCATATTTATCACCCATGGCATGGAACTATGAATTTGTATGCAAGCATAGTTGTGTGTGTACATTGCTTTTAATTGGCTATGCTAATTTTGCATGTTTTTGCAATCATAACACACACACATGCACGCTTACTCTGGACAAAAGTCAATTTGCTACCATGGGAGCCTTTCACAAACTTGTCCTTGGCTCTTCTTCATTTGCACCTAAGATAGCTATTTATGGAGGTCAAACACTGTGTTGTCCACCCCAAAGCTGGCTCTGTGGCTCAACAGCTGAGTGAGAAGCTGAGTCTGTAGGGACTAGCATTCCTTGTGCTTCCTAGATGGCCAAAACACACTCAGTGGAGGAAAATGTTTCAAAGGGATGTTTTTCCAGGAGAGAGGTGATTCCCGCCAGGCCTAGTGGAACCTGGGAGGCAGCAAGCACAGGCTGAACAGTGCATGGGCAAGGCAGGGAAGCCTGAGAAAAGGCTGTTGGCATTCCTGCAGACCTGCTCAATCTATGACACAGACATAAAAGAAAAACAAAAACCGTACGGTCTCTAAAGTGGCACTCACTGTGTTGTGGGGCAATGGGTTTTGATACTGTTTCCCAGCAAGACTGTAAGCTGAACCAGAGAAAATTCTGGCAATTATCCTAAGCACCAACAACCAGATCCAACTGTAGAAAAATCTAGGAGGACACTGGAGCAAATGGCGAAAGATACGAGAAAATCCAGACTCGCTTCAACACACCTTAAAATGCAAGTCCAGCTACCTCATCATTTGGCTTGTTTTCCTGAGGAGCTCCCTCCAAGAACTTCAGGATTCCTGACTCAGGGATGATGAAGGGGCTTTTCATAAGGCCTTACAAAGCAAGAAGTTGAAAAAAAATGTGGGTAGCATTGCTGGGAACGTACAGAGTTGTTGAGTAGCTCACGTGACAGGGACTGCATGTGGGCAGCATTTTAGCTACAGTTCCTCTACACAGTGGCTCTAATACAGCTCCTGTATGCAGTGGCTGTAACATAGAATCCTGGGCTAAGCTGAGTTAATCCTCAACCTGCCTTGGAGACAAATGTCCTCTCCCAGAAGCCATGTTCCTCTGTCTGAAAGTAAAGGTATGACAGTCACTTGAGTTGAGGGATCCCATGAAGACCAAATGAGTTGAAATGAGGAAAACTACATTATCTAGACTTCATAAATGATAGCGGGTGTTAGCTTTCAGCATCTCCACTATTCTTTGTCTTCAAATTAATTCCGCAGTAATTGGTGCTGGTTCCTCTGATCCATCTTACTAAGAAACATGGTGTACTTCCACCAGAAATGGTGCACTATGACAGACATTGAAGGGAGCTGAGGCAGGAGGATTGTAAATTGGAGACCAGCAAGGGCTAATTAAACAGCAAGATTATGTTCCCAAAGAAATAGGAGGGGTGCCGGGATATAGCTCCCTGGTAGAACACCTAGCATGCACAGTGCCTTGGGTTCAATTGCTACAGAGAGGGTGGAAAGCTATTGAGTTCTAAAGTCTTTCTGTCTTTTAAGGAAAGATTTGTTCTTTTTTGCAAACAAGCACACTATGTTTCAAAGGTTATACTGAATTGTTAGGCTATTTATCTCAGACTCAGTCTCAGTTAAGCTTTGGTTTTGGGAGCTAGAGAGATGGCTCAGCAGTGAAAAGCACACACTGAACCAGGGTTGTCTAGCCCAGACTGGTTGCTAATCCTGACCCTGAACTGCCTCCCTTCCAGTCTGCCAAGGGCTAGGGTTGCTGGTGTGTACCACTACACCTGGGCGAGCAAGGTGGTTTTAAAAAATATTTAATGTGTGTGTGTGTGTGGTGTGTGTGCGCACATGTGTGTATGTATGAATGTAATGATACATTTGTGGAAGTCAGAGGATAACTTTTGAATATTGGTTTTCTCTTTTATGATATCGGTCCCAAGAACTGAACTCTGCAGTGATATTTTGTTTATGCTATAACAAATAAAGCTTACTTGAAGATCAGAGTGCAGAACTAAGCCATTAGTAAACCATAGATGCCAGACAGTGGTGGCAAACACCTTTAATCCCAGCATTTGGGAGACAGAAGCAGATGGATCTCTGTGAGTTCAAGCCCACTCTGGGCTACATGAGATTGAATCAGTCTATTAGGGAAACCGAGCTCACACAAAGGTGATCCCAGCACTTGGGACCCCACGCCTTTAATCCCAGCAGTGATATGGCTGGGCAGAGAGAGGAATATAAGGGGAGAGAGACAGGAGCTCAAGTCAATCTGAGGATTCGTAGAGACGGATGCAGTCTGAGCATTCGTAGGGACGGGATCGCTCCTTTGGTCCCAACACAGAGAGAGGTAAGAACTCTCTAGTGCCTAGTCACTCTGCTTCTCTGATGCTTCAGCTTTCACCCCGATAGCTGACTCCAAGTTTTTATTATTAAGACCTGTTTGTTAGATTTGGCAGCAAGCTCCTTTATCTGCTAAGCCATCTTGCCTGACTCACATTAGATTTTCGGAAGTCTTAAGTCTGTGTGACTGCTGGTTGCCCATGAGCCAGTAGACGACCCTCAGTCAACATGATTGTGGGAACACTGTAAATATCCCCTAAATCTACTTAGCTTCATTTAACATGGTGTTTTACAAATGAAAGATAGGTAATTCACTATGAAAACATGTTGGTATTTCTAATTACTTTCAAATAATGTCAACATAAGCTCAGCCTATGACCATAATGGTGAAGGAGAGCTTAGCTGGTCAGCTAGCAGTATAAATTCCAGAAGTTGTGGGCTTAAACCATTTGGATTATGAGTATCTCAAAAATCCCTACAATTGCAAGTATTTTTGATAAATATGTGAGAGCCTTGAAAAACACCCTGCAGTTTTCTGATTGGCTTAGTGTAAACATGAGGCATTATTTTTTATTGGTGAGAATGCTGACTGACTAAGGAGCAGGTGAACTGTGGAGGGAGACAAGCTCTTTCTGGAAAAACTAAAAGCAGGGAAGGTGCATGTAACGGCAGAAATTGAGCACCTTAGACACCCATGATGCTTTTATGAAGAAGGCACATGTGACAAGCGTGTCCTGTCTTGTTGTACCTGTAGGAAAGGTGACAAAGTCTTAAGCCTTTGCTTTTGCTTTCTATACATTTAGCTATTGGGTGTTTGTGTTGATTCTACTCTAAGGAATAGGATTCCTGGTTGCCTGGTACTCACTGTAGAAGAAATGGACCTTTCACGTAAGACAGAGGTTTGGCTGGAGGTGGTGACACACACCTGGAATCTCAGTCCTCAGGAAGGTTGAGTTAGGACTGTGATGAGTTCAAAGCTCATACATAGTCATATACATAGTCATCCAAAATCAGCCCATTGGGCTAGTGTGAAATTCTCTCACCGAATAAGAACAGAATAAGCCTCTTTTACTGGAAAGCATGGGCACCATCAGTCTTTTCAGAACAAAGCTACACAAACCATCTGCACTCCCCATTTTCTGTCACTGTGGCACAAACCTCTGGCCACCAGAAACTCTGGGGAGAAGCATTTGTTCTAGCATACAATCCCACGGGATGTGAAGTCCACTGGTGTGAGGAAGGCCATCCGCAGAAGCTAAGGCCAGCCTGGCAGTCAAGAAGCAGACTGATAGTGTCATCTGTACACGGGAAGCAGAGAAAGAGAGAGAGAGAAGAAGAGGGACCGGGAGACAGAAGCTCAGATGCCACCACCAGTGAACGTGTTTCCTCCTGCAGGCTCTGCCTGAACCAGGTTCTCCACTGTCCCCTGCTGAGTAGCACGTGTTCCAACACATGAGCCCGTGGGGCCATTTCCTGTTGAAAGCACAGCACACAGACCTACACAGATGAATGTCTGCACAAGGTGTCCGCACGTATGCATCTGGGTCTGACATTCGCTTCCATTATTTCTGAAGAGCAGCAGCCTGGTGAGCAGCTGCACCACACTCACATCGAACCTCTCCAGTGGCCACTGCCTTAAAACACACAGGCTGGGCTTGAGGGTAAGGGTCCGGTGGAGACATCTACCTGCTTAACAGGAAGCCCTGGATTTAATCTCCAGAAAAAGAGAATAAAAACAGTCCTCCACAAGAGCCAAGTGTCCTCAGGGGTTTGCTTGCAATAAAAATCACCTTTAAAAATATTAGCTAGGTATGGCGATACACGCCTTTAATGCCAACACTAGAGAGTCAGAGACAGGGGGATCTCTGTGAATTCAAAACCAGCCTGGTCTATCAAGCTAGTTCCAGGTCAGTTAGGGCCACAAAGTGAGACCCTGTCTCTCTCTCTCACACACACACACACACTTAGGAAAGAGGCCTGGAGGTGAGCGTTTGCTCAGCATTCATGGGGTCCTGGGTTCAATGCTCTTAGTAAAAAAGCAAAGGTAAAGAAAAGCATTAGGCAATGTAGGTTAGAGAACTAGGACCCATAAGTGGGGAAATACTTATTTCTCTGATCGTGTTATTTCCACAAGAGAGAATGGGTGGAAGAAGTGAGCCAAGCTGTGTGGTCCTCCGTCCTCTTGGCTCTGCCTAGAGCTCAGAAATGAAAGAAAAAAACTTCCCACAGAGCCCACGAATCAAAACAAAAAGTCAGTAAAAACAGTTAGACCAGTGAGTGCTTTAACGGACATACTGAGATGAGAAACATAGCAGGAATATTCCAGAAACTAAGCTGTTTTTAATGACCCCTGCTATTGAGACTGAATTGAGATGAGGAGGCATTTGCTCTTTCCACTACCTGGTTTCCTCCTGGAAATAAAGTCAAGGGTTAGGCAGAATTCTGCTACAAGAACAAATACTGTCAGGTAAAGGTCACCTGTTCATGTCAGCTTGACAAAGTCCCAGTTCTGTGTCTACGTGTGCCTAACCTGTCTTTTATAGAAATGTCTCTCAGGTAAATAGAAAAATTCTAGCAGAAGGATTCAATCAAATTCCCAGAATCAGTTAGTAAAATACTTGTCAACAAAAAGCATTTGTTGATCCTAGTCTAAGAGGCCATGGCAAAGTGTGAGCAAGTAGCTTCCTCTGGACTTCTACCACGTAGGGCTACTGTAAAATTCCCTCTGAGTGCTCGGCAGATCAGGATGCTTGCTGCCAAGACTCACAAGATCCCACATGGTAGAGGGACACAACGGACTCTCAGTTTATCTTCTGACCTCCACATCTCCACACACACAAACACACACATGTAAGCACACACAAACACACACACACACACACACACACACAAAGAGGGGGGGGAACAAAAGCACTTGTAGTAAGTCTTTTGGAAACCTCTACACATTCCCGTAGGTCTTCCTTGATGGAGGTATGATAAAGAAGATAGGATTCATATGCACAGTGGAGCAGTATTCAGTCTTTAAAAGGGGGGCTTCAGAGATAGTTGAGGACTTAAACGCATTTGTCTTCCGGAGGACTAGAAGTTGGGCCCTTGCATTGGCTTCCGGCAGCTCACAATTCCAGCTCCAGAGAACTGTTTTATTACGTATATATGTATATGTATTAAAATAATAAAAGTATTGAAATACAATGATTTCTTAGAAAACAATTTATTGTTCAGCTCCTCTTTAAGATTTGTAAAGCATTTCTACTTCTGCTTGTCTGTGTCTGTGAGTGTCTGCTAGCTCTGCCACAGACACTGCTGGAGTCTCTTAGAGCTGGAGTCACAGGCGGTTGTTAGCCTCTTATGTGGATGCTGGGAACCGAACTCTGGGCCTCTGGAAGATCAGTGAGTTCTCCCTGCAGCCCAGATCTATTCTCGCTGTATTGAAAGAAATGCAAGCGACCAGGACCAGAAGAGTTAGAGGCCTTCACTGGAGTCTGAGCATTTGTCTGTCTCTTGCCTTTCTGCCCCCAAAATTCTAATCCCTCAGGTAGTGTTACTGTCTAGGAGCCAAGTTGTGACCAAATCCTGCTATTCTGTCCCCTCTGGAGAATAAGAGAGAGACAACCAGGCAGAGGGTGACCAGGAACTCCCTGGCTCACTCTTAGGTTATCTGCCTGCCTGCCCTTGGGCTGGGCTGGCTGGATTGGGTAATGGCAAAGAGTGATGGCTGTGGCCCAGGGCTGTGACTGGAGTCATGCCAACTCATAGGGAAGAGGCAGGAATGGAAGCCTGGGCCAGTTCACCTCTCACCTCATTTCTTCCTGTAGCAGAGCTGGCTGAGATCTGGCCATTGTCTCAAGCATCATCTCAAGCGCCACGCCTCAGTTCATCAGTGACAGAAGAATATCCAGGCAGCCAAACATGGTGGAGGATAACCGGGCAGATATAGGCTTTGATTGAAGATGCCACCCAAGCGAATCTCTCAGGAGCAGCCTGCTATGAAGAGGACCCACGAGTGTAAAGGTCCTGAGGTTGCTGAGTTAGGTACCACAGGAACACAGAAAGGTTAATGGGGATCACCAGGCAAAAGTTGGGAGCAAGAGTGTGGAGTAGAGTGGGGGGAAGGGGAGACGGGGAGAGAGAAGGGAGAAGGGGAAGGTTGGGAGAGTGGGATGGTTGAGAGGGGAGGAAGGATGGATATGGGAGCCATTTGGGGGTTGGCAAGAGGTTTGGCTCTAGAGGGGTTCCCAGGTATCCACGGGGATGTCCCCAGCTAAGACCCTGGACAGTGGAGAAGAGGATGCCTGAATTGTCCTTGTCCCATAGTTAGACTGATGACTATCTTGAATATCCCCATAGAACCTTCATCTGGTGATGGATGGAGATAGAGACAAAGACCCACATCAGAGCACTAGACTGGGCTCCCAAGGTCCAGTTGAAGAGCGGAAGGAGGGAGAAGATGAGCAAGGAAGTCAGGACCCCGAGGAGATGGTCCACCCACTGAGACAGTGTGCCTGATCTAATGGGAGCTCAGCCAATTTCAGCTGGACTGGGACTTAACAAGCATGCCATCCAACTGGACTCTCTAAATGTGGCTGACAATTGGGGCTGACTGAGAAGCCAATGATAATGGCACTGGGATTTGTCTCTACTGCAT
Organism: Arvicola amphibius; assembly: GCF_903992535.2. Classification (NCBI taxonomy): domain Eukaryota; kingdom Metazoa; phylum Chordata; class Mammalia; order Rodentia; family Cricetidae; genus Arvicola; species Arvicola amphibius. The sequence goes on from NC_052057.2 coordinate 47,548,104, forward strand.
ATACTGGCTTTTGGGGCACCTTCCTAGGCCTGGATGGAGGGAGGAGTGCCTTGGACTTCCCACATGGCAGAGTACCCTGCCTTCTCTTAGGACTTGAGGGGGAGGGAGGAAGGGTGAGTGGGGAAGCTGGAGGGAAGTGGAAGGAGGGGAAGAAGTAGAAATTTTGAATGGTGTTATTTATAAAGTATTAAAAAAATCAAAATAAAAAAAGAAAGGTCAATGGGGCTGAAGCAGAGGGAGCCTAGTGAGCAGGCAGGGGCCAAATGTGACAATTGTCATCTTACAAAGCCACTGGAGCTTCTCGAGCAAGAGAAGAGTGACTTCCTCACTGGTTTTTATGCCGTGGTTATTGTGTTGTGAAGATGGAAATTGGGGCGGATGTGGAGGGGCAAGCAGAGATGGGGCAGACGCTTTGACAGTAGATAAGGGTGGGGGAAGAGTGAGTGTCTGGATCTAGGCTAGGGTAATGAGAGAGAAAATAAGTCATGAGCTTTGACATAGTTAGCCCCGCCCCTCATTGCCCCCTCTGGTCCCACTGAGATTTCTCACTGATCCCTTTCCCCATAATCCCCCTTCTAGTTTCCAGCCATATGTCTGTGCATGCGTGCGTGCGTGCGTGCGTGCGTGCGTGCATGCGTGTGTATGTGTGTGTGCTTCCTATAGGAGAGAAAGATGAAATATTTATCTTGTGATGTGCTTATTTTCCAAAACATAATAATCTCCAGAACCATCCATTTTCTGCAAACAATATAATATCATTTTTCTTTATGGCTGAAGAAAACCCCATTGTAGCAAGACTGTTTAAGAAAGGATTAGCTTTGGAAAGTAAAACGAGAGCTTGGGCAGTTTGTTTAGATTCCAGTTGAAGTCAAGCAGGCCTGCAGGTCTGAGTTACGCTGTGAGGGACATGCCCGAGGCTCCACTGAGGAAGAGCCAAGCTTCCTGTTTTGCAGCCTTTCCCAGGACAGCCCTTGTCCTTTAGTTTCTGTTGATAATGGAGAAGTCAGGTTTGGCCTTGGCAAATCAACTGTTAGGAAAAAATAGGCTGAGAGGAAACAACACAGACTAGCAAAGGATTGGAAAGGTTCCACAGCCCAGTAGACTTCGGCAGGCGCTCCAGCCTCGGCTCCACACACATTCCCCCACTGCTTCTCTAGGGTCTTCCCTCTTAGCTCCCATTAGTCTCTCTTCCAGGATGCAAATATGGAAATGTCTTGCTGCCCACATGTGCACATACACAAAGACACACACATTTATACACATAAAATAAAATCTATTTAAGTGGGAACATGGTGGTGGTGGAGAGATGACTTGGTAATTAAGAGCATGTTCTGCCCTTGCAAAGGCCCTAAGTTCACTTGCCAGAATGCATGTTGGAGACACACATAGACACACACACACATGCAACATTAAAAATAATTTTAAAGATTAATTATTTACTCTAAGATATCCAAATATTTTGTTGAAAATAAGCAGTGTATCTCATTGGCCTTTACTGCTGTTAATGTAAAACGAATACTTTGTCATTTCTTTTAATCCATGAACTGAGGAGTGGAGCCAATAACTGCACATCAGAAGACTTAGTCATCCGGCTTTAAAACCATTCTACTTAGCAAGTCATGGTGGTGCACACCTTTAATCCCAGCACTCTGGAGGCAGAGGCAGGCAGATCTCTGTAAGTTTGAGGCCAGCCTGGTCTACAGAATGCGTTCCAGGGCAATCAGAGATACATAATGAGACCCTGTCTCAAACATAAAACAACAACAACAACAAAAGTCTGTTGAGCCCTTAAAAGAATTTTATAAATCAATATAATGCCTCACACATTTTAATTGACATCTAAAATATTTCCTAAGAAGTTTAAATGAGTGCAAGGTTGAAGATACATTAACATTTTAAGATAACGCTGCTGGAGAGGTGGCCTGGTCATTAAGGGCGTGTGCTGCTCCTGCAGAGGATGTGAGTTCAGTTCCCAGGACCTGTATCAGGTGGCCCCAGCTGCCTGGAACTCCAGCTCCAGAGATACAGCGCCCTCTTCTGGCCTTCAGGTGGATCTGCACTCACAGGTGCACACACAAACAGAAACACACAAATAAAAATAATTTATTTTTAATTAAAACATAAAAAAGAAAAAATATGGACCCTCTGTACAAGTTCTTAGTAGCTTAAATGATAGAAGAAGAATCCTGATCTAGCCACTGCAGTGCTGGCTTTCATCTCACCAGCTCTGCTAAGCTTAGAGCTTAAGGCCCAGCATCTCTAACCTTCACTTGTTCTTCTGCAATGCACAGATACACAGGTTTTACTCTGTGATGTGTGGTGCATTTTTCTGAGACCTCTTCTTAGTAATTGAGACACCTAGGGACAGCAATATAGTCCAGTGGGTAAAGGCATTTGCTGACTCAGCTAAATTCCCAGACTCCTCCCCCATGGTAGAACTGAAAGTTGTCCTATGACCTCCACGTGTGCTCTGGTATGTAGCAATTAAGGCTGTAGTAATGAAACTCTACTTGCTTCAGCCAGCTATCAAGGGAAAAGGGATTATGTGGTAAACTGCAGCCAATAAAGCTAACATAGCTTGTGAATTTATTGCTCTTTAATAAATAATACGATTGTCAAAAGACACAAACTTTCCAGGTCATATTTCTGATACACAATGCTGTGTTGTTAGTTTACTGTCCACTTGACACCAGCTGTGGTTATGTGGGAAGAGAGACCCTCAACTGCAAAAATGCTTCTATCCGATGGACCTGTAGGTAAGTCTTGGGGGTGTCATTTCTCAGCTTATGACTGATGTGGGAGCACCCAGAAAGTTGTAGATAATTCCATCCCTAGTCAGATGGTTCCTGGGCTGTAAAGAAAGCAGCCACGAGGAGCAAGCCAGTGAGCCACACTCCTTTGTGGTCTCAAAGCAGCTCAACTCTGAGGTCACTCCTTTCTCCTTTCTCAGTTTTGGCCATGGTGTTTCTCACAGCACTAGAAAGCAAATCAGGACATGTTCACAACTCTCTCTCTCTTTCTCTCTCTCTCTCTCTCTCTCTCTCTCTCTCTCTCTCTCTCCCACACACACACAGAGAGATACACACATAAACTAATAAACTATTCTGCATAGTGTGTGTGTGTGTGTGTGTGTGTGTGTGTGTGTGTGTGCAGATGCTCTGCCCTTGGAGGCTGGAGGTCGACATCACATGCCTTCGTCTATTGCCCTCCTTTTTATTTTTGATACAGGTTTTGAGATAAGGTCTCTTTCTGAACATGGAACTCAATAATTTGACTAAAGCAACTGGCCAGCAAATTCCCAGAATTCACTCATCTGTGCACCCCTACCCCGTCATGTTTTGAAAAGGGTATTCAGAAGTTAAATACACAGAAGCAATCTGGGAAAGGTGAAGCTGCAGTTGGAAAACTGAGCATCAGGGAATGGAGAGATGGCTCAGCAGTTAAGAGCACTGGCTGCTCTTCCTGAGGTCTGAGTTCAACTCCCAGCACCCACACAGTGGCTCACACTGAGATCCGGAGCTTTCTTCATGCAGGCAGAACATTGGATACATAAATAAATTTTTGAGAAAGAAAGGAAGGAAGGAAGATAAGAAAGAAAGAAAGAAAGAAAGAAAGAAAGAAAGAAAGAAAGAAAGAAAGAAAGAAAGAAAGAAAGGAAAGAAAACTGAATACCACAGCAGTGGTCCCTTTTCAGGGTCACATATTGTCAGTGGAATGAATCATGTATGTTTTCATGGTCACCAATCAGAACAAAGGTTGCTCTGGGTAAGAGAAACCTTGTGCAATCTCCCAGCCTGACATGCAGAAATGGCCCTGAATTAAGATAGGGAAGATTTATCACCAGGGCCTCCAATAGTGACTGATGACTCTGTTTGGCATTTCTACCGGGGTCACCTTTTGTGCTGTTGAGAGATAGGAGAACAGAAGAGTTGAGCTGATGTGACGGGGACGCTATTATTGCCTCTCTCTCAGTCATCTTTGGATCTGAGGGGAAGTCTCAGAGAAATGTAAACAGGATTGCAGCCACATTTAAATGTGAAGCACGTTCTCCAGCAGAAGGCACAGGACCGGAGCTGCTGCGTGCAGGAAAACAATGAACTGTTAAGCCAGAAACCGAAGGCAGCTTCATAGCCTTGATGTGCATGTCCTGGAGGCAAGCACATCTGAAACGGAAACCACAAACACGTCCCTTCCCTACTGTTTCTCCAGCAGGGAGAGAGGTTTCCAGAGTCCTTTGCTTCCCTTCCACACCAGTCTTGATAAACCTTGTGCACAGCACATTTGATTTTAAATCGAATCTCAAGTGCTCTGCTACTGGGGTCTCTATGTCTCCATGAGAAATTAAAACTCGGAAATTCTAAGGAATTTACCCAAGGAATGGTGCTGGGATTAATGGCCTCAGACTATCAGTCTGAGAAAAAAAATGAAGGCGATCTTCTCAAGTACTCTGGGGATTTTGGATCTGGACTTAAAGTACTTAGGTGATTTTTCCCCGCCGCACCCCACCCCCACACACAGTCCAGATGAAAAGAGTCTTCCTTTTTCACAGGGTGCACTCATTTCTCCACTCTGGAGGACGTTGGAGGCATTCTTGGAAAGAGAATGACAAGCCCTTGTCTCATTTCAGTGTTTCCCTGGCATACAGAGAACGCTCTCATATATACTCTCTGCTGGGAAGCGATGCAGCCTAGAGAGGACCAAAGGGCTGGCCACAGAACCCAGGTAGTGTGCTTGCCTAGCACACACAGAGGTCACTTATGTGTGCCCTCCATCACCACATAAATAGGTATGGGGAGCACAGGCCTGTCGCCCCAGCACTTAGGAAGTAGAGGCAGGAGGATCAAAACTTTAGGTCATTCTTAGCTACATAATAAGTTGAATATCAGCACAGTATACATTCAACCTTGTCTCATTTTCTAAGAAAAGAGGTGTGTGTGTGTGCGTGTGTGTGTGTGTGTGTGTGTGTGTGTGTGTGTGTGTGTGTGTGTGTGTTGGGAACTGGAGACATGGCTCATCAATTCAGCAACTAAGAGCACTGGCTGCTCTTCCAGAGGACCCAGGTTCAATTCCCAAGCCCTACATGGTGTCCCACAACCATCTGTAACTCTAGTTCCATGAGATCCAGTGCTCTCTTCTGGCCATGTGCTGAGCATGCACATGGTACATAGATATGCAAACACATAGGAAACAAAACTAAAAATTGTTTTTATAAAGAAGGGCAAGGATATCTAAAGAGATAGCTCAATTGATAAGGTATTTACCACACAAGTATGAGGACCTTTCAAATACCCAGAATCCACATAAAGCAGGTAACACTATCTGTAATACCAGTGTTTCCATGATGAAACAGAGTTTGGGGGACAACCATCATTGATATGCAGTAAATCATAGGAGACCCTGTCTCAAACAAGGAAGATGAGAGCTGACACCAGAGGTTGTCCTCTGACCTCCACATACGTGCCAAAGCATACACACTTACATACACACAATAAGAATAATACTGCTTTCACATTTTAATAAAGTTTGCCTGAAGTTCAGAGAGTAAAAACGGATGCACTGATCAGCCTTACAGACCAGGAAGTGGTGACACACACCTGTAATCCCAGTAGCCGCCCTAGTTTGCCATAGAAACCAGGCAGTAGTGGTGCACGCCTTTAATCCCAGCACTAGAGAGGAATATAAGATGGGAGGGGACAGCTCTCACACACAGTCTCATTCTGAGATTTCTAGAGACAGGATCACCATTCCTGACTGAGGTAGAGATAAGAGCCAGTGGCTAGCCGTTTTGCTTTTCTAACCTTCAGGTTGATCCTGTCTCAAACAATTTCTGTCTCTGGGCTTTTATTAATTGTACTACAAGGCTGGCCATAAGTGGCTTTTAGACATAAAGCAAAGAAAACCAGCCTACAATTCACAATCCCAGAGAACCTAGACAACAAAGAGGATCCTAAGAGAGACATGCATGCTTCTAATCTACATGGGAAGTAGAAAAAGACAAGCTCTCCTGAGTAAATTGGGAGCATGGGGATCATGGGAGAGAGGAGAAGGGGAGGGGAGAGGAAAGAAGGGGAGTAGAGAAAAATGTATAGCTCAATAAAAACAGTAAAAAAAGAAGAAAATGCCATCAAAAGATCCCAGACTAGTCCTGCATCCCTTGGAGGAATGCGTGTCTGTGGTGATCATACAGGGGTCCACAACAGTAGGATTTTCCCACAAATGGGTGTGCTAAGCTGAACTGAGGAACTGCCTCCCAGTGAAGGTAAAAGGCTTAGTGAGGTGCACTCGAGAAGCACGTGGGTCCTTTGACAACCTGATGACAGGTCTCTGCTCCCACATCCATCCTGGGGATACAAAGGCAAAGACACATGCTACTGTCACGAGAAAGACCAATTCCATCATGTCTGCCTAACCCATTCTCTTTTAAGAAGACAGTCTAGGGGTAGACTGAGGTTTGGATCCTCACTGGGGACCAATGACCTGCGTCCCAGTAGAATTGGGTAGCAGCACAAAGATGTGGCATGCAAATGTTTGGCTATCTTGGTGCTCAAGTTACGCTACTGTGGATCATACATAGTTGAGGGGAGCCTCAGGAATTCAGAATCCATGCTGACATGTTACATAACCAATTCCCTTGGCACTTGAAGCAAGCAGAGCCTCCTGTACGCAGAACATACCTAGTCCTGGTGCATCCGAGATGTGGCTCTGTTTAGGTCATCACAGGTGTAGTTCCTTTTAAGAATCACCCAAACTGCCTATGTCTCAGGAAGTCCAAGCTGATATCACACCACAGTTCACTTGCAGAAAGATTGCTTTCTTATGAACCTATGGAGGTTGGGCTGGGGTCTTGTTACCACTACTTCCCAGTTTCCTTCATATATGTGTGTGTATACTTGAGTATATATGTATACCTAGACACACACATCTGTGAACACACACATATATATGAAGTATATATGCTCAATAATATATAATATAACATATATATGAGTGTGTTTTTATTTATGTATTTGTGTGTAGGTACCTGTTTGTAAGGGTGCTCGTGAAAATCAGAAGAGGGTGTCAGATCCCCCCAGAGTGGTAGTTACAGGTAGTTGTCAGCCCGCCAATGTGGGTTCTGGGAATTGCCCTGTGCTTCTGAAAGAGAAGTTAGGACTTTTGACACAAAGCCATCTTGAAAAGTCTGCTCTGCGGTACAGGGATGTGTTGAAAGTTACAGCTCACCAGCACCAACTCACCTCACTTCTACGGCTCCTCTTCACCCAGGGCTTTTAGATGTGTGTACAAGCAGAATGGGATTTGGCAGGTTGCCATTGACCAGCCAGTGCTTTGTGCTCCGTTTCCTTAAGGAGAATTGGCCAAGGTTAATTTGCCTTCATGTGGCTCAGGAAGCAGTGAGACCACTGAGCTCCCCTCAATGGGGAGGGTGGGACCATAGGAAGAATGAGCTTCCAACATGGGTCCTTTGTATGAACAACATAAACGATGTCTCTGTGGTTGGCTCAGATAAAGACATGATTTGAGGGACAACATGTTCCAGGCAGTGTTCTCAACTGGTAGATCTGATAAAAGTCAGGACCAGCCCAATGAATAACTTTTGAAAAGAATTTAGGTCAGAGCATGCTTTAAAAGCCAAGCAAGATTAAGGAAACATCCATGATCAACAAGCTCCTAAGCTCCAAGATGAAAGCACCTTAGAGGCTTTCTGGCCATGGACGATAGCACATTTTAGTGCTAGGCATTTCCTTCTTCCTTTGCTTGACTTCTCTCTGTTAAATGAAACTACGAAGGAAGAGGTGCACAGCTGCGTGCGGTGCACAGCTGTATGTGGTGCTGCACAGCTGGGTATTGGTGTACAGCTGTGTGTGGTGGTGTACAGCTGTGTGTGGTGGTGCACAGCTGTGTGGTGGTGCACAGCTGCATGTGTGGTACATAGCTGTGTGTAGTGCACAACTGTGTGTGGTAGTGCACAGCTGTGTGTAGTGGTGCACAGCTGTGTGTGGTGGTGCACAGCTCTGTGTAGTGGTGCACAGCTGTGTGTGTGGTGCACAGCTGTGTGTGATGTGTACAGCTGTGTGTGGCGCACAGTTGTGTGTGTAGTGTACAGCTGTGTGTGGTGCACAGCTGTGTGTGGTGGTGCACAGCTGTGTGTGGTGGTGCACAGCTGTGTGTAGTGCACAGCTGTGTGTGTGGTGCACATCTGTGTGTGGTGGTGCACATCTGTGTGTGGTGGTGCACAGCTGTGTGTGGTGCACAGCTGTGTGTGTAGTGTACAGCTGTTTGTGGTGCACAGCTGTGTGTGTAGTGTACAGCTGTGTGTGGTGCACAGCTGTGTGTGTAGTGTACAGCTGTGTGTGGTGCACAGCTGTGTGTGGTGGTGCACAGCTGTGTGTGATGTGTACAGCTGTGTGTGATGTGTACAGTTGTGTGTGTGGTGTACAGCTGTGTGTGTGGTGCACAGCTGTGTGTGGTGCACAGCTGTGTGTGTTGGTGCACAGCTGTGTGTGTTGGTGCACAGCTGTGTGTGTTGGTGCACAGCTGTGTTCTGTGGCACAGATAAGTGTGGTGGCACACACCTAAAATCCTTAGCAATTGGGAGGTTGTGGAAAGAGTGTCAGGTGCCCAACAGCAGCCTCCAAGGCATAATGAGTTCAGTCCAAGGCCATCCCAAACTACATGGACACTGTCTTAAGTCTGTTCAGCTCATGTAAAGGAAGAACCACGGAAAAACATGATCCTGCCTGTGCAGTTCCTGGAGGTCCTCAGTTCTATTCATTTACTTTTGAGACAGGGTCTCATCACCTAGAGCCCAGGCTCCACTCAGATTCAATTTGTAGCCAAGCACGTGCCACCATCCCCAATTTTGCCCAGTGCTGGGTTGGACCAGGGCTTTATGTCTTGTCAGTCTATGGCTGTGCTGCATCCTCGGCCCTCCTCGGTTCTTTTACACTGAAAATCTAGACAACATTTGCCCATACCAACTGCAGCTGGTAACAGGGAGAGGGTACCACGGCACTGGGTGGGCGCCACTCCTGGTAGCACTAATCAAATACCTATTGGCCTGCCAGTGCACATTAATAGGGATACAAAACACCATCTGTGAGTTATCAGTGCTGCCCAGACCTAATCTGCTCTTTAGTGGGTCAGTTCTAACTGTCATTGACTTCTGTCATTAAATCAACACAGTACGCAGGAGCACGCCTACTTGGGGCTCCAGAGTCAGTAAACACTTAATTCACAGAAACTCCACAAGTAGAAGGTCCCTTCCTAGTATTATAAATTGAAGGCCTTTTCCAAAGGAGGTTCCCCCATGGGACATGGTCTGGTTCACTGATAGGTCAACCCAAAGCCACACTCTGCTGGATGTCAGTATTCTTTGCTCTCTACATGGTCAAATCATGACACATGACATATAAGACTCACCAACCCGATGGACGAAATCAGCCGCAATGCAGCTGGCAGCACAGGCTACTGCCAACCCCACCTCTGACACACCATGCTGCACGTTCAGATTTCTGGGGCATGTGCAGTGGCCTCACTGAAGAGTCAGGAGGATTACAAACAAAACTGTATTAAATCAAGATACCAATCTCAGGACTGGATCTACAGCAAAAACTAGCTCCGTGCTAGTAAGAATGGCAACACATGCCTGTAAACTTGGCTCCCAGATGGCAGAGGTGGAGGGTCAAGGATAGTGGTACATACCTGTAACCTTGGCTCCCAGGTGGCAGAGGTGGAGGTGGAGGGTCAAAGATGGTGGCACACACCTGTAACCTCAGCTCCCAGAGGGCAGGGGTGGAGGTGGAGGGTCAAGGATAGGTGGTACACACCTGTAACCTCAGCTCCCAGAGGGCAGGGGTGGAGGTGGAGGGTCAAGGATGGGTGGTACACACCTGTAACCTCAGCTCCCAGAGGGCAGGGGTGGAGGTGGAGGGTCAAGGATAGGTGGTACACACCTGTATCTTCAGCTCCCAGAGGGCAGGGGTGGAGGTGGAGGGTCAAGGATGGGTGGTACACACCTGTAACCTCAGCTCCCAGAGGACAGGGGTGGAGATGGAGGGTCAAGGATGGGTGGTACACACCTGTAACCTCAGCTCCCAGAGGACAGGGGTGGAGGTGAAGGGTCATCTTGAGTTCTCCAGGACAGCCTGGAAGCAGACTGTATTTCAAAACAAAACAAACAAACAAAAACCTAGCCTGATCAAGAGACAAAATATTTGTCATTTATGTAAACTGATACAATAAAGGCCTCTCTACCAAACCAATAGCAACTAGAACAAACAGGTCCACATGGGCTACTCTAGACTATTAACCATCAAGTTTTCAGGCTTCATAAACAAAACTCTAAATGCAACCCAACACAAGGCTAGACACACACCTGTGACCTTTTATTTGAGAGATGCTAAAGATGCAAGTGGTACCTTGTGCCAGGCCTGGTGTGATGGAAGGTTAGTCTCAATGTCTTTTCGACAGGATCTGAAATCACCTTGGAGGTAAACCTCCAGACACACCTGTGGGAGACTGTCTAGCCTCTGAGGTGTGGGACATTATGTTGATTAGGTTAACTGAGGTGAAAAGACACAAAATAAACGTAGACAGCATCATTCCCTGAATGTTGGTTCACTTGTTCCTAAAATTTCTACAAAAACAAGCTGTGGAATTATAAGCCACAATTACTACAATATGGATTTAATGTCCCTAATCCACAGCTCTGAAATCTTTACTCCTCAATCTGAAGCTGTTGAAGCACTGATATTATACTACAAATGGAGATTCCACACCTGATGTGGCTTGTTGCTAACACAGGCACCAAAATGTCTGATTAGCATCTCCTTCAGACCATGTTGTAAGATGTATACGGTCAGATAAACAGATTTTACTTTTAGGCAAAAGTCTTACCTCAAAGACGCCTTGTAATGTATATGCAAATTCTCAAACATTTGAAAACAATCAAAATCTGACTGCTTCTGGTATACGGAGCAGGGGCTACTTAACACAGGGTAGCTTTAAGACTACAGATGTTTTTTTATTGTTTTATTTACTGTTTGAATGAGAATACCGCCCCCTCCATAGGCTCATATGTTTGACTGCTCAATCCCTGGTTGGTGGAACTGTTTAGGAAGAATTGAAAGGTTTTATTTATTGAAGAAGGTGTATCATTTTGAGGTTTCAAAAATCTGCATCATTCCCAGTTAGTCCTCTCTGCCTCACGCTTGTGGATCAAGATGTAAGTGCTCAGCTACTGTTTTAACACCATGGCAGCCTACATGATGCCATGCTCTCCAACATGGTGGTCATGGACGCTAACCCTCAAGAGCCATGAGACCAAAATCAAATCATTTTCTGGTGGCCTTGGTCATGGTGTTTTGTCACAGCCGCTGAAAAGTGATAAAGACACAGGGTCTCTGTATGGAGCCCTGGCACTCATTGTGTAGATGAGGCTGGTCTTGAACTCAGAGAGATCTGCATGCCTCTGCCTCCTGGGTACTAAGATCAAAAACCTGCAATTCCTCACCTGCCTAGTTGCCATTTAAAAACAAAAACTCTCTTATATCATAAAAACCAAAACATAGAGTAGCAAACCATTGCTACAGAAGAGTAGGTTTTCCATTTAAAATTTTAAATTATTTTTATATCTGTATGAGTGTTTTACCTACATGCATATCTATGCACCACTTACATGCCTAGTACTTGCAGAGGTCAAAAGAGAGCATTGAATCCCCTGGAAGTGGGTAGTTGTGAGTGCCCATGTAGGTGCTGGGAATCAAACTGAGGTCACCTGCAAGAACAGCTAGTCGAGATCTCCAGCCCCAAGAGCAATTCTTCCAACGGCGTCTGTAGTCACCTTTTCTGAGACCTTTGTTCCTCCACACATACACCTTAGGTGTTGTGTAGACTTCGTTCTTTTCAGCCTATAGCATTTTCTCAAGCTTCTCTTTTAGGAAGGTTTTATGATATTGAGCGCCCTCATCATTTATCGTAGGATGTCTTCATCTCTTTCTGACTTCTCTTCTAAGACAGTTGCACTACGTAACCCCGGTTGGCTTTGAACTCATGATCCTCTGGCCTCAGCTTCCCCAGTGGTGGAAGGATAAATATGCTCCACCACACCCTGTCTCTGACACTTAAAAGACAGCATTTTTGTTCATAGAAGTCTTGACACCTTTTAAAAAACAATTTAAATATATCAATCTTCTAGGCTTCAAAGCTTATGATTTAAAAAAAAAAAATGAAAACTCTAGGCTGGCCGGACGGCTCACTGTGTAAAAGCACTTGCCTCCAACCTGATGATCTGAGTGTAATACCCAGATTCCACAATGGGTAGAAAACTGGCCTGAAGGCTGATCTCTGACTTCTGCGTGTGTGCCATGGTAAATGCATGCCTGTTTTTGCACAAACACATATGAGAGAGAGAGAGAGAGAGAGAGAGAGAGAGAGAGAGAGAGAATATGACAAATTAAAATTTAGAAAACAAAACTTAAGCCGGGAAGTGGTGGCACACGCCTTTAATCCTAGCATTTGGGAGGCAAAGGCAGGAGGATGTCTGTGAGTTTGGGGCCAGCCTGGTCTACAAGAGTTAGTTCTAGGACAAGCTGCAAAGCTACAGAGAAACCCGGTCTCCAAAAGAACAAAAACAACTTAACTTGTGTTTTTTTTCTGGCATAGAATCTAAACCAAAACAAGGAAAGACCCCGTCTCTTAATCCTCTTAGAAATCAGCAGGAGGAAATCATGTCAATGAAAGCAAAAGTCTATTAATTAGTTTCGGTTGGCAAAGAATTTGACTGTGAAGAAAACAATTAAGTAATTAATTTTACTTGGTAATAAAATAATACTTTCTGTCTCAGAGTAGGGCAAACATTTTGAAAGTTAAAAACTTGTGTAGCCCAATGGTTCAGACCACCTAGGTATTGCAAGGTTGACTATATGATTGGGTTTTACATTATTCGAGGGTTCATCTTTAAATTGTCAACTATAATGAAGACTATGAAGGCATCAAATACTGTTTATGGAAGATTGCCCTTTTTATTCCAGCCTTGTAAGTTATCATAGGAAATAGATTTTCTTTTGAGTCCTCAACAAACTTAACCAAAATGAGAAATTTTCCTCAGTTTATAACAGTTTCAGGAGTTTCTGCCTATCTGACATTTTAGCTCTATGGAGCAGGGAGAAGTCTTGGAAGATGGTCAAGAATGGAGAAAATTCAAATGACTTTTGGCCACACCTACTCACCATGCCTGAAACTCAGGCCAGTTGTGGAAACTTAATCCCCAGCTCCTTCACTGATTTGGGCTTCCTTCTAAGCAAAAATAGTTTGATGTGCTATTGTCTGCTAACACACATAAATTTTACATTGAATTAAATGCTTGTCAGCTGTCTAATGGCATGAATCCCCGGCTGTAACATCACACAGAATAACTCTACCGTATTAAATATCCTCTTGTTACATATCCCTACCCATACCCGACTCTTAGCATTTACTGAGGTAAGTCTTCCCTTACTGCCAACTCGTGCTCGGAGGACCAGAGGCTTACAAGGAAATTCTGAAAACAGCATGACTTAGTCATGATAGCTGCTGGTAGTTACTCTAACTGAAGAAAATGACAGCTGGGCTTCTGCTGAGAGAGGAATGGCTTACCAGGCAGAATATGACCCGGAAATACTGCTGTCACATGGACACACACGAAGAGAGCGAGGGTCAGGAGAATAAGGTCAGCATGGGTGGGGGTGGGGGTAGGATGGGGAGGAGGAAATTCCTTTTTGGGTTTTCTGTTTGTTTGGTTGGTTGGTTTTAGAGATGGTTGAACTATACAGCCCCAGCTGGTCTGAACTCACTATGTAGACCATGAGGGCCTCAACATCACAGTCTGTCCCTGCCTCCCAAGTGCTGGGTCGGGCTCAAGGAACCTTTACCTCAGCCTCCCAAGTAGCGGGGGGTTATAGTCAGGTGCTGGGCCTTGTTAAGTCTTTTAGGTTTCCATTTTTCAACATTTTTCATGCTCTTGGTTTTTCTGTGGGAGATGGGAAAACAACAGGTTTTTCCCCCTAGTTTAAATTCCTGCTTCATTTGGTGAAGTGTGTACCGCTAGCCTCTCAGTCAAGGACTTTGCTGTCTTTAAACATCTTAAATGTTGACGACACTGGCTTAAGCTGCCCTTTGTTTTGTTGTTCACATTTTTACATTTATTTTATTTCCTTGCTTGTGTATTTGCGTGCACACACACACACACACACACACACACACACACACGTGTGCCTTCTCCCACACATACATATCCGTAGGTGCACTCCCAGCACCACATCATGTGTAGAGGTCAGGGGACAGCTTGGGGAAGTCACTTCTCTCCCCGCACCATGTGCAGGAATTGAACTTAAGTCCTCAGGCTTGGCAGCAGTGCTTTGCCTGCAGAGCCAACCCACAGGGTTCAAAGTCTCCTTCTGGTGATGTTTGCTGATGGATACTCATCTTACTGCAACTGACTTCCAGAGTGCCTCAAATACAGTTAGAACTGTAAGCTTTAATCAAATAACAGCAAAGGAGCTGGGCATGGGGCTACAAACCTGTAGTCTCACTACCCGAAAGGCTGAAGCCAGAGGACCCTTAGGCTAGTCTGGGCTATATAGCCAGAACTTGATCTCCACGAAGGAAAAAAAAAGAAGAAGGCAGGATAATTTTATTTAACCTTTACACCAAAATGGCCATGGCAGCTCATACCTATAACCCAGTGTCAGGGGGGCTTCCAGTCATGTGCAGTCATGCTTGGTTTATGCATACGGCTTGAACTGGAAGTCTCATGCACACTAAGCAAAGGCTTGAAGAACGGGGCTACAATGCCGCCCCTGTTTTAATTTTCTGAATGTACAGCATGAGAAGTGGGACCCTTCCATTTCCAAGTGTCTGCCGTCCCACTGAAAGGAGAAATGCAGCGATGCATTATGATGTAATTATATCTTACATCCCAAGAGCCCCCACAGCCAGAGTTAATCTAACCTGCAGCCACTGAAGACACAAGACTGCTGTCCTTCTGTGTGCTCTGCCTGTGTGTCTAACCTGCCTTCACGAGAACAAAGTGACAGTTGGCCTTACTTGCCTTTCATGTCACAGGTAGTCAATGTTTACAACCTGAACTAATGCATAGCTGTAAGTTTAAATTATGTACTCCTCCATGACCCTGACCCAGAAAATGCATATGCATCCTTTGCTGAAAGCTGCAGGTATAGAGGTTAAAAGCAACTTCCTAAAATCTGCCATGAAGGTCGGAGGCAACATTCATGGATGTTGGTAGATGAACATGATGTTCCCTGTCTGGGTCAGTTGGAGGCAGTGACTTGATCCCTTGTGGGAAGATTGAAAGACTTCTGTAAAGTACCCATTCCTTCCCATGTGAAGATGCATCCTATGCTGTTCAATAAATGAGAACATAAAGGCCTTTGTTAGGACAGACACCTCAGACTGTCACACCTGAGCAGACACAGACACAGGAATAGATTCTCCAGGCAGGCAACGGTTCTGACTCACCAAACAGATTTGGGGAGCACGGAATAGAGAATTCCAGTCTGGACTCCATTTTGGTTAAATGACTCCTAGGGGAAGTGAAAGGAAGAAGCTTTATTTCTTTTCTTCATGTAATACGGATTCCTTCCGGGTGACTCAGTGTTAATCACTAAGTGCTTTTAATCCATGCAGAGAAACAAAAGTGAAACCCACACAGAAGAGAAACTTAAGGATTCCTGGAAGCGAGGCTAGTTCTGGGAAACGGTACAAAGCAGGAACTCCACAAGGAAGCTAGAGAGTAAGCACACACCCCCAGGCATACCCCGAAAACAGCCCTTCTGAGAGCCCTTTGCTAGCTTTTCTTGGTTATTTACCATGCTGACCCTTCACAGACTATACAGCAAGCATACAAAACAGTCCATGCTGGCTGGGGGAGGCACACCCAGACTTCAGTGTTTCCTTACTCCAGGATAATATTTGGGAGGCTGGCCCGGGAGGATTGCCAAGGGTTCAAGGACAGACGAGGCTACAAAATACATCCCCATATCCCTGCAAAAGAAAGGAAGGTAGGGGAAGAGGAAGGAGAGAAGGAAGGAAAGGAAGAGGAAGGAGAAAAGGGAAAGGAAAAAAATATTTCCTATGTATGAGATACATACCCATAATCCCAGAGATGGAGTCGTGGAGGCAAGAGGCTAGCCTGGGCTTTGTAATGAGCCCTTGACTCAAGTCAGACCAAGCAGCCTGCAAAAAAATAAAAGTGAAAGAAAGGAAGGAAAGAATTTAAGTCTGAGCATAAGAAAAATCACTCTATTGTACTTTTCAGAAGAAACACTGATTTAAGAAAAACAGCAACAGCTAGACTGGGATAAGGGCTTTGTAGGGGTGGGAGGCAGTGGCATGCTTGAGAAGGTGTTGGAATATTGGCTGGGTTTGGGGTCTGGCAGTCCTGAGTTCAGTGGTCACTTTGGAATCTGGAACTAAGTGTCTATTCTGTCCAGTGTTTTTCGCAGGCTTTTGTAAGCATGGGCTTCTGGCAGGAAGCTCTTTGTCTGTTAGCAATGTCTGCAAGCAATGCTTCTGACTGGTAGTGGGAGGGGCTTGTCCTGAGGCCTCCAGCCTAACACTGACAAGGTAGATAGAGCATTCAATTAGAAGAAGACCATTTCCAGTGATGGAGGAGAGATGAAGGAAGGGTTCATCCTCTTTCCCAGTGCAGCTGCCTCCCGCCCCTGGGGAAGGAGCAGGCACTCTGCCCAGATACTTCCATTAGAGAAGGCGGGCTAGCCTCAGGCTGAACGGCAGCAGCAGCTCCTGGGGGCACAGCAGTTAACACTGAAGCAAAGTTGTGGAGAAATAAACTTGAAATATGAAAAGAAAGGAAACATGAGGTTCAACCTACTTAGTATCTCTGAGCAGAACCTTAATCCTGTTAGCTGGAGCCCAGTGGTCCTAACTAACCATCCACACCTCTGCTGAAGCCAACCTGAAGACAGATACTGGTGGTGCAGACAGTATTATTCAAGTGCAGGTCTTTGCCTAAGGATTCCCCTTTTTGAAAAGGAAGTGGGCCAGCCGGATTATCAGTGGCCAAACCCACCAACCTGGATTAATAACAAATAAATAATAAAAAATAAATGTTTTATACATATGTATATATATCATATTTATACACATATTAAATTATTATATTAAAATTTTATATATGAAGTATATATATTTATGAGGAATTTTATGGAGTGTGAATTTCCTCCCTGGCACTGTGATAAAATCTGACAAAGAAGCTTAAGGGAAGGGGTTCATTATGACTCACACACAGTTCCCGCTTCAATCCACCACGGAAGGGAAGCCACAGCAGCTGTAGCGGAAGGCTGTTGCTCACACTGCATGTGCAATAAGGAAGCAGAGAGGGACCAGTGTATGCCTCTAGTGATGACCTTGCCTTCCTCTTTCTGTGCAGTCTAGGAGCCCAGGGAACGGTCTGGCCCAGAGTTAAGATGGCTTCTCTTATCCCAATTACTGCAATGAAGAGAATCTCTAACAGACAGTCTCAAGGGCTAACCTTCTAGATGCTGCCTCACAGGTGTACACAGAGGCTTTCTTTCCTCTTGGGGAACCCTAGGATCTAGTACACTGATCACATAGGGTGATATGTGATAGAACTTTTGATCCTGTGCTTGAAGTTTTGTGTTTTACAATAAATATATCTTTTTGATGACTTTGGAAGGCAGAGCCTTGTTATAGCTGAATTCCATCCCTGAGGAGAATCTATTACTGAGTTCCATCCCTGAGGAGAACCTGTCACTGAGTTCCATCACAGAGGAGAACCTATCACTGAGTTCCATCCCTGAGGAGAACCTGTTACTGGGTTCTATCTCTGAGGCCTACACAGGAAGGAAAATTTGTTACTGAGTTCTGTCTCTGAGGAGAACCTGTTACACACACACATTTTGCAAGTGAGAAAGAAGTAACCATAAGAGCCTTTCCTTAGAAATCTCCACGTGGAAAGGCTGCTGCAGATGATAGTGCAAAGAGGGGAAGTGAGCTTGGCCACGCTTTCTTCACTGTGCTAATTCAAACACAGCACCAGGAGCTGGAGAGACAGCTCAGGGGTCAGCCGTACTTGCTGCCTTGCAGAGGACATACCAGGTGGCCTGTAGTTCTGGCTCCAGAGTACTTTGGCATCCCTGGCCTCTGTGGGAACTTCCTCCATGTGTGCATACCCGCATACAGACATCTACTCATAGTAAAACTGTCCGAGGAATGCTCCTCTCGTTGCGGGGCAGCCCTTCTCTTTGGTAGCGTTATTTTATCTCTCTAAATTTGAGTCTGTTCTGTTCTAACTCCGGTGCCTTAAATGACACTGTCTTTTTAAAGCCTTTATTGCAGGACACCCCTGGCATCCCAACACTGCCCCCCTGTCCACTAGACAGCAGATTGATTGTGGGGAAGCTGCACACCCATCTACCAGTGAGAGAAGATAGAACGGCTCAGTGGTTGTCCGCACTGGCCTTGTTCTGCGCACAGGTCAAGACCAAGAATTTGATTCTTTGTTCTGGAAATTCTAGTGCTCACCCAGGAAATCTCTGAGTGATGTCAAGCCTGTTTGTGGTAACACTGTGCTTCAAGTAGAAAGGAGGTAGTTGTGGCTTTCCAAGGCAGACCAGACTGCCAAGTGTCCTTGATTGAACTTGTTTCTGCTACTACACGCCTTCTGGCCCTTCTGCTTCTCTTCTCCCCAGCTGCACCCATAACACCGATGTGGGACAAAGAAACAGCTTGTCCTGAGGTAGGGGTTTCACAGCTAACTGTCGTGATCAATGCCAAGCTGCAGTACATTTACGTAGAATAGATGTATACTAGCTTGCATATCTTTATTTTCACAGGGGCGGGTTGAGTAGGGGTCTCGCGCAGTCTGAGCTGTTCTCAGAGCCACTGTGTAGCTGAGGATGACCTTGAACTCCTGATCTTCCTGGGTGCTAGGATTACCAGTGTGAGCCATTGTATGTAGCTTGCACACGTGTGTTCTAAAACACTGAATGCTTTTACCAGCCCAGGTGGAACGCCCTCATTTCCTCTCTTCTCCAGGCATTGAAATGTCAAATTCTGCAGGACTTGTGGCCAGCACTGCCGATTTAGTCTCTTAGAAACTGCTTCTGAGAGGTTAATGTGCTGTTTTTTAATCTTTTACAAAATAGATAAGATTTGTGTTTGTGTGTGTGAGTGAGTGTATTCCGTGTGTGTGTGTGTGTGTGTGTGTGTATGCATGCTTGAAGGAGCAGTAAAAGCGGCCAATACTCTTAACCACTGAGCTATCTCTTCAGTCCTGAGAGTTCTATTTTAGCTGGCAGGAAATTAGTTTGTTTACAATTTCAGGAAACTGGGTGGAGTGTGTTGTAGATAAATTTTGAATTGCGAGTGTATTGTTTTGTTGTGTGTATTGTTTTCTTGTGTGTGTATTGTTGGGGGTCAGGTCCTTTCCTACTATGAGTTGTATTCCTAGCTCTAAGTATATTATTATAGTCAACTAATTAAGTGAGCTTAATTAATGTAAAAAGAAAGAAATTCAAAATCTTTTCTTGCACAGAAAGATGTTCCAGATTGGTTTGTTTATTCATAAAGAAGAGAAAAGCAATCAGAAACAAAATCAAAAAGACTAATTTTCAGATGATGAGACCCTATCGCTGAAGATACAAAGCACTTCAGTTGCAGGAAACAGAAAAAACGAGGTGGAATTGCCCTGCAAATTCCCCCCAGCTGACTGGCTTCCTTAGTGCTGAGAGACACTGTGCAGGCCGCTGGGCAACACGTTACCAATGCGCGTGGCTCCTGCATGCTATGAGGCTGATGGGGGGAGGGGGGTTGGGAGGGTGCCACTGGGCCGTGACTGTCACTGAGGCTTCTAAGCAGTCTCCAGTTGGTGTGAGACTTGTTTCACAGGAAGGAACTCATGCTGGGCTATGTAAACCTGGTCAAAAACCCAAAGCTGGGAAGGTCATGGAATGACCCTCACAGACTTGTTGAATGCTTGATCATTAGGAAGTACCTACTTGACAGGGACTAGGAGGCATGGCCTTCTTGGAGAAAGTGGGTCCTTATGAGTGGGCTTTGGGGTTTCAAACGCTCAAACTAGGCCCAGTGTGTGTCTCTCTCTCCCTCTTTCTGCTGCTGACCCAGATGGAGAACCTTCACGGTGCTCCTCTCCAGCACCATGTCTGCCTGCATGCTGCCTTGTTTCCTGCTGTGGTGATGATGGGCTTAACCTCTGACCTGTAACCCAGTCCCAATTAAATGCTTCCCTTTAGACGCATTGCTGTGGTTATGGTGTCTCTTCACAGCAATAGAACAGTGGCTAAGACTCAGGTCCTACATGAGGATACTGTAGTGATTTTGCTATACAGACATGCTGTTAAACTGCCTTCCAAATATTTAAGGTTTGTGCCTGTGACTTGTGCTGTTCCCAAACTTGGTCAACGAGGCCTCTGCAGTGGGGGGAAGTCAGTGCTGAGACCCATGGCTGGCCAGAGTGCTGAGGATCAGTTAACTATTGAGTGCTCATCCCTAAACGGAACGTTTATGTTAAGCCCATCAAAGCTCGGGAAACAACACTGAAGAGGGCAGAGAGAAGATGTGAGCCTTAACATGGGAGGAGAGCCAGGGAATGCTGTCTTCAGCACAGCGTGGGGCCAGAGCAGCTGTGGTTATCTTCACAAGAGCAAGCTTATGACTGGGGCAGAGAATGGTGTGGATCCCAGAGGAGGAGCTGTTGGTGATGGCTGCTTGAGGGGGTGATTTTCCTCAGTGGCATGGCCACTGGTGGAAGATCTGGTGGATCCCTATCCCTTGGTTACAAAGGTAGCTGCAAAGAAGAGGAGGAGGAAGGCATGGAAGTGGAAAGGGGCAGGATTGGGGGAGTCCAGGTAGAGTGGAAGGGGGGATTTGGGTTGGATATGATCATAATGCATTGTTTACATGTATGAAATTGTAAAAACAATTCAACTGAAGTTTTGAATACAGCTCGGTCAGACTGTGTTCATGAATGTAAAGTGATTTACTTTTATTTTCAGTTGCTGCTTTTCCACAGGAGATATGGAGCAGAGTTCTTTGTACTTTTCCTTGCCCTATAATTGATGGGTCATACGAATGTTGCTTTTTGTTGTCATCAGAGACACCAAGCATGTGTAGTAATGAGAGAAGCATGGGAAGGAAGGGAGAGAGGAAGAGAGGGAGGGAGGGAGGGAGGGAGGGAGGGAGGGAGGGAGGGAGGGAGGACTAAAATGAACCTGATAGTCCTAGGGAGAACTAGAATGAGCCGACAAGGGCAAGCTGCCTTTGGCTCTTGGAACACCGGCTAGCAGACGCCCTAAGTCTTGTTGAGGCAGGATAGGAAGATTAGTGTTTCATTACTCTTTTGTTGCTTGGAGGAAATTCCGTAACCAAAGGCAGTTTAAGGAAGAGTTTATTTTGGTTTATACAGAGGATCAGCTGTCCGTGATGGCAGCCAGAATAGGAAGTAGTGAGATTTTATCTCAACCACACACCAGAAACAGAAAGACCTAGAAGTGGAGTGGCTGTAAGCTGTCCAAGGCCGCCCCTGGTGATGCACTTTCTCCTACAACGGTGCACCTTCTAAAGGCTGCACAGTTTCCACAAACAGGGACAGTGAAGGCCTGGTGTTAATTAGGCCCCCATCCTGGAGTTTGGCTAAAACCTTGTGTGATTCTCATGGGATGAGGACCACACCTCCCGGAAGGATCAGTTTCACCCCGCCGGACTGGAAGACTACATTTCCCAGAAACACCACAACGGACAACCACGCCTACGCAGATTCTTATATATACCAGTGTTAAATCCATCCCCTCTCTCTTTCTTGTCCCTCCCTCCCTTGACCCGCACTGTCGGGCACACCCTTCCCTTAATAAATAATTCTCCCACGCACGTGGTCGCGTCCTGGGTCTCCCTTCCTCCGGCTCCGCGATACACCCCACGCCAGAAAAAGAAGAACAACATTGGTGCCGAAACCCGACGGCTGTGTCCCCCGGATTTCGGGACTGGGGCTCCGGGCTTGGCGCCAGCCTGGTTCCCCCGGACCGTGCCGGACCGGCTGAAGAACTGGAGACCTGAGACCTGAGGACCGGAGGCCCTATGGACTAAGCCACCTGCTTCACATCTCAACACCTGCCTGTGCGCGGCTCTTCATCCAACACCGGCTTCAACCGTGAGTTAGTTCCCTTCCAGCTGGTCAAACGACCCTGGTCTACCCACCGGTCTCCATTGAGCGCTCGGCGGCCCGTGGGCTATTCCTAGGGTCGGGGGGACTTCTCTGAACCCCTTCTCCGGCCTTCAATCCGGCTTGCGTTCCCAGCTCTGACCGTGATTGAGACGGCAAGAAAGCCTCTCACTCCGCTCGCACCCGGGGCCCGGGGCTCCGGCTCTCTTTTCTTTTCTTTTCTTCCTTCCCTGCTTCTGACTCTCCACGTGATCACTACGGTGTGATCTCCCGTCCAGGACGGAGGCTTGGTCTTGCTGCACCTCTCCCGTCGGAGGAACGGTCCTCGTACACTTGGGGTTCAGCCAGCCAAGCGTAACATTCCGCGCGTGTCACCGGGACGCTGGGTCACGCGCCTGAATGTTCGTTGCATTTCACCTGCCAGGAACGGTCCTTCAGGTTTGAAGTGCTACGGTTTTTCTTTGCGGGCGTGTTCACGGTCTAGCTATGGGAGCCAAGCAGTCTAAACCGATCCCCCCTGCCTCCCCACTGGGGCAGCTCTTAGAAACACTCAAGCCCCACGCTCTAATGCCAAGCGTTCATCAAACAAAGTTAATACGTCTATGCTCAAAAAAATGGCCCACATATTCCTTAGAGGGTAACTGCAAATGGCCGCCTAACGGTACCTGTGACCCCGATATTTTACGGGAGTTAGCCAATCACTGCCATCGCACAGGCAGATGTAAGGAACTAATATATGTCTCTGCTTTCTTTTACCTAGCTCTCAAGATAGATTCTTCTGCCCTTTCTCGTTGTTCGTCTGCCCACATGTTTCTAGCTATGCCACCTGCTGCTAATTCAAGACCAGCCACTCCCGCAATGGACCCTGCGGATGAACCCCCGCCTTCCAGGCCCAGGAGAGCAGCCTCCCTTCGTTCCGCCCAGGCGGACGACACTCTACTTAGATCCCCCAGAGTCTCTTTTAGGTCTAAGGAACGACCTCCCGAAGCTAAAGAATCTTCACCTAACCTTGCTTCCTCCAGGTCCGGACGTAACAAAACTCCACCTAAACATTCTTCTTCCCGCTCTCCTCCCAGCAGGTCCTCATCCGGCTCCACCAGCTCCTCCCCCTCCCCTCCCCCTTTGCGCAGACGGTCCCGGTCTAGGTCTCGGCAAAGATCACGTGGGACTTCAGGTGCCTCATCCTCCCCATCGCCCGCCCGCCCGACTCCGCCTCCTCGGTCTTCTAGGGTATCGCGGCGTTCCCCGCATTCCCGCGCTCTAGCACCCTCATTCACCCCTCCCCTTACACGCGCGCGGGCGGTCACCGGGCCAGATCCTGCTCCGGATCAAATTACGCCTGCGGCCATCCTGCCGCTGCGGGAGGTTGCTGGCGTAGATGGTCTAGTAAAGGTTCATGTTCCGTTCTCATTGTCCGAGCTCTCTCACGTGGCTAACTTACTTGGGTCTTACACCTGTAACCCTACTACTTTTATTAAGGAATTTCAGTACCTAACACAGTCCTATAATATGACATTCCATGACGTATACACCATATTAGCCAATAATCTCCTGCCCGAGGAACGCAGACGGGTTTGGGAACAGGCAAGACAATATGCAGACGAGGTTCACCAAACTCTAGCATCACATCCCCTCGGAGCAGAGGCGGTTCCGGAACAGGACCCCCATTGGGATTATAACAGCCCAGGGGATATCCTGGCCAGAGACCAATTCATAACATGTCTCCTGGCGGGCCTACGTAAGGCTGCCCTCAAACCGGTAAATTATTCTAAACTCTCAGAGGTCATTCAGGATACGAAGGAAAATCCTTCTTCATTTCTGGACCGTCTCACAAAGGCCCTGTTACAGTTCACAAACCTAGACCCGGAGAGTACGGAAGGCAGAAACATACTAATGACTCATTTTTTTAATCAGTGTTATCCAGATATCAAAGCCAAACTCAGGCGTCTGGAGAATGGCCCTTTAACCCCGCAGGCGGAAGTTCTAGAGGTAGCCTTTAAGGTATATCACTCGAGAAATGACAAGGCCCACGGTCACTGCCACGTGGTACCCGCAGCTGCTCAACCGACCGACATGATGGGCTATTCGTCCCGCCCCAACCGGGCACCACCCCCGCCTCCCGGAAGGCGTGATCCACCGGGTCCGTGCTTCAAATGTGGTAAGATGGGCCACTGGGCCCGAGCATGCCCCAATCCCCAACGCAGCCCCAGGGGACCTTGCCCAAGGTGTCACAGGGAAGGTCACTGGTCTATAGATTGTCCTCGTGTGCTCGGTGATGCAGACACAGAGAATGCCCAAGTGGACCTCTTGGGTCTGGCCTTGGATGACTGAAGGTGCCCGAGCTCCGCCCCGACTGCCACGGTTATCTGCAGCCAGGAGCCACGGGTACTTCTCACTGTATCGGGAAGGCTCATCTCATTTCTCTTGGATACCGGAGCTACGTATTCGGTTCTGAGGGAATTTTGGGGGCCAACCTCTCCTTCAAATTCCCCTATTGTCGGGGTAGGGGGACAGCCCTATTTGCCCCAGCGGACTCTGCCACTCAATTGCGTGTTTAGAGGTATTTTTCTCACTCATTCGTTTTTAGTCATGCCAACCTGCCCCGTGCCTTTAATGGGAAGAGATCTTTTAGCTAAACTGGGAGCCTCCATTTCTTTTGCCCCCCCCACTCGCTTTGTTCCAGACTCGCCAACGACACAGTTACTGCTGCTCCTGGCTCCCCAGCCTTCTGACACTAATGCCTCTCTTCCTCTTCCAGCCTCCCTGGTGGATCCTCTGGTATGGGACACTCAAAATCCTGCTGTTGCTAAACACCATTCCCCTGTGGTCATTCAATTACAGGACCCCACCAGATACATTACTCAAGCTCAGTACCCTCTCTCTTCCCAGAGCCGCAGAGGACTTAAACCGATTATCTCTGACCTTTTGAGGAAAAGACTGCTCCGCACCACCTCCTCCCCCTTCAACACCCCTATATTGGCTGTTAAAAAACCTAACGGGACTTATCGTTTGGTCCAGGATCTCCGGCTTATTAACTCAGCTGTTGTTCCCCTTCACCCAGTGGTTGCTAATCCCTTTACACTTTTATCCAATATTCCTCCAGGAACCTCTCACTTTTCAGTTCTAGACCTTAAGGATGCCTTTTTCTCCATTCCCCTTAGCCCTCAATCTCAAAACATCTTTGCCTTCACCTGGACTGACCCGGACACTAATTTCTCCACACAGCTCACCTGGACCGTCCTTCCCCAGGGATTCCGGGACAGCCCACACCTCTTTGGCCAGGCTTTGGCCTCTGATCTGCTTTCACTGTCTCTCCATAAATCAAAAATAATTCAATATGTAGATGATATTCTCCTATGCAGCCCGTCTTTGGAGATCAGCAAGACGGACACTGCCGCCCTATTAAACTTCCTATCCAAAAGGGGCTATAGAGTCTCATCCTCTAAGGCCCAGCTGTCCACTACTGAGGTAACGTATTTGGGTTTAACCATAACCCCAACACAAAAGGCTATTACTCTAGACAGAAAAAAACTAATCCAATCCCTTACAGTTCCTTTGACCAAAGAGGAGGTCTTATCGTTCCTGGGAGTGGCCAATTTCCTGCGTTCCTGGATCCCTTCCTTTTCCCTTTTAGCTCGTCCCCTGTACGAAGCAGCTCTGGGCTCCCTGCGTGAGCCCTTACCCCATTCAATCATAAAGCCCTTCCAGAGGCTCCAACGGGCTCTCATTCAAGCCCCAGCTCTTCATCTTCCGGATTTAACTCGTCCCTTTTCTCTTTATGTAGCAGAGAAGGAGGGATACGCTCTCGGGGTCTTAGGACATCAACTGGGACCTTCTTTTGCGCCTGTAGCATACCTGTCAAAGAAGATGGACCTCACCACTCGGGGCTGGGCACCCTGCATACGTGCGCTGGCAGCTGCTGAGCTTCTGATTCGTGAGTCAAAAAAACTGACCTTTGGAGCGCATACCACAGTCTTCTCTCACCATAACTTGTCCAATCTCCTAACTTACAAAGGCTTACAAACCCTACCCCCTTCTCGAGTTCTTTCCCTAAAGGTGGCGCTGGTGGAAGATGCCAGTCTCACGTTTCAATGCTGCCCACCTCTTAATATTTCAAACCTTCTACCTCGACCTAAGGTTGATGACTCCCCATCCCACTCCTGCATTGAAATCCTAGAGGATCTACTACCTCACCCCTCACATATACAGGAGGGCAAACTGTCCCAGGCCACTTATACCTGGTACACAGATGGCAGCTCCTTTTTATGTGATGGGACTCGTAAAGCGGGTTATGCTATAGTATCAGATACAGAGATAATTGAGGCAAAGGCACTCCCTGCTCATACTACCAACCAGCAGGCTGAACTAATAGCTCTCACCCGTGCCTTTCAGCTAGCGAAAGGACAAATTTTAAATGTTTACACAGACTCTAAGTATGCATTTCATATCCTCTTATCCCACGCAGCTATCTGGAAGGAGCGTGGGCTTCTTACGACAAAAGGTGGATCCATAACTAATTCTGATCATATCATGGACTTATTAAAAGCCTCTCATCTCCCTAAAGCTATAGGAATTATTCACTGCCGGTCTCATCAGTCCGACAGTTCTACTGTTTCCAAGGGAAACAATCGGGCTGACAGGGCAGCTAAGACAGCAGCACTCCAGAGCCCGGATCTACCTCAGTCTCCCCAGGGAGTCCTTACAGCACAGCCCACATTCCCGCAGACACCTGACACCCAGCAGATCCTGTCCTACCTACACAGGCTCTTTCACCCTAATAATAAGGCCCTGCTCCACTTTGTTAAGGCTCATCTCCAACCTACTCCTGAGGATATAAGATTTCTAAAGGCCATGACTGCCTCCTGTCAGATCTGTCAAAAGTCAGATCCTAAGACTAAATACCGTAGCTTCCCTTTTCCTACCCATCAGGCTAGGGGCTCTCTTCCAGGGACTGACTGGCAGCTAGACTTTACTCATATGCCTACAGTCAAAAGAGTTAAATATCTTCTGGTTTTGGTGGATACAATGTCCGGGTGGGTTGAAGCCTTCCCCACTACTAACAAGAGAGCCCAGACAGTCTCTGATATTCTTCTCCGAGAGATCATCCCCCGGTTTGGGATTCCAACCTCTCTCCAATCAGACAACGGCCCTGAATTCACCTCCCAGATTTCTCAAAACCTGTCTAAGGCCCTCGACATTCCTTGGCATTTTCATATCCCGTACCATCCTCAGTCTTCAGGTAAGGTAGAGCGTGCCAATCGCTCTCTAAAGGACACCCTTCTTAAGTTGTCACAGGAACTGCATCTCGACTGGGTAAAGCTCTTACCTTTGGCCCTTCTTAGACTCAGGGCCCTACCAAAGAGCCTGCTGTTTATTTCACCCTTTGAACTCATGTATGGACGGCCGGTTCTAACCCCTGGCCTTCCACCTAAAACCTCCCCCCTACCTGATCACCTGCTCACGCCATTACTAACCCACTTACGCTCGCTACTGTGGGATTTCACTGATCACTCATTACCTCGACCATGTACTAATCCATGTCCACCACCAATTAAGATTGGAGAACAGGTACTATTTTCTCCCCCAGGTCAACGTCCCTCATCCCTTTCCCCTAAATGGCAGGGTCCCCTCAGAGTAATTCTTCTAACTCCCACAGCTGCCAAGCTCGAAGGACTTCCTCACTGGATTCACCTGTCACACCTTAAACCATTCACTCCTCCAACTCAAAAAGATTCCTCATTCACAGTAACTCAGACAGGACCTTGCTCTCTCAAGTTCCAGAGGACACCAACTTCAGTACAAGAAAAATAACGGTTCCATCTACACTTAACTCTTTATTACACTAACACACCCTCTTTTCCTTTTCCTATGTATGACCTCTAAATTCTAAATAACTACTTAGTTGTCATTACAGGAATCATCATCGCTCACGGAGACAAGGGATTCAGATCATAAATATGGTCAAAAACCTTATTTCTCTTTTAAGACATTTTCTTTAAGTTCTAGGAAGCCAGCTTGACACACCTGAACGGATTGGACACGAACAGAATAAGTATTCAAACGGAATAAGTATCATTTAATTTTTTATCACTCTTGGCCTCAAAAAACCCTAAAGCCCCCCACTACCTCAAATCCTTAAGCCTTCACCTCATATCCCTCCCCCCTTAATCTTTCCTTTCCTAATGCGATTCTTGTTTTCCAGCACCTAACGACAACCCAGTTCCTCAAGATACCAACGGATGCGGTTTCAATCAGCCATCCCCGGGACACGGACCACCAGGACATCCCAGGACGTCAGTAAACAGGACATCATTACCAGGACACACCGGAACCATCCTAGGACGCCAGCAAATGGGACCAGGACACCAGGACATCAACCCCCCCCCCCCAAAAAAAACCCTCGACGCCCACAAAGTCAGCAGGAAGCAGCTATGAGACCGGGCTACGCCCCCATTCCCTACCCACTAAGACCCCCCCCCCCCCCAAATTTTTAATAAACAAAAAAGGGTGGAGATGTGATTCTCATGGGATGAGGACCACACCTCCCGGAAGGATCAGTTTCACCCCGCCGGACTGGAAGACTACATTTCCCAGAAACACCACAACGGACAACCACGCCTACGCAGATTCTTATATATACCAGTGTTAAATCCATCCCCTCTCTCTTTCTTGTCCCTCCCTCCCTTGACCCGCACTGTCGAGCACACCCTTCCCTTAATAAATAATTCTCCCACGCACGTGGTCGCGTCCTGGGTCTCCCTTCCTCCGGCTCCGCGATACACCCCACGCCAGAAAAAGAAGAACAACACCTTGCACCAAATGAGAGTGGCGAATTCAAATATAATTAAAGCATTTGCTCTGCAGGTTGCCTACATGGAGACAAAATTCTTTTTATGGAGAGATATTTTCAAGCAAGAATATTAAAATAGGACTGGAAAGGTGGCTCAGAGCTTAAGAACACTGGCTGCTCTTCCTGGGGTCTTGAGTTCAATTCCCAGCAACCTTGTGGTAGCTCACAACAATAATGAAATCTGGTGTCTTCTTCTGGCCTGCAGGTACACACACAGAACACTGTATACATAATAAGCAAATAAATCATTTTAAAAAAGAATCTTAAAGTAGCAGTGAACCATTCTTAAGGCTGTTGCTTTCTAGGAATCTCACAAGAGCCCCATGTGCAGTAAACGGTGTGTCTTAACCCTCAGGTTCAGCCTTTGTGACCCATTTTTAAAAAAAAAAAAACAATCTTTTTCATTTTGCATACCTGTCCCGGTTCCTTCTCCCTCCCCTCTTCCTACTCTTCCCACCCCCCAATCCCCATCCACTCCTCAGAGAGGGCAAGGTTTCCCACAGGGAGTCAATGAAGTCTGGCATATCAATTTGAGGCAGAATCAAGGCTCTTCCCCCTATATCTAGGCTGAACAAAGGTATCTCTTCATCGAGAATGGGCTCCAAAATGCCAGTTCATGTGGCCGGAATAAATCCTGGCCACACTGCCAGTGACCCCACAGACTGTAGAAGCCACACAACTGTCACCAGCATTTAGAGGGTCTAGTTTGGTCCTATGCAGATTCCTCCACTGTGAGTCCAGACTAGCTCAATCTGACCCATATTTTTTATCTTGTCAGACTACAGTCCCTAGGCAAGCCACCTGTAGTGCCATATTATAATCTTATTTATTTATAAAGAGGAAAGGGGATGGAGAGAGGAACTGCTGGTAGGAGCATTACCTGCTCCTCCAGAGGACAGAGCTGAGGTTCCCAGCAACCACATGGTGACATACGACCATCAGAAACTCCAGTGATCTGACACCTTTCCTGGCCTCCAGCGGCTGTTTCAAGTGATCCGACCCCTCTCATGGGCTTCTATATGTATACAATATGCATACACACACCAGGCACAAGCACAGAAAATAAAGTAAAATTTAAAAATAAAGAAGAGGAGGAAATGCGTGCCCGGTGGGCTGAGGGAGGCAGACAGGGTCTCCACCGCGCCATGGTCCCTACAGAGGGTCTCCAGATGCTCCTGGATGATGGGGCAGCAGCGGTGGCACTTGCTGACCCCAGAGGACCGAGGACTGGGCCCTGAGTTGAAGAAAGAGAATGGAAGAAGTAGATAACCTTGACAGTATGTAGAATGGAGCTGCGGGCAGGCCTGCTTTTTGTCCTGCCCGGCTCCCACACAGCTAGCTTTACACCCGAAATAGCAACACACAAACTGTATTCATTTAAACACTGCCTGGCCCATTATTTTCAGCCTCTTATTAGCTAATTCTCACATCTTGCTTTAACCCATATTTAGTAATGTGTGTAGCACCACAAGGTGGTGGCTTACCAGGAAAGATTCAGCATGTCTGACCTGGCGGCTGGCTTCATGGCATCTGTCTCAGAGAGAGGAGAGGCATGGCGATTGTCTAACTTCCTTTCTTCCCAGCATTCTGTTCTGTCTACTCCACCTATCTAAATCCTGCCCTATCAAAAAGCCAAGGCAGTTTCTTTATTAACCAATGAGAGTCCTCCATCAACAGTATAAAAGAAAAATGGATTTGTGAACTAGGACCTCCTAACAATCAGCCCCTCAATGATAATCAGCAAAGGGACTGTGAATATTTTGTTGACAGCAAGCAGAGAAGCTTGGTGCCAAATGAACAGAAGAAACAGGCAGATGTAATTATAAAATTGTGGAAAAATAGATTCACAGTCAATGGCAACTCAAGAAGTTCCTCTGATGGTGCACATCAGCAGTTCCTGAACTCCATCAAAAAGGGGAGATCACCTTCAGAATTACAGGGAATTTTTGATAAACAAGAAGTGGATATTAAAGTTGAAGATTAAAAAAAAGTATGTATATCTACAAAGCCTGTGTCCCAGCCCTTCTCAGGACAGGAGCACAGACTAGGAATCTTTTCTAAAGCAAAGAGTATCAAAGTAGAAAATAAAGTACTTTCTCTGCTGTGTCAGTGAACAACTTGGATCAAGATCTGGTTGTTCAATGGGGAAAGACTGTCCAAAGATTTAACATTTCTCGTAGAGTGATTCACATCAAAGACTTCATTGAAAAATACCAAGGATCTCAGAGAAGCCTCCACCCCTTTGCCCTGGCAAAGGCTCTTCCCTTCCTCAGACTTCTAGATGAGATGGTCACTTTGGAAGAAGCAGTTTTGCAGAATGCTGCAATTATTCAGAGACTCAAGATAACTTCTGAACCTTTTAGAAAATCCCAACAGTTTTTATTTTTGAGAGACTGAGAGAAATGACAGTTGGAAGTAGACAAGCAGAAGTGAGAGACAGAAGTCAGTTTGAGCTTGTGATTTGAGTGCTACTTAATTCCTTATGGGGGGTTACATAATCACAAGTTAAAGTTAGGAGAGTAATGTATGGCTGGAAACCACAGCTAATGCATTTTTCGAAAAGGCCACACAGAAAAAAATATGCATCTTCAAATACTAGTTAAATGATGAGATATTAAATAGCTATGTCATTAATCATAATGTGGCCTAAATTAAGAGCTTTCACAGAATTAGTACTGAAACATTTCCAAACAGCAGATATTAATATAAATGTTAGCTATCTCGGTTTTTAAATAGAAATATATTAAAATGTTGTACATGGCATGTTAAAAGCACCAATGTAATTATTATAGTGCCTATGCCTAACCCTCATGGCTTCTCAGTTTTCAGTTTGTTGAATTAAGCTCTAAGTAATTAAAATACAAATATAAATCAATAAAAACAGAAGTGATGTATATGTTATAGCAAAGATTAAGTGGCTCATACCAGCAGCAGTATCCATAGGTGCTGGATATATTCTATAAACTTTTTATGTGAGTTAATGTATATATAATTATTAAAAAATCAAAGTTTTGTCAGGTGGTGGTAGTGAACATCTTTAATATCAGTATTTAGAAGGCATCCACAGGCAGATCTCTGAGTTCAAGGCCAGCCTGATCTACAGAGTGAGTTCCAGGACAACCAGGGTTATACAGAGGAACCTTATCTTGGGGTGGGGAGAACCTTCAAAGTGTTCAAATGTTTGTTCACTTTAAAACAATGACTTCGAAGCTGCCCACAGTTGTGCATGCCCTGTAGCTCTCGCTCCCACCCCCAAACCTCCTGAGAGAGGAGGGTCACGTAATCCTAAGCAACATAGCAAAGCCCTGTCTCTTAACAATAGCAACTTTCACAACTCGAGGGGTGGCTCAGCAGTTAAGAGCACTGGCTGCTTTTGCTGTGGATCCAGGATCAATTCCCAGCACCCACATGGCAATTCAAAACCACTCTAACTCCTGTTTCAAGGCATCCAGCTCCCTCTTCTGACCGCTGGGCATTGTACTCAAGTGAACCATTCAGGAAAAGCACATAATTTTCAAAGCATGAAAGGATTTCTTGAGGAAGCTGGCATTGTGGTTTTTTTTTCTAAAAGTTGGTCTGACGATGAAGAGGAATGACTCTCACCTGTTTTTTCCATTCTCTCTGTTGTAGACTCACTTACTTTACAGCTTCTAGAAGACAGCTCTTTTTATCCATGAGAATAGAAAGGAAGCATGTAACACTATATGATTAGGAAAGACATTTTCACAAAGGAATATTTGGGAGTCCTTTCCAAAGGGCCAATACCTGGCCAAGCATAGTAACTCACATCTGTGATCACAGCGCTTAGGAAGCTGAGGCAGAAGGATTTCCATGAGGTCAAGGCCATCTTGGGCTACAGAAAAAGACTGTCTTAAAACAACAACGTCTGTTCCTGCCACCTACCACAAACGATATGGTTCGCTGAGTTGGTGATGGTGCCAGCTCCATTTGGAGCCTTGAGTTTGCAGGGATTTAGTGTAACGCTGCAGGAATCTTGCTAGGCCTGAGTCCTGTGAGAATCCACCCTGTATACTTCACCACAGACCATGGCTGACTCCCCCAACATGCAGCGTGTAGACCTCACTGAGCTGTATCCTCTTCTCAAGTTTCCTCAGGCTGCCCCCTTAGAGCTGAAGCACTCATGATGTAGCCTGTGCCTTGCCTCCCATCACAGATGAGGCAGAGCTGGGAAAGAGTGAATGAGGTTTGAACTAAGACTCAGGAATAACAAGGCAGAACCTATGTATGGAACTGGATGCCCTGGCTCCGCCCTTTCTTCTGCATCTTCTCTTAAAGATGCTCTCTTCCCGAGCCCCCAGCCTTCCACATGCCACACCTTCATCTTCTGGGTGGGCAGTGGAGAAGAGAGGATGAGGAGAGCACTTTCATTTTGTCCTTTACCTAGGAATTCAGCAGGTACGTATTAGAAAATTAAATATTTATTGTCGATAACATTTACACAGAGCCCTCTTTAGTAAAACAGAAATAATTATGTTCTTACCAAATAAAAGAGGGTAGTAAAATTGATGATTCTGTCTTTCAGATACAGGCAAAGCTTTCAAATGTTAATATGTTCAAAAAAATCTCTAAGGAAATGTTTCATATAGGCCCTATCATGGAAACTTCATATTGGCATTGTTGTAATTGATAGAGCAGATTGCTCCTTTATGTTATGTAGGACCTTTCAGCAAGAATGGTTACTCATGTCTCTACAGGAAAGAAAGAAAGAAAGAAGAAAAAAGAAAGAAAGAAAGAAAAGAAGAAGAGAGAGAGATAGAGAGAAGAGAAGCGAGAGAGAGAGAGAGAGGGGGGAGGGGGGAGGAGGGAAAGGGGGGGAGATGGAGGTTGAGGCGATTGTTTTGGATGTTCGTTTTTTGGTGAGATATTCTTCTGTCACGGTGAGTTACTCTGTCGTTTTCTGTTTTTTTCTTTCTTTTGTTTTTCCCCTCCTTCTTTGTGGATTTCCCAGTTTGGTTTATTAACCCACCGGAAAGCTACAGGGGCCTTTTCTTGTGTTATCCTATGAGTACACACTGGGAGACCGTTCCAATAGGAAGGATGGTCATCAGCAATAACTTGTGGTTTTCTAAACTGTGAAGATGTCAGTGTGAATGATGTTCTTAAAGATACTCATGTGATAAAGCTTTTTACTTGAAAATCCAAAGCTGTGAAGTTGCTAGACTCCTTACTACAGGAGAATCAATTGGAAGGAAAGCAAAGCTTGAGACAAGTGACCATCTTAGGGGTGGGATACAACTTGACCCAATTCATTGCTTCAAATCCGTCACCAGTTATCTTGCAGATAAGATGGACACAGGAGTACCTATCTGATTTATACATCCTAATCTGCCAGCTAGATTACTAGGCACTCTCAAAACTAAAATAATCTTACGTTATCCTAACTTATTCTGTACACCTCGTAATGTCCCCATACATTGGCAGTGCAGTATGTGTGTATTTATTTTAGTGCCTTAATGTATTTTTGATGTGGTATTTTGCTAGTGAGCCTCAGCTTCTCCACCTGCTTCTAGTGTCCTGCAGAGTGAGCCAAGACAGTAGTCTGGGAGAGCTACGCAAAAACCGGGAAATTAGCATATGAGGAAAGCAGTTGGCCAAGGTTGGAAACCCCCCACTGGTACAGATGGAGAGGCACTCCCGAGAATTAGAAGCCATCCGTGGTTCATTACCATAGTAAATGCACACTCCTGGGCTCTGTGGTTAAGAGCACTTGTTGCTCTTATGGAACACCTAGCCCACTTCAGGTAGCTCAAAATTCTCAGTTTCTGCTCTGGGGAATTTCATGCCCTCTTCTGGCCTTTGTAGATATTTGGAACAAACATGGTACACAGACAAATACACACTACAGAATAATTACACTTTTGATAGAGCTTTAAGGTACTAATGAGCCTCAGAAGCTAGAATCTAGAGCTATGTGTAACCAATAGGGCAGTCCCAGAAAAGTCATAACTTGCAAATGAGCAAGAAGCCTGCATGCTACACAGCCAAACCGCTGTCATCATATGACTTGAAGTCCTCATCGTTTCCTTGGAGGGGCAGTTCAAGCTACTAAACTCTTGCTTTGCTCTCGACTACTTCCTCCCCTGAACGAGTACCCTGTCTTAATAAACTGACCCACGTCTACTGTAGTTTGCTCATAGGCATAAGAACCTAGGACCGTTTTGGAAGTACCATTGGAAACAATCTGGGAGGTTCTGACATCAGAGAGTCCCACACAAAATGCATGCAAAGGAGCTTCACCGCGTGTGTTCTGTGCAGACACGAGGCTGCTCCCAGCACAGTGCTTCCTTCCTAGGGAGGGTGAGCATGAAGATGTCAGTGTCTCATTCAAAGGGCAGAGGTGCATGGTTTAGGGAATCATCTTGACTCTTAGGTCCTGGGAGGCATTCTGACCTGAAAAGCAGACTGCAGAGGCAGACAGAGTGGATTTAGCAGAGCCGCTGTGACCTTTCAGATCTCTTAGCTGTTCTATGTGATGTTACACTCTTTGCGAAATAAAGAGCCTCCTTGCAAAATGCCTGAGCATGGATACAATGAATAAGTCCATCTCTTCAGATCTGCCAGAAGCCAAGGATAAATGGTGCCATCACAGGGCCGAGTTAATTAATCCTTTTATAATAAGGCCCGTATTTGAAGGTCAGTTACAAAAAGACCTTAAAATTAAATTCTACATGATGAGTTGCATGCGTGCACATGAGTGTATGTGTGCATGAGCGTGCATGTGCAGGTGCATACATGCTCCTGCTCCTCCAGAGAAGCTAGTGGCTCCCAACCAGGTGCACAGCTCCAGGGATCTGCAGTCCCTTCCCAGCTCTGAGGGCACCTGAACATACATGACATATTTCCACACAAACACACACATTCACAAAAATAAACATGTTGAAACATAAAGAATAAGGTGGAGAGAGTGATGGAGAGAGACGCCGGATGCTGACCTCTGGCCTCTGTGTGTGTTCACAGAAAACTATACGTACTTACAATTATTCTATCTTGTCATTGGTAGGTCTCTGTTATGCTCAATTCATGACATGAACTAAACTCTATTATGGATATATATTATAGGAAAAATAATGTATGTGTGATTTGGCACTACTGGTGGCTTCCGGCGTCCATGTTGGGTTTTGAAATGTGCCCCTTTGCACAAGGACCTACTACTGTAAGTGCTTATGCCCACCCAATAGACGTACAAGAGTGCACATAAGACGTCAGTTTGTTTTTGTTTAAAAGTAACATACGGCCCTGTAGGACTTAAACAATAGGTGAAAGCTGAGAGGCTCAAGGGAACTAGAAGAGCTCCTGATCCGCTGTGAAAACCTCAAGCCTCAAGGCGGACACAGGGACAAAAACTGAACACAGACCTTCCCAGAGCAGAAGGGAAACACACCTCAGAAGTAGTGGTGAGCCAGGCGGGAGCTGGAGCTGGAGCTGCACCAGCAGAGTGCTAGCCCAGCACACCCGGAGCCCTGGGGGAGACCCCAGCGCTGCATAAACTGGAGGTGGAGGAGAAGGTGCAGATGTTCAGATGGATAAATTACAGAGGAGTACACAATAGAATCCCCCGTGGAAGTAAAAGAACAAACTCCTGAGATGATATATCTAGTGGTAAAGAAACCAGACACTGGAAATACATAATACATGACTTATATAATCTTTAAGAGCAGTCAAGCCAGGTAAGCACCATTGATTCTAGCTGGGGTGTATGGGACGAGCCACCTGAGGTGTAGAGACATTCCATACACTCACTCTTAAGGTTCATGTACCTTGTATACAAGTTACATGCAATTTCTGTATTATTACACATATGAATGCATGATGCATAAATATTAATATGAGTTACAGAGTAAATATATGTGTATAACAAAATATAAAAAAGCTAACGCTGACTGAGAACTCTGTTGCCAAGCATTATAAAACTTAAAATGTAAACATTTATTCTTTTGGCAGGTGGGGGAAGGGGGCTTAAGATAGGGTCTTAGTATGTAGCCCAAGCTGACCTCAAACTCTGCCCCCTCCCGCTTCTAGCTTTGCTGAGACTGCATGGGTCTGGGGAAATGACTCGGTGGTTAAGGTCTCCTCCATTGCTCAAAACACTCAGAGCAGCCCTGCCATTCAGAACATTGGGACGGTTAAAGACTTGGATTGAAGACTTTGGCATTAACTCTCCAGAGCTGTGTTCATCTCAGCCACCTTCTAGCCATATGGCAACTTTATATATCATATTAGTAACTTGTATCATTGCTGTAACAAAATACCTAACAAAAAACAACCTAAGGACCAGTTGTTTCTGGTTCACAGTATAAGGGTACAATGCACCATGGCCAGGTTGTTGTGAAGGCAGAAGCTTAAGGAGATGCTCACTTTGTGAAGTCAATAGACTGGAAGGAGGGAAACAGATGGTTGTTTTCATTTGGTCTAGGGCCCCACCGATGGAACGGTACTGACTCCATCCAGGAGTTGTGCTCTGTTTAGATGTTAGATTGTTTGGTCACTTGACACAAACTAAGATCACAGAGGATAAAAGGACCTCAACTGAAAAAATGTCTCCATAAGATTGGCCTGTAAGCAAGTCTGTGGGAGACTTCCTTGATTAGTGATTCAGGTACTGTGGCATGTGACCTGGGGTGGTATAAAAAAAGCAAGCAGAGTAAGCCACAGGGAACAAGCCAATCAGCAGAGCTCCCCTGTGGTCTCGGCTTCAGTTCCTGCTTCCAGATTCCAGTCCCCCTTTAGTTCCTGTCTTGCCTTTCATCAGTGATGGAATGTCATCAGGATGTGTAAGGCAAGCAAACCTTTCCTCCCCAAGTTACTTTAGTCCTGGTGTCTTTATCACAGCAAGAGAAATCAAACTAAGACAGTGGATCTTCCTAGGTCAATTAACTCACTTTAGAAACTCCCTCACAAATATACTCAGAGGTTTCTCCTCTAAATGTTCCTAAATCCTATAAGAGTGATAGTCAATGTTATCACCCATACATAGCTGGCTGGGCCATAGCATGCTGTGCTCCCATTAGCTCATAGATTGAAATGTTTGGTCACCAGTGAGTGGCACTATTAGGAGGTGTGACTTGTTGGAAGAAGTGTGTCACTGGGGCACTGGGGGTGGGCATTGCCGTTTCAACTGTTCAAGCCAGGCCATTGTTGTGGGAACTCAATCCATTTAGCCAATGACTTTTGGGGTGACTTCCCATGGGAGATAAAACGAAGGAGAAGAAGCCGGGCAGTGGTGGCTCATGCCTTTAATCCCAGCACTTGGGAGGCAGAGGCAGGCGCATCCCTGAATTTGAGGCCAGCCTGGTCTACAAGAGCTAGTTCCAGGACAGGCTCTAGAAACTACAGGGAAACCCTGTCTCGAAAAACCAAAAACAAAAAAAAAACAAAAACAAAACAAAACAAAAAAAAACAACAACAACAAAAAAAAAACGGAGAAGAGTTGAGCTTGCTCTCTTGGGTGGTCGGAATGGAAACAAGCCTTGTGGTTGGTCCTCACTGCCCTTGAGAGAATGACATGATAATGGTAGTTGGATCAGTGGCATTGGCTACTTTGTTCTGCATTCGCGAGTTTCTTTTTCCATTGCACCCCTTAATAAGTTGTTTAATAGATTTTGTGAGTTCTCATTTCACCTGGCACCCAGCATGGGGCCCAAACCACAGCCCTGAGATTAAGAGTCTCATGCTTGGGGCAGGCAGGAGTGGGGTAGAGAGTTGACTCAGAGGTTAAGAGCCCTGACTGCTCTTCTAGAGGTCCTGAGTTCAATTCCCAGCAACCACATGGTGGCTCACAACCATCTGTAATGAGATCTTGTGCCCTCTTCTGGCTGAAGGTATACATACAGACAGAGCACTGTATACACAATAATAAATGAATAAATCTTTAAAAAAAAAAAAAAGCAAAAGAGTCTGTCTCATGCTCTACCGACTGAGCTAGCTGCAAAGACAAAATTGGCTTTATCCATCAACCAATTAATTCAACACATATGGCAGAGTACAAAAGGACACCCCACATGTGTCCATATGTAAAACTCTTGGATCCCTCTTCAGCACCATGTCTGGCTATGCGCAGCCATGATCCCCACCATGATGATAACAGACTAAACCTCTGAACTGTAAGCCGGTCCCAATTTAATGTTATTCTTCCTAAGAGTTTCCTTTATACACATGCCAGGGTGTTTGGTCAAATGTTGTTGTCGATGGGACTGGGAGTGGATCATCACATCTAGGTTAAGTGTGTGTGTTTAGTGGTTCTTAATGTCGCTGAAATGTATCTACAATTTTAAATGAAAGCTAAGCCACACTGTGACAATGGTGTCTCCTGTGCCCATGTTTTTCCTTCCTATGCTTGGAAATTAAGGCAGCCTACCCTTTCGTTGAGTTTCTGCTGCACCCTATATTGCAGTGAAGCCAGGGAGGATGTAGGGCATATTACTCCATCAATGGTGACCGTGTTCCCTCTGGTTTATAGCAATCTTTCTCTATTAGGTCATGCCAATTTCAGAACTGGAAGAAAAACTAAAAGCAACCATGTCATTATGGCTTGGAGGTCACTTTAATTTGGCTACATAGAACTGTGTGTGCTGTTTGGGACACAAATTTATTATGGCCCCAGTGAAAAGAACAAATGTTGACCGTGAGGGTAGAGAGAACATTGTTCATTACATTCTCGTGTTGCTCAACTCCTACTCAGCAGAACTGGAACAAATAATCCAAGCTGACCTGTCCGTAGTCTCCACCCTAGAAAGGAAGCTTGGGGCAGAATCATAGAAGCCATGTGGGTGATGGGGCCAACCCAAGGGAAGTCTCCAAGTAGGGCATGCTGCCTGGTGGTGAGCTCCATCTCTTGCTTCTAACCATGCCCCCCTCAGCCCCCCTCTCTCTGTTCTCTCAATGACAACCTCTGCTCTTGACATTCT
Organism: Arvicola amphibius; assembly: GCF_903992535.2. Classification (NCBI taxonomy): domain Eukaryota; kingdom Metazoa; phylum Chordata; class Mammalia; order Rodentia; family Cricetidae; genus Arvicola; species Arvicola amphibius. Next base: position 47,588,098 of record NC_052057.2, read on the forward strand.
TCAAACTTAGTTTACTTTTCTTCTGGCAAAATTAGCTTAAGGAAGGGAGGTTTATCTCAGCGCACAGTCTGAGGGTTCAGTACATCCTGGCAGGGAGTTGCGGCAGCAGAGGCTTGAGGCAGCTGCTCACATCTTGCAGTCAGGAAGCAGAGAGAGGGGGGAATGCTGGTGCCCAGCTCGCTTTCTCGTTTGCATTCAGCTGGAGACCCTAGACCATTGGACGGGTGCTGCCTACGTAGAAGGTTGGTCTTCCTTAGACACACAGACATATCCAGGGGTTTTTCTTGAAGGGGATCTAGGTTCTGTCCAGTTAACAATAATAACCATCATTAAAGCTCATAGCCTGTCACTGAGGGAAGTCAGGCAAGAACTGGAGAAAAGTTGATCACAGGTTTGCTCCCTCTGGCTTGCTCAGCGTGCTTCCTTATCCATCGCAGGGCCACCTGCCCAGGCTGGCACTGCCTGCAGCGGGCTGGGTCCTCCAGGTCACCTGCCCAGGATGGCATTCCCTATTAATCATTAATTTTTAAAAACATGTATCACAGACTTGCCTGCAGTCCAATCTGATGGAAGCACTGTCTGAACTCCTTCCAGACGACCACAGCTTGTGCCAAATCGACAAACAAAACAAAACTATCACAAGAGTTCTTCTTCCAGGTCTGCTAGTGAATGTGGGAGCTGCCACTTTATCACTAGCTGAAGAAGAGGAATAAGCTTTCAAGTCAACTAATTCAGGGCCCAAGTAAGCAAAGGCACTTGCCACAGTAGACTGCTGACCTGAGTTCAATCCCCGGCACCCACATAAAAGTTGAATTAGAGAAAAAACTCCACAATGTTGTCTCTGACCTACACACACACAAACACACAAACATACACACATACACACACACACCAAACACACACATACACATACCACACATATCCACACACACCACACACACACCACACACACATACACGCACATACACGCACATACACACATTTACACACACCACACAAGCACATACACACATATACACACACCACACACACACATACACACATACATACACCACACACACCATACACACATACACACACATACACACATATACACACACAACACAGAAACATACACACACATATACACGTACGCACCACATGCACACACACGCACACACATACACATACACACCACATACACACACACCAACACACACCACACACATGCACACACACACATAGTCAGTCTAATGCTGGCTTAGAAGTCACAGGGAACTCTGGTATAGTCCTAGCAAGCAGGGAAAGAAGGATTCCTCATTATTGACATAAGTTGTGTCCTTTGATGGGCCAGCACTGGAGGAAGCAGAGATGCTTTCTCTTCAGTTCACCCTTCTGCCTGTGTCTCTCACCTGCTGAACTAGAATCAAGAGAGACTGCCATGCTCTCTACATGGGTCCATAGTCAAGTGCAGCAGGACTGTGGGGTCTGGAGAAGACACCGTCATGTAGGGTCTAGTGGCTAGATCTTGTGTTTTCCAGGGCAGATGATGAAAACACGTACCTGTTCCATTTCACAGAGGCAACCTACTTCACTTATGTTGCTGGAGCAATCACTTCTAAGTAATAAAAGTGATGTTCAATTTCAATGGCACTTAGCAGAAATGATAGTTAGAGTTCTAGTGTAATATCTATGTTCATTATCTGGGTTCAGATGGATAAAAACAGCAACTAAAAATATACTACTAGCCTGTTTGTTTCCGAGACAGGATCTCATGTAGGCAAGGCCGGCCTATAACTCACTGCACAGCTGAGGTTAACCCTGACCTTCTGATCTTCCACTCCTGCCAAGCACTGGGATAACGGGTATACACTAGCACACCCGGTTCATGGGGTCCTGGGACCCCACAAACTCAGGGTCCATGTGTGCTAGACTAGCTCTCTAGCAAGTGAGCCACACTACACGATTTTTTGCTGTGTTGGTCTTACACCAGAAACATTTTCTTTGTTTTCATTTGTGTTTTAAACTTTGTGTCGAGATTCAGAGAAAATCTCCTAGGGCACGATCTGCCTCAGTCCATTCTGAGTTGTGCATTTGTTTTCCTACTTTTTAAAAATTACAATTTACTCTTCTTTCCTCACCAAAAATGTTAATAAGCCACTGGTAATTTCTTTGAAAATTTCTTCCTATCTTTTGCTGCTTCCTCCTGAACATCAGTTGCATATGTGTGAAGAAGGGAACTAGAGAGGGAAATGGGCTCTCAGCCCCCACTGCTCGGTGTTTGTTTTACTGGTCTTTGGCATCAGGCTTGATTTGCTAGGGGAGACAATCACTACCTCAACTTTCTGAACAGGAATCTGCATCCTGATGAGGTCCTAGATCGATTCACATATACAGAGGGACATTTAAGAAGTACTGGTTTTGACAGGGGGTATAGAGAGACAACTCACTTGTCTCTTCCAGAGGACCCCTGCTTGGTTTCCAGAGCCCACAAAACCATGGCACGTTCTCATAGGACCTATGGATGAGTACTCAGAATAGAACACAGATCCTCTGGGATTCTGAACCATTTCTGCACCCCCTAGCCTGATTTCTTCAAACTTTTTGCATCAAGCTTTCTAAGGACAGCTCTCTGGCATCTTGTTGCTGTCCCAAGTATCTCATCTTGGATGTGCAATCTCACTTGTGCCCAGCAAGCCTCCCCTTTGTCTTTTCAGCCTAAGTGTCTGTTCCATGCATGGTTAGCTTTCGAAGGGGCACTCTGACATAACCAAAGAAAAGAAAAGTGAGTACTCTGAGTCACTTTGCTGATCCTATAGAGTATTACTTATGAATAATTTAGCCTTACTTTCCCATTTTAAAGACGTTAAATAACGCACAACAATTTATTAAATAATTTTAGAAGGGAGCAAAGTGCATTTCAGGCGGGGTAAACCCCAGGGCTCTCCTTCCCAGTACCAAGAAAAACTGGTTGTCAGTTTCCTACATGTGTGCGTGTGTGTGTGTGTGTGTGTGTGTGTGTGTGTGTGTGAGAGAGAGAGAGAGAGAGAGAGAGAGAGAGAGAGAGAGAGAGAGAGAGAGAGAGAAAGCACTCACATGTTGCCACAGCACGTGTGTGGGAGTCAGAGGACAACCTGCAGGAGGGAGCCCTCTCTTTCCTGGCTCCATGGCAAGTGCCTTTACCTGGTGAGTCATCTTCCTGGTCGGTTACTAACTTCTTATAGAAGCTTTAATCATTTTCCATGTACTTTTGATATCTCCTTGTTCACCCCACCAACACTATTAGAACAGAACAGAAAATAAATTACTTTCTAACTAATATACCTAAAGAGACCCATGACTAATCCATGCCACTTGCTGAATGGAGAGTTTGTTGAATGCCCTTCTCTGGCTTTGTATTTAGCAGTCTTTCAAGCAGGCAGTAAGACAAGCACTATTATGTTCGCTGGTTTAATATCTGGATACACAGAAGTCTAAATCTCACCCTCAATTCTCAGGGAAGCACATTAAACAGATAGTTATGGGTTATTTCCTATTGATTTTGCTTTAAGTTAATTGAAGAGATCCTTTATTAGGTCAGTATAGGAAGTTTTGCATCATTTGTTTCTTGGTTGGTTGGTTTATTTTTTTGTTTCTAAGTGAGTGCTACATAGACACACCATCCCTGGGGGAAAATAAATGGTTCCTTTAGCAAAGTCCTTACCATGCAAGCAGGAGGCCCTGAGTTCAGATCCTAGTTCAGATCTCTGTAACCCCATTCCTGGGAAACAAAGACAGGCTCACTCCTGGAAGCAGGCTTGTCTACCAGGCTAGCCTGTTGGTGAGCTCTGGATTCGTGCACGCCCTTGTCTCAAAAAACACAATGGGAAGTGAAAGAGGAAGATGCTTGATCTCAACCTTTGGCCTACACACACACACACACACACACACACACACACACGAACACGCTCTTCAACGTGCACACATATAATAACCATGCCCCCCATACCTACACACCATTATTCCAGGGAAACTGGAAGATATGTTTTTTCCTGAAATGAAGACAAGTGTGGGGTGTGGCAGGACGTGCCCATAATTCCCACTGCTCGGGAGTCTGAGGCAGGAGGATCATGAGTTCTTGTCAAGTCTGAGCTACAAAGCAGGGATCTCTCTCAAACAAACAAAATTAAATTAAAGACTTAACCACTGTTGATTTTTGTCTTTTGATTTGGTTGTCAGAGTCCAACTCTAAGTTCAACTCCAAACACTAATTTTCTGGCTGGCATGTTCACCCTCGTCTTGGCTGTGGCCTACTGGCCATGGGCCACCTTTAGGGTTGTCACACTAGGGATGGAACTCAGGAGCATGTGGATCCTGGGCAAGTCATTGTGGCTTTTTTTATTAATTATTAATTATTATAAACAGTTTTTCCTAAGGTATAAGCATGAGACAAAGATAAACATAACTTTAAGAATAATTTTTTATGACTTTGTGGTTTGGCAATTTCCTCTGTGTTTCTAATGCATTCTGATTATTCTCCCTGCGACCATCTTGTACCCCCTTCCATCCTACCTGCTCGACCCTGCCAGTCACTTTCCTATGCTCAGGACTTTTGATTCCGTTTTGTGGCCCATTTAGTTCACCTAGGCCATCTGTATGATCACTGGATCGGAAGTGTCCATCGGAGCCTAGTGAGGCCGCCAGCGGGCACAAGGTAATGACTCCCCATCGCCTCTGGTCTGTCAGCAAGTAAAGAGTCCAGCAGCGAGGCATAGAGCCCTTCCGCCTTGCCTGACTGTTGAAAAACCCACTCTCTCTCAGAGCCCCTGCAAGCCCCTGCAGCTCCTCAGTTCCTGGTTGCAACGTCTGTGTCCTGCCTAGCAAGGTACAGCCAAGACTGGGGATACTGACGCAGACTGACAGACGGCCAGCAGAGCTAGAACTAAGACCTCTTCCCCACATGTTAGTTCACGCCATGTCCTCTGTTCCACGTGAGCCAAGGGCCAATCGTTTCTCCTTAACCCTGAAACCTGCTGTATCTATTCTTTAAAAATATGGCATCTCAGATATCCCTGCTGAGTTTCGCTGGACCTGGCCTGGTGTTTAAACTCTCGAAGGCCATGTGATGCAGCCTCATCTCACTTCCTATTTTTAGAGGTGCTTTCTTCACATCTAAGGAACCACAATGCAGTGCATGGGTCTGCCGACAACACGTCAGAGCCACTGTGAAGAACGGGCCATCCAAACAGAACATCATTTTCTCCAAGCGGATAGCAAATATATCTAGCTTGAATAGGAACATGAAAATAATAAAAAGATGAAAACCTTTGATGAGCGGAGGGATGACTCATGCTTTCACAAAAGGCTGGTGTGAGCCCTTTTTGTTTGTTTGGAAAAACTCATTTTCTTTCGGGTACTCGGAGAATTTAAAATTTTCTCTACTTCAAAAACATACTAATTTAATTTATTCTGTGACAAAATATGACATGGTTTCTTATTCATTTTTTATAAATAAAACTACTGGGAAATGTTTTCTTTTCAATTTTAAGGAAAATAGTGTACACATGAGGGGTTACCGTCGCTGACTCTCACGGGCGCCCTCTGCTGGCTTCAGCTAGAGACGTTTTTATTTCATTTTTTTTTTTTAAACTTCTATTGTGGGCTTCAGGGTTTTTTTTATGTTTTGTTTTGTTTTTCCACAGAATAAGATTTAAAGCACTGGGTGGAAAGAAGACATCTTTGAGAAAAAGTCTCATAAACCCAGCATGATAACACGCGCCTATAACTGCAGCACTTAGGAGGTATGTGCAGGAGGCTTACCATGAGTTCCAGGCTAGCCTGAGCAATGGCATAGGACATTTGAGCTGGGACACCAAGTGAAATCCTCCCTTAAACAACAACGGAAGGGGAGAGGAGGGACACAGGTCAGTTGGTTGGGCACTTGCCTAACACACAGGAAGCCCAACACAGCATAAACCTGGCATGGTGGCACTTGCTTGTAATCCTAGCACTTGGGAGGTAGAGGCAAGAGGATCAGAAGTTCGGGGACATCTAGACAACGAGTGTGAGAGCAGCCTAAGATATAGGAACACACATTTTAAAACTCTTTTTCTTTTTGTTTTTCAAGATAGTATTTCTTTGCGTAGGCTTTCTTTGTCCTGAAACTCACTCTGTAGACCAGGCTGACTTTGAACTCACAGAGACCCACCTGCCTCTGCCTCTCGAGTGCTAGGATTAAAGGCATGGGCTTTACCTGGCTTACCTATTAAAAATTTTAAGTAATTTTTCAGTGAGAGGGAGGAACAAGATAGCCCATTGGGTAAATGCACTTGATGCCAGACTTGCCAGTCTCAGTTCAATACCTAGGACTCTCATTTTGTTTTGAGACAGGGTCTCATCTCACTATGTAGTCCTAGTTGGTTTGGAACTTGCTATGTGGTCAGGTTTGACCTTGAATTCACAGAGATCCACTTGCCTTTACCTCCTGAGTATTGGGCCCATCACACACACACACACACACACACACACACACACACACACACACACACATTTCAGATTGGGATAAGTGGTGAAGGGGCAACAGTCAAAACAGGTCTGTGAGAAACAAGCAAAGGAAGGTCAGTAAACGGGGCAGCACAATGCCATGGAAATACAGGCTGACCCAGCAGAGCAGATGAAGGTGTGAAGCTGAACCTTGGGTGGTGGAAGATCTGTCATGAAACCTGAGCTTACATCCCTCGTGTTCATTAGGTCTTTTCAAGGAACTTGGTCCGTTCATTCACAGACCACAGGCTGCTGCAGAGGGACAGGGCACGGCTGAGAAGGCCTGTACTTGCCTGGGACGCACGAGGCCCTGAGACCGACCCCAGCACTACCTACCCAGGATGCACGTGGCCCTGAGACTGACCCCAGCACTACCTACCCAGGATGCACATGGCCCTGAGACTGACCCCAGCACTACCTACGCAGGACGCACGAGGTCCTGAGACTGACCCCAGCACTACCTACCCAGGATGCACGTGGTCCTGAGACTGACCCCAGCAGTACTTACCCAGGATGCATGAGGCCCTGATACCGACCCCAGCATATGAAGGTGAAAAGGCTGGTTTGCTTTTGATACACAAAAGTCAGCTTTTGTATTTTCTATAAATTATTTTGTTTTGTGGCTGAGTCTGAAGCAGGACCTCATGTAAGCTTGTGCTGTGTGGTCAAGGATGACCTTCTCTATCTGATGTCATATCACCTTAACTGCATTTGACATTAACTTGTTACTTCAAGAAGAAACATAGAGAATAAAAATACAATGCTTGCAAGATGAATTTCTCTTGGGGAGGATTTATTTATGACAAACTTTTTTTTAAAGTCTGTTGTGTTAAACCAGGCATGAAGACACACAACTATGAACCCAGCCCGTAGGAGGTAGAGGAAGATGGATTAAGAAATTCAAGATCGTCATCAGCCATAAAGCAAGACTGTGGTCTGGACTCGTGAGACCCTACATCCAAGAACAAATACTTTACTGTGTGCTCTAAGCATTGATGAAATAGAAGGGCAGAAGCAGTCCCTGCTCCCACAGAACCTGCACAGGGGAACCTGAAAGTGAGCCTGCAAAGAAATAGTTTATTTCAGACAGACAAGGGAGAGAACAGTAGGAAACACAACCCTGGAACTAAAAGGCAGGTAGTGGGGAGAGGGAACTTGGTCACACATTCTGGCTTCTCAGAAGAGGGGAAGTCTCACCTCAAGTGTTCACAGTGAGCCAGCCACAAAACACCCAAGCAGGCAGCTGATGTCACCAGCCCTCAGTGTCGGATGAGACAAAATTATGTGTTGAGCAACATGGCTGAATGTACCATGAACATTTACTAAAAATCACACTTCAATCTTTAGAACTGGGTAACCTGAAAGTAGAAGCAATATCTGAGATGACTAAACAGTGGCCTCATCAGAAAACATAAGGTACTGCTGGGGAGGGGGTCATACAAAAAGAATTAAACGAGTACTAAAAACTGACAAGATGGCTCAGTGGGTAAATGGTGTCTGTCACAAAGCCTGACAACCTAAGTTTGGGAGTCACAGTGTGGAAGGAGAACTGATCCCCCAAAGGATTCAGGGCTGCCTCTGACCTCCACACATGTGCCACGGCATGATGGAGACCAGAAACACACAACAGGAACACAATTTCAAAATGTAAAAAAAAAAAATTAAAACAGTATTAAAATAATCAGAAGGTTTGGGAGACAGGTCAGTGGCAGAGATTCATAAGACATGTACATGCCCTGGGTTTCAGGCACAGCAATTGAAACAAAACTAAAAATTTCACTTGTTTTTCAAAGCTTAAAAGGTTGTACTTAAAAGTCCCAGAGGAACGTGGCTAGAATTATTGGTGGATCTTAATTTTTGTTGTTGTTTTGGTTCTTATTGAGATATGGTATAATGTGGCCCAGGCTGGCCTCCAACTCCCTATGCACAGCCAAGGACAAGCTTGAATTTCTGATCATCCTGCCTGGATCTCCAAGTGCTGAGAAGACAGGCAGATTTCTTCGTGCTAGGTTTATGGGTTGATGTGGTCCAGAGCTTTGTGTGATGTCCAACAGGCACTCCATCAGCTCCATAGTATCTCCAGTTCCCACATCTGTCTTTCCAACAAAACACACCACACACCAGAGGCTTTTATAGGAGAGAATTAAATAGCCACAGATTAACTGGAAAGCCTAATCTGTACACTTGTATGGACATTTTTATGCATGTGTCAGGGTCTTAAAACCATGACCCCCTGTCTTACCCCACACAGTGAGTGCCAGAACTACAGCATGGGTTAAATGCTATGTGACCACTGATATGAACACAAACAATTCTGCTACAAAATGCAGAGTTATGCAGTAACTATACAGTCATCTTCTCATGAGGTCAGCTCATGAGGATCAAGAATTCTGGTGAAGGATTAAGTCAAGATGCAAGGCATATTAAAGTTATTGCCTTATGAATGAACTGGTTGTTTCTTGCTGTAGATTTCTCCTGTAGCTTACTCCTATCTGTTACAAATTTGGGATTTATCTCTTACAGTTCAGCACTATTTGATCATTTATTGGGCACAATTTCCCCTGTGCATTTGGGATGTATTGATAACATTCCCTAGCTATGTATGAAAACAGTCCTACAGTCAAAAAACCTGTCTGCCACAACCAGGGACCTTGCTAATTGGATTTTAAGATAAACTATTACCAAAGAAATACAATCTTATTGTAGAAGGAGGAGGAAGAGAAAGAGGAGGAGGAGGAGGAGGAGGAGGAGGAGGAGGAGGAGGAGGAGGAGGAGGAGGAGGAGGAAAAAGAAGATAGCAGAGAATTGGAACTGGAATTATAATTGAGACAGAGAATTGAGCTAAGAAGTTATAGACAGGACAGAAGAGTTAGAAGAGAATTAGAACTAAGAAACTATAGACAGTTATGGCAGAAGAATTAGAATAGAGAACAGAAGGCAAGAACTGTAAAGAGACATGGATATAAAAATATGTTGTGAGTAAATTCTCTTTAATCCTCAGATTTTAGTTCCTTCACTTACTGTAGCATCTTTTTTTTTTAATCCTGAGTGTGAAAGCTTTAGAGAAAGTTTTCTAAATTCCTGTATTTATTGTTGTTTAAATAAGAATGGCCCCCACAGGCCCCTATGTTTGGTCACCAGACAGTGACACTATTTGAAAGGATTAGAAGGATTGAAAGGTGTGACCTTGTTGGACAAAGTGTGTCATTAGGGGTGGGCCTTGAGGTTTCAAAAACTCAAGCCAAATCCAGAGTCTTCTCTGCCTATAGATTGAAATATAGCTCTCAGCCATTGCTCCAGTATCTGCCTGCATGCAGCCACACTCCCCACCATGATGATAATGAACTAAATCTCTGAAACTGTAAGCAAGCACCCCATTAAATACCTTGTCTTATAATTGTTGCCTTGGCCATGGTGTCTCCTCACAGCAATAGAACGATATCTAAGGGAGAAGTTGGTACTGGAAGTGGCTGACCATGCTGTTTATCCCAGGAATATGGAAGACGTTGGGACTTCGGACTAGAAAAGTGGTTGAACACTTTAAGTGGGGCTTATTGGACCATCTTAGTAGGAGTATGGAAAACAGTGGCGTTGAGAGAGATGGAGATGATGATGCCCCGCTCAAGAGGCTTCAGAGGGGAGAATATCAGTAATCGGCTTAGAGACTTGCAGGGGAAAAAAGCTTTCTATTCTTGTCCAAAAAAAATCTGCCTAAGGTCAAACTGGAGAGTTTTGGATTAATGGCATTGGCAGGGGAGATTTCAAGATCCCCTAGACCATGTTGTGTGGTTACGAGTGGTCACTCTTATGCAGATCAGTAAAGAAAATGTGCAAACTGGACAAAGAGAAATAGAAAATGTAGAGCTTGAGAAAAGGAGCACCCAGAAGTGTGATGGAGCTAGGTCCAGTGCACAGAGATTTAAAAAAAACTTAAAGAAAACGCTGATGTGAAATGAAATAAAGGGAGTGGTGAGCTCAAGGAAAGACCCCACCCAGCTCAGCCTCCTACTTGTGCAAAAGAACTGAAGAGGAGCTTAGGTAGTGACGGAGACCACGAACAACAGACCGCTGGTGCATGTGTGATTGAACAGGGGCTATGTCCCAGCCCCAGCAAGCAGCAGAGCATCACAGCTGCAGCCACGTGGTCTCTGACTTACAGTCAAGCATGTAAGGAAGGGATTGTGGACTATTCCTCTGCGACTAAGGGAAGCTGTTGAGGCAAGGCATGTATCGGGGTGTCCCTGAATGGAGACCTAAATAGGCTGTTGTATGAAGCTATGAAGGTGAAGCCTGGATTGCCTTGGAGACCCTAAGATGTTGGAAATGGCAGAGTCATGCGCTGCTTGGGAAGCTAAGCTGCTAATAGGGAGGGAAACGAGCCAGAAGAATGTTGTAGTCAACAAAGCTGAAAGGAGTTGGAAATCTGAAGAATGTGTTGACATTAGACATGAAGATGCAGTTTGGTTTTCCATCTTGCTTTGCTTCAGTATTTCCTCGCTATGCTCCTTTTCCTCCCTTTTGGAATGGTCATGTATATTCTGCACCACTGTATGTTGGAAGTATGTGATTTGCTTTTTGTTTTTGCTTTCCCATGGGGTTACACTTAAGAGATTGCCTTGAGTCTCAGAGGAGCCTTTGGACTTTGAAAGTCTTGAGACTAAAACACTATGGGGACTCTTTGAAGTTGGACTGATACATTTTCATATCATTATATGGCTACAAGCCTACAGGGAGAAGGAGGTGGAATACACTGCTTCCTGGCATAAGGATAATGCCCTAAGCCTCAGAAGCTGGAAGCACTGTGTAATTCCTTTGTTTTCTGTATGTTAGTGCTTCAACACTACAACCATAAAGAACAATTCCAAGTACTGCACTTTTTAGCTGGAGGAGGGTGATCACAGTCTACAGACTCATTTACTTATATCAGACAAGATTAACCTTATTCAGAACTTACTGGAAGTTTATAAATTCACACAAATACAGAAATTGATGCAATTAAGCAAAATCTTTAGGACTTAATTGTTTTAATTCTTCCATTATAACTTTTTCTGCAGGCTCAATTTCCTGCTTCATAATCACTAATGGTTATGGTTCAACCAGTTGCTAGATTGAGACCACTTTGGTAATATTTTGAACCAAATGTTAGTGTTGATTCAAAACTGTGAAGCAACATCTGTTTCTTATGTAGCCTTAAGGATTAATGTAATGATTGTCAAGGAGTTAAACTTAGGGAATTTCAGAAGTGTGGCCTGCAAGGGCAGTATACAGGAAAAGGTGGAATGGTTTTGTTTATGAGGGTGTCTGAAAATTAAAATCAAGCCGGATATCATGGTATAGTTGCACAGTATTGGTCCTTCATGTTTTGGCCATATTGTATAAATACTCTGTTTTTTAACATTTGCCATGGTCATGGTGTCTCTTCATAGCAAGAAAATAGTGATTAAGACAATACTGATATACTGATATGAAGTAACTATCATATTCAAGTCTGGGGATTGGAGAGATGGCTCAGAGGTTAAAGGCATTGGCTTTTCTTCCAGAGGTACTGAGTTCAATTCCCAGCAACCACATGGTGTCTCACAACCATCTGGTGCCCTCTTCCAGCCTGCAGGGACACATGCAGGCAGAACACTGTACACATAATAAAAAAAAATCTTAAAAAAAATATTCCAGTCTGTTAGAGTCAGTTTGAGACCTTGTTTTCAGAACTGATTCAATTGATTCATGGTTCAAGCCTATGCTCATCTTTCCTATATCAGCAGCAAGGGCAGACAAGAAGCTTTACAGACAAGGGCCAGTCTACGGCAGGTTTCACTTGGACAGGGACAAATAAAGTGCATCCAGACAGGAAGTTAGTGTCATCAGGGAGGTCACGGAACCACCTGTCTGTGACACAGAGACAGCTAGAATCAGTCCAGGGGAGAGGATTCGGGCTGTGACCTGGATACAAAGAAAGTGGCCAGTGACTCCAGTCAGAACCAGAAAGTGTAGGCAGGGAAAGGGACAGAGGAGAGCTTCCAGGTGAACCCATTTTATTTCCAAACAAGATTCCAAACATAAACAAACTTTCCCAGTACCATACTGGATCTTCAGTCCATAAAATGTATTTGTTCCTAAAAGTCTTCATAAAATCTGCCTTCCCCTTTGTGGTGGGAATTGGCAAACAAAAAGCCAGAGGTTAAAAGGTCGTGCACAAAACAGTCCATTCGCCATCTTTAGGCAAGTCTTCAGGTTCTCACAAATGAGCATGAACACCCCACGAGGAATCGTACGTCACACTCTGCAGCACCTCAAGATTATCCTTCATTTGTTAATGTTCTGATTCAAAGATCTTAGCATTCCAAAGTGTAACATTTCATAAAACAGGAAAACGAAACCAAGCTGCAATACACTGAAAAGAGATCGCTCGTGGAGCATAACAAACCTCTAAGAATAAAACCCCAAGTATGCGATCAGATACAGGGTGGTCCCTTTGTCCCCTTCATTCCCTTTTCACCTTTGAGAACTCCTCAGACATCTGCAAACATTTATTGTCTGTGATTTTTGAAGAATTTGGCTCACAGTTGGGGAAGAAAATGCCATTTTAAGGAATTCTGTGAATATGTTACATTTTCCTCTTTCTTCAAGGTAAAATCAAAATATATTTCACACCTTTAAATGGTGTAGACGAAAACAGCAATGAAGCTCCAGGCGTAAAGCACTTACCAAGTATGGAAGGACCTGGGTGGCGTGCCCAGCACCGAGAGACGCTGGCTGTCACTCAAGCAAGAACTAAAATCTCAGGCTTTAAAAACACCCTGTGATTTTTTCCCCATAACCTCAGTTGAAGATGGGTATCAATTTATATCTTAAATGTGAACAGAGGTAACCCTGTGGAGGGACTGATGCTATGTGGCCAATTTTTAAAAATCTATTCATAAGCAAAATCAGTGTTTAGAGACGAGCGTGTTGGTTTTATTCAGAATTAGGACCTATCAAAAATTAGCAGAGGGAAGACTGATGTTGTGAAGTGACCTCAAAGATCCAGTAGTTCTGCGCTCAGATTTCAGACAAGGGAGACCAGCGACGATGGCTTGAGCACATCAGCAAGGTTACCTATAACAATATTTTCATAGGCGCACAGCACACACAAGCACACACATTTGTTTATGTATAAAGATGCTAGTAGCTTTTACGATAAATGAAAGTCAGGGTAAAAGTGTTCATTTGTTGCCTCGTTGCTGGAAACAGGAAACACCCATCCTTCATGAAGTGGGAGGCTCTGCTGCTCTCCTTCCACGATGACCTGGACCATGACTTGGTTGAGTGTTCTCTGTATAGTCCTGAAATGCAGCGCGGATTGTAGGCAGAAGTTGGGGCAACAGGAAGGAGGGCTGGGTGTTCAACTCAAATCTGATCTGTAATTCCTTCCTGTGCCCAAGATGCCCACACTGGCAGTGAAGACCATTTATGATGGTAAGGCTGGGCAGTTGGAACTTCTAGAGCCTACTGGAGAAACTCAGGGAGTGGGCAGTGCTGGCATCTGCCCTTCACTCGGGGAGATGCTAGGACGGTTCTCTTGGCCGTCACGGGCACAGATGATTATGCGTATCTGTCAATTATTAAACTACAGGTCGGGTATCCCTCATCTGAAAACCTTGGGACCAGAGCATTTCAGAGTTTTAATTATTCTAGACTTTGGGATATTTGCATATATATAAAAATATCTTGAGAATAGGACCCAAATCCAATTAACACATTCATCTGTGTTTTTTATACACTTTATCTACATAGCCTGAGGGTAGCTTCACACAACAGGTTTGATAGTTTTATACACAAAATAAACTTCCATGGTCTGGAATTTTCTATCTGTGCCATCAGAAAAGACTCAAAATTCTAGATTTTGGTATAGTTCTGATTTGGATTACGATGGTCAGACAGCATTACCTGGATGTCTGTACTAGGTAAAAAAAAAAGTTTCTAATTATCTTAATTTTCATATGCATATAAATATTGAAGTATTTGATCCTTACTACTACTACTATCTAGTTCCTCACAAAAATCACATGTGGATATAACTCTATGGTAGTTTTCTTTTAAAAATACTTTTTGTCTTAAATTTTTTATAATAGATGTCTTTCAGAAAAATCCTGTTTAGGCTATGTATATTAACAATAAATAACTTAAAAAATAAACAACACACTATACCAAAATTGTCTAATTTTCAGCTACACGTGAAAAAATTGAGTTTCCAAGAATGGACTAGCCCTTCTTCCAAAAATGGACTAGACTTCTAAAAGTATTTCTCATAATTTTAAGGTATTACTGAGCATAATTTATTTCTTCACTATCCCAAATATATACACACCACTCTTAGTAGTTTACGCCAGGAGAGTATTCCTAAGTAACAACAGGCTATTTGGTTTTTCTATCTTTACTTATTTCCTAATAAGAAACCTACTCTACATTTAAACAAGTTTGTCTCCAAAAGATTTTCCCAGGGACACAATTTTCCCAGGGACAGCGTCTCCTTTTCCAGAATAGGAGCAGAAAGGAACTTTCAAGTCTCCTTTTAGCCCGCACTGAATGTACAGCATCCTGTCCATAAATTAACACTCTGAAGGAAGAAAAGCCGTTGAGAAGTCCACCCTGCTCTGTGGAAATTACCACAGGAAAGAGCCATTGTCTGAGGCCGGCCCTGGCACTGCTTCGGAGCGCCCCCTAGTGCCCGGACCCTGCTCTGCACCCACGTCAACCGAGGGAACTGAAGAAAAAGCTGATGTTTATTCAGTTCCTCAGAAGTTACTACCGCACCCACACTTGGAAAAGTTCTTGCGGAAAGAACACAATAGAGGCAGGACCTAGGGCTAATTCTAGCTCCTCAAATTGTGACCATTCATACCGCGTGGACGACAATAAAGAATAGAGAAAATGGCCGAGATGTTTTTAAACTTGGCAGGGAGTCACTTTTACAACATAGATTATCATAAGGTCTGCAGGGTACAGGTTCCAATACACATGAGAAACAAGGGAAAGGAGCCGATCCTGCCAAAGCGAACGGAGGTCGAGAGCCAACGTGCATCTGAGGAGGTTACTTCGTCACAGGTTTTGATCCAGCCACTTGATGTAACTATTCCTAGTCCGGATGCCCACAGAGAAGTTAGTCGGCCAGCTTGTGAAAATCATACAACCATGAAAGCCATCCTCAAAGTGGTCCAAGGTCACGTTCACACCTGCACTCTCCAGGCGCTTGGCATACATGATCCCGTCATCCCGCAAGACGTCGTGCTCGCAGGTGAGGATGTAGGTCTTCGGCAGGTGCTGAAGCACTTCCTGGTCTGCGATGAGCGGGGAGGAAGCGGCGTCCAGCAGCTGCGGGATCTCCTGGGTGATCCTGGCATCACCTGTGGTCTGCACCACAGGCTTGTAGTTCTTTCTGATGGACGGGGGCAACAGGGATGTCCAGTCGAGACGGGCCCTCAGGGCCGTAGCCTTTTCCACATCCAGGGACGTGTGGTTGTTCACAATCATCGCCTGCACGAAGTTGTAGTTGCCTTTGAAGTAGTCCACCCAGTACTTCACCATGACGTGGCGCGGCAGGATTGGAGTGTTCTTGTTCTGCTGGTAGGAAGGCGTGTTGAAATCCAAAGCCTGGAGGACCGGGTAGATTAACGCCTGCAGTTTGAGCTTATTTTTTAGGCTGTCAACATAAGTAAACTAGAATAGAAGAAACATATGATTTTATTTGCATTGAATACTTATGTAGAAAGTGGTTTACAGAATGTTTTAAATAAATGAGTGGGTTTTTTAGAATGAAATAAAGCGCATTCCATATTACCAAGCTAAGCTGCTAGACAACCCCTAAGGAACATTTACTGTTTGTGACTGGTAGTTTTGAATAAGTTCACTGTTATGTGACCCCTGAGACCTCTAGATTCCCAATAATGCTCTACTTGTTTATCTATCTTTTAGTACTTACACACCGTGGGGCACATTACATGTGAGTAAATTATGGACCTTACTCTACCTGTGATGACTATATTGTCCCACTTTGTAAATCCAGCATTTAAAAAGGAGATGAGAAGACTCGTGTTAACCAAACTTTTTATTCCTATTAGACAACAAATGGCAATGACTTCTGAATTAGGGGGAAAAAATCACAAATCTTCCTCCTTTAGAGAAGGATAGAGCGTGAATACAGGGATGGTGGGACTTCGGGGTTCACAGGTACTTGGCGACAGGGGCTTTTAGTCTCAATGCTGACACAGTGAGTTCACACAGGCAAGCAATGAACGCATGCTCAGAGGGAGCCTGAAGTGGAAGGTGTACGACTTCCCATCCCAGCAACCTCAGTTCACCTGTAACTCTGCATGGGGTGACGATATTGTCCTGTTTTGTAAATACAGCAGTTAAAATTCTGCGTGTGGATGCCACATTTCATCCTCACTTGGTTTTAGAACCCATCTCCTGGTAAGATGTATGTGAGAACTGTGTGCGCGTGGTCTCACTAAACCCTCAGATGACATCATCTTCACATTTCCAAGGTTCATAGAACAGAGGGATTCAGGTGGACTTACAGCTCTCCAAGGTGGACCCCAAATTCTGTCTATCTTTGAGCCAGGCACGGTGGTATGTACCAACAACCCCAGCACTTCAGACGGCTAAGGCAATAAGGATCAGAAGTTCTAGTCCAGCCTGGGCTACATAGTAAGACAATTTCTCAAAACACAAATACATTGGGAGTGGTGGTACAGAACTGTAATCTCAACACTTGGGAGGTGGGGGCAGGAGGATCAGAAGTTCAAGTTCATCCTAAATTGCATAGAAAATTTGGTACTACCCAGGGCTACTACATGATACCCTATCTCAAAAAACAAACCAAAAACACCAAATAATAAAAATAAATGAAACTTTGGAAAATGGCTTAGCATTTTAATTTCTCTTAAAACTCTATGAAAACAATTACAGGCATGGAAATTTAAGTCCAAATATCCCATTCTGCAAGTCACACCGTGCCAGGTAGGTAGGGCTATTTCATGCCCACACATCTTCCCAAGCCTCTTCAGAGACATTCCTCGGAGCCCCCTTCAAGAAAGCTCCCAGAGCTAGCCCCAAGGTGAGCAGCCCCACTAGGGAGTACACAGCATCAGCAGGGCATGCTCACCCCTCCCCCAACCCTGCTACAGCAAGCACTCTGAGGCAGTGCTGTTACCTGTTGTCCAAGGGCAGCAGCCAGATTCCCACCAGCACTGTCTCCTGAAACAGCAACTCGGGCAGGGTCCACCTTGTACTTGTCTAAGACTTCTGGCCGCAGGAAGTATCTTGTGGCACGGACGACATCGTAAATTTGCTCAGGAAAGAAGACCTGTGGAACCAGCCTGTACCTGCGAAGACAAAAGCAGTGTTCCTTTTTAGGACGTCACCACACTTTAAAAGCGACTCCACACTGACAGAGACAAAATGAAATTTTTTAAAAAGCCAGAAAAAGGGAAGAAATTAAAATAAATGTAAAACATAAAGAATAAATCATTTATTTTTTTGTAAAATAGGTAGAGTTGGTAACCTGGCACTAACCAAAGTCCTTAGAAAATAAATGCTCAGGCTGGCTCTCCTGGTTATGTTCAGTTGTTAACTTGGGGGACCATCACATTGTGAGCACAGCTGTATCTGTGGGGTGTTTTCAGCAGAGTGTCAAAGCGTGTGAGGCAAGAAGGAAGTCCCGCTCACCGCTCATCATGACTCAGTAGCGGTTGCTGGTTCGAACTCCAAGAGCCTGACACTGGACGGGTTATTTCAGGCATATCTAAGTGCAGCACAATTCGGAGCAAAGTTTCCCGGTGCACAACAAAGCTTAGGGAATGTCTGCATCGAAACTTAATAACCACATAAGGTACATGTGACGTCCTCCATAAAGAAGGGTTCTATAGGTGGACTGCACGTGACATCTTAAGGGCCTGGAGGTCTCGGTCACATAGACAGAACCAAGGTCACCGGGCTATTAACCTCATCCATTCTCAGGCTTTTCGGAGGAAATCAGGTTATATATCTCGTTCTTCAAAGAGACAACCCTGTATGTTAAACATTCCTGATTCCCCTGGTGCTTAACTGAGCTCGAAAAGCTCTGTGGCCCCTACAGGTTGAGCTCAGCCTGGATTACACAGCAAGATCCTATGTCAAAACCAAACAAAGCAAAACCAAACCAGCTTCAGACATCAAACTTCCCACGAGATGCACTGTGCAGGCGTTCTTTATTAGGACTTGGCAACTCCATAACTGATTTCTGAACGTCTACACAGCACTCATGGCAGCTCTGGGTTAAAGGCTAACTAAACGGCATTAACTCATTCACTAGTCTCACGTCTACCACAATTCATTTGATAGATACAATAAATAAATACAGCTGTCTCTGCTGAAGAGATCTGTGCCAGCCCACTGCTAAAGCCAGGAATGCATGTGCTTGCTGGAACACTGATTAAATGTCATTTTTAACTGGAAAAGGAGAAGGCTAAGTTAGCAGAGCCTCGTCCAGACCTTCTGGAATATTTCTGGGCCCCTCCTAGGACACACGTTGCGAGGGCAGAGTTCTTCACGTTTTTCTGTAAGGTGTTTCAGAACTCTGATCTTGACAAGGCCACGCTCAACAGACAGTTGAGGAAAAGAACCAACAGTTCAGTCTGCACCGGCTCAGTCTCCAGCCCCCTCCCGCACAGAATTTCACCTTTCCTTTAAGCCTTAACTGGGAATTTTGACTGTAATTCCACTTGCTTCTGGGGCTAACTAACTTCAAGTAGGCCCTTGGGCTGGGCATATTGTAATCTCAATCATTTAGGAGGTTGAAGCAAAATCCCAACTTCAAAAGTCCTGCTGGGTTACATGAGGAGTTCAAGCCCAGCCTAGGAGACTCGGTGAAGCCTTGCCATAAAACAATAGAGAAAAGGGCCTAGCATACAGCTCAACATATGTAACTTGCACTACTCCTCCGTGGGCGTGAGCGGGTTATGCCATTTATTCCACTAGGTGGCGGCATCTCTCAAGATTGTATTTATCCCTACTCTTCCATGTAATTTCTGATTGGAAAAAAACAACAAACACCCCCTCCCCGGCTGCCAAACAGGTGCATCTCAGGAATCAAGACACAAAATAATGTGGTTTTTTTCATTCTATCACCATCTGAGTTATGGTTTCTATCTACTGTTGTGACAAATCACCACAAGCAAAAAGCATGTTGGGGAAGAAAGGGTTTACTCAAGCAGAGCTGGAACCTGGAGGCAGGAGCTGATGCAGAGGCCATGGAGGGGTAATGCTTACTGGTTTGTTCAAAGTGGCTTGCTCAACCTGCTTTCAAAATAGAACCCAGGACCCCCAGCCCAGGGATGACACTGATGGAGGAGTGTCTATGTGTTACTTTCATTTTTAATAAAGATACTGCCTTGGCCCTTTAAGAGAACAGAAAATTAGGTAGGTGGAGTAGACAGAACAGAATGCTGGGTAGCAGGAGTTGGGAGACGCTTCAGGCAGTCGCGATATGCAGTCACCATGATTCTCCTGAGATGGACGCTGGTTAAGATCTCTCCTGGTAAGCCACACCTCGTGGTGCTACACGGATTACTAAATATGGGTTAAAGGAAGATGTGAGAATTAGCCAATAAGAGGCTACAGATAATGGACCAGGCAGTATTTAAAAGAATACAGTTTCCGTGTAATTATTTTGGGTAAAGCTAGCCGGGTGGTGGGACACAGCCTGCCGCTTCCTTCTACAGGTTGGCGCTCCAACGTGGTGACTAAATCCACTTAAAAACCTGAGTTGGCTTTAAATAAAGGAGAGAGAGAGTTTAACACAGCTTTTTGCTGTTTGCCTGGACGTGCCGTAGAGAGATTTCCTGTTTCGGCAATAGCGGCTGAGAAAACGCTGAGTCATTTTAAAACGCGGCTTCCTGGTGCTGTGCCGCCAGTGCGAACTCTGGCTTTAAAGCATTTCAGTGGCTTTTATGGGCCTGGATATTTGTGTTCCCGCTTGGGATCAGAAGGAGAATGCTCTGAGACCGTGCCAATGGCTCCCTGCTCCCTGCCTGCACCTGGGCAGATGGCAGAATCAGGCTTAGGTGAGCGGGAGAACATGGCAGATTTCTGCCACCATACAGAGAGGTTTCCAGGCTGCGCGGTGCTCTGCGTGTCAGATTTGGTTGTAACTTGGATGAAAAGAGTTTCTGTGCCGCACACTCAGTCTCAGAATTAAAGTGCTGAGTGTGGCTCCTACCTGGAGGCCCCAGAGCTTGCAGAAAATGGTATATCCTCCATTTTGAAATTGGAGAGTGGTGGAGCCAACATCCAGAATAGCCCAGCGGCTCTGCAGCTCAGAGGTGCAACCAATTCAGAGTCACAAGCGGCTCAGCCATGTTGGACTGGGCGTGGCAAGCCGCAGTACCTGTTTTTGACCTAGGAATGTCACAGCTTAGAGTCTTAAGTGCTTAGCAATGTAAAGGCACAAATCAAACATGTTTCTTGACAGTAGAAAAATTACAGATTCACAATAGGACAGATTCAGACATAAAAGACTTTTAAATGAGTCACAGTG
Organism: Arvicola amphibius; assembly: GCF_903992535.2. Lineage (NCBI taxonomy): Eukaryota > Metazoa > Chordata > Mammalia > Rodentia > Cricetidae > Arvicola > Arvicola amphibius. The sequence continues at coordinate 47,609,153 of NC_052057.2, forward strand.
TTGGATGAATGTATGTAGGCTTGAGAGAGAGAAGAAGAAGAAAATATAAAAAATAAAGTTAATGCCTAAAAAAAGGCTAAAGTCTTTAAAGAGACAGAATAAAGTAAAGTGATAGAATGAAAATAAGCCACGTAAAAATGGAAAATTCACAGAGAGTCTGGATTTTGTATTTTATTGTGTTTTCTTTGAAATTTTTGACTATAAAGGAGCTAAATACAGAGAGACATTTCATTATATGGGCTGCCAGGCTAGACCAGAATGGACATCTTAACGGTATGACTTCAGGATTTGGATCTAAGAACATGATGCTTTGGAAAAGAGTTTCTTCTTTTGTTTTCACAGAGGACGAGACTCTGTGGATTGCTTCTATCCCAATATGGTATGATAGACCACGCTCTCCTGAAAGGTTGCTGTGAACATCTTCAAAAAATTACTTCACTCAACTGCTAACTGAGAGGAACCTAGCACACAGGTTACACCATGAAAGACCTAAATAACAGCACCCCCATTCAGCAGGAAGCAGTTTGGAGAGAAATAACTGCGCCCACATTCCCAAATATTGTTTATAAATGTTCTTTTACATTTAAAGGGGGATATGATATAGATATGAATAATTTGCATTGGTATGGATTTTAAGGTCAATTTGTTATATGTATATGTATTTCTGATCTTGATTAAGCTATTGTGATTGTGTAGTTCATTTTAAAATGTAATGTATAATTAGGAAATATAGGTTGTTAATGGATAATCATTGATAATAGTTAAGCTTGTAGTAATGTTATTAGATTTTCTAGATATGTAGAGATATATTTCAGTTAGATAGACATTCTTCATATCTTTCAAAGACTGCAGAATATGGCATTTAATATTTTAATAACTTAGGGTTTTTCATGACAATGAGACACGTCTGCTCCTGGCAGCACCAATCTACTTCGAGAGGAAGATGGGCATCTAAGAGGCTACTTATGGAGTTTGTTAGCCATTTGGGCAAGAAACTGCTCTTTCCTGGACTGCTGCATAAACTGGACACAAGGAACCCACAGAAAGAGGACTGCTGAACTTGCCTAAAGGTGAGATGGCCTTTTGGGGTTCCTGATTCATTAAAGAGTCTGCGAGATGTTCTGCAGGACACAACAGAAAGTGACTGAACTGTCTTTGGAATTTCCTGCTTCATGGAAATGTCTGCTGGATACTTATGGGCCTGTAGGCTGAAGATGGATGCCCCTATGGTACAGAGGAACTTTGGGTGACTGTCCAGGCAGCGAGTTGTCTCTGTCATTTCTACAGTTTGAAAGTTGCATATTTCTTGTTTACTTAGGTAGTCTTATATCCTTCTGGAGTCTTTGATGGAGTTGAAGAATGGTTCAATAGTTATAGCTTTCCTTAGTTATGATAAAAGATAAAATAGATTTAAATATTGTAAGTGTAATTCTTGCATGATAACTGTTTTGTTATATGTAATTTTACTATGTTAAAGTTAAAGCCTTTTTTGTTTAAACAGAAAAAGGGGAAATGATGGAGGAGTGTCTATGTGTTACTTTCATTTTTAATAAAGATACTGCCTTGGCCCTTTAAGAGAACAGAAAATTAGGTAGGTGGAGTAGACAGAACAGAATGCTGGGTAGCAGGAGTGGGGAGACGCTTCAGGCAGTCGCGATATGCAGTCACCATGATTTTCCTGAGATGGACGCAAGTTAAGATCTCTCCTGGTAAGCCACACCTCGTGGTGCTACACGGATTACTAAATATGGGTTAAAGGAAGATGTGAGAATTAGCCAATAAGAGGCTACAGATAATGGGCCAGGCAGTGTTTAAAAGAATACAGTTTCCGTGTAATTATTTTGGGTAAAGCTAGCCGGGTGGTGGGACACAGCCCGCCACTTCCTTCTACATGACACCACCCACAATGGGCTGGATCCTCTCCCATCAGCCACTAATTAAGAAAATGCCTTACAGCCGGGTCTTATGGAGGCGTTTTTTTCAGCTATGGTCCCCACCTTTCGGATGAGTCTGGTTTGTATGCCAGGCTGACATCAGACCAGCCAGGATGGCCACTGTATCATGATAAACAGTAGTGCTAGTTTTACAGGAGATCAGCACCTGTGTGACCAGCATGTGCACACGCATTAAGCCAACCTTTCAGCACTGTTCGGGTGGTGGGAAATAAAGTCTGGGACAACGGGTACCTATTGATTAATCTTGCCAGTTAGTAACTCGCTGAGCAAACGAGATGAGCAATCCTGAAAACAAACAAACCATAATGCTAACATCTATGGTCTGAAGATCCGCAGCCTAGTACAGCCTGGTAGGACTGGCCTGTTATCAAACTATCAGAGGCCAAGGGGGAGGGGTGTTGAGGGGGAGACTGAGAGTTCCAGACTGGGCGATAGAGGGAGTTCAAGGCCAGCCTGGTCAACCTACTAAGACTCCCTTTCAGTGGAAGGGCAGTTGCCTAGCAGTGAGAGACACTAAGTCACCAGTCCCCTGTCCCCACACACAAGTTCATACTCTAGACTCTCTCTCATTTGAACTCTGCAATCTTTTTCTTAGAGACAAGGAACAGCTGTGTAGCCTGATCGGCGTGGAACTCACAGAGGCACTGCCTATCTCTGCCTCTCAAGTGCTGGGGTCAAGTGTGGACCACCATGCCTGCTATCATTACTCAACTTGAAAGCATTAAGAGACAAACCCCGCCCACTCCCTCCCCCAGCCACTGAGGCAAGCTGATCTTCAGCTTCCAGCATGAGTCTTTCCTTTCCATCTCTCTCCCAAAGAAGCAGCTCTGTCTTGCTCCCTTCTCCCAATTTCTCCCCTTTCTCCCCTTCTCTCTCTGACTCTCTCTCTCTCTCTCTCTCTCTCTCTCTCTCTCTCTGCCTTTCAGTGCTCTTCCCTCTTCTCCCCTGCTCCCCTTTCCCTTCCCTTCTATAACTCACTAAATAAATATCCAACCACTCTGCATGGTGTGCCTATCTGTCTGTCTCTCACCTGCCACAGCTGCGGCTACTAGTGGGACTGGCTGCCCTGTCTCGGTCTCTCACCCACCATGTAGCTCCTGCCTAGAACCCTCTGGTCCTCATGGACCACGGGCCCCTGGGGGCTCCCTGCCTGGGACTGGCTGCCTTCGTGGCCACCATGGTCTCAGGACCCGCTGCCCACTGCTGCCACTCGGGGACCTTCAGCATTTTTTTATTATTACCACAACAGTTAGAACTAGAAAAGTGATTACCCCTTATATCCTCTTTAGTAACTTGTGCCCATTACCTGCACCCGGCACTTCTTCCTCCCCTTGTATTTACCCTTTATTTTCTTTTCTATATATTTTACTCAACGAACACTCTACATTTGCTTATATATTTACATGTTTATATATTTACACATGTTTATATATTTACATGTGTTTATATATTTACATATGTTTATATATTCACATATGTTTATATATTTATATATGTTATTGGTTAGGTTTTGTCCTCCCTCTCTCTGGCCCCTCTCTCTTTTGGGGACAAGGTTTCAAATTTGCTAAGAATAGCTGGGAACCGATATCAAATTTGCTAAGAATGACTAGGAACCCCTGAATCTACTGTGTGATTATGGGCGTGTGTGTGTGTGTGTATGTATGTGTGTGTGTGTGTGTGTGTGATTAATAAAAGAATACATTCTAAAACATATCTGTACCCTTTCAAGGACACAACATTGAAGCTTCACATTCCCTTATCTGAGCAGCAAATCCTCTAACCAGGTTTTGGTATCTCACATCATTTGTCATGAATTTGGTGATCAGCAATTATTTCCAATATAAAATTACTACACACTAATAACATTCTTTTCCTCGACAAGAGGGGTGGCACACACCTGTGAACTTAGCACTCAGGCTATAGAGGCCAGAAGACCAGAAATTCAAGGTCAACCTTAGCTAGCAACACAAGTGACATCATAATCGAACATAAAACCTTACCCAAGAAAAATCATATTATCTTCCTCACCAGTTGTGGTACTCTGTACACACATGTAACTCCAACTCTGTGGCAGTCTGCATACCTGTATCTCCAGCACTGTGGTTATCTGCATACATGTAACTCCGGCACTGGGGTAACCTGCACACATATGTAATTTCAGCACTAGAAAGGCTGGGGATGAGGAACGCCAAAAGCGTGAGGCTAGCCAAGCTCCACAGCTAGTACAAGCCAGTCAGAACTATATGTGCAGGACAGTCTCTCAAGACATAAATGATCACTCAAAACCCCAAACAAAGCCGGGCGGTGATGCCGCACACCTTCAATCCGAGCACTCATGAGGCAGAGGCAGAGGCAGGTGGGTCTTTGAGAATTCGAGGCCAGCCTGGTCCAACACACACACACACACACACACACACACACACACACTCTCCTTCTAAACTCTGCCTGCACTTTATTTACCTAATGCTGTTTTTCAAAAACACTGAGGTGTGAGCCCTGATGCAAATATTCCAATTCTACTACTGTAGGCAGAAACCCTGCATCTGTCTTGGAAGAAAAATCCCCAAGAAATCCCAGTGTTGCACCAGGTCAGAAACATCAGAACCACATCACATGCTGCCCCCTCCTCCTCCACTTCCCGTTTCCATAGCAGACATTGGTCCCCTTTCTCTCCCCAGGACCCTACCCCCACCACTGTCTCATCAAAAGCCCCCACTTTTCACTTTAAATGACATCTCCATCAACAGCTCCTTTAGTCCCCCTCCTTTCTTGGAGCCAAGGCCTCTGACAATAAGTTGTAACTCAGACACCTCAAATTTCTCCAGAAGAGAAGGGTTCAGAATATGTCAAAGAGTTCCACTGAGTACCGGCCCTGTGAGCTCAGGCTCTGTTTTGCTGAGACATGTTTCATGCATGTATCCCAGACTACCCGCAAACCATGCAACTGGGGATGACCTTGAACGTCTGATCCTCCTGCCTGAGTGCCAGAATTACAGGCGTAGTTTAAGTGGCCCTAGCACGGAAACCAGAATTTCATGCATTGCAAGCTCTCGCCCTCTAGCTCCCAACACTTTCTTTAATATTTACTCCAGTGGCCAGGGAAAGGAGGCGACGGAGAAAGACTGATAATCGGGACATCACTAGTGTCCAGCAAGGCTGGAACAAACACTGTCCTTCAAAAATAGCACAACCTGGAAGCCAGGCCTGATGGCGTGGGCAGGAGGACAATGTTTGCCTCGGGGCGAGCCAGGTAGGTGAAAGGTACGAGAGCCGAGAATGAAATCATCTTCCTGGTGACTCGGTGCAACAGAGAAAGGGCCCACAGACTTCCCAGCTACTCCTCCTCCTTACCCCTCCCAAGAAAAATTCAACAAATTCACCTTGGGACCCTTGAAAGGCTTACCTTACCCTGTATCTTCAGGAGGGCACATCCAAAACGGTTACTAATTGCATCCAGCTTCTGTCCTCTGTTAGAGACACCCCAGAGGAACAACCTGCGTAGTCCTTTAACAAAGTTCTTTCCTACTAAAGGCCCATACAGTGGGGTCTGGGATGGAGCTCGGATGGTAGTGTTTGCCTACAATGCAGGAAGCCCTGGTCCATTCCTATCACCATGGACCCAGGCCTGGCAGCACACGCCTGGAAACCTGCAACTCAAGAGGTCAGGGCAGCGGCCTCAAAGTGCAAGAGCATCCTCAACTGCACCACAAGTTCAAAGCCAGCTTTGGTTACATGAGACTCTGCTTCAAAAAAAAAAAAAAAAAAAAAAAAAAAGAGGAGACTGGGAGACTGGGACCAACAGCTGCTTATCCTCTCCTTGAAATGCAGTTTGTGTACGATCGCTGCAGACAGGTCTCCCTTGCTGTTTCTGCTTTCAAGGTTTGCCATGGGGATGAGGTCAGCTTGGTCTATAAGGTGAGCTATAAGCTAACCCTGGCTACAGAAGGAGATCCCCTCTCAGCAAGGTGAGGGAAGACAAACAGCTTCATGGGGAAAGTACTTGCCGTGAATCACAAGGAGGGCCAGCTGTTGATCCTCAGAACCACGGAACAAGCCAGGCATGGTGACGTGCTGCCCACCCAAGTGCAGGAAGGGCAGGGACTGGTGAATTCCTTGGGCTTCCTGGCCAGCCAGCTAGAGTAGCCTACTTGGTGAGTTCTAGTTCTAAAAAAGGACACATTCTGAGGAAGGACAGTATGGTTGTCCTTTGACCTCTATGTGAATACACGTAGGGTTGGGGCTCAAAAGATTAGGTAGATATCGGGAGTGGGGGGGGGTCTACCAAAATCTTAGAAATCAAGTGTCAGAGTTCAAAAATGAAGTCTTTTCAAACAATGGGAACCTCCCAAATCGCTGGTCCCAGCTTGAGACTTCACAGGGCTTGGCTGGGCAGTGGTGGCGCACGCCTTTAATCCCAGCACTCGGAGGCAGAGGCAACAGAGGCAAGCAGATCTTTGTGAGTTCAAGACAAGAGCTAGTTCCAGGACAGCTACGGCTGTTACACAGAGAAACCCTGTCTCAAAAAAAAAAAAAAAAAAAAAAAAAAAAAAAAAAAAAAAAAAAAAAAAAAAACCACCACCAACAACAAAGACTTCAGAGCGCTCACAGTAGCGCAGTGGTAGATCACTTGCCGAGAATGCATCAGGTCTTACATTTGGTCCCCAAGACTGGGAGTAGGAAATGTCTTCATGAGACAGATCTGAAAGGCTGAGAGACCCCAGTTCCAGGTGTTTCTCAGCTGTCTCATCCTTACCCTCAACCAAAACACTCAGAAGGATCCCAGGCAACCCAGGGACCACACGCTTCTAGCTTCCTCTCTTGGTGTGGTTATAGAGGCTAAAGAGGGATCCACGGGCTCAGTGTGAAGCAGTGGCGCCAGGTTCCACCAGCTCATGGCGATTTTTCATGGAACTGAGCAAGTAGTCGAGGCTGGCAGGTTAGTGAGTCCATTTTCTCCACGCCCCTTGTACGGGGATTAGAAATTTGCACCACCACCGACACATTTGGCTTTTTTCATGTTTAAGTGAGTCCGCCCTGGGAATGGAACTTGGGCCTCCATTCTTGCAAAGTAAACACTTTACCAAATGAGTTATCTCTCTAAACCACTCCCTCCCACCTAAACTTCCAAGGGATCTGTAGTGTAAGATAAAGGCCTGGATATTGCTTTGCCCTTTGGGTTTTGAATTAAGAAGCGATCAGAGACAACATACATCAACTAAGCATGTTTGAAAAGAGTGATGTGTTACTTAGTTTAAACAAAGAAAATCAATCTATTTTTCTAGAAGCAGCCACGGGGTCTTCTCTCTGGAGAATTAGACTTTGCGATGCTGTTTGGGCTGACTGGGGCAGATACAGCTAAGCAGGCATGTGTTGAGCTGAGCTTCCCAGTGGTGCTGGGTTGGTTTTGTTTTGTGTGTGTGTGTGTGTGTGTGTGTGTGTGTGTCTCACACATTAGCGCACACTATCTCTCCATGGCTTCCACAAAGAAGAGAACAAAGTGATGCATACTTCACAGTGGTTACCATGTGGTTTTCAGGTTGCACACACCTAAAGCTACTTTCGCACGGGGGCACTGAGTGGCACCCCATTAAAGCACTGTGCCTTTGGAAGTCAAAATTTTATGGAGAATAAAAACAAGGGCTTAAAGTCTCCAGCGCTTATATCCTGGTGGCCATCAAAGTCCGAGGACGTCAGCATCTTGTGTGACCCAGATTTGCAGCAGGAGCCTACAGCTGTGCCTGGCATCTGGTGGAATGGGATGTGGTTTAGGGCAGCCTTGTAAAATGGCATATAAATGTAGAAATTTTAATTATTTAATTAAAAAATATCTTGAAAATTTTCCCATCAAAAAAGGGTGGTATGACAAATCCCTTGCCGAATTTAATATTATCCAACATCCTATGTGTATTGACAACCAAGAATAGCCATCACGTTATGCTTTCTTATTGTGAGGGATAACTTTGTTTGAGATGGCCACTATTTGCCTACCCAAATCACAACCTATAAGCCACTCTAATAAATCCTCTTTATATATACATATATACATACACACATATATACACACATACATGCATATAAGTACATTCTATCGACCCATTCCTTTAGAGAACCCTGACTAACAAAATTATCTCATACTGCTTCTTTGAAAGAAAGACATGAAAAATCTCTCTTGTCCCTATATTTTTCAGTCTTTGTATTTATGTTATTTACTAAACAAAACAGGTTATAAGGCAGTATGTTGGAAATACCCTACTTTATAAGTATAAAATAATATGATGGTCCTAGGTTATATAAATAAGAATATGTAAATTGGACATACGGCACCTTTACATGTCCCAGCTACATAATGTACAATTGCTATGTGGTAACTGCAAAGGACCAAAGCAGGGCAATGAGAAGCAACAGGCATGTCCCCGACCCCAGCCGACCAGCCAAGACAACACATTTATAGAAATTCCAACCTTCGGTGCTTGCTTCTAACACATGAGGTAATTTCATTTCCAGGCTGCCCCAGCCTTTACCCACCAGCTTCCAAAGACATAATCTTCACCAAACCACAGTGCACAGGAAGCAAAGCCATGGTGCCACTCCCCGCCCCAGGGGATGGACGCTGAAGGTAAGAAGCCGCTGCACTTTGCTAGTGAACTTCAGTGGACTACTGAAGGGGCCCTGCACTGCGTCCCCCTCGCCCCTGCACTGCGTCCCCCTCTCTTCCCACCGCCCAGGTATATGAGCTTCTGGATTCCTTTGTGTGCAGTAAGCACATGGGAAATTAAGAAGAAAGCAGTTGCTTCTGAGTTTTAGCCTCTAAAGGTCTTGAATCCATCTCATCTACCCTTTGGTGGTCGATAAGTCTAGACCCAAAAGTAACCAGTTTCACTGCAGTCAGGAGGCTTCAAGGTAGAGAAGGGAAGGTAGGAAGAGCTCAGGGTGTGTTGTCTATGGTTGATACTGAGGTCCCAAGGGCAAGGAAAGAAGATCTTGCAATGAACAAGACTCTCCCGGTGCCAAGTAAGCAGGCCTGACTTCCTTCCTTCCTTCTCTAGGCCTTTGAGTAACTATAGGTGCCGAGACTACTGAAGGGCCCTCAAGCTTCTTCACTATCACATTCTAGGGCCTCGCTCTAGGGGCTTGGCTCCTTCAGGATTCTATCCCCGGCTGGTGGCCAACGCCTAAAGACACAGTTTGTTAGATGATTCCTGCTTTGGTGAGCTTCACCAAGAATCCTCGGGGATCTGGAAGGCCTGGCTGCAGGTTCAGAAATGCCTCAGGGATGTACAAAGCAAACTCAGCTAAATCTGAGGTGGCAGGCTCCTCGGCCCCCAGGCTCCTCAGCCCCGTTGTGTGGTCTCAGGCATCTGGCCACAGGGTGGGGCTGCCTGGTGCCTCAGGAGAGATGAGAGCGGGAAGGAGTCCTGTAAACCTCAAGTCTGCAGTGGGCAAGAGAGAGGAGAGCCATGAAGAGGAAGATCTCAGAGGGAAGGGAGAATTGGAGGACATAAGCAGACAGTGCCCTCACTGTCTGTCACTTGGCATTAAGCAGCTTTCTCCATTTCTGCCTCTGTAATCAGGAAGGCAGGAGGCCTCTACAGCCCCTAATCTGGAGTCAGCAACCCTCACGCCACCTATGTGTCTACTTAGCACACGTGTGTTTGTGTGTATGTGTGTCTGTGTCTTTGTGTATGTCTGTCTGTATGGTATATATGTGTGTGTCTGTGTGTGGTATGTGTGTGTCTGTGTCTGTGTGTGGTGTGTGTGGTATGTGTCTATGTCTTTGTGTATGTCTGTCTGTGTGGTGTGTATGTGTGTGTGTGTGGTGTGTGTGGTATGTGTGTGTGGTATGTGTGTCTGTGTCTTTGTGTATGTCAGTCTGTGTGGTGTGTATGTGTGTCTGTGTGTGTGTGCTGTTTGTGGTATGTGTGTCTGTGTCTTTGTGTATGTATGTCTGTGTGTGTCTGTGTGTATATGTGTGCATGTGTGTGGTATCTGTGTCTGTGGTATACGTGTGTGCTAGTTCATGCTACTATGAATGTGTGAGGTCAAAGGTTAGCACTGGCTGTTTTCTCTATTGATCTCTATTTTTTTTTTATGACAAGGTCTCTCAGTGAACCCAGATCTCAGTAATCCAGTTAGACTGCCCTACTCACAAGCCTCCAGATTCTCTTGTCTCCTTCTCAGGATTGAAATTTAGCATGCACTACCACACCCGCTTTTTGTTTGGTTGTTGTTGTTATGGGGGCTGGAGATATGAAGCCGGGTCCTCATGCTGCACAGAAAACACTCTATCTACTGAGCCAGCCCCCCTAACCTTGTTTTCTGAGACAAAGGGCCTTACTGTACAGCCCAGATCAGCCTAGAAATTGTTACACAGTCCAGACTGGCCCTGAACCCATAGCAACTCCCGTCTCTAGCCAAATGCTAGGATTACATAATAAACCACAACACCATACTTCCTGAGTGATTTATACAAGAATTTAGAAATTTAGAGTCTTTCTGCACTCATAATACAACCAGTAACTGAATTCCCTGTTTATGCTGGGGCGCTTTTAGCACAATTGATTTAGCAATGAATAAAAAATCCCCACCATCCCCACATGCATTAATTAATATTGCAGACATAATAGGTCAAATGTACAGCCTGTCAAACATGGAAGATGGCTTCAGAGAGGTCATAACGCAGAGGACATCAGCTGGAGCTTTCCATGGAGCTGTCATGGAAGGGGGAAACCGAAGGAAGACTAAGTGAGCAGACAAAGGGACTGAGAGCATAGGGACAATGCTGGCCTGAGACAGACGTGAGATGTGTCGTCACCACAGAAACCTTCGTCACATCATTCATGTGCAGTAGCTTTGCAGTTGCCCAAGAAAACAGCTCCTCAAAGAGCCAGCAGCAGGGACAATCCCGCCACAGGTTCAGTAACGGTCACAGGACTAAGATGTGTCGAGCACAGCGCTAGCCCCCAGAGTTACAGAAGCTTACTTAAGAAAACAGTGCTGTATGTAAACAAGATTCTCTTTAAAATTCCAACTGCTTTTAGTTTTAAAGAGTCATATCAAACTTACATGTTGCTAGTTCTAATTAACTTCTTTTCCAAAAGTTTGTAAAACTACATAAAAAGATGCTTGGGGATACAGCTCAGTAGGAAGGCACTTGCTGAGAGATTAGGAAGGGCTAGGAGGAGTCTCTAGCACGACAAAGACAAAAGGCAAATGCATACATAGTTAAAGTAATTCAATGTGCTAGTAAACCAAATTCAAAAATACATTAAGATAGACAAAATGACACACATCTGTAAACCCAACTTTTGACACTATATTTTATTTTTATTACAAAGTTACTAGATAGTTACTTAGAATTTCTTCTTAATAAAAATTATGACTATCAGAGGATAGAGGTGCTCAGCAGTTACAATTGCTTGCTGCTCCTCCACAGGACCAGAGCTTTGTACCCAGCATACACACTGGGCAGCTGACAAGCACCTGTGCTCCAGCTCCAGGGGATTCGATGCCCTCTTCTAGCTCTGTGGGCACCAGCACTCATGTGCACACACCCACACATGGACATGGACACACACACCCACACACAGACATGGACACACCCACACAGAGACATGGACACACACACTCACACACAGACATGGACACACACACACCCACACACAGACATGGACAAACACACCCACACACAGACATGGACACACCCACACCCACACATAGACATGGACACCTACACCCACACATAGACATGGACACTCACACCCACACATGGACATGGAGATACACACACCCATACACAGACATGGACACACACACATAAATAAAAAAATCTTAATAAGAATTCTGACTGCTGGTGATACTCACTCAATGGACACGATGACGGCGTTCAGCTCCTCGGCCATGGCTGTGCACAGCTGGTCATAGTAGCTGATTTCTATAAGAAAGGAACGGTTACTACAAAAGTGGCCCTTTGGGTTATCCACGCTTACAGATTTCTGAGCACAGACTAAGAAAACAATAGCAACAAACACTGAAAAATGCATGTGAGCCAGGTACGGTAGCACTTGCTTCTAATCTCAGTACCTGAAAGGCAGAGGGAAGAGGATCAGGAGTTCAAGGCTAGCAAGGAGACTACCCAAAGATACAATATGGGAGACGGGGGGGGGGGGGGGGGGGGGGGGGGGGGGAGGAAGGGAGGGAGGAAGGGAGGGAGGGAGGGAGGGAGGGAGGGAGGAGGAGGAGGAAGGGTAAGGAAGGAAGGGACTGAGGCAGGAGGGGGGGAGAGGATTAGAAAGTGAGAGAAAGAAAGAACAAAAGGTGTGCAAATAGAGACACATTCAAATGCAAAAAATAAATCTATTTTCTGATAAAATACAATTACTATAACTAATGGGAAATCAGTATCAGGTTAGTTTTTAGTATGTTTTTAACTCACTAAACATTTATTTCAAAATGGGCTATATGAAATGCAACAAATTAATTCTGGTTTTTGAAGCACTTCAAATATACCCTTTCAAAGCAAATCATAAAAAAATCGGCAGTTTTCTTTTTCAAATTTTAACATCCTCATTTGCCATGAGATTCAGGAAAAACAGCCAAGTGAAGAATATGGTAGTCTCTTTAAGTCAACACAAAAAGTAGAATTTTAGGTGATTTTAGCATTTCCAAGAAAGGGGACTCAAATGTCCTCAGGAACAACAGTAATTTTAACAGGTCAGAATTGATTTGTTCTCTTTGTTCTTTCAGTATTTTAAATCCCATCAGACAGGGATGTAGCTCACTTGGTAGAGCACTTGCCTGCATACATGAAGCTTTGGTTTGATCCTAGCCCCAAATGAACTGGGGGAGGAGACACATACCTGTAATCCCCACACTTAGAGCTGAAAGCAGGAGAATCAGAAGTTTAAGGTCATTGTCAACCACACAGGGAAGCTAGCCTTGAGTATATGAGACCCTGTCTCAAATCAAACAAGTAAACAATCAAAAAAGACTTACTGTCTCAGCAGATCCCCTAATATTCCCTGCATCATGGACTTGCAAAGTAGCCTTAGAAACAGAAGGCGTGAGAGTGCCTATCCATCTGCACACACTCACAGCCCAGCTCTCCTCTGGAACACCAGCCAAACCTGCACACGCTCACCAGCCAAACCTGCACACGCTCACCAGCCAAACCTGCACACACTCACCAGCCAAACCTGCACACGCTCACCAGCCAAACCTGCACACGCTCACCAGCCAAACCTGCACACACTCACCAGCCAAACCTGCACACACTCACCAGCCAAACCTGCACACGCTCACCAGCCAAACCTGCACACGCTCACCAGCCAAACCTGCGCATGTTCACAGCCCAGCTCTCCTCTTTAACTCCAGCCAAAATTGAGGAGCAATGGCCAGACTGACTCATAATCACACCCTTCAGCCCCCCATACTTCCTGTCTTGTACATGACATCTCTCCTGACAAGTGTCCAGTGATACAAATTCCATCTTTCTACTCAATTTTGGATCTCTGTCTCTAGCACACACAAGAGTTACTGTAATGGTTAACAGTGGTTGTCAGTTTTACAGGCTGGAGTCACCTCTGGGCATGTCTGTGACAGGTTTCTAGACTTTTGAACTGGGCAAGGGAGACCCATCCCAACTGTGGGTGGTACTATTCCAATGGCCCGGATCCCGAACTGAAAAGAACAATTGTTGATGCCTTGTGACAGTTCACCTCACGCTCCTGCCCGTGGCCTTCCTGCCACGATGGGCCGTACCTCAGAACGTGAGCTACAATAAACTCTCCCTTCCTTCCTCCCTCCCTTCCCCTTCCTCCCTCCCTTCCCCTCCCTCCCCCTTCTTCCCTTCTTCCCTCCCTCCCCCTTCCTCCCTCCCTCCCCCTTCCTCCCTTCCTCCCTTCCTCCCTCCCTCCCCCTTCCTCCCTTCCTCCCTTCCTCCCTCCCTCCCCCTTCTTCCCTTCCTCTCTCCCTTCCCCTTCCTCCCTTCTTCCCTTCCTTCCTTCCTCCCTCCCTCCCCCTTCCTCCCTTCCTCCCTCCCTTCCCCTTCTTCCCTTTCTCCCTCTCTCCCCCTTCCTCCCTTCCCTTTCCTCCCTCCCTTCCTCCCTCCCTCCCCCTTCTTCCTTTCTTTCTTCCTCCCTCCCTCCTTTCTTCCTCCCTCCCTTCTTTTTTCCCTCCCTCCTCCCTCCCTCCCTTAAACTGCTTCTTGTTCAGCATTTTGTCATAGCAATGAAAAAGCAACTGATACAGTAACCCACGGCCCAGGTCTGCCCACAGCTCTGAGTATCTGCACTAAAGCCACAGTACTGAACAAACTTCCATATTCATTGAGCATGTGTTGAAATTGGAAACAGAGCAGTGAGTAACAGAATAATGATGGGTGTGTAGCTCAATGAAATGGAGTTGCAAAAGAAATCTGTACATTCTTATATTTTCTGCATTAAAAATTTACAAATAATATAATAAAAAAGAGACCAAGTTTGCACTGTTATCCTTTCTATTTTGTTAAAGTGACTTTTTCATGTGTGTGTCTATGTGTGGCAGGGCACGCATGCCATGATGTTCATGCAGAGGTCAGGGAAATACTTCTGGGAGTCAGTCTCGCCCTTCACCATGTGGGTCCCACGGATGGAACTCAGTCATCAGGCTTGGTCTGTGTCTCCTGGCCATCCTGCCAGCCTGTCGTTACTTTCCAGTTACAGAGAATACCCAAAGCTCCGGCCTGAGGACGAGGAAGGAGGCCATGGTAACCAGAGGCAGAAGCCCCATCCTTCTGAGACGGGCTATGCTAAGCAGCCTGTTTCTTCCATCCGTTCTGCTCAGAGAGATGTCCAACTCCACAGGAAACACCCCTGCACTTGGAAATGCTGTTTTCTTTTAGTGGCTGCTTATTTTGGTATTTTAATCTTTGATTCATAAACTGATGCTGATGAATTAACGTGGATTAAGCAACACCTGCTCTATTACGTAAAAAGAAAGCCTTCAAAATAAAGTTGACCAAAATTACAGATAATTACCTTATATCCCAGTGAAAATTTACCTTATTTTGACACAGAAAGCTAGTATCAATGGATGACAATATGTCCCTGATTTAGATCATAGGATTTGTCTATGATTTAGATCACAGGATTTTTATTTATTTTTAGAGACAGGGTCTCTAGTCTAGGCTGGCCTCAAAATTAGTATGTAACTGAAGAAGACTTTGAACACCTGATTCTCCTGCCTCCAACTCCTGAGTACTGAGATTACAACTGTGTGACAGTAGAGCTGAGGATCAAACCAAGGGCTTCTGGGACTCCAACCAAAAAAGTCATGCATGCGAGACAACACTTCCACCTAAGCTACTGCTCCTAGCTCAGAAAATATTACAGAGCAATCTGCCAGCATTAAGACATAAATCAAGGGCTGGGGCTGTAGATCAGTGGTAGAGCCATCATCTCCTATCAAGATACAACTACCTTCAGTCCCAGTACAGCAAACAAGAAGAAGAGGAGGGAGAGAGGGAGAGAGGGAGGGAGAGAGAGAGGGAGTGAGGGAGGACAGGAAGAAAAGACAGGAAGAAAAGACAGGAAAGAGAAAGGGGAACCAATAAAGCAAACCTTTCTATGCCGTAATCATACAGATGGCACTGCTGATATAGACAAAATGACAGGAGAAATCATAATGGTCCAGGAGAACCGGTCCCATTCATAAACAGTAATCACAGCCCCTCCAGGAGCAAAGCACACTGAGCCTCCTGAAGGTGACAGGGACTTACTTGCGCTTGCCAAGGCCCAGCCTCCTCCGTGGATATAGATCACACTGCGACGCAGCTGCTCATCAGGTTTCGGAGACCCCTCAAACACTCGGACTTCCACCCCGTCAAAGTCCGTGTCGGTCACCTGCACTTTCGGAGAAGACCTTGCGCTTTTCTTCCCAAAAGAGATGATGATGAAGTTCAGTGCGATCAGGTGGTGGCTCAGCCCCAGGGAATGTACCAGGTTACTCTGCAGGGTATGGGAAGAAAGGGGGGTGGTGTTAACGTCCACACCAGGCTGACACCCACAAAACCATGCTCACCAACTCCACATGTGGGGTGATGTGGGATGTCCTCTATATGCTGTGAATGTCTTATTACCATTGGTTAATAAAGAAACTGATCTGGCCAATAGCCAGGCAGAATAAAGGCGGGCAGGAAATCCAAACAGAGATACAGGGAGAATAAGCGCAGAGTCAGAGAGAAGCCAGTAGCCCCCAGAGAAGATGTGAGGTCATGCCACGGCCATGTGGCAATGCAAAGATTAATTTAAAAAAAAGGTTAATTTAAGATGTAAAGCTAGTTAGTAATAAGCCTGAGCTAATAAGTCAAACAGTTTGTAATTAATATTAAGCTTCTGAGTGTTTATTCGGGACCAGTGGACAAGAGAAACCTCCAGTTACATGGAGTTAGGCTTTTTGTTTATTTGTTTTGAAAGCTAGTGAGAGCTGGGAGTGGGGAGCAAGAAGGGGAACAATCCCCCTATAAGGCCCTGGGCTCTGAAACTTGCTATGCTAGACCAGGTTGGCCTCGTCCTCTTCGCAGAGATCCAACTGCCTTTCGCCAGCTGAGTGCTGGATTACAGGCATACAAGCACCAACAGCCTGGCTCTCTGTGCTGCTTTGATTTACTCTGTATTCCAGGCCGGCTGCCTCGAGACAGTTTTTACAAACACCTGCTCTTGGACCAGAGAGGTCCAGAGTCGCTGTCCCCTCTTAGCAGTCCTGGAACTCTGAGTCAATCACTAAGCCCCTCTGTGCCACACCTTCCTATCCATAAAATGAGAATACTAGCAACTATGTCGGGAGACTGGTGGCGGCCATGTGCAATACCAGCCCTTGGGAGGTAAGACTGGAGGTCAGCAATCCACGGTTACCTCGTTGGAGTCTTAGGCTAGCCTGGGCTGCATGAGACTCTCTCCAAAATAAAATGCAAAACAAAAACTGATAACCATGATCTGAAACTGTTGGCTAAAAGCTGTAAACAAATTACCAGAGAAAGTTTATGTATGGGTACTGGCTATTTGTTATGTCAGCTCGATAAAACCAGGATCATTTTAGAAGAGAGAACCCCAGCTGAAAAAACTACTCCCACCAGATAGGCCTGTGGTCCATTTTCTTGACTGATGGTTGATGGAGGAAGTCCCAGCTCACTGTCGGGGGTGCTACCCTGAGCAATGGTCCTGGATGCTGTAAGAAAGTAGGTTGATCAAGGCAAGAGGAGGAAACCAGTAGCAGCCTTCCCCCATGGCATCTGCATCACTTACTGCCTTGAGTTCCTGCCCTGTATTCCCTGGATGATAGACTACGAGCTATAAGCTGAAACAAATCTCTTCCTTCTCAAGTTGCTTTGGGTCATGGTATTTTATTGCAGCAACAGAAAACGTAATAAGACCACAAGTATTCTTGGGTCCCAGGGAGAGGAGCCCAGGAAAGTCTGTTGTCTGATGCTTCAGCCACATGCGTGTCTCAGTAACTTGTAATATGAGCTGCTGCTCTCAAGACTCCACGGCAGCTCACGGCTTCACTCTTCTCATGTCTGATGGGCTGGGTCCTGACAGTGGTCCTTCCATTTTTCTAGTATAGTCACTTCTTTCTATATCATATCTTTTAATTCCTCTCTCTGTGGGTGGGGTTTTCCTGTCCTGACTGCCTGCTCCCAAATAACTGACACAGAGGTTTTTTACAATTTATAAATGCTCAGCCAATAGCTCAGGCTTATTACTAACTAGCTCTTATATTTTAAGTTAACCCATATTCCTTATTCACGCTCTGCTATAAGGTGGTGCCTTTATTAGTATGGCATGTTCATCTCCTGCTCCTTCTGCATCTGGCTGGCGACTCCTGACTCTGCCCTTCTTCTTCCCAGCATTTTCTTAGTTTTGCTCTCCTGACCAATCACAGTGACAAATTCTCACGGTGTACAAAAGGATTATTTCACAGTACCTCTCCACAGGCAGCTCTTCTGTACCAGCTATAGCAAAACACACATTTGGATGAATGAATGATTTTTCTGCATGAAAATCTGTTCATATTTTTTAAACACTATACGTTTGAATGTACTTTTACTACGGTTATTATATGGGATGGCTTTGTTTTGAGATAGTTCTTAAGAATACATTTAATAGTAGATTAGGAGAGATAGTAGGTTAAGACAGGGTTTCTCTCTGCAGCCCTGGCTGTCCTAGAACTTGCTATGTAGAGCAGGCTGTTCTTGAACTTACAGATATCTCCCTGCCTCTGCCTCCCAAAGGCTTGGGTTAAAGACTTATGCCACCATGATCAACTTGAAGTACAGATTTAATTTTGGTTTTTGCTAGCACTCAACTTCCATGACTCTACTGCAGGCTAGAGAAGCAGGGGAAGGGTGGCGTAGTGGTGTTTCTGGTTGTGGGTGGGTCTCACATTTCAACCCCTTGCACACCTACCTTTACCCAACAAGGACAGAAAGAGAAAGTGAAGGTATCAATGTCCTCACAAAGGCCCAACTCTGGTGACATGATGGAGCTTTGTCCCCACCCCACCCCATCTGTCTCTGCCCTCAGGACTGCTGCAAAGCTCCCTTGCTGGATTTACCCCATTTGAGTTCCAACTCAAAAAATCCACCGTCTTCCCCTTTCCATCTCCTATACCACAGCAGCTGCTGAGAGCTCCAGCTTGTTACCCTCATGTTGCCTCTCTCCAGCACATCACTGTATAATTCTCTCCTATGTCCATTTCTTGTTCTTTTATATGCAATACTAAGAACCTGCAAAGAGAATTCTATGTCCATGGTGACATATACAGTCAGGATGCTGTGGCAGGAGGATCAAACATGAGTTTGGAGTAAATAGTGGAACTCTATATCAAAACAAATCAAAACAGAACCTTGGAGAACAATGGAATTTAAATGCCCACTTGGTGTAAGACAAATAAAAGACAGATGATAGACAGACAGACAGATTAGTGCTGTCTGTTAGCCATCTCTTCTCTGGTTCCTTTCTCAGTCAGGTAAAGAACTGCAAGATGAGGTGATCACAATCCACATCACACAGCCAAGTGAAGCAAAGTTCCTCACATGGTAATTTTTACAGCGTGTAACAGGGCTAGGTCCCCTTTTCCTTCTTGAATTGGATGGGCAAGATGCAGTTGTTGGTTCGGTCACTTTAAGTACAGCAGGAACCAGATGGGAGGGGGGGGGAGATTTCTGAAATACCCATGGAAAAAAAGCCTGTGCCCGGAATAGGAATAAACCCCACCAAAAGAGGAATTCTTTCAAACAAGAACTGGGAAATAGGCCATCTTGTATTAAATGGTAAGTATTCAGAGATCATCATGATCCAGACCAAGGCCTCTTTCCCTAGCTATCTACCTATTTAAGAGTTAACTATCTCCTGCCATCCTGTCATAGATAGATAGATGAACAGATGGATGAGTAGGTATGTCAATGGATGGATAGATGGGTGTGTGGGTAGGTGGGTAGATGGATAGGTGGATGAATGGGTGGGTGGGTGGGTGGGTGGGTGGGTGGATGGATGGATGGATGGATGGATGGATGGGTGGGTGGATGGATAGGTGGATGAATGGATGGGTGGGTGGGTGGATGGATGGATGGATGGATGGATGGATGGATGGATGAATGGATGGATGGATGGATTGATGGATGGATGGATGGATCGGTGGATGGATGGATGGATGGGTGGGTGGGTAGATGGATGGGTGGATGAATGGATGGGTGGGTGGGTGGATGGATGGATCGATGGATGGATGGATGGATGGATCGATGGATGGATGGGTGGGTGGGTGGATGAATGGGTGGGTGGGTGGGTGAGTGGATGGATGGATGGATGAATGGGTATGGGGGTGGATGGCTGGATAAATGGGTGTGTGGGAGGGTAGGTGGATGGGTGTATGGATGGATGATGGATGGATGGATGGATGGATGGGTGAAGGGATGGATGGGTGGGTAGATGGGTGGATAGATGAATGGATGAATGGATGGATGAGCTACAGTGCACTGGCTTCAAGGAGGTCAGTCTGAAAGTCACTGAATTCTCTTGAGAAAAAGGTATACTTTGCCTGGGCCTGGTGATTCAATGTTATAACCCCAGTCTGTATGAGTCAAGAGCAAAAAATTCACCAGTTTCAGACCAGTGTGGACTGCAGAGATAAAAGAGGCGGGGCAGGGGAACTGGGAGGACAAGGGAGGGTTGAGGTAGAACTGCCCTCCTGGAAATTACATTCTCCAGGGGCTGAGGATCACCTCCTACCTGCCTCCTATAAACTTACTTGTGTGAACTCTCTGGGGACCTCTCCACTTGCTTCCCATGCCCCATTTCTTCTTTCTTCTTTTAGGACCACAACTCACACCATTCTTTTCTGTGATATTGTCTGTTACAAGCTTTCTTGAGCTGCACACCCGAGTCATTCCATTCTTATGTTCTTTGCTTTCTCTCTCCTGACCCCTGCCCTCTTTATCTCTGTGAATCTGTCTGTCCACGTTGATAGGCCTATTTCTTTAGCTCTCCCTTCCAATGCAACCTACGACATTCTGAGTTCCAGTACTATATCTCCAAACTAGGTTCACCAACGGCTATTCAGTCAAGCTCTACCAACATCTCTTGGGTCCCACCCCACCCCCCACTTAACTTCTCCAGGCTCTGCTCTACTGTGTGACAAACCCCCATTTATTTATTTATTACTTGTGGATTCTTTTAAGATGGTCTCATGTAGCTCAGGCTGACCTCAAATTCACCATGTAGCCAAAGAGAGCCTTGAATTTCTGATCCTCTTGCCTATACCTCCCAAATGCTAGGGTTACAGACATGTTTATCATGCCTGGTTTTTAAAGTGCCAGGGAGGGCTGGAGAGATGGCTCAGAGGTTAAGAGCATTGCCTGCTCTTCCAAAGGTCCTGAGTTCAATTCCCAGCAACCACATGGTGGCTCACAACCATCTATAATGGGGGTCTGGTTCCCTCTTCTGGCCTGCAGCCATACACACAGACAGAATGTTGTATACATAATAAATAAATAATTAAAAAAAAATAAAGTGCCAGGGATTCCACTGTAAGATGGCTACCAACTGAGCCACATTCCCAGACCTTTCTTTGTTTTTGAGCCAAGTTCTAGCCTAAACTGGCCTCAGACTTGGACTCTTACTCTCAGCCTCCCACGTGCTGGGATTACAGGTATGGCCAACGTGACTAACTCCTGCCTTTGTGTATATGTACATATCTTATAGATTAGTTCTTCATCTCCTGCCCAGAGGGTTTTTCTTTTGTTTTGTTTTTCCTAGACAGGGTTTCTCTGTGTAGTCCTGTCTGTCCTGGAACTCACTCTCTAGACCAGGCTGTCCCGGAACTCACTCTGTAGACCAGGCTGTCCTGGAACTCAGATATCCGCCTGCCACTGCCTCCCCAGTGCTGGCATTAAAGACGTACACCACGATGGCCCAGCTCAGAGTTTTCTTAAATAATGGTGTCTCCAATGTTCTAATTTTTATTCTGTTTTATTTTGTTGTGCTACTAGAGTTGATCCCACAGCTTCTCCAACACTAGTTAAGTGTTCTACCATGCAGTAATCCCTTGAGCCAACCCCCACCCCCATTGGCCTAAACTATTCTGTTTTGAAGCAGAGCCTCACTGTTTCCTAGAGGAGTCTGGAACTGTTAAAAACTTTTCCTTTAACTCGTGTGTATAGAGCAGTATGTATATGTCTTTATGGGTATGTGCACATGTGAGTACAACTGCCCTCGGATTCCAGCAAAGAACAGTGATCTTCAAGGTCTGGAGTGAGAGGCAGTGGTGAGCCGCCCAACTTAGATGCTGGGAATAAAACCCAGGTCCTCTGCAGGAGCTAGTACTCATAACCACTAAGCCATCTCTAACCCTCAACTTTTTAACTTTAACCTCTGTGCTGGATAGTTTTTTGCCAACTTGACACAACTGATATCATCTGAGAGGAGGGAACCTCAATTAAGAAAATGTTTCCAGAGCTAGAGAAATTGCTCAGTGGTTAAGAGCACTTGACCACTCTCCCAGAGGTACTGAGTTCAATTCCCAGAAACCACAGGGTGGCTCACAACCATCTGCAATGGGATCAGATTCCTTCTTCTGGTAGGCATAAAGATAGAACTTATATACATAAAATACATGGATAAATATGTAAAAGAAAATTCCTCCATAATATCAGGGCACTTTTTTAGTGATTGATGAGGGAGGGCCCAGACCATTGTGGCTGGTGTCACCCCTGAGCTGGAGGTCCTGGGTCTTAAAGAAAGCAAATTGAGGGGCTGGAGAAAATGGCTCAGCGGTTGAGAGCACTAACTGCTCTTCCAGAGGACCTGGTTTCAATTCCCAGTACCCACATGGCAGCTTATAATTGCCTGTAACTCCAGTTCCAGGGGATCTAACACATACAGGCAAGCAAAACATGAATGTCCATGAAATTAAAAATTTTTTTAAAAAAGTAAGGAAGAACGCAGGTTGATCAAACCATGAGGAGCAAGCCAGTAAGCAGCACCCCTCCATGGCCTCTGAACCAGCTCCTGACTCCAGGTTCCTGACCTGCCTGAGTCCCTGCCCTCACTGCTTCTGATAATGAACTGTTATATGGAATTGTGAGTAAAATCAACCCTTTCCTCCCCTGCTTGCTTTTGGTCCTGGAGTTTCATCACAGCAATGGTCACCCGAATAAGACAAGGAATCAGTTCTTTCCTTCCATGGGCTGCAGGAGTTGAGCCCAGGTCATCGGGTTTGCGCAGAAAGTCTTTTGAACCTGCTGAGCCATCTTGCCAGCCACAACTTGAGCTTTCGATCCTCCGGCCTCAGTCTCCTGAGTAGCTGAATTTACAATCCTGCATCAGACACAGCTCAAAGTTCAGTGTTTTATTTTACTCAGCTTCACAGCTCCTGCCTTCCTTGCAAGACAGTGAACCATAGTGGCACAGTGCGTGGCACAGGTATAATGGCACAGTGCGTGGCACAGGTATAACGGCCCATTGCGTGGCACAGGTATAGCGGCACAGTGTGTGGCACAGGTATAATTGCACAGTGCGTGGCACAGGTATAATGGCCCATTGCGTGGCACAGGTATAGTGGCACAGTGCGTGGCACAGGTATAGTGGCACAGGGTGTGGCACAGGTATAATGGCCCATTGCGTGGCACAGGTATAGTGGCACAGTGTGTGGCACAGGTATAGCGGCACAGTGTGTGGCACAGGTATAGTGGCACGGTGCGTGGCACAGGTATAGCGGCACAGTGCCTGGCACAGGTATAGCGGCACAGTGCCTGGCACAGGCACAGGTAAGGCTCACTGCCACTCACTAAATCAGTTGTAGTGACTCTATTCGAATACTGACAACTTGGCACTGCCTCCAGTCTTTCCTTTTCAAAGCCCAGATCCACATTCCTGACCATTTCCAGGATCCTCAAAATTATCATGGACAGGGCTGGGAATGTAGAGTGTCACGCGCCCTGTAAAGGTTAATCTTTACTGCCAACCTGACTGGATTTCCAGCTACCTAGAGACCACTTCTGACATACTGCTGAAGTCATTTACAGAGAGGCACAGCTGAGGACAGAAGAGCCACTCTGGCTGTGGGCAGCCACACCCATGGGCTGAGCTCCCAAAGAGAACAGAAAGCAGAAAAGAGAACACGAGCTGAGCTCCAGTGTGCACCTGGCTCTGCTTCCTGACTACAGATCCAATGTGAGCAGATGCCTCATGCTCTTGCCATCCTGTCTTCCCCCACCCTGATGACTGCATCCTCAAACCACAGAAAACAGCAGCAAAACCACGGACCAAAACAAATCCGCAATTAGATTGCGTTCCTTCAGGTATCTTTGGTAGTGCTGAGATGTGTAACTAACAAAGGTCTAACACCAGGCACCACAAAAATTATCACTGGGTCAGGTGTTTGTGTAGAAGTTCTCAAACCTGGGATTGAATGACCCTTTCAGAGGGGTCGCCTGAGACCACCCGGAAACACAGATGTCTACATTACGATTCAGAACAGTAGCAAAATTACAATTATGAAGCAGCAACGACATAATCTTATGGTTGGGGTCACCACAACATGAGGAACTGTAATGAAAGGGTCACAGCATTGGGAAGGTTGAGAACCACTCTGTTAGTGGCTTATACCTGTAATCCCAGCAGAGGCAGGTAGATCACCATAAATTCAAGACCAGCCTGGTCTACATAGCAAGTTCCAGGGCAGCCAGGGCTACATAATGAGACCTTGAGTCAAATAAATAAATAGCTAAACTTAGCGTCGCCTCCTCTTCCCGCTGCACCCTGCAGCAGTAACCTGCTGCATTCTCGGCAGACAGCTAGCCACATACACATCTCACTTCTAGTTAGACACACCTCGATTCTTTGCTCAGCTCCTTCCTTGTTTCTCATGACTTCCAAGCAACCACCAGCTCATCTCTGTTCTACCTGAATGTGGCTCTAATAGGGCTCCCATGGTCATGATGACCCTAGGCTGGGCCTCGGCAATAAGGAGATATTTCATAGAGAGACAGTTGTGCTCTATGTTCAGCTACCAGAGTCCTGAAACAGGGACTTTTAAACCATGGCCCCCAGAGAATGCCACTCCGGGGTAAAGAAAAGCCTAAGAAGCCCTGGTGTCAGATGACAACAGGAGGAAGAGCTTGCCCAGCAGGAGGTGATCTCACACTGGTCCAACAGCTTGTCTCACGGTTAAACTGGACAGATTGTTTCCAGGTCTTTGTCTTATCTTTTCTATAAAACTGTAACACGGGTGCTGAGATCAGGCCGTGCCCTGCCTGTGGTAACTCTAGACTGTGCAGAACGTCAGATCGTCTGCCCTGAGACTGTATTTACAAGCAGTGTTTGAGTTTGTTTTAAGGAAAAAGGATGACCGTGTGCCCTGATGGACATATGAATGGTGCCATTTGTCTGGTATCCCCATCTGGGTATGATAAGGAACCTGTATCAGGAAGAACGCTCCTTTATAAATGTACAGGCATGAGCTGAGGGTATAGGATCACGTGGGTATGTTTAAATAACGTGAGGACTACCCAGACATTTGCTTGAGGAAAGGATGTGACCCTCACCTGGACACTCTAGAGGGGAAGACCCCTAAACGCCATGGGGATCCCTTCTACCATCTCACCGCTCAGTGTGTATATTAATAAACCAGGAAGCAGAGAACTCCCGACTAGCCCAGGGACTTCAACTCAGCTCAGTCTCTACCCTGGCGTGGCCTGCCTAGAACTGTCTGTCGTCTGTCCCTGTCTGTCCTGCTGTCTGGGCCTGCTCTCCATTCATTACCAGGTATGTCCATCGGGATCTGGTCCTACCTGCCTTCACAGCTCAAACTTACAGCTCCAATCTTTACACTGAAGACTGTTCCAACAGGTTTCGTTACCTTCCAAGGGCTGTGCACACCCTCAGTCTGCTTTGCTGTCACTTTGCCTGTTAGGCCTCCTGGAAATTCTTGAATTCTGCCGAGACCACTTTAACCCTCTGTAGCCATTCTGTAACCTAGCTATACACGTAAGTACATTACAGATAGAGATAGGGATAACTTATATTCATTGTATTTATATTCCTGTGCTTTGTGATGTGTGTTTGCCTCAGCCAGGAAAGCACAGGACCAAATGCACCCCTTCGCTTCTGGCACAGGGTTCTCCCTGCAGCTGCTATGGGGACGGTGGAGAGAAACTAGGAGACTAACCTGAACTGTAAACCACACTTGCCCTAGTTACCTGTTTGATGTCATCATCATGACTGCTAAGAATCCTACTGAACTTCCTGCTTCCTGGGGCAGGGGTTAAGTATGTGTTCTGAGCATTCCAGTTTGGTTCCGTGTTACAGAGCAATCTCATCTCTTGGCACCCCACCCTCTGTGTTCATGCATGACTTGTCTAACTTATCTTCTGCCTGCTATTTTATTTGGCAGTGCCCTTTGGAAGCAAACAGTCTCTGCACCTGGAAGCACAAAAAGCAGCTGATAATTGTAGGTAAGACGACAGTAGTCAGGAACCGGAGCCTGGCTGTGCTGGGGATGTTTAAATCATGAAATTAGCACCCACTACAAACAATGGTAGACCGACTCAGACTCCTGGCCTTCAGTCGGCTCCGTCTGCTTTCAAACCATCCCCGTATCTTTCCTTGCTCTGTTCCTTTGTCCAATATTATTGTCAAATAAAGCCTTTTCTTCCAGCCCTGCGAGCATGCTGGACCCAGAGTCCTATATGAGGTGCAGCTTCATAGACTGCACCAAAAAGCAGAAAAATCCATCACTAAGCCACCCTGGGACTGTTCCTCAGTTGGTAAAGTGCTTCCCTAACAAAACTGGGCTCCATCCACGGTCACAGCATGCTTGCAATCCTGGCATTTGGAAGGTAGAGGCACACAGCATGCTTGCAATCCTGGCATTTGGAAGGTAGAAGCACACAGCATGCTTGCAATCCTGGCATTTGGAAGGTAGAGGCATGAACAAGAGAAGTTCAGGTTATCATAAGCTACACAGCAAGTTCAAGGCCAGCCTGAGACACTTGAGACTTTGTCTCCAAAAATAAGTAAATAAGTAAACCACCCTCTTGTACTATAGCTTTATAAAAACAAGACTCTCAAAAGGCCATTCTATTACAGAGCTGTTCAATTTGTTTCAGATTTTTAATCTGCATATCAAAGAATTCCATTACAAGCTTCAAAGCAAACCTGAGAACCTTACATAACCCCCGAGACTCTAGGCCAGAGAAGAAGGGATCCAACACATCCCACGTTTTTCCCTCTATTGCTGTCTGCTGTCTCCCTCCCAGACACCTCTGTGGCTAAGGGGTCATCTCAGAGAGCGCTAAGGGGCCGCGCTAGCCTCTTGGGTCCTTCTGTGCGGTCTGTTTGTTTTTCTCATTGCTGTCTTTTCACAAGAAGTTTCCATATGGCTGAGGTACTAGTTAAATTCCAAAGGCCTCCCGCAGTCTAAAAGATCACCCAACAGATCAAGTGTGTGTCGCTGTTCCTGCTATGGAGAAAGCTTAGGCGAAATTGGCCACAGGTGATAACTAGGAACCGAACTTGCCCTAGCATCCTGGCTCCAGAATGTGAAGCCATGACCACCTACTGAACAAGTCCATCTATTCTCAAATACCAGCGAACACGTCAGAGTAGATCTCCATTGTAAGTCATCTGGAGCGCGCGCGCGGTCTCTCAGTCACACACAATGGAACTGGGATCACAAGGGATGTTTAAACATCTTGGAAAAAATACAGAACTCTCCCAGACTCTGCAATAGTGGGAGAACACCTCCAGCCTGGACTGGTGAGGACCAAGGAGCCAGCACCGCCCCTGCAGCCCTTCTCCTCCCTGGAACACCATCAGCCCTACGCATGCCTTGCCCTCCCTGGCCTTCCAAGCACAGAGATGTGAAAATCAGAATAAAAAGAGTTCTGGCTGGGGGTGTACTTACTGCAGGCTCAGCAACAAACAAACAAACAAACAAATGAAGTTCTTTTCTACTCCTATTGTAAACAGCCAGGAGAAACAAGATATTCTAACGATACACTTGTACCACACCCTAGGCTATCAAACTGTGGATACAACAGTCCCCAAGGAAATGGGATTTCCTCAAGAACAGTGCCTTGGGAGAAGAAAAAAGAAGAAGCCTGATGCCAGTCAAGGGGGAGCCTGTCTCCCCAGGAAGGGATTTCACAGTCTGAATGGTCAGACGCCTGGCAAGAGAGCCTAGATGAAGCTGACCAAAAGGGCCACACTGTGACCACACTGCAGAGCTGGGCTGACTTTGCCCTCTTGTAATGCTGAACCCTCCTGTTAAGACCCTGGATATGGACACAGAGCTCACTTTACTGCCTACACACACACACACACACACACACACACACACACACTATGTTTAGATTGTCTACTGTGAACAGGGAGCTGAGTCAAGGTGGAGAGGGTGGTCAGAGCCAGTCTCAGACCTCACTGACTCGGAAAATGCCCTCCCTGCTCCTCATCGCAGTGCTAAGGAGAGCAGGAGCTCAGGAGGACAAGGACTGGGTCTGAGGCCCAGTTTCTTTCTTGGGCTGAGAACGTAGCTCAGCAGCTGCAGAGTACAGCCTAACGTGGGAGACCGTAGGTTCAATCCGTGGTGTTCATGTGTGTGCATGTATATATTCATGCGTGTGGAGGCCAGAAGTCAACTTTGGGTGTCTTTCCACTTTTTGTTTTAATACATGGTGTCTCACTTAACCTAAAGCTCACTGATTCTGCTAGGCTGGCAGTCCAGTGAGCTCCATACTAGAATTATAAGAGCACACTGCCATGCCCAGCTTGTTAAAAACAAAAACAACAACAACAAACCACAAACGCAAATGTGGGTTCCGGCACTCAGACCTCAGTTCTTATGCTTACGTGACTGACAGTTAAACCACGAGCCCTCATTTTCACTTTCTGCACAGATTTTTTTTTTTACTATCCATTGAAGTTTTTCTTGCTCCCCCCACCCCAAACAAAAATTTAAAAAATATTTTCTACTGCTCCTAAACAAAAGACCCCCAGTGGCTGTGACCTGCTGCTGAAGCCCCTTCTAAGAGCCAGGAGGAGTGGCTCTTGTTTGCACTTCCCTGCTCCGAACAGCAGCTGACTCAACCTGCAGCCTAAAAGAACAAAACTCCACGCTTGCCCACGCACGCCCTCTACCTGGCTTCACGCACAAGCTCCACAGAGTACGGCACGAATTGGATTCATCTTCTGCTGTCTGTAAAGTTCGGGAAACAGGGAATTAGATGAGTTTCCGCTTTTAATACCTAGGACTCCTCTTTATAGCAGACTCTAAATATGCAAGGCAAAGGATTTCTACAGATATTTACCAACGACTAAGAGTCTGAGGGTGAAGACAATCCGCTCATGTACGTCCACATGATGATAATCAAATAATGCATCCTGTTACATTGGGAAGCGTAACCCCAGTCCCTGGCATCCATCCCAGCCCCCTGGCCTCGGAATTGCATTGGTCAGGATGCCAAATCCCAGCATGCCAGGTCCTGACCATGCGCTCGGCCACCCGAGAGCGCCATATTTAATAAAACGATAGGCATTTTAATTCTGTTTGATCTGAGCGAATTGGATTTCTTCGCGCCGGCGGAGCCGCCTGTCTTAGGATTTTTTTCCTAACACATCCTACATAAAATATTTTAAAAACGCGTTTTGTACCCTCTGTTTAGCTTTACAGACGCTTGAACTTTCACCTTCTGAGCTCTCTAAAGTCTTATGAGTAGGGAAGGTGAGTAGCCCACTTACTCGATGCTCACTTGAGGCTAAGGTGTTACTTGTCTTGCCCAGACACTCAGCACCAGATTACAGCATATGGGCATCTGACTCAACAGCTCACCTGATTCTGAGTCATCGCTCTGAATTTCATTGCTGGAAGGCAGCCACTACCCAAACAATGCACGCCTCTTCATGTGTAATGAAACATGCTTTGCAACATTAGAATGTGCAAAATTTAAGACCGGGATGGAGAAGGGAAGTGGGTTGTGAAATGTTCCCCAAACCCTGTCTTCAGGCAGCACATTCTGTCTGCCAGCAGCTCTGCTCAGTTTAGCCAGGGACAGGGGACGTCACCAACAAGGGAGCCTGATAAAATCAGCATCAGAATAAAAGGCCCAGCCTCCTCCGCCTCTGTTCTGCAGGTCCAGCTTGCAAGGCTCAGAGGTGCAGAGGCTCAGGCTGCAAGTGCAGTGTTTACAGTATACCAGAGGTTGAGGGTCGGACAGACTGAGGTCACTGTAACAATGGACTCAGTCTGGGATAGCAGTGGTCTAGGGGCTGGAGCAGCAGTTCAGCAGCTAAAGAGAGCGGGCTGCTCTTGCTGAGGACCGACTTTGTCCCTGGCGACCGTGTCAGAGGGCTCACACCCACCTGGAACTCAAGTTCTAGGGGATCCAATGCCTACTTCCCGCGTCCATGAACATGTACACACACAAGCACAATGTTAGAACGTCTGTGGGAGCCAGCCATGACAAGCTAAGTGTGGGCAGGTCACCCAAAGGAAGTTCTTTACGTCCAACCATTATCACTTGCCAGAGTAATAGTCCTTTCTGAGGGGAATTTATGGGCTAATTGTAAGCAAACGGGCAAACGGATCCATGTGTTTATCTGTCATCCACTTTCTGGTTTTTTGGTTTTGGAGATTAGGTCTCGCCCTGTTCTGGAGGGATGGAGTGGGGATGAGCTACCCCTGTCCCGGGGCAGAATTCTTATGCCGACAGACTCAACACAATACTAACCTCACAGTCTTTGTAGATGGCCCCGAAAGACTCAGTGAGCTCTAACCTGGCCTGCAGAAATGTTAATGTCATGCCAGGCATAGTGTTTACCTGTAACCGATGAGCTTGGGAAGTAGAGACAAGTGAAGCAGGGTTTCAAGTCTAGACTCAACTATTCACCAAGTCTGAGACCAGCATAGACTACATGACTGATGATCCAGGCTTCACCCCAGGCCCCGGGCACCCCCTATATCCAAGGAGTCTGAAATGTGAGGTGGAAGTTCCATTCCAAGCCCCCTCCCCTGGCAGTTGCCTCAGTCCAGACTCCACCTCCAAGAAAGCCCGCACCAAAGCGTGACCCCCTCCACAGAGGTCAAGACCACGCCCACAGGCTATTTGAACTGCCCCCTAGAAAATGGACACCCGGTCTTTCTAGTCTTCCTTTCCCCTCTCCATTCCTGGGGGGCCTGGAAGGTCACCTGGGAGCGCAGGCATCCATTAAACCTGGGCTTTTTCTAATTCGGTTTGGTTTGGTCTGATTTGAATTATTGCGTCAGCGGAAAGGCTTATCGGCCGTAAAAATTTTTTCAATGAGACCATATTTTCAAAACACAAAGACAGATTTTGTTATTTTGATATTATTGTGTGTGTATATGTGTGCATGTGTCACCTGAGTGCAGTGCCCGGGGAGGCCGGAAGACAAGGTTAGAAGCCCCTAGACTTGTAGTTACTAGCCACTGTGAGCCTCCCGATGTGGGTGCTGAAACCCAGTTCTTGCCCTCTACGAGAACATGGCCGTCTTCACCACGGAGCCATCTGTCCATCCCTGATAGATAATATTGTAGATGATAGAAGACAGAGGCAGAGACAACAAATAAGGACCGCTATTCGTTCCTTTTCAGCCTTGGTACCAAGTTCCCATTCTGACACCAGAAGTAACCACGTCCTAGAATTATCCCAACCTGTTTTACCCTCAAGCAATAAGGACATCTTCAGACCACCTTGCTAGACAGGAGCTGAGAATATGCTGTGAGACCACACCCGGACCAGGACTGCTCATCTATGATATCATCTGCCCAATGCCCCAGTTCCTCCATTTAACCCTTAAGACTACATCGGCACCCGTAAGATGGACTCAAGGTCACTGGGCCCCTTTATAACCCCTTCTTCCCATGTGGTCACATCAATCAAACCTCCCTCCCTCGCTTTGCTTTGCACCCTTACGCTCTCCTTAATGGGCATACTGGGATAAGCGGGGGCCGTGCCTAGGCTGCTGGGGCTGCCTGTGTCCAGACCATGGGTCTCAGATCTCCGTCACCCCGTCCCCTGTAACACGGGGCTCATTCCCTTCTCAGGGTCACAACAGCGAAGCCCTTTTTTGTTTTGTTTTGCTTTTGGGTTTTTCAATACAGGGTTTCTCTGTAGCTTTGGAGCCTGGTCCTAGAACTAGCTCTGTTGACCAGGCTGGTCTCAAACTCACAGAGATCCACCTGTCCTCATTCCTCGCCTCTGCCTCCTGATTGCTGGGATGAAAGGCGTGCACCATCACTGCCAGGCAGCAGTTCAGCCTTTTAAAGACACGGAAAAATCCTAGTGGTACAATGACTTTCTTACAACCCGTTGTATTAACCTTTCCCACTAACTTCTCTTAGTAGAGACCTAGTTGGGAGGTGGGACTGAAGCAATCGCTCAGGGGTGTAGAGCACGCTTGCTGCTTGCGCATGAGGGCCCAGGTCTCAGGTTCTCAGCACCACATGCTGGCTCACAACCATCCATAACTCCAACTCCAAATATCCCAAGCTCTCTTCTGGCCTCTGCAGGCACCAGGTACACACGTGATACTACACATGCATGTATTCAAAGCACTCATACATGTAGCAGTAAATCTAAAGTTAAAGAGTAGTTTGGATAAGCCTTGCGGAGTTCGGCTCATTTGTTTTACAGATGAGGCCCAGTTCCTACAGGAGAGACAGGGGACAGGGCCAAAGCTTTAGCATACGGAGCCAAGGGCTGAGGCTACTTCTGTAGCAATTCTGTTCCTCTGCCATATCCAGCCACCAACCAAACGGCGCCATGCCACCTCTGAGCAGGAAAGACACAACTGTCAGAAACTATGCCTGTCAGGGTCAGAAACAGTATGGATGCTTACACCCTAAATACAAAGGGCTGTGCTGCCGGTGCCAACTTGTACAGCTTCTGCACATGACTAAACGCTGTACCATGGTCACACGAAGTCACCTGAGGATCTTCTCACAGATACCATGAACAAGAGGAATGAGCCCAGAGCATTGTATGACTTTACAGCACAGAATGAGCTGGGCTGAATGTGCAGCCATCTACAGTGAGTAACATATGTACAGCTGCTGCCCTCTACAGTGGGTACCATATGCACAGCTGCCCTCTACAGTGGGTACAATATGCACAGCTGCCCTCTACAGTGGGTACCATATGCACAGCTGCCCTCTATACAGTGGTGCCATATACACAGCTGCACTGCCCTCTACAGTGGGTATCATATGCACAGCTGCCCTCTACAGTGGGTATCATATGCACAGCTGTCCTCTACAGTGGGTGCCATATACACAGCTGCCTGCCCTCTACAGTGGGTATCATATGCACAGCTGCCTGCCCT